>NC_133284.1:33920160-34593563 GCF_005239225.2 Populus alba
AATTAAAAATCATCAGTATTAATATATATTTTTAAAATTATTTTATAATCTCAATTTCAAAAGCACTCTTAACCAAATATATTAAACTACTTTTTATTCAACCTCAATTTCAACCACAGTTTTAACCAAACACCTATTTTTTCAAACCAACCTCAACTAAAAGTACTTTTTATAAAACAACTTTTTTTAAACCACAACCACAACAGCTACCACAATACCAAACACACTCTATATACTCAATCCTAGATGATATCTTAAAATAAAAGTATTTAAGGTATAATAAATTGACATGTCTTTTCATTATCTAGAACAATCATTTGTATTAATATAATAATTTTTATATGCTCATAGGTGAATACAATATCTCTTAAGAGACCTACTATACTTGTTGTCTCATATATATATATATATATATATATATAAAATATTTGTCTCTCATTAATGTTGTCGAAAGTAGAAGACTTTCTAGTCCTTTTTTCTAAAAACAACAAGGTTTAGGGAGCATAAATACTTCTTAAACCATCTAGGTAAGAGTTCATAATTTTTTATCTCGTAAGATAAACTTTATATATTTTATAATATTAATCCACTTAAAATTTAAGAATAAATATCTTTATTTCTTGAATTTAATTTTTTTAAAAATATTTATTATCTTTTTTATATATACTGACTTTATCATTGACTTTATCATTGAATGATCATTAACTCCTTCTAGTTGAGATTGTCTGTGCTGAAATATTTACCACAAGTTTAGAATTTCTAAGACTGAAAAAGACAAAATCCAAAGGGTTAGTCGTTTCATTAGTCTCCTCCATCATTCTAATTCTAAATTACAGGTTAACTAACATCATTTAATAATTTATACTTTATACCATACTTATTAAACTTGGACCAGCTCAACGAGTTAACTCAATAACTTAACCAATATAAGTAAGATAAAAGATCGGAATGAGTAAAAACCTGGTTGACTTGTGACCTATACAACCCTTGAGACCCGATTTTTTTTTCAAATATATTTTTTCTCCTGGTCAAAAACCCATATATATATATATATATATATATATATATATATATATATATATATATATATTATTAGTTGGTTATTAACTCTTTCAAAGTTCAATATATAAATACTAGAATAATATTTTATTTTTTTCAGTGTGGAATTTGAAGCCCTTTAATATATATACTCTATGTTCACAAGAAAAAAATTATTATTTTTCAATATAAAATAAAAAAATCCTTTTGGTTTAAATACTTCAACTTAAAAAGATAATATACTAACATAATATTTTTTTAATGTAAAATAAAAAAAATTTTTTTTTGAAATAATCTTTTAAACATCATTATTTATAATATGTCTAGCCTATATTCAAATAAAGTGTTTCTTAAATTTTTCATATGAAATATTAAAACTTAAAATATATTTTCTTAAAATTTTTCCAAGTTAAATTGGGTTCATCTGAGTCAATCTATATAACCCGGGACACGACTTTTTAGCCAGATCAATCCCGGGTCAGGTTTGATAACCATGCTTTATACCAATAATAATAATAATAATAATTCTATACTCATTTTCAGCATGGATTATGAATTCCAAGTTCTCTGGTGACCACCTTGAAAAAGAAAATCCATCCACCTATAACATTGTTAGCCAGAAGTATCATGAGGCAATTTTGTTGATCTCATTCAAGTTATAAATTTATAGATTCCCAGATTTTATAATGTGATCTTTAGAATTTAGATCATTTTTAAATTTCAATTTGAGAATTCACATATAATCCACGTCCCCTAGGCCCTAGGCTCTGCCATCGCTTCCCAAAACAACTTACTTGCGAGAAGACAATCCAATTTCAACAATCATAAAAAAACACTTCGTTCCTTACTTCGCCATGTCCACCACCAAAACCATGATCCCTCTCCTCCTCCTCCTCCTCCTCTCTCCCCTCTCCACCACCGCTTCAACCGCCGCCTACCCCACAATCCCGGGCACCATAGACACCTCAGTCTCCTCCTCCCAACCCGACAACCTGATTCCAATCCGCAACGAAATCTATGGCAATGGTAAAATCTTTGACATAAGTCACAGATACACAAACGATATGCCGGTTTGGGACTCTAAAGACGGGTTGGGAAAGTTCCTGTCTTTACCAGCAAGCATGAAAAATGGGTCTCTCGCTAACAACTCAGAAATGAAGTTACCTACTCATACTGGCACGCATGTTGACTCACCTGGACATGTTTTTGATCATTACTTTGATTCTGGGTTCGATGTTGATACTCTTGATCTTGAAGTCCTTAATGGTGATGATAAAGAACAAAACTTGCTTGCTGTGTTTTGTTATCTCTATAATTTGATTACTTCTCCTTTGTTTTGCATTGGATTTACATAAAGAAAGAAAGAAAATTTATTAACTTGATCGTGGGATTTTGTTGTTATAGGTCCTGCTTTGCTAGTGGATGCTCCAAGGCATTCCAATATAACTGGTATGTATTTTTCGTACTTGAAATCAGAAACAAATTAGTATTTTCCTTGAACTTCTATTTTGGGTTATTTAAGTCTGTTAAATTGCTAATAATGAACCTTAGGCAGAATATCTGAAATTCAAGTCATACAATTTTGTGCCATTGCATCTGTGTGGATAATGTTTCTGAAAATTTGTGCTAGTTTAATTTCAGGGGTGAGAAAGATAATCTGGTTTAGCTTATTTTCGTTGGTAATTAATTATGGATTCATCTGATAAAACAATAAATTATGAGATAGTGGCTTAATAGCTTCCACAGTTTACCTTCCACACAATGGCTATTCCTATGTAACCACCTCAATATATTGCCATATAAAGGCTTTAAATTTAGTGCTGGTAACTTCAGCCAGTAATAGTATCAGTAAAATTTAGACAAGTATGTATTGCTAATTATTGTCATACTGCCCCTTCCCAGCAAAAAGCTGTAATCAGTATTTCTTTTAATTACTATTTTTTTTTATGTCCTCTATGCTTTCCTCATCCCCTTCCTTTTCCCTGGGGATTTAATAATACTGCATGATCTTGTAGCTGAAGTTATGAAGTCCTTACACATTCCAAAGGGAGTGCGTCGCGTCCTTTTCAGAACACTAAACACTGACAGGTGAACAGTTTCATCAATTTTTGTGTGGTACCATTATTTTCTTGAAGATACTTTCCTATTGTTATCTAACCATAAAAGGATTCCATCATTGGAGGTTAAGGAATTGATCAGATGTTGCTTAAGTAATTGTTATGGTGCCATAATTAGTTATTCTTTGAATTGTTTTTTGGTCTTGTTTAACTGTTTTTCTATGGCAAGTGCTGTTTGGTGTATGGTTACTTTTTTTCTGAAGTACTTCTCGTTATTTGTGCCTTTTCTTAGTGTTAGAGAATAATATAAATCATATCCTGGAACCTCACCTAACAGCTTAAGCTATTGGGTTGAATTGGTTCTTTGACATGATATCAGAGCCTTGATGACCAAGCGGTCGTGAGTTCGAATCTCACTACTCCCATTTATTTGATAAAAATTAAGCACAAGGTAATGTGGGCCTATGCAAGTTTCAAGCCCAAAGGGCTTTCACTTGAGGGGATGTGTTAGAAAATAATATAAATCATATCCTGGAACCTCACCTAACAGCTTAAGCTATTGGGTTGAATTGGTTCTTTGACACTTAGATAGCTTTTGAACTTCACACAAGTTCATTTACTAGCTCTACGGGTATGGATTATTCATGTGATTTCTATGTTGTATTGGTTTATCTAGGGATTGCAAATCCTTAGGACTATCATTAAATTTTATGTTTCATTTAAATGCAACGATTTTAACTTTGACAGTTTAAAAGCACATATCATCCTGTGTGATTTGAAGGGATTTATGAATCTTTTTTCTCCCTCTTAAGAAACCGTTACTACCCATGTCCTTCCATTTTTCTCTTACATTTTCTTTTCTCATTTTTCTTGGAGTTATATTCCATTTAAGTCTTTAGAAGGATGTAAGTAATGATGATTTAGAGTGTGGAAAGTGGATAATATCAAACTACCAAAGTGCATTGTAATGTGCTGATGTAAGTGATCTTAGACTTTACAAGGGGCATATGACGATGGAATTCAAAGATTTTGTAGTGGTGATGGAAGTTATAACATGTTAAACAGTTTGCTAGACTCTGTTACAGCTACAAATTCTGTCCATTTTTAGTTGTCTCTAATTCAAAATGAGCTGGCTGGTTGGTTTCATCGAGTTGCAGAGTCTTGTAGTCACAATTCATCTTTTTTCCCACCATTCTTTTTGCTGAAGCTCTTCAGGATATTCACCATAATATCCAAACTTTTTTGCAGTGCAATGATAAAGATAGCTAAATGTCTCCTGCGTGAATTTTGATTCAATTAATGAAAGTTTCTAAATGAGTTTGGACTGTGTTTATGTTACTGACTCTAATAAAAATTCAGGCGGCTTATGTTCAAAAGGGAGTTTGATAGAAGTTATGTGGGGTTCACGAAGGATGGTGCAAAATGGTTGGTAGACAACACTGACATCAAGCTTGTTGGTAAGCTATATACTTTTGTCAGCAGTTTATGTTTTTTTTTTCTTGCTTGAGCATCTTTTATTTGTGCTGCTCACAAAAAAAACTTTAGTTTTCCTGTTTCATGAGCGTGCGTGCGGGATGGGTGGGGGGGGGGTGTCTTTCTTTGAATCAAACTTTTAGCACAGGAATGTGCTTTTTTTTTTTTTTTTTTTTTGTAATTTTAAACTGCGTAGATTCTTTCTAGGACAGGACCTTGTAACCTTGCATGATTATTCTTCCGATGGTGATAAATTATACCATAAAGACATCGTTTATTACATCCTGAGATGATTTTTTTGTTATACAATGTACAATAGGATGGTCAGTCCTCACCTTTTTGTGTGTGGTTTGGGTGTTGTTCGCATTAATCACTTTTAATGGGTTCAAATTCATATGCTCTGTTTTTTTCTATTAAAACTGATATATAACCATCAAGATTTTCTGTTTCCTGATGCAGGCATTGATTACCTATCTGTTGCTGCCTGGAGTGATTTGATTCCATCTCATCTTGTCTTTCTAGAAGGCAGGGTATGGCGATATTTAGTCCAATGATTATGGAATGTTTTCTTTTGAATATTTTTATCAGTTTTTCCCTTAAAAACTTAATCTTTTCCACTAGATTTGAATTTCCATTTTCATTCACTTGGCTTGTATAGCAGAGAACTAAGCTGGGATTATGGTACTTCAGAGGTTAATAGGACATTTTGTTTTCTGGAATTTTGAAAACCAAATCAGAATTTAAGTTTGATTTTTTTTCCTCCCAAGTCTTTAGATTTAAGACAAAAGGTTTGTTAATGATCAACATTAAGCACTAACGGTGGTACTATGCTTTCAGGAAATCATCCTTGTGGAGGCTTTAAAACTGGATGACATCCAACCTGGAGTATATTCTGTCCACTGTTTACCCCTGAGGTTGTTTGGTGCTGAGGGATCTCCAATAAGATGCGTTCTCATCAAATGATAGCATTCAGTGTTAGTTATTGATATCATCGCAAGACCATGCCAAACCGGCGCACGGGTTGTGCTTAGGCTAGAGCAGGAGACAGGCTGGTTGTAAAGAAACTAATAATTCGAAGACTCTCTATTAGCTTTATGGACGTATATGAACTTATTTTACCTTGAATGTTTATTTCTTGAGATTTCAACTCTTATCATTCACCTGCGTTCATTTTTGCATTTGCTTCCCTTATGATAATGCCCTTTTTGTCATGGGATCACACTGTAAGAATAGAGCAAAATGAACGAACCATCATATTGATTAATTCTAGCCACCTCATAATTATTACTCATCCATGTACGTTTTTTCCTAACACGCTGTTTAGTGCCTTTTCCATATGCTTTTTCCCTTCATTATTCTCACCATTTAAATTCAATATAATATTTTGTTTAACAGGGGATTCTAGAGACAATGGAAGTTATGACATTAAACAAACTCATGAGTTCTGTTTCGGCTACAAACGTTGTTCAATATCACATTAGTTTGTTCCTTCACTAATCGAAATGAGAGGAATAGCATGGAGTTCTGAACAATGCTGGCAGGTTATTGTTGTCATGGAGCAATCCATCCTTTCTTCCACCATTTTTTTCCGCTGAACTTCTTCTTCAGGATATTCTCGAGTCATACTTTTCAGACGAACGTGGGTGTGAGTGATCAGCTTGATCGCAGGCGTGCTGTATTGATGACTTTAGCAGAAATGCTTTTAGTCTCGGGCTAGATAATTTGATTCTATGCAATCAAATAACAAAATTTAATCCTATCAAGCAGAATTGGCATAAAACTGAAGAAAAAAAGAAGAAAAAAAAAAACTATGCATACAATACTGTCAAATCAATGAACTTTATTGGGGAAAGAAAATCGGAACCTCCAATTGGAAATCTAAAAAGTCTACAAGCAATCACAATACACATTTTTTTACTTCAAAGATTAGGTACTTTAATTAAAAAAAACTAAGGGTAGGAAAGTTATTGTATCCCAAGGAAAAAAAAACTTTATTGCTTATAAAAGTATAATAACAAAATTATAATTTAATCATTCAATCTTTGAACTAGGTATTGGAGGTAAATCATGAAACAATTATTTTTTACAAATTGTATGGGGTTGGATTGATTTTTTTTTTTTGCATAATAAAATTACTAATTTAACACTATAATAAAAGAATATAATGCCTATTACTAAGAAGCTTTTTGATCTTTTTAATTTTAAAAAACTTATTGACATGTGTGGACGTCTCTGCATTGTTCGGATAATGTGTGTGGGGTTATTCGACCACCAAACATCATCTTCTAGGATGACATTTGAAACATCTTCGTATCCTCTATGCGATGACATGGTATGTGGACCAGGCAAACCTCTAGTTTAGTGCGGACAATAACTTTTTTTCCTTTCTTATTCTTTCTCTTCTCCTTAAATTCAACATCAACCCCTTCAAAATTTTAGACAAGCCCCTTAAATTTATTTTTCCTTCACATTTGGTTTTTTCCTTTTAATTACTATTTTATTTATTTTGAATAAGTTACAAAATTATAAATATTTTTCAATTTCACCCCCTTTTATCTTTTAATATTTTAAATTTGGTCCCCATTCTTTTTTTATTACTATTTCTTTTATTTTGAATAAGCTATAAAATTACTTTTTGTTTCCAATTTCATCCCTTTTTATTTTTTTAATTTTTCAATTTCTTTTTATTGCTATTTATTTTGTTTGGGATTATTGTTTAGATTTTGTTTTTTACAATTTCATCCTCTATGGGTGTTTTTTTTTATTAAATTTGATCCTTATTCTTTGTATTGCTATATTTTTTTTCTTTGGCAAGTTTTTTAAATTGATATTTTTTTCACGATTTTATCCTTAAAAATTAAATTGATTGTGAATTAAGCTTCTTGGTTGAAACCAGGTCTAGGATTTCTTGATTTATCTCAATTTCATCTTTTAATATTTAATCTATTTAAAATTGATCTTCCTATCTTTTCTTTTCTTTGCTATTGGGTTATTCTAATCTTGTGTCATGGTCGCAGGGTTGGTGGGTGAACTTAGGTTGACTCATTTTTGTTTTGTTTTTACAGGGTTAGTTTCTTGTTCATAACCAGAGTATTTGGTTTCAAAGTTTTACATGAATTGACTTTTTTTTGGATTCTTTTTAAAATTAATTTATTTTGATTTCATCATTCAACATTTAATTTATTAGAAATTGATCTTCATAATTTTTTTCCTTTTGTTTATATTAGGTAATCTTGATCATGTGCTCATAGTCGCAAGGTTTGCAAGTTAACCATGATTAACTCATATATTTTTTAGTTGTTTTTTCAATTTTTTTTTTTTGTTTTCATCCTTTAATATTAACTTCTTCATTAATTGAGCTTCATATTTTATTCACTTTGTTTTCAAACATGGTTATCTTGGTACCACGACTAGGTTAGAGATTTTGTAGCTTGACCTAGGGGGGCTGGGATTGATTTTTCTTGAACTTTTTTATTTACTTTTTTTTTTTAATTTTTGTGTTTCAAAATTTTATTTGCTAGAGATTGAGCTTCTAATGTTTTTCTTTTTATTTTTCTTTATGTAAAGTTATCATATTCTCATTTGATTTATTAATAATTGATCTTCAAATTTTTTTTCTTATATTTTTTTATGAAATTATTCTAATCTTATATCTATAGTTGTGAAGTTTTCGAGTTAACCTGATTTAACTGAATTTTTTTTTCTAGTTTCACTTATCAATATTTAGTTGTCTGGTAATCCAAGTAGATTCAAGTTAGGTTATTTTAATCTTTTTTTAATAATTTTTTTTTGTTTTATTTAGTATTATTGTATTTTTTTAATCATATTATTTAACCTCAATTTTTTTTTTAATATTTCTTTTTTCATTCAATTTTTTTATATATATAGACTGGCGGTCGAGAACGGGACACAAATCTAGTAACATCTAACACGGATTGGCTTGTCAAAATAATTAATGACATAAGGTTGTAGAAATAAAACACTATATGATTCAAAATATAATATAAAATATTATAAATAACTTGTAGCGTTGCTTCTTCTCTACAACCACTGGTATCCCCATCGTAATCTTTTAGATATATACAGTAACTTCAACTCAATTTTCGGTGATTTCAATTGTCATTTGAGTAGCTTAGGCCAAAGCCATGGCATCCCTCCTCTTGTTACTGCTCCTGTCTCCCCTCTCCACCACCGCAGCCTCCAGCGGGGCTTACCCCACCATCCCTGGCAGCATGGACACCTCTTTCCCCGCTTCACAAGACAGCAAACTTATCCCAATCAGGCGTGAGGTGTATGGTGATGGGAGAATATTTGACATAACCCACAGGTACACAAGCGACATGCCGTTCATGGGATCAGAAAATGGGCTGGGTCAGTTCCTGAGGCTCCCTGAAAGCATGAAGAATGGGTCCTTCGCCAACATATCGGAGATGAAGTTGATCACTCATACTGGCACACACGTTGATGCACCTGGGCATTACTATGATCATTACTTCGATGCTGGGTTTGATGTGGACACTCTTGACCTTGAAGTACTTAATGGTAATGATAATATTCTTATACTTACATATATAGTTGTGGTGTTTTGTTGGTTTAATCCTGTTTTTTCTTCTCTCTTGTTAATGGGCTTGTGGAAAGGAATAAGGTTTGTATGGTAGATGGAGAGTATATATGAGAACCTGATCGATCTTGATTTTTTTTTTCCAGAACACAAACTAATGAAATCTAGTCAAATTGTTGTTTCAATAGGTCCTGGGCTATTAATTGATGTTCCAAGGGGGACGAACATAACTGGTATGTTTTACACTTTGTTCTCTGTGCATATTTTATTGTATAAATACAAACTCAGAGAATTCTCAACCTTTTTCTACCGTAGTTTTATCAGCACTGGTTTTTCTTTCTTTTCTCAATGTCCTTTCTTCGGCTCTTTTACGGGTCAACAGTAGGTTTTTTTTTCTTCCTCTGTTTTTTTTCCAGGATTTATTCAACAGAATTGTCTATTTTGTACAGCTGAAGTTATGAAGTCCTTACATATTCCCAAAGGAGCTCGACGTGTTCTTTTCAGGACAGAAAATACCGACAGGTAATTCTACGTGGGTTGATGTATTTATTGGCTAGAAAAAGAAGTTTGATAACCAAATTAAAAAAATATAAAATTTTATATTAAAATGTGAAAGAATGAATAGTGAAGGCAATACACAATGAAAACACCACATCATTTAGATTATTGATAATTAAATTGTCAAGAAACTCTAATTGGATTAATTTTAAATATAAATAATTTTAATAGTAATAGTATACAAAACTGTTTAAATAATATACTAAATCAACCTCAACTAGATAGTAAAAGAATCTGAAAATAACAAAAAAAAAAATCCAAAAATAATAAGGAAGTAATGAAAATTCCAAAACATAAACTTCCAAGTGATAACTTGGACATGAAAACGACTTTAGCTGGTGCTAACTAGTTTATGTTATATAGGCCTGAGTATGTAGAATGTGCTTACAAAATTTCAGCTTCATTTAACATTTGAATTAAAAGTTATGCTCGTTTTTGTTATCTAACTGGTTTGATTAGTTCAAACGTTTTTTAGATTTATAACTGTGATCTGATCTGGTATATAAATTTACCTATTAAATGTTGTGCATGAATTGATACGCCTATTGAATGCTTTATATAGAAGGAATCATCTCATGCTTCAATCAAGGATAAAAAAAACTTCTTATGATTGCATCGATCCATAGCCTAAATGGAGCCTAAAAACTTCTTATGGCAAAACTTTCGATCAGTGTCATGAGTAAATGGGTCATAGCTATTTATTTACGCATCTGATAACTAAAAATTTCAGGCGACTTATGTTCAAAAATCAGTTTGATACAAGCTTTGTGGGATTTACAACGGATGGAGCAAAATGGTTGGTAGACAACACTGATATTAAGCTTGTTGGTAAGCTACTAACCTTCTTCAATCTAGCACTTCTGTTCTTTAGCTATGTTTTTCTCAAAACTTCTATGCATTTGTTCCTTTTCAATGTAGGAATTGATTACTTAGCTGTTGCTGCTTGGAGTGATTTGGTTCCAGCTCATCTTGTTCTTTTGGAAAGCAGGGTGAGACTAATGCAGTGTACAGTAATTAAATGATGTTTAATTTCGAGAAGCATGTTGGAGCACCTCTTCATGTTGATTAGAAGCGATTATTTAAGCTTTCTAGCCGTTTAATTTGGATTCTTCTGTTAAGCCACCTTCAGAATTTCGATAGTCTTCTCCGCTATACAGTAGAAAGTCACTTTCAATTTTTTGATGATTATAGAACTAAATTAATTAAGGTGCTATTATTGGTATCTAAGAGCTAAAAAGTTATTTTCTGTAGAAGCAATTGGCCTGATTTCGCTTTTTATCTCCTCATTAAAAAAAAGAACACAAAACAAGTTTAATTTTTTTGCACTCGAGGAAAAGACTCTGTTGGAAATCAACATCCAAAACTAAATTTGCTTGGTATGTTTCAGGAAATCATCATTGTGGAAGGCCTAAAACTCGATGACATCCAACCTGGTTTGTATTCTATCCATTGCTTGCCTTTAAGATTGCTCGGTGCAGAAGGATCACCTGCACGTTGCATTCTCATCAAATGATAACTTTATATTGTAAGTTTCTGGCATCTAAAGTACTGATTCCAAACTTGATCGTAAATTTGTGCCAGTGACATGTACATTTTTGTTTGTTTCATACACAAATAATGGATCTTTCTGAAATAAATTTTGTACCATGGCATATTAACTTTTATTTACTGCCTAATTTCTTGGAGAAAACTATGGTATCAGCCCAGGGAGGTATTGAGTAGAATAAGATGGTACTAATAGCCGACCATCCTTGTGCCTCCTAGGACTCTTGACCATGTTATAGATAAGACAATAATAATATATTTTGAGTTCTCTGTTTTACGATGTATGAATGTGCTTAATGCTATTAATAATTAGATATATCAAAATTAGCTTACCAAGAAATATACTTGTTATTAGCAGGGTTTATCGATTGTTGTCCAATGATAATAACAAGTTCGAAGGTGGCTTACAAATCTTAATTATCTTGTCTTTCGCTTGATTCCGAATTTTTTTGTCTGAATTGTCCACAAGACAACAACCAAAACTTACTACCAATGATTTATCCGACCACAAATCCTGCTTGATGACGAGTAGTTTGGTATCAGGAAAATGAAGCAAATCAGTGGTTTGTTCCGAATCTATTCTCCGAGCCAGCGAAGGACATCGACTAGTGTGCTATTTTACCGACAAAACCCGGTAGAGGAAGGATTGCTCAGGGCACAAAAAGAGAAACTGAAGCAATGAACCCATTGCAACCTGTTAAATATTTAAGAATTTGTTAACCTTTGGTGCATGCATGAAGCCATGAATCCATCGGGACATTTGTTTCGTTCTCTTTTGCATCTTGGCTGGCAGCTTCTCATCTCTCTGGATGCCTAGAAATGCAAGTGGCAACAGAAGTTACACGGCGGAAACCCCTCCTTTTTTCTTCTTTTTAAACAATCTCAGATTTAATTATTTTTAGGAGCCCAAATAATTATGAATATAGATGTGTAAGAGCTAAATTTCATAGTTTTATTTGTGCTTTCACCCCTCAATTTTTTTCTTCTGTGCCGACTACATATTTGTTGAAGGAACCATAGTGGATAGAAGAATGGATTTACAATTGTATCGAGATTTCAAGAGATAGTTATTGGGTCTCTTATAAGAGGCCTTGAGGTTTGACTGTAGTCTTCATTAGGGATAACAGCTGATACCAGGCATACGGCCTTAACAAAAGGGATTTTTTCTTTTCTAAATGTATTCATTTATCAAATGCTAATAGATCGACGTGTCCTTTGTTTATTTGTTAACTAGCCAATATTTGAGAATGAAAATACCAGTTTGTGTTGGTGTCGCAGTGACTGGAACACCCTTGTTCTCGGCTTAATCTAGGCCTAAGGTTCAGCCCAAATCCAACCCAATTAACTTAGGTTTTTAAAGAAAAAGTTGCTAAGAACATTGTTTTCTCTGTTCTTTTTTTCTTTTCTCTGTTGTGACTTTCCTCTTTTATTTAGAAAGGATTTCAGTTTTGAATTGAAGTGCTTGGTTCAAGAAAGATTGGAAAAACAAGTAACTATCTTCTTCTTTTGTTTTTTTTTTCAATTAAGGATTGATTGTGAAAGGATTTAAGAAGTGATTATTGTTTTAATGAGAAAATGATTCAAAGGATTGAATTAATGTATTAAAATGTTATCTGGCTTGAAACAAACTTATTTAATGTCTGGAATTATCGGTTATTGAGGAATAGATTGTGTTATTATGAAGTTTGCAAATTTAAAAATTGATAGATTGGGATTCCAGAGATCTTAATTAATTAATAGATTGGTTGGCTGAACTGGCCGATTGACCAACTAGTTGTTGCCAGTCAACTAGTTGGTTTATGATAGTGGTCAACCGGTTGGTTATTCCGATCGACCAGTTGACCCAATAATAGAGTTTTATCGGGTCTGTTAGGTTTGATTAGTTTGGGTAATGTTCGGGATCAATTGAGTGAATCCGTTCGACTTTATATTTACATTTTAGTCTCTAAGTTTAGAGTTTTTAATTTTTAATGTTACGTTTCTTCGAGTAATTTCTTTAAGTGTTTTCTATATTCGTTATAGGTTTTGCTAATATTTCTTTTAATGATCTTCAATAGTCTTCTATTTTGCATTCAATTGTCTTTTACTTTTATTTTCTAGATGAGTGAGATATTCTTTAATATGCATATAATATAAATAAATAAGTAAGCTGATTATATGATGAGTACAACTAGCTAATCTCTTAAATATTTATATATGCTGCTTTATTTTCTGAATACTCATTCATTCTTAAATTTACACTCGCATTATATTGAACTAAATTCTATTTGATATGATATATATTGCTTTGGTAATTATATGAGTATCTATTATGTCTTGATATTGATATACTTGTCAGTAACTATATGCTAACATGAAATACTTAGTTTATTTACACATATTATTGTGTATATCTAATTGGTGAGAGAGACCAAGGCGACTAATCCTTTCATAATGGTTATCTTCAAGTGTTATTTGATTATCTTTTGGTATCATTTCATCTTTGACAAGTATTTTATTGCTTTATGTTAATATATTTAGTATGTATATTTATATCAAAATATATTGATTTACAAAATATTAATACCTAAGATGTAATTCGTATGCATTATCCTAATATCTCTTGGTGAGAATAAAGAAGAAAACAATAAAATATAAAGAATATTTTTTTTAATATAAAAAAATGAGTATTATCTATCCATCTAATTAATATGCGCGTAGAGCTGACCAATTTCAGGGCCTATCCTAAGTAACAGTGTAGCAAGTATCAAAAATAATAAAAATACCACAACTGTTCACTTCAATTTCACACTAAAGAACATAGATTTAAGACCCGGTTTGGTGGTTGACCTGGTCAAAATTTCAGGTTTTGATTGGGTTATCAGGTCGGCTGAGTCAAGAAAAATTTTTAAAAAATCAAAACGACATCGTTTTAGTAAAAAAAAATAAAAATCAACGGATTTATAGCCGGGTCTTGCCGAATCAATCAGGTCGCTGAGTCAATCTGCTAGATCAACCGGATCATGTTAAATTTTTTCTTTTCCTGTTTTTTTTTTTTTTAATCCAGTTTGATTGTAACCCCAAATCAACTAAATTTTAGATTGATGTACCAGGTGAGGCAGAATTTAAAAACTATGCTAAAGAGTCAAGGAGACACGAGCAACCAGACACGAGCAACACGGAACTCCATACACGGAGACTGAAGCTTGGAACTAAAAAAAATGCCGTTCCCGATCTGATAAGGAAGCCATATAAAAAGACTTGTTTAGTTATGATAAAAAATCATATAAAAATATTTGTTCAATACAAGTTGATCATTGGTCGGTTCTCGAATTTAGAAAAAAAGAAATAGTTCTTCTGATCAAGGCACTCCCAGTAACTATTTGATAATAAAACAGAGCTATGACTACTACTCTATGAGACTGTGATATGATGCGATATAATGTTTTTTTTAAAAATATATTGAAATAATTTATTTTTATTTTTATACTGACAAATCAAAATCATAAAAATACATTTAAAAAAATGACACAAGAGACACCTTATATGTATGATTTTTCAGCTTGGCGTATAGGCACAGAAACAAGCTTCCTTAAAGAAACTCCAAAGAAAAGAGAGAAAGATCCATTTCGTTGCAATAGTGATGCTGATACCAAATTATAAAATCACGGTTTCCAAATTCATATATAACCATAAGAAGTGTTGGAAAAATCCAAGAATAAACCATCTAATAAGTGATAAAAACTTATAATTAAAAAGTTTATTCTTCTTATAATTTCAAGTTTAAACTTTGTAGTTATTAATATATTGGTTATTGGAGGCTTATATAACTATTAATTTTAGGGTTTGTGAGATTAATTGAATTACGCGTAAGCTGGTTTGGACACTCATATTAATAATAATAAAAATCTAAAAACATGACGCTCGCTCCATCATACACATAGTTTGTTATATGGATAATATAATTAAAATAAAATTTATTTCTTGAAAGGATTACATTTTTATGTAGATTAATCTCATAATCTACAAAGCAAACCCAGTTAAAGCCCATTATGACCGTTGTGGGTACGTATTCAAGATGGCAAGCCATGTGAGCATCTTTTTGTAAGAAGTAGGTAAAATAAACCCGGTCAAAACCGATATGAATCTAGATAAAAAAGATAGAAGGTGATGTTGGCCATGTTTTTTTGCAAAGAAAAAGTATAATCGTTGTGGATTTCTTGAACATCAAAAACAAAAGAATGTAGGCCATTGGGGACAAGTTGATGGTGTCATTAAACTTGTCATAGTAGGTCAAATCATAAAATTTTCTACTTGGTTTTTTACATATAATTTGGGCTTGAAATTAAATATATAAAAATTGCTAAGAAGTAACCAAATTGATTTAACAAGATCAAAGATAATAATTTGAAAGAATAATAAAAACATGGGTTATTTTTTTTAAAAAAAAAGTGGAGTGGCATTTGTATTAATATTAAAATAAATACACATTATATCATCCTCGTTAAAACTGAATTTAACATTAAATTCATAACCTGTGTTTATGGACATGTTAGAAGTCGGTCCCCTATTTTCTTTTCTCTTCCCTTATCCTCATCTTAGTCAAGCCTTTAATGGGTTTGGGGTGGAATTGAATATGGGTCTAAATTGAAGAGCTATTTAATAATTAGAGATTCAATTAAAAAAAAATTAATTTAGTTTTAATTGAATTTAGAACTCATCAATTGAAGGTTTAATATGGAAGCATGGACTAAATTAAACAAATTATCTAGAAAGCATGGGGAGCAGATATCACACATGTCTACACGTGGAAAGAAATTCTTACCTGATTATGTTTATTTGTAATTTGTTTTTTTATAGAGATTGAATTTATTTTTAAAAATAAAATATTTATTTTTTTGATAATATTTATAATATATTCGGTCTTGTATAATTTTTCGTGAAATAAATGCTGACACTATCGATAATAGTATTTTGTTAGTTCTTGCTCCCATGAGCACATCAACTATTTACCATTTGAAGTACTCTGTAGCAAATTTCTCCGAGGTGTCCCAGGACCAACTGTCTTCATGCAATTTATTTGACGTCCAGTCTCGTGTGATTCAGAGACGATCCGGGTTTTGGACTTTGCTAGCAATTATTGCATTGTTCATCCTGTGTGTAAATTATTGTTTTTTTAATTTGATTCTATTTTATTTCCATGCATTACATACTTTTTTTTTAATAGAAATTCACGTGCAATTGAATAAAATTTGTTGGCTAAAGATGAAATTGAAATATTGTGTACCGAAATAAAAAAGACATCATAAATGAGTGATGAATTTAAAGTTAATGTAAAATGTTTTATTTGGTCCTCATATTTTAAAAACTATAAATAACCGGTATCTTAGTATTTTATCAATTCTATTTTGGTATAAAAATTTATTATTATTATTATTTTAATCTGAGTTGAAAGAGGTAGAGAAAGAGATTGTTGGATTTCGGTGTAAAGAAAAAAAATATCATTAGTGTCAATTTAAGCCACCAAAATAGTCGATTTTTTGTATCAAATAGTTTTATTTAATGAAGGAAATTCATATTAAGTGATTTCTTATCTTGAATTGCCTAAAAAAAAAACAAATCTGAGCTCTGAGAATGTTTTAGCTTCAAGTTGATTTTGGATTTCATGATTTCAAAAAATAATTAAAAATGAGCTTTTAATTCAAAGAACCTTCTGGCCTAATTTTTTAACCACCATGATGATTGGATTCTGGGGTGATCAGATTCTGAAAAAGTTAGATGATACATCATTTGATTTTTTTTTCAAAAAAAAAAAAAGAAAAACGACATGTCATTCAATCCAAATATAGCATGAAAAAAAAGGGTTCATAAGCACAAGCCCTAACAAATAGGCCAAATGGGCTGGCCTAGCCTTTTTTTTAAAAAAAAAAAATTAAAGCTTTTTTTTTTATTATTCATAATATTTATTTATTTATATTTAGATTCATACTCCTTCTTTTTTATTGTGTTTATTGAACATCTTTTTTAAATGATGATTATATATATATATAAAAGTGTGTGTTAAGTATACATTCAAGAGGAAAAAATACATTATTTAACACGTTTAAGTCTATGACCCAGATCACAGATTTGACAAGTTAAGCTACAACATCAAGGCTATATTTTTTTTTAATTTGCTTTTTTTTATTGATATGGTTTTTTAATGTCTTTTTTTTAAAAAAATCAATTAATATCACTCATCTACGATTAAAAAAAATATATTTATTGATTTGTTTTAATTTACTTATTTAACTTTTTTTGGATAGATATTTTTATAAAATTATTTTGTGTGTGTTTAATTTTGAAGTGATTTTTTTATTTGTATATAATTTCTTTTAGTCTTTTGTATAGATGAATTTTATTTTTTAAAACAAAAAAAATCAAATAATTTTTTATAATATGTACAGCCATGCATAATATTTTTATTCTTTTTATTTTATTCAAATGATTTAATATATGTGTTTATTTCTATTATTGTTTTATTGGATAAAAACATTATTTTAATTGACAAAATCTAGCAAACACAACTAAGTAAATATCTCATTTTGCGACGTTGAAAATCTTAATTTACATCTTTTTTTTTCAATTTTATTTTTAGTTAGTATTAATGAGTTTTTTTCAATTTATTAATACATGTAGTTCTTGATTTATTTAATCTCACACACACACACACAGTAAAGGCGCTAATGTGGTGTGGGCTGCTTGTTATATTGGCCTACAAGGGCACTGCATCGCAAGAAACAGAAGAGTGGAGTTTGCATCTTTAATAATTCTGCAGAGAAGGTACTGTCAATTATGTGTAAGAAATAAATTTGACATGGACCAGAGGAAAAGCCAGATAGGGATGAAAGAAGGTTAATTCAGGTGTTACCGCAAACCAAGAGCATCTCTAAACTGTCAGTCCATCTGAAAGCCAGGAATGTTGGGATAGCGTGTTCTTGGTTCATGAGCTGCTCGGAGATTCCTCTAATATGGATGTTATCATCTCGAAGCACCATTAATGCAGTTTGTCGAGAGGCATGTCTTCAATTAGAAGGTCAATTTCACTCTAGTAAAATACAAATCTGTGGATTTGTCATAATTCAATGGTAACTGGTTGCAAGATGTAACTCGCTGGCGGACGAACACTGCATTTTAATGGCTACTGGTCCTCTCCCATCTGTATTGCTGTCAATTCATTTGGAGTATTTGCGGGCATTATCTCTCGAAAATGGTTTCATCAAATCAATTGACAGCGTTTGTGGGCATTCTCTCTTGAAAAAGGTTTATTCGAAATTAAGATGTATACAGTGATGCACGTTTTGGAGGGGAGGGAATAGGGAGAAGGGACCATCGGAGTTGGCTTTTGGTTGCGTCCAAAAACCTTACAGGACAGCAAGAACTCCTCCTCCGGTCCTCCCTCCCTTGAAAAATCCTGATGGTAGAAGTTGGGTCACCTTTACCCTGCCAAAAGATACTCCAAATCTTTGCCTGAGAGAGCAGACATGCTTGCAGTATAGCAACCAAGTTTCACAGGTTTGAGACATCAAACAATCCTGTTGCCTTTTCCACTGTCCATGAAAAGAGACTCTTGAGGCGTGCAGCAAAACCACACAGCTTTAGATGCCATGACGTGTACGGCATTAAATGACGAAGCTCTTTTCTGGAATTAAAAGGGGATTTTTAGTTTAATGATTATAGGATACAAAAATCGCTACATTATTAGAAATTTTAATGGTTTATGACAATCTAAATAGGATAACTAGTAATGTACAGAGAAAATATATTACCTCTACTATATTTTATTTAAAATAAATTGTATTATTGATTAATTGTTTTTCTAGATCATGTTTTTATTTATTGGTTTTCTTTTAGATATAAGACCAATTTCTTTTCAAGAAAAAACTTTTATCTTATTAGATTATATCCTAATTATTTTAAGGGCCAGATTTAACGTTTTTATTTTTTATTTTATATCTTTCATATTCGAGAGTATACTTTACAATGTAATTTTGTATCCCTCGAGTATTAAAATCTATATCTAAAGCCTAATACTTTAAATAATAAAGTAATAATTGTTGTGGGATTTTTGGTATTTTGATCAAACCGTAACGGATAATCATAAATCGATTACGATATCTATTTTTCATTTTTAAAAATATGATAAAATTGTGATTTTATATTTTTTAAAAAAATATACATGAGAACCTTTAAGATTTGACCGTATGCACTAAAACATATATTTTTTGTGTTTTTTGAAATGAGGTTTTTGGAATTTTATCATGTTGCTAATTTTTATTGTTATTGTTGTTATTATTATTATTAAAAAAAAGATAAATTTTTGGGGGACATTCAAAAATGGATATGACATAAGACAATTAGTTTTTCTTTCCTCCTAGAGAATAGAGAATGTTATTATCGGATCCATCTATCTTCTCATTCAACCTACCATAGGACGAGCTGCTAGCCACAACATTGGCCTCACCATTATTTCCCTATTGAATGCTACTTGCCCACTTCCCATTTAACATCTAAATACTAGAAAGTTAAATGTATGGTGGGGAGGGAAATTATGGTCCCACTGAATTTATATATTCATTAAGGACCCCCTTACCTTAGATTTTTTTTTTTATAACCCGGGGTGTCCGGGCCAGCTTACACGCACCACAACTAATCCCCGGACTCACTGAACATCCTGCAAGCCCAGTAAACAGGTAAGACACCGCGAGAATGATAGGCGTGCACAAGCAAGACTTAAACCTTGATGCAGAAAAAGAACACAAGATATTTTCACCACTGGGTTACAATTGAACAGCTTATATGATGCCCGAACCATAGCTGTCTCCAGGCTAGGCAAAACAGACCTGATGGTTTAAAACAATTATGCTCAGTTCATTATTAGTAGGTTATTTTTTTATTTATAATTTGGTATTTATTAGACCAACTTTTGTGCATCAAACAAACGCAATGCAAGCTTATTAGCTTCCATTCAAAACTTAAATAAAATACACACATTTTCGATTTTGATTCGAACGTCTGTAGATCTCATTTAATAAAATTAGATGAAGGCCCCCAATTCTGACATAAAAGGGACAAGACATTGAAATCTCAATTTAACAAGAATTTGTTTAACACAGTGAGTCGTAACTTTTATGATATTTACTGCTCGGACCCCGGAATTGATGTTGATGATGGTCCACGCTTCGTAATTGGCTGGGCTAGTTTTTTTTTTTTTTATGGAAAAAAGATAATAAAAATTTATGTGACACTAATATTTTTTAAGAAACAAGAAAAATCTATGATTTAGATAATCGAAAGATATTGCATGAGCTATCACAGCATTAACATGAAAAGCAAGCAAAAAAAAAACATCATAAAAGGATCGTCATATGCTTACACTTAACCAATTAATTAAATTCAATTCAAAAACAAAATTTCTTTTAAAAAACCTAAGATTATCCATGTCATTTTAATAACGACTAAAAATCCTATAGAAAGTGGGATAAAAAAAAAAAAAAAGAGAAAAGCAAAACATATTGGGGGATATAACTAAAAAAATAAGGCTTAAAAAAAAAAATTAAGCAAACACAAGTAAACATTTTAAATGCAGGTTAATTTTTTAAACCCTTAATCCATTAAATTCTAGACTCAATCTCAACCAAGAAGCTAAACATCTTACCAATTTAATGTTTAATGATGAAATCAATTAATTTAATTTAATTTAAAAAATCTTTTTGAAGAAGCTAAATTTAACAAAGATAAAAGAAAAAAAAAACTCAAGGCACCCCATATTATTTTTAAAATGATTGAGAAATCCCATAGAAAGTGAAAGAAATATTAGAGGATGAAACAAAAAAAAAAAATTTAAAAAGAGAGAAAAATAAGAAAACTTGGGTGAATCTTGTAAACTCGAGTTAATCTATCAAACCAGCAATTCGTTAAATTCCAGACTTAGGTTAAACCATGAAGGTAAACACCCTACCAATTAAATATTGAAGGATGAAATTATATAAAAAAAATAAAATCAAGGTAAAAAAATAATAAAAATAAGGATCAAATTTGATAGGAGAAAAAACTTAAAAAGAGTGATTGTTAAAAAAAAAATCTTAAATAAAATAAATATCAATTAAAAGAGTTGAGACCAAATATGATAGATAAAAAAAAATTATGAGGGATAAAATTGAAAAATATTTTTAATTTCATAAATTATTCTAAATAAATCATAGTTGAAGGGTTGATTTGGAACATTAGAAGGCCAACATGAAAATCAAGGTAGAAAGAAGGGGAGTCATGTGCACCAAACTAGAGATAAAGAGGGGTCATCAAAACATTGCAGTCACTACCCTAAAAATAAGTTTTCGGTTATTGAAAGACACCGCATGCATTATCCAAAACCCATGATCATTGTTCATGTGCCTCAAGTTTTTTTAAAATATTTTTTTAATTTAAAAAATGATGATATCACCTTTAATGGAACCCAAGAATTACAAAACAACCAAATTTAAAAGACTAAAGCATCCCTAAACCGAAGAGCAATTTGTTTTTTTAATTCAAAGGATAATGAAGTAATTTAACCTTATTTAAATTAAGTAAGAGACCAAAAACCCCTGAATGCTAATTCCAAGGTTAAGCCCAATGCCTGAATAATAAAAGACCGATATGCCAATAAATTTGGTAATGATCATTGGGTCTTATGAAAATAACAATGATACCCTTGGAATGAGAGGCACAATGGTAAATAAATAAAAAATCCATCTATAGTAATTTGTGTACTACCATGTGTTTTCACAAAAGCTATGAGTTTGTTTTTAATTTAATTTTAATATGAAGATCTCTTTCTTATTACATTGAATAAATGGACTGTATAGAATGGTTTATTGCAAATGGATTGAGTTTTTGGCATCACCTCGGATGGTGACAGCTGGAAATAAGATCTCTCTGTATCTCTTTGGATGCCAAATGGGTAGAGTATAATTAAAGGGGAAAATAACAAAAATAATGTAAGCACAATTACTTGATTCACGAAATGGACGTGCAATGTAAGACAGCTGACTCTGCTTCTCTGGGGCCTCTGCTGTGATCTCTTTAGGGGCCATAGTTCTCAGGAAACCATCTGTTTCTTTGGGGACCATTTTTGTGGATATAAGCTCCCTGAGAGTTTGAATTAATGTCTTCTTTCCATTACCTTATGGGGCGCAACAATTACAGAGGCAGCAGAACCTTCTATTCTATCCTATCACAAGAAAAATGCTCTCCTTTCTTAAATATTTCACACCACAATTCTTTCTGCTCGGAGAGATGGCTCGTCTTGTCAGCGGAAATGAAAACCATCGGTTCTTATTTTATTTCGTCACATCATATAATAAAATATATGATTTTAGGACTATTTTCGGGCGTGATTTTGTACCACATTAGTATTACAGGTTCATATGGTCTGGGTTTCAGTCACATCGATCCCTATGGTTCCAAGAAAGGTAATCCAATTATTGATACTTGGACTCAAGAAAAACAGTAACCGAAGCAGATAGATATTTGTTCTTGGAAACAGTTCTTTGCGTTGATGCAGCTGGGCAAGTTCATAACATTTTGATGCAGTTTCAGACAGTCAAGAGAGCCATTGATTGTCCATGAACAGGGGCAGTGCTGCCCAAGAAAACAGTTTCCATCTTCTCTAAATAGATATAAAAACAACACATCTAGGATCTAGCTGTAGAGATAGCCCAGGCATGGGGAGGGAGAGGCCCCCACATCTCTCTGGTCCTGATCTCTCTTTTATCGTCCTGTAAACTTTACAGCTGTGGACAAGAAAAGCGTAGAAGAAAAATTACGTGAAGATTTTCGGTCCAAATACGATTTATTAATAAACAATAACAAGGGAAGACCAGGTCAAAAGAAAGTTTAAGATCGCAATGGTAAAGCCATCGCCATTATCACATTATTCTGCAATTATTGGTGTAGGGACAGACTGGCCTCGCAACCTTTGGACCTCGAGAGCAAGCTGTTTCCCTTTGAAAAAACAACCTCCTCTCTCCCTCCCTGCCTCCCTCTCTCTCTCTAGAATCACGAGCACTAGGCATGCACATCTACTTCTGAGCTAGCTAACCTCTCCCTCTCCCTCTCCCTCTCCCTCTCTCTCCCCCTCTCTCTCTCTAGAATCACGAGCACTAGGCAAGCACTTATGAGCTAGCTAACATCTACACTCTACTAACCTTAAAGCGGAGAAACCAAAAAGAAAAGGGCAACAAGACAGCTCTCCACGACATGAAAGATATTGTCTCCCAAATTCAAAATCTCCCACCATTAACCTTTTTAGTTTTTACCTTTTATAGATTAGTAGTTGAGTGCCTCTTCCATCAAACTACTACAAACCAAAACCTTTTTCTGTCCTCTAGTATTTTCTTTCGTGACAAGACTTCTTGTTTTCTTTGCTCAGTTGGCATTGCTTGTGACAGGGTTTATGCAGAAAAATCTATGGATCTTGTAATTTCTCGAACTCACTGTAGGATCTCTGACGTGATTAACAGTTTTTAAAAATAATTTAGATATTTTTAATTAATCTAATATTAAAATTAAAAATAAAAAAAATTGACATGAGTAATTAAAATAAGCTCATCAAATCCATGAGATAGGTTATGAAATTAAAATAATTTTTATAAAAAATAAAAAATATATATAGATTTAAAATAATAAAAAAAAACCAACAAAAAAAAAATATTACAATGAATAATATTTTTCATATTTTTGCAAGATATATAACAAAAATATTTTTGTAAGAGAAATAATAAAATAACATTTTGTTTAACACTCCCCTTGCGAGCATATAAAACAAGTATCGAAAAATTAAAATATATATTTTTTTAATTTTAGCTTTCAAGTATTTTTATTAGAGATGCTCTAAAATTATTATTCATACATATCTTACAAAAATGACAAAACACTATTAATTACAATAAAATAGCGTCTTCTATTTTATTAGAAGTACTCTTAAGTCTTAACAAACAGTTATATTTTCACTTCAAAAAATTTTATTATCATTTAGAAGTACTCTTCTAAATGATTTTTTTTCATTAAAGTACATATAAACAAAAAAAAATTATATTATCTTTTCAGGTGATCTCATAATATACAAAGGGAAACGATACTCTTTTATAATATTATAATTAAAAAAATTGAAGTTATTGATAATTAATTTTTATTTTATTGGAAAAGATATCGAGCTGTATCACATTATTTTCTTCATATTTCACATGGGTTAGTTGCAGCATATCAGCCTTGTTTTCTTTCAAATTCTCACGATGGTATGGAAAATGCTTTCCTTTGAATTCTTCTCCTCTTTTTATTTTTTATTTTTTATTTTTTATGGAAGAGAATACCACTAATAACAAATATCCATTAATTGTGCATTTTACGGACAATGTCTTATGGAAGGATCATGTCTAATGAAATGAGATACGTGGACACTTAGCCACCAATCCACACTGTCAGCATTGTCAAAATGAGTTGGAAACCATATTGCTTCCGTTGAGGGACTGCTCGCTTGCTGGTGTTCCTTTTTTTAAAGCTAGACAGAACTAGTTTTTTTGTTGTGGATATGGGGCCATGGCTAATTAGCAACCTGTCTGCAAGACACGTCACCGAGGAGGGAAACCCATGGTCCGTTGTTTTTGGTGCAGTGGTGTGGCTTATTTTTTTTGTACCTATTTGTTTATTCTTGTATTTTAAAAATATTTAAAAAAATAATATTTTTTTATATTATTTTACTTCAAATTAATAATTTTTAATGTTTTTATATTATTTTGATATACTAATATCAAAAATATTTTTTAAAAAATAAATAAATATTATTTTAATGTATTTTAAAGTGAAAAATACTTTAAAAAGCAACAATAACCCCAAACACCATGTTTGATGTAGGATTCTCCCTTACTCAAATCCAATTCATGCAATTACAAATAAAACTAAATAGCGTGAGGTTTTTATTGTAACTCTAAGGACAAATTACTGTAAATTGCGATAGTAAAGTTTTCTTGGGCATGATGTGTAATTAAGAGGGTCATGAAGATGTTTTATTATTGTCACGTTGTCTTTTCTATTTTTTTATTCAAAAAGTTGTTAACGCTTGTTCCTAACATCCTAGTGAGTGGGTGGCACCCGTGCCATTAAAAAAACGCGTTATATGCCTCTTAGTGGTCATATCTGGTCATTCGCCATCTAGATAGATGTTAAGACGTGTTCTCTTTCACATGGTGTAGCGTGTGTAGACGTATCATGGTTGGATTGTCGTTGGTGATCAATTGTTTGCATTTTTTCTTTCTTTTCTCTCTCCCGACATCTAAAATGCACAATTATCCTATGTATTTTGCTATTTGCTTGGGTCTGGCAACCATGTTTGGTGTCAAACCTAAGCACGAGCTAGCAGCCATGTTTGGTGCCAGACCCAACAGGCTTGGGTATGGCATGGCCCCAAACCCAAGTCTCTGAGCTGATTGGCCACCAAACAAATATAGCATAAGTCTAGCATGGTTGCCAGGCCTAGGCGTTTGGGTCATGCTAGACCCAGACATTGACTTACCACCAGACTCAAGAGCTTTGGATTTGGCATGGTTGCCAGACTCAAGAGGCTTAAAACATTCTCTATACTCTTAATATTTTTTACATTTTAAAAAAATTATATTGACCCGCTGCGAAACGCAGGCCAATCTATTAGTAAATTCTCTAGTTTTTAACATTAATTTGTCAATGTAAGTGGGCAATACTATTTTAGCAAATCAAAAGTAAATATGTTATGTTAGTTGGAAATACTCACCTGTCTAATGTGTAACACTTAATATGGATGGATATAGTAAAGGAAATTCAAGTGTTGCTGGTTTAGAAGGATTTATTCGTGATAGCTTGGGATCTTGGATTGGAAGTTTTGCTATCAACATTGGTTACTAATCTTTGGCAAAGGCTAAATTATGGATCGTGTTGTTTAGTTTAGAGTTGGCCTAGAACTTGGGAATAAGAAAACTGATTCTTAAATTAGATTCAATTCTTTTCATAGACTTCATCTTGAGAAACCAAATTAAGATAGATGTCAACTATGCTTTAATTGACATAGATAGAGACCCAGGGTGAAGATTCAACATGTTTATCCGGAAGCAAATTCAACTATTGACTGATTAGTTAATTTTTGTTTGTCAATGAATCTCACTAATAAGGATATTTAGGTCTTAACCCTACTTTCTATGGATTTTTATTTAATTTTGTATTATGACTTGATTGGTTCTTGTATTACACGCTTAGTTTAATCTTTAAGACTATTTTTATAGTGCGTGTGGTGTCGAACGGAGGGTCTACCTCCTCAATAATAGTGAAAAGAGGGTTTTAGGTATAATTATAAAGTTATGATTAAGTCACCACCTAGTATTATGACTATTAGAAAACCTATGGTTTGCGAGAGTCAGGATAAAGGACTGATTATGCAAGGGAAAGATGCATCACCCCAGTGCACTTTCCTTAAGGTAAGCTACATTATTGTTTAATTATTTTTCTAGGTCAAGTTTCTATTCATTGGTCTTTTTATAAAATCTAAGACAAATCTCCTTCCATAAGAAAGTCTTCATCTTATCGGGTTGAATCCTAACCATTATAAGGTTTAAATTTTAACATCATATTTATTTTGCATTTTGTATCTTCAATACCTGAAGATCTACTTTACGATGTAATCTTGAACCCCAAGTATTAAAATCTATAGCTAAATTCTAACACTATAGATATTAATTAAACAAAGTAATTGTTGAAGGATTTTGATATTTTGACCAAAGGCTAATAGATAATAATAAACTGGTTATAAAATTCATTTTGTATTTTTTAAATATGATAAAACCAATTATATCTCTTTTTTACAAAGTATGCATGAGAAACTTTTAAGGTTTGGTCGTACGCACAAAGAGAAAACATATTTTTTGATTTTTGGAAAGAGGAAATTAATTTAAAATTTTTGAATTCTTTTAAAGAAAAGTTTTGGAGAAATTCAGGTATTTTTAATATTGATACTATATCTTAAAGTGTAAGTCTACAACATGATATTGTAAAAAATAGTTAAAAAATATATGAGGATCTCACAAATATTTTTAATAATATTATATTATTTATTTATTAAATATCAATTGGGCATTACCCGCCCAACCATCTGGATTGGGCTGAAACGAGTCCAGGCCGACTTAGTTGGGTTAGGCCGATTGGCGATCCAACATCCCTCTCTCTTTCTCTTTGGTTTAGGCTGAACCCGACCTAGTCATCTAAGCTAGGTTGAAATGGGTTTAGCCTAGGCCCACATGGTCAATGGCCTAACCCAACAACGGTTCTACATGCAAATAGCCATGGTTTTCTAGCAAAATAAACAGGAGAAAAAGGCTACCTAGTGTGGGAGGTGGCTAGCTGGTAGTGTTGGAAAGTCTGAGGTGTGGCTGGTGGCGACAATGGCAGTGGCATGGTAGAAGAAATGGAAGAAAACTGTCGGGGAGAAGAAAAATATAAACCAGAAAAAAAAAGTTGATTTTTTTGTTAACTTTGCCCCTCCAATGCATGGAATCAAGATGAACATTTTATCTATATTAGGAACAATTCTTGGCTCTTGATTCAACCAAAAAGGATCTTAACCATTGGCTCAAATTGGCCATCATGAACTGTCAAATTTTGACAGTTTAAGGTTGTTTAAGTTGCCCTATTTGGGCAAGTTTCACAACCACTGTAGTGTCAATCAGCTAGAAGGAACCATGCCGGGGTATAGTCAAATGTCAGGCCATTATAGTGGTCTATGTTTCATCAAGTTTGGTGAAAGGATGAAGCATTAAGTGCCATTGAAAAGAAGTCACCCGGACAACTTTTCTAGTTAAAAAACAAAAGATGATGAGCGGTAACCAGACGATATGTCATTTAGTTCCTCTTTCTTTTTACTGTTTGGGTAAAAAACGATGTCGTTTTAGATAAAACGCACCGTTTCAATTAAATAAAATGGTGTCATTTTGGATTTAGGGTTTTAATTTAGGGATTTGACCAAAGTTCAATTTAGTCCTTCAGTTTTTGATTCCTTGAATTGCACTTCTAATTGGCCTAGAACTTTTAATTTTATGTAATTTTACCTTTGCCGAACTTTAACATCAACCCCAAATTTTAATGTGTTTTTTATTTTGATCATTGGTTTTGGATTTATATAAATTAACTCTCAATTGACCATTAAATTTTCAAATCTATTCAATTTCACCCTTGATTTCGATCAATTTAGTCACTAGAATTCGGTGCCTTTTTTAAAAAGGTCTTATGTTATATATTTCTTCAATTTAGCCCTTAATTGACCCTAAACTTTCAATTTTCTTGCAATATTAGCCCTAATTTGAACTAATTGACTTTATAAAAATTAAGTTTGGCCCTTTAAAAATTCAATTTTCTTAATTAAGCTCAAATTAGGTTCCCAAACTTAAGTTTTTATCAATTAAGTCCCTAATAAAATTAATATGACCCGTTTAAAGTATAATTAATTTCTTGCATTTAATTAAATCCTTTAATTTGACCCAAATCAATTCTTAAACATAATTAAACTTTTAATTTGGCCCATGATTAAATCAAATTGGCCTATTAAAAATCTAATGATGTTATTACACTTAATTTTTATGCAGATTTGTCCAATAATATTTGAATTTGACCTTAAATCTACATATAATTATGCTCCAAATTTGTCCAAAAATTCAACCCGATTTTTCTGTTTATACATGGGATCTTTTTCGGCCAACTTTTGCCACTATGTCAGTTCTTTTGTTATTATTTTTTATTTTTTATTTTTTTAAAAATAAATTTTAAAGAATAATCAAAAAATAGATTATGACAGCTATAAAGCGTAGATTTTAACCAAGATAAAATTAAGCATTTTGTTTTTCAAAGAGTTGTATATACTAAATTGTAAATATTGGTGTGGGAAGCTTTACCCAATGATACCCCGATGATCGAAACAGATAAACCAAAAAAAAGAATCAAGAAAACACTTCTTAAAAATCTAATTTAAGGATGTTACCACAATACACAGTAACCTACCGTACAATTATTCATGACGATAGTCTTGCATCATATTTTGTTGATTAACATTTTTCGACGGGGGTGGCTGGCATGCACTGCATAGAGTAACATAAATAATGCTAGCGTGCAACACGTGAAAAAAGGAAGGGGGGAATTAAAGAAAAAAAGCAAAAGAGGTACCAAAAGGGGTGAGCATGTCCTGTATACGTAAACTTTATAGCGTAGTGGGTATTCCCAACTTTTGTGATATACTACTTTAACCTACAACAACTCAGTCTAACCCCATTGATAACAACCCATAAAGGAGAGGATCCAGAAAAGATTAGTCTATACCATAGCTATGCTAAGTAACTCTATTGTTTAAAGGGGAGGGGAAAGCACTCATGAGCATTCTTTTGATTGTCGTTTTATCGATGCTAGCGTTGTTGTACGCGATAGTACTCTAAATTGAGCAATCAAATATTCCATATTATTAACATCTACTGATATTGTTTAATAGGTTAAATTTTAAATTTATTTTGTTTTAAATTATTAGTTTAAATTTTATAAATCTTAAAATTATTAAAGATTTATATGATTATTAATTACAATATTTATAAAATTAGTTAAGATATATATAAACTGACTTGAAATATCTACTAAAAAAATGGTAGTAATTACTATATATGGTTAATAATCCAGACGTTAGTTACTCTTTAAACAGGTTTATTTTGTGCTCTCTTGAATGGGAAAGTCATTCAACTATCAAGCCAACAAGATTTGGCAAAGGAGGGAACATCTAGCTAGATATGACAAGACTACCTATAAATATTATACTGAAGACTTTTTCTAACGATAGTGACACGCACTGGCCTACATATATTTGCAGTCTTGCCCATTTGCCCACGCAGCATGAAAAGCTAGTATATTATGCTTAGATTTTCCATTCAAAATCTCGAGCTTCTAACACCACGTATCCACCTGCTAAAAAGGTTACGTGCCTATGGCAATTACGTGGAAAATAAAAAAAAAAAAAAAAAAAATCCTACGAGGCAGCATGTTTGAAATCCTTATTATCACTAATTAAAAATGTTGTGGTGTTTAAAATTGTGTTATAATTGCGAAATTGTAGTGTTTAACTTGTAGGAATGAATTTTTATTTTTATGTCTTTCATCTTATGAAATTCACTAGCTATATAAATAGCTATAACACAATATTTTTCTCACCTGTACAATTATATAACAGAGTTTGGTGGTTCTGCAGAGAGATATCCTTGCTGATGCAAATGGTGATCGTCGAATATGTGGCATAAACCCAAACTTACATATCCATGCAAGCTTCGTGGTTTTACTCGAGCTCCTCTTCGGGTGAACAGGGAAAGAAAGAAGTCTCTGTTAGTCTATGGCCCCTGGTAACAGGACACCACCAAACGAACAGCACTTTGAACAAAAAAGATACAGAAAATCTAAGAGCAATGGATGGTGTTTGTTTAGTTGGGGATTAGGTTATTGAGTTGATAGAGAGAGAGAGAGACAGAGAGAGAGGGAATTACGGTCACACCCGACTACAAAAGGAAGGTTGGCTCTTCTTGCGTGGTCAAAACCCTCCCAATCGAAGTCTCTCCCGAAAACCAAGCCCCATTAATCCACTGGCCGACAAGCTGCTCCTCTCTTCACATGCAAACAGACAAACCCATGATCTTAATCTAACAATTATTTATCCTTAATCATGTAGTGATGGTAGTTTACACATCCAGTACTGGTATTAATGCAAATAAGTTAATTTGTATCTGACCCACAGAACACACCTACGTGTCATTCTGCCCTTAGAGTTGAAGTTTTTTCGTAACAAGATCTTGGATCATACAGAAGAATAGTCTAATTCCTTGGCTCCATCTCAATTTGAAGCAAAATTTAATTCAGATCTCAGCAATAGAAGCAAACAAGTGAATATAAACACGAACGAACAAAAATGATTTTGAGTTTATTTTATGAATATAATATCAACATGTCCATATAAAGTATGCTCTCAAGGAGACTTGTACATGAAAAGGAAGAGCATGCGCAAGAGACATTAGTAAGGGAGATGACTCTCTTGCCCCTCTTCTTTAAATGGCCACCCTCTCATGATGCATATCTATGGTGGGGAACTTTGGAATTGTCAAGATGGGAGGCAATTTAAAGAGAGAGCTAATAAACATAGTAAGATTATTACTATGGCAGATTTTTAGAGAAAGAGATGGGTAGAGAGAGAGAGAGATGAAGGTGGGCTGCTAACAATGTCTGCAAAGACCCATTTGTCTTGGGTTCTGCTCTTCTTAAAGAGAGGTTCTGGTGACGAAGAGACTGATGACCCTTGCACAGCCCAAGAATCGTTTGAGCTGTCGGAGCTAAAAACAGCACCAATGACGCCACTAGGGCTGCTAGGCATGGGCTCAAACTTTCTCTTTTGAGACTTGTCAACGGCAGTGGTTCGGTTCCTTGATAGCTCCAGAATCAGACCGTAACATCCATTTACTTTTTCCTGTTAACAAACAAATGCAGTTGTTGAGACATTAATGGCATGCGCAATAATATGAGTACTAAATGTGGCCGTATTAAGGCCTTAAATACAGGACAAAAATAATGAATAATGTCAGGATAAACGAACCTTGGTTATTTTGAGAACCTCAAGAAGCTGGTTCTGGTAGTTAATGGGATTGAAGGTCTCAACTTGGTCTATAACATGCATCATTGTAGCAGTGGCTAATACAGAAGGAAGATAACTGACAGATCTTGAATCTACAACAACGAAAATTAAATAAGTATAAGAAACTAAACGTAAATCATACGATAAGGAACCAAAAGTAAAACTGAAGAAGGAATCTTTCTTTACACTTTGTTCTTATCGAAGATTCTAAATTAAAGTCAAGATGAAATTTCGAAGACAGCTGTGCTTTACTTACCGGAGACAACAGAGAGAAGGAGATGCTCACATCTCCTCAGAAACTCCCAATGAACATGGGTCTTCAACCCAAGCCTCCTGATGATATGATCAAGAAATGACAGTGGAGTCACTGGGTGCATCTTCCATTTCAGTGTTGAAAGTACTAAGAGCTCCATTCTTTGAATGGTTTTGGCCTCAAACACATATTTTGTGTCCTCCACCTAAAACGGAACAGAAAGAAAACCCTTGAGTGACAATCTTAGAATCAAGAAGTGATAACAACAACAACAACAACAACAACAACAACGAACATACTTGCAGGTCTAAGAGAAAAGGAACATGAGTCTCTTCAACTTTGGCAGCCAAAGAAAGACAAGTGACAGCCACAAGCTGGATCATCCAAGGCCTACTATCTCTTTGATAACAAGGGCCAGAAAGAAACCTATCAAGATAATTGAAAGCCAAGATTGATGTGAGAGCTGAAAATCCATAATGAGCAATGACCTTAAGCATCCACTCCACGGCTTCTTGACGAGCTCTGGAAAGAAAAGGATCGTCTGCTACAATGTTGACACTAACAGAAGCTTGCTGTTCTTGTTCTTTAGAGAAGAGTGAGAGAAGTTCCTCATCTTCCCAGAACAAATCTTGTTCAAGCAATGAAAGTGGAAAAAGATCATTCACAAAAGTACTCTCTTGCAAAACCTCTTCTTCTGATTCATCTTCCCATCTCCCCTCTTCACAGTAGAGTGCATCTAGCAGGAATGAAGCGTTTTGCTCTTGTTGTGAGTTTAGTTCATTTTGTTCTAGTTCCTGTTGTTTTGGTATCGCCATCTTCCTCCAAGAAGAAGAGGTTTTGGTACACTATTCAAGACACAAATAAGAACCCATTGTCCCTCTCCCCCCCTCTCTTCTTTTTCTCGAGGGTCTTTTTTGCTCTGTGGTTTGCTCTGTGGTGGTGCAAGACAGAGACAGTGGCAGCTAGGGAGTGAAGAGAGGATGGAAGAGAGGAGAGAAAGATAAAGAAAGGGAGGGGTTGATTTTTAACAGGGTGGGTTTCACGCTTGTCTCTTTTTGTTTTCTGTTTTTCTTTTTTCTTAATGTGGCAATATATAATAGTATAACATGAAGGTATGTGTTTGGGTTTGGTTTGAAAGTCTTTTTATTTTTTTCCTTTTTGTGCTTTCGGTGTGTTCTGTTTGGCGAGCAGAAAATGTGCGAAACGGCACACACATCAAGCCGGAACCTCTTTAAAGCCACCGTGCTCTTTGCTGCTCTAGAATTGAGAAAGATAAAAGAGGGACACGCAGGGATTTTCGTCTTGGTATTAGAGTTTTCGACTCGCCATGTGAGCATTCCAGAGTTTTTTGAAAAATTAGGTGCTGCTGATGTCAAAAATAATTTTTAAAAAATAAAAAAAAATTTTTTTAGCTATTTGAAAAGAACCGCTATCACACTCTCAAACAACCAACTTAGATTGTTTTAGTTCGTTAATATAAAAAATATATATATTTTTAATATAAAAAATATTTTAAAAAATAACTGTTATGATATTTAAGAAGAAAGAAAAAACAAAGGGAAAGGGAAAGGAAACAAAAATCACGAGAAGATTTTGAGCTCGAAATCTTCTTTTTTGCTAGGTGGACTGAGGAAGAAAATTCCCAAAAGACAAGCCATGCAAGAGAACGAACAAGCCAGAGCACTTTCCATCCACGCGCATTCACACATTCCTTTTCCACTCGACACCAACCCAGTGCATGAAGTCAACTGCCTTACCTGTCCGTTAGATTCACTGTCTTTAACTGCGTGTGGTGAACAACACGCAAAAAAAAATAAAGGAAAGAAGCTGACTCTCTCACTCACGTCTTGGTCACCGAATTTAAAAGTTAAAAAATAAAAATCTGGACTAAGAAAAAACAGGAAAAGAAAAGTCATTAAATTTGATGGTGTCTGGTCGTCTGCGGTGCGGCCAGTGACAGCCTTAGAACCACCATGATAAGGTGTACCCTCCTCTTTCTTGGGTAAGTGGCATGCACTCAAAAGTTCACCCTCTCTTGGCCTCTTCCTATTTTTCACTCCCGCTTTTTATTTGTTTTGACTTCTTTTTGGCATCAATTATGTAAGATCAACTCTGTTTTTTTTTTTCCTCTGCTGCCACAGTAAAGACAGGTCATATTGCAAATGTACTATAAAAGATTTTGTGGGTGTCAATGGAATCAAAATCTCCCCCCCTGTTTAATGTAATCATGTAAATGCTGTTACTATAGTACTGTTACCTTAACTTATATTTCAAGCAATAAAAAAAATGATTTCATTAAAAAAAAATTAACCTCTACTAATTTCTTAGATTCAAAAATAATCTAAATAACCATATAAAAAATATAGTTTGATTTTAAAAAATATCAAGATAATATTTTTTTAAAAATATTAAAATGATAACATTCTAGATTAATTCGCGCTAACTTGTCAAAGTTACTACCCAAAGTCATGAGATAAAAGGAAAGTCAAGAGAAATTATGAAACACAATTCTGAATCAACCTAATGTTAACAAATAAAATTAAAAATAAAATTCAATTAAAAAAATGAGTTGAAACAACCCGGATTAACATATCAAACTTGGATCAAGTCAATCGATCAAACTCATAATCCGAGTCATAGAACCATGATAATTTCATATAATGCAAACCAAAACAAATTATAAAACATAATTTTCAATCAACATAATATTAAAGGATGAAATTGAAAAATAAATCAACTAAAAAAAGAACAAATAAAACCTGAGTCAGCTAGCCTAACCCACGACCCATGTTATATGATTATGGTAAACCCATGAAAAACATATGAAAAAATATTATGAAATTCAATTCCCAACAAACTTAATGTTGAATGATTGAATTAAAAAAAATAAAAAAAAATAACCAGAGTTAATTTAAATTAACCTACCAAATCCAAGTTAGGAAACCGAGATAACTCCATAGAAAACAAATTAAAAAAATTATTAACCAATCTAATATTGAATAATGAAATTAAAAAAAAAACATTAATTAAAAGAAGGACAAAAAAAAAACCAAAATTCAAACTAACTAACTAGCAAAACTCGTGTCCTGGATCATAAGATCGTGATAGCTTCATAAAAAACAAATTAAAAAAACAATTATAAAACTTAATTATTTATTAATTTCATGTTAAAAAATGAAGTTGAGAAAAAAAAAAATAATTTAAAAAAAAATAAAGAAATTATTCAAGCCAACACGGCTAACTCCTAAGATTTGTAACTCATGTTATATAATCAGGATAACTACATAAAAATTAAATTATGTTAATGTTTTAAGTTTCTTGGATATAAAAATATTGAAAGAAAATATAAGTTAATATTTTTGTGATGCAAATATATTTCCGTAAAACAATTACATCGCGGCACCAATCATACATTCAAAGTTGCTCTCACGATGCATATGCTTCAGCTAACTCCACTAATCTCCTCGATTAATAAGAAATTATAATTTTAATCTCAACCAGGCAGATGCATCATGCCACCATTGTCACGGTCAACATAATTGGTCTCATTTCCCATTTTTCCACGCAGTGGGTGTCTGTTGCGAGACTATCAACAGTTCAAACCAGTGGGCATTTTTCCACCCTATATTCCTAAGAATCGAAGAGCATGATCATGTGTTTGAACAATTTCCGCATCTCGATTTACATTTCTCGGGAAGTAAATTCATCTTCTTCTTTTTTAAAATGCACCTAACACATGTAGAATTATTAAACAACGTAGTGGACAAAAGGGATTATTGACCTTACAGAAGTTAACACCGAGGAACTTCCAAAAGTTCTTCTTCTTCTCGTATGTAGACAGAAGTTAACTTCCGAGACAACACCACGCATATGGCAACAATTAGTTCTCTTCCCCAGAATAATTTTGGTGGCTTGCATCTTGGATCTATTTCAAGCATCCATTTGCAATGATGCAAAACAATATGGCTCGATCCCCACTTCCATGTAGATTCTCTTTTACTGGTGGCATTAATCTTGAAATGAAGGAGTCGAGGAAGGAAATTTCATGGTCGTAACCTCGCCCGTCTTGGCAAGAGTCGATGCACTGTTATTCGTCAGCAAATCGCACTCCACCTTTTCATCATAAGCATCATGAATTAGCTGTAATATCTTCCTTGTTGATAGTCAAAATTAACAATCTTTAGCACCGAGTCTAGCTCTCCAATATTTGGTTCTAAGCAACACTTTCCCACTCACCGAATGATATCTCGAGGATTGAGAATCAATCCACCATGGCAGGGCTTCTGGGAGTCTCGGGTGTTGTCGTTGTTTTTTGAGAGGAAAAAATGGTAATATCGTGGCAAATTTTAGTAAATTGTATCATTCTCTCCTTGTAGACTATAATTTCACAAGTACACTTCAATTAATGGGGGCATAAACAAGGTGAATACCAACTTTAACCACCGAGCCAAGTCCGAATCAGTACCTGGTTCCATGGCTGTCGACATCATAATATAGCCAGGGCATTTATGAAAGACTAGGACTAAGAACAATCCACCATGGCGATTAAATCAACTTCTAGTGAATAAAAATGAAAACGTTAATTTGATCTGTTGTTGACATAGCACCATGCTTTCCAAGCACCTCCAGCTTTTCGGTGACTGTGGCTGGATTCTATTTTTATTGTGTTTCGTTGACAGTGGCTGCTTTAAAGATTCAAAAATCAAACCACAAAGCGCTCACTAGTTAGAGAGAGGTAAATTTGTCATCCACTATAACTAAAACCTTTCAAACTCACCAATGATGTCTCACTTTGCCTGTGACCCCAGAAAACTGTGTGTACGCATCCATCGCACAACTACTCAATAAAGTGCCCAGCTGAAACTGGCACCTTTGACTCATCCTCGATTAACTAGTCACATGGTAGCCACTATGGGCATATCTGTGTTTGGAAATGTAATAATAATAAAAAATTTAATATTTTTTATTTTAAAATATATTAAGATATTATTTTTATTTTTAAAAAATTATTTTTGATATCAAAAAACCAGTACAAAAATATTATATAAAAAACTAATATTTTAGAAAACCCAATGATATCAGATACATCTGGACTGTGACATTGTGTATTCCAGGCGCAAAGCCAATGATTTACAAGTGCTCATAATTAATGATGTTGGAAGATCTCGATCGATTAAGTAAATGGGTGATGATTATGATCAAATGCCGGAGGAGGACGGGGGATTAATACCAGAGATTCTAACCGAAAGACAGGCCAATGAACGCATGCATCTCTTGAACCAAGTGCTTCTAGTTAACCTATCCCATCAATGCAAAGGTAAACATGATGAGCTCTAACGATAAAGATTTATACTTTAAATCAACAGAGAAAGCACCTACTCATACACAGTCATACTGTACTTCAAGAGTGAAAGCAACCACTCACCTAATAATTTGATTAAAGTTAAAACCAGTAATATTCTTAGACACTGGCTCAGAAGTCTGACGCTGTCAATGCTTATCCTGCAACAAATTGCAAGCGCGTCTGTCAAGATTTTGGGTTTTCCTCTTCTTCTTTTTTCTTGAAAAAAAATGAAGTCCTTGCTGTAAGCTTTTGGTGATGGATAATTAATCGCATTCCAAGTATCAAAAGAGATAATTGGGGGTGCCTAAAGCTTGGTGGCGTTAGGGTTACTGCAATCTGAAATGCATCAGCTGAGATCTTAATTTGAAAGGGCACTAATCCAAGGCTTTCAAATAAAGCTCAACCCACAAGGGCGATAACTGGTATCCTCTTGTCTTCCAAATGACTAAATATCCTTTTTACATGAGACGATCTGAACTAAAGTTGTTTGTCAAGAGCAAGATCCCTGGAGCGGGTATGAATCTCTGTGTGCACGAGAGTTCATCTGTGTGCGTGTGGGAGGAATAACATACAGATGATGAAAACTAAAGTTGGAGCACGAGCATAGCAGCAGGAAGATCTAAAACAGTCTCTGAATGAAAGCACACTGAACTCTTTATATTACTGAAACACGCTGCGACAGCTGGTCATTAACAGCCCAAGAAAACATACGAGTAATAAAATTATCTTGCAAAGTGAGATATATCCATGGAAAATACTAGGTCAAGAAAGAACTCCTCAAGGTGGAGGAAAAAAAAACTAGCATCACTAAAACCTAGTGTTCTTTACAAAGCAGTTCATTCTACTTGTCGCTTCTTCACACTGGACATCCTGAAGCATCACTTTGCATCACTTTAGTACGGTGGTGGAGGATAGATTCCAGGAAACGGGCCTGGAGGGAGAACAAAAAATGGAGTCAAAATGATTATTGTAACATTATTACCAGAAAGAATATCAGTCTCTGACTCTCTAAGTACGAAATGAACTGTTCAGTTACCTGGAGGATAGTAGGGTGAAGCTTGAGGTGGAGGTGGATATGGTTGTGGAGGATATGCTGAAGGAGCCGGATACGGTGCAGGAGGATAAGTTGCAGCTGGTGGTGGGGGATACGCTGATGGTGGATAAGCTGAACTAGGTGGGTATGATGGATAAGGAGATGAGCCTGTGTATGCTGTCGATGGTTGTCCATAAGGAGCTCCATGCGCTGGTGGTGGTGCAGAGTAATATGAGACTTGAGGAGCAGGGGCTCCATATAGTGGTGCTGAAGGAGCATGGCCTGCTGCTGCTTTCTGCAAGAAATAATACACAGTTATTCAGCTTCCACCAATCAAAATATCTTCATAAAAGATAAGAGCTCTTTCAGTATATGTAATTGAAAGTTGTAACAGCACCATAGAGATAGCTTACATTGGCATTTGCATAGTGCATTATCAATCTTACTTCTCCAGCATACCTGTGATCACGGAAAAAAACAAATGCACACACTTTAGAAAAGATGTGCTATGAGACTACTACCAAACAGGCGAAAAACATATGTAACCAGTGAACTCACACATCATGATTTGGAGCAAAAACATGGCAGTGCGTGTGTCTGTTATCAATGACGCAGCATATTTGGTTTATTGATATCTAATCCAGGAGTATCAATGCAACTTTTTGTGAGATATGAAATTAGCCTAACTAATTTGGTCGAGGAATGGAGGGGTTGTGAAAATTTATTAACACCATGTTTGGATGGAAGGGTGAGGTTGGTGTATGTTTGGCATTATGGTAGCGTTTGGGGTTGCAGTTTGAAAATATAGGTTTAAGAAAAGCTACAAATTGTAGCTTTTCTTGACCAAGGTTTCAAGAGAGTTTTTAGCACAACCCATGCAAAACCGTGGTGTGTGTTGATTAACCAAATACTTTTAAAATTATGATTGGTGGAAAATACAGTTTCAACCGCATCACACCACACTACCAAGGCCCACACTTCTTTTTTGGTTATGCAAGGGAATGGAATGGAAAGGAAGGGAATGGAGATTAAAAAAAAAAAGATAAAGAGTGACTATTGAATTACAAAAATAGCCTTTAAATGGGTAAAAAGTTAGTTTTTTAATCTTAGTAAAGATTATGTGTCATTTTAATAATCTTAACCCCATTAAACACTTCTTATTCTTAGTAAGGGTTATTTGTGTCATTTAATAATCTTAACCCCACTAAACACCCTAATTTGGGGTGTTGAGATTTTTAATTTATTTGAAGGGTTTGAACCCTCCAAACCCCACCTTTCCTTCCATTTAGTAGTGAAAACCAAACAAAGATGGGAGGGTTTTAGCCCCATCTTTTCCTCCTCTACCCCTCAACCCTCCTAAACAAACATAGTATAAGGATGAAATGTGCATATGAGCCACTTCATATCTGCCCCAAAAACAATATGGTCACTCTAAAGAGAAGCAAAGAGTTGTATTCTTTCAGCCTCAAAATGGAAAGACAATATCCTCCACAAAGCATTAAGGCAATATCCTAGTCCTGTGTTTCAAACTTGAGTGGTCATTTCTTCCCCATCTTTGCCTCACAAAGTTGAAAGCATACAGATGGAGAAACCTTACCAAATTGCAAGCAATAGCATTCAGTGGCCAGTGGGAAGAAATCTAACACATAAAAGTTGATAAATTGAAACTAAATATAGTGGAAAGCACCAAAATTAATTTGCACTTGATTTCCAATATGGTATAACATCACCACAAAATCAAATCATACAACAGTTTGTCAATGCAAAAAAACCTCGCATGTATCCTTAGACATGCACTCTAACTGACATCCAATTCAATGTCTAAAATCTTCATTTTCCTTCTTTGATATGAATTCAACGCAATATACCAAATGGCTTGTATCTCATTAGTACTCTTGCAAAACAGGAGACAAAAAGTCTCGAGCTCAGGCCCGAACTTTACCAATCCATCATTAATTCTATGTACAAACCATCAAAATCAGAACACATGTTTTTCAAAAGAAGCTAATCGCCCCATTCTAATCAAATAGAAATCACTATTTCAGAATAGTGGCATTCAATGAAAGGGAACTTAACAGATAAAGCTAGACCGATCCTCTTTCGCAGTTAAATCATGCAAATTGCAGTTATAATTACCTTCCAGTTTTAGTTTGAAGTGGCCAAGTTGTATCGTCAAAACCCTGCGATAGAACCTTTTGCATTTGAATCCTATACACAGTAACATAAACAAAAATAAAATTAAATGTCAAATTAAAGCCAAAAGGATCAGCAGAGAAAAGCATAACTAAATAAAAGAGGTTAAAGACTAATTACTTTCCGCTGCCGATAAAATCATCAAAAGTTAGGGTATTGCTGTTCCAAACAGCAACACCTATCTCTCTTAACCCTTCAATTAGTGTAAACACAAACTTCTCTTGGAATGTAGGATTTTTGCCTCCATCTAAAAAAAACAATCATTATAAATACTAGTTCTGCTCAAAATAAACTTCAAATTAAAGCCAGATTGAGATCTAAGTGCAGAATAATAGAAGATTAAGTACCAGTGCAGGTTCTTGTGCGAAACTTATTGCTACCATATTCAACACAAACGTAAGGATCTTGTCTCGAAATCCATTCAGTGTCCTTCAATTTAGTACACCCAACAACTGCATAAAAAAACAAATAACAAATAACAATCAATTTCAAAACATAAAAAGAAGAACGTAATAAAGCGTTTGCTTAATCACGTGAAATAAACCAAAATTAAGAAGGAAAAAAATACCGGTGACTTCAAGAAGATGGCCCTGAATACCAGAAACCGACATTTTACAAGATAGCTATAGAGAGAAAAGAAAAGCGAGGAGGCTTGTAATATTTATCCACAAGACGGTTGACTTTGAAATAAAACCACGTCGAAGGCTGATTAATCAATCGCTGCTTGGTTTTAAGCAGCACGTTTATATATGCGCGTCTGGGCGTGCGTGGTTGTTTTTCCATGGGTCCTTAGAGTTGAAGAAAGAAAAACTGCAGTGATTGTCTGGGTAATTTCGTTTTTAATGTTTGGAAACTGGTTTACGCGCCTTCGTCAGTAACACGCTCTTTCTTATTCCCCACGAGTCTCCTGCCTAATCAAATTCAGCCTTCTCTTCTTCTTTCTTTTAAGTTGTCAACGTTTTTTTGCTTAATTTTTTTCGGGAAAAAAAAATATAGCATTGAGTTTTTCTCTTGTTATAAAAAATTAAGAGTATTCTTCTTGTCCGAGTAGAGGTAGAAATTGGAAATTAAATTAAAAAAAGGGAGATGACTTATTCTTTTTCCCGAAGAAAATAAAATCATTGATTTTCTCTTTTTGTGAGATAAGTTGAATATTGGATATTGCGACACATAATTTTTATTTAAAATTATATTAATGGTTATCATTTTAAATTATTTTTTGTTCAAAAATATATTAAAATATATTTTTTTTTTTTTTAAAAAGTTATTTTTAATATCAACACATCAAAATAATATAAAAATATACATGAAAATTAAATTTTAAAAAAATAATAATTTAAAACTTAAAAAAATGTGTTGCAAACCACGTTCTCTAAATAGACTTTAAGAAGATAAAAACATCTTAAATATTTGTTACGTTACCTACTTGTTTTTTAAAATAATTTTTATTTTAAAATATATTAAAATAATATTTAAAAATCAAAAGCTTTTCCAATAAAAAAAAATGGAATCAAAACCTAACTAATCGAGAGGACCGCTTCTATTATATAGATCCATTAAAATGCATTGAACAAAGAATTTTTCGATGAACAAAATATGGTTACCAAACACGACATATTCTTAGCCACAAAATTAGATTATTCGTAAGAATAATTTTAGATCACTTCACCAGCTACAAACAAGTGAGCACAACGTTTTTTTAATTATCTGTTCTTTAAATTAAGAGAGACAGCTTATTGACCCAGGACATGTACAATCTGGAAGGCAACTAGGGAGCCCACCTTCATTATTTTTCAAAAAAGAGAGAAACGAAGGCCACCTTCACCTTCACCGCGTCTTTTTTTGACATTGACCAAGTAGTTGAATGGTCCAAGTCTACAATAAGTGAGGTTAAATACTATTCTTCACGTGCAGATAAAACAATGGGCTAGGGCTGTTGTGTTCGTGTCTCGTTGCTGACAATCACAACCTCGAACAGAAGCGAGAACCAGGTCGCGAGCCGTGTAGGCAAGAACAGCTTGTGTTCTTGAAATTCGAAGTAAATTTGCTTATAACCATTTCCAAATAATATCAATTTACTAATGTACAGAGCAGTACAATTTTTTCAGAATAAAAATAATGAAACAATTCCCACTAATTTGATGCCACAAAATAATGCACTGATTATTGTCGCCTCCAGCCTGCCTTTTGACTAACAAAAAATAACAAGCCAGATAAAAGACCTTGGCGGAACGCATCACCAGCAGGTACGCGTATGACCAGCGAACTGATTTTATGTACAGATCTTTGCAGGAGGACACAAGGGCTCCTCCTTGCTCACTCACTTTCGTAGTCTTCATCATCTCCAAAGGTAAAAACAGATGCATCAGCAGCCATTGCCTTGAATTCACTTTGGGAGTTGTTAGCCTCAAGGCTTGAGACAGTTCCACCCACGGCTTCAATTTTAGGCTGAGCGGGGGCATGCGACTTCTGGGAGCCCGTGTTTCCCAGAGAAAACTGTTCAGTTGCTTGGGTTAAACTGGCGACTTTATCTGTTTTGTTATCAGTTCCAGAACCAGGGGCAGGTGTGGCAGCTGTTTCACCCCCTGCAGAGGATGCTTGAGCCTGCTTTTGTTTGGAAGATACTGATTCCTCTACCTCACTATCCGAGAACACATCATCTTTATCATTACTTGCTGAGTCTTTATTTTGGTTTGGTGCAGTTGAAGTTGCATCAACTGATGCAGGAGCAGTACTTGAACCTTCATCTGATTTCTTCACAGCAGTTTCAATATTTGACCTGGTTGAAACAGTGCCATCATAATCTACTAGCACGACCTCAACCTGAAATCCTGGGGAAGGCAGTTTCCTCTGCACAAAAATCCAGCCATATTATTATGTAGATAGAGAAGGTTGAAAACATTGATATCGACAAAGTTACAGCCATTCCAACTCTAGTTAACAAATAAAAAATAATCTAGCTATCGAGAATTAGTTAGTTATTGCTGCTCCAAGGACAAGCAATTCTTCAGATAAACAATTAACAACAAAATGTTCAAGGTCCTTTACCTTATCAAACCCATCAATATCGCTGGTGTTCAAGATTTTTCTGTTCTCCATAAACTGCGTGTTCAACCAACTGAAATTGCAAAGGAGCATATGTAAAGCACTTCATTTTCTATTCTTAAAATCTAAAAAGAGATCCATTCACAAGGGAGAATAACAGGGAACTGACAAGTAAAAATCCCCTTGGCGGTCATGAAAATGAACTTTGAAGTCTCCAGCCACCTCCGTCAGACCAGGCTCCCCTGGCAAAGCAAAGACCATAACCCCTTTCTTGGGAGCACTAAACCAATAATCTTCTGGCTGCAAAAGGAAAGAAGCATTTGTGAAAACTCAAATGCTTACAAGGATGAAGCAGAGTTCAGAATAAATTTTAAAAAAATCTTGGGATGGACAGAGATCCAAAAGAAAACTTTTAATGGAGTATTGACACTTTACTTATTGCTGCCATGTACCCAAGGAGACCTACCGACAAATCCTTGGTTCTGGGATGCTTTTTTGAGGAGAAGAGAACACCTGTGAATAGGGGAAAGCATTAGAGAAATCCAAACTAAGGTAGCATGGTAGTGTGTTATTTTAACTAAAATTTGGGCTGCCTTTATTTTTGTTCAAATATTTTATTCCCAATCTCAATGTACTACAGATATGCCTCTTCTACACGTGTATACACCCATAAGCTTGCGTGGAAGACACACACACATGTTAGAATTGGGCAAGGATTGAGTCTATAGCTGTCTTTCAATTCATCAAAATATTAGTAAGAAAGAAATAGATAGAGAAACAAAAGGAAGCTAGTACCCAAGCATATGCAATGTAGTCCTACAAACTAAACATTACAAAGCAAAGACAGGTTACAGAGTTCACAAAGAAGAAATCAAATCTGAGAATAAGGTCAGATCAATCAATAAGCTAAATATACGCTGGTAAAACCATCAAATAGAGCAGACCCAGATAATTTTTTATAATAAAGTATGAAGGGGGAACAACATGAACAAAATGAGCAGACATTAACCTTCTTGCAGTAAATAAAAAAGGCACAGCAAAAATAACAAAACGCACCATTATGATCAGAGATGGTAATAGATGGCCTGATCCAATAAGGGCACCTGTGAAGCCGAAATCCCCTGAGCATGCACCTGCTTAAATGGTGTTGTCAGTAACAACAAAAACAAAGATGCTTGCAAAAAACATTGAGCCAGAAGTATACCTACGCCCAGGCTGGTTTTCTCCATTGAAGTATGTTAAGATGCGCTCAAAATATTTTACATATCTCTTCAAAAAAGGAAAAAAAAATTCTTAGACAAGATATACAGAACCTCAACATATAGAGGAAGTATCCTCAATGTGCATTTTTGAATAAATAAATGCCAATAATTAACCCACAATTTGACTGGGCAGAACAAGCCCTTTTGCATCAAAACACCTCTTCTGGTTGTAGTAGTCAATAGACTCCTCCGCGGTAGGGAAAAACTGCATAAAGATGGAAAATGAGTCTACAGATGAAAAAACCTCAGCCAGAAAACAGAAGTGTGTCACTCTATGTCCCTTCCAATTCCTCTTTATTAAGGAACATGTCATATATCTGACCTTTAAGTAAAGAAGAAGGCTAGAAATCATCAGCCCTGTCCTTGCCATCCCAGCCTTACAGTGCACAACCACGACATTCTCAATATCCTCCTTCAACCACAAGTAAGCACTTTGACAGAATGATGTTATTAGCTGAATTGGGGGGCAATTGTGGTCATCAAATGGAAAACTAGCCACCTGATGCAAGTGTTCAACATAGAATATATAAGAATCAACCATATGGCTTTCCTCCAGGCACTTAGTCCATACAAGGAACAGCCTCAGCAAGACTGACATTAAACATGAAACGACACAGGTAATGTTGCATTCACCTTTCCTTCAAACAACGATGCATCATACAGCCTTTCACAACAAAGATTGTATACTTTATACTTGTCCTGCACATAGAAAGTGAATCAAAGGTAAAACAGAATATTTTGATACTAGAAATGAAATAAAGATTAAAATTCAACTGCTTCATGAATGGAGAAGCTAACTTCAGAACCAAAAGGTTTCTTTTTTTATTTAAATTGAGTTGAGCATGGCCCCAAGAAAACAACTATATTAGCAACATACAGTAAAAGATATAACTTATAACTGCCCATTAGCTAGAGTCATCTTTGAAAGGAGGACAGCAAATTAAGATCACATGAAGTGGAACTCAGCATTCTTATCAAGAGGGAAAATATCAATGAATGCAACTGTAGCTGAAACTCAGAAGGCATGTTGCATGCATAGAGTGCTAAACACAAATTTCATGCATGGAGACACTTGATCCAAATCACACATGCATGAATTTAGATGATTTGCACAATTCAATGTCAGATTCCAAATTAAGCAGAAACTGCAGCACAGTGCATCAACCAGGACAAGCGCCACTCCCTTCCAAACAGCAAATTTTGACAAAATGTAACTGCACAGTTCTATGGTAAAGCGTGCTGTCACATAAAATATAATCTCCCAACAATGAACAAGCCAATTATCAAAGAAGTGCATGTTACAATAATTGACACAGAACAAAGCAGTATAAAGTTAAAAAATATATATATAGAAAGACATAACATACATATCACTGAATGCATTATTACCTTGTGATGGGTTTCAAAAAACTTGATCACTTCTTCCATGTGGTTTCTATAGAATCCCTGCATCAGATAGTTTGATGCATTAACAGTGAAATATTTAATTATGACAATGTGGCTACTTTACAGTGCAAATTGACTAGCTTACCTCAACATATCCAAAAAAACCAGAGCTCATATCACCAGCAGGAAACCCCATGGCAATTATATTCTCTGTGATATATGTCATATCCAAATCAAAACCTCCTTCCTGGAGAGAGAGAGATACACCCAAAATTATCATCAGATGTAAAGTTGGAAATAAAATAAAATCCTAAATGAAGATAAACTATTAAAAAATAAGCATGAATTATCCTACTCATGACTTTACCCTTGTGATCCTATATTCATAAAAACCCAGTAAGCTAGGTGTCAATTAGAAATGCGGCTCAATTTCTAAACATGTATGAGCAACTTCTATCTCAATCAGACACTTCCTCAATAAAAGATATGCTACACAAATAACAAAGTAAACAACAAGATAGTCAACAGAAAAATAAAGGGTGCGAACAATTTATGTAGTTTCGAACAGAACATCTCTTCTCAGATAAATTGTTTTAAAAAGAATCCCCGCCAAGAACTCATGGAAGCAATTTTAACCATCACAGGAAGAACAAGAATGAAACCAAAAGGAAAGCAATTTATGATCCCGTTACATAAGACTACAACAATTTTACAGCAGCCATCATCCTACCTGATATCTTCGCTTATTTTGAGAGACAGCATGCCGAGCTTTGACCTGCACTGCCTTCACTGCATTCTTAGATGTATCAACTAACCCTTTAGTGATTGTTCCAAATAAGCCCGATTGTGAAGTTGCCGAAGTTCCTTCAGGACTATCATCTGCCGCAGGAGATTTTGGAGATAAGCGCAGTCCAAATCCACTAGTAAAACGTGCAAAGGTTGATTTTCCAGCGTTGCCAGTTGGCGAGTCATCTGGCGAGGAAGCCAATGGCTGGGGGATTTTTAAACTTTTGGCCCATGACGTTATGCCAGTTGCAGAGAGTTTTGATGGCGCATCACTTGCAGGATTCTCAGGCACGGGATCTGCAGCAGCAGCAGCAGCAGGAGCAGGAGCAGGATCAGGAGATTGTGTATCAGGAGCTTTAACAGATGGAGGTGGTGTATCAGCAGATTCAGAATCCATTCTTGTTCTCAAATGTCTTGATAATTATTGAACAGCAATGCTCAAGAAACCAACATAGATAGTCACTTTTGCAAACGACTGCAGGTAAAAAAAAAAAAAAAAAAAAACATAAGAGCGTCATAAGCAATTACTCCACTTACCAAAACAACCATCATAAATGAATACCATGGAAACAATTCAAATTTAAAATAGAACCAAAGCCCAAAGCTCTCATTTAAAAAACATGTTTAGCTGCTTCCACTCCCATTTTGAGAAAACTTGGTCATTTGAATCAAACTTAGGCTTGCAGCCCACTAAACCTACTTGATAATCAAAAGCATTAAAAATTATCGATCCACACAGTAGTAAACTAGAATCAGATTACGAGGATTTAGATTCAAACGAAAATCACGGTGATTAAACAGTAAAAGAGATGTGAATTGGATTGAAAATAACAAAAGAGCAAACTGAATGCAGCGATTTGAGATCTAAGGCAGTGATTGTTACCTGATCGAGATTCGATTAGTGAAAGATAAATTAGGGTTTGGGAGGGAGGGAGGGAGAGGAGGGGATATATGGAGATTGGGGTTATCAGTTAATGAAATGAAATTGTTTGTTGGTGATCGCGTTACTTCACGTGATCGGTTTGGTCAATTGGTTATCAAAAATAGTAAGCGTGATGGTGATTGCTGGTTGTCTTTTGTTGTGATCCAACGGTAGAGGCATATGGGGATGCACATTGACCATTTTACGGGGGCGGGGTATAAGAGAAGACCAGGCACAAGGAAAACGGTACCGTTCAGAAAATTGTTAATTTAGTAGTTAGCACAAATAAATTAAATACCAGATCATTCTGCTGCAATGCGCTATGGGTAGGGTTAATTTTTTCTTTAATATAAAAAATAATTTGGATATTATAAAAAAATAATTTCTAGTAAAAAAATAAAAAACTATGCGAGATTAATTTGATATAACTTGATACACTTTGTGAGTCCAAAAACAATCCAGAAATGATCCATAAAAATATAATTTAACTAAAAACATTTCAAGATAATATCTTTTCTTAATATTAAGATAGCAATATATTAGATTGATTTGAGTAATATGTCAAATTCACGACTTGGGTTATAAAACTATAATAACCCTATAAAAAACAAATAAAAATAAATTATAAAAGCCTAATTCTCAGTTAACCCAATGTTAAATGGTAAAATTAAAAAAAAAATTGATTAAAAAGATCTAAAAAATGACCCGAGTTAACTTGCCAAACTTACAACCCATGTTATAAAGCTAAAATAATCTTATAGAAACTAAATCGAAACAAATTATAAAAGTTTAATTCTCAATCAGCCTAATGTTGAAGGATGAGATTAAAAAAAAATAATTGAGCAAATAACCTAAAAGAAAACTTGAGTCAATCTAATAAATTTATAACCTGATTTATAAGATAAGGATAACATCAACCAAAAAAAATCAACATGATTTAACCCAGGTTAACTTGTCAAATTTGGTTTAACTATGGTTAAAATACTAAAACTCGCGACCTTAATTATGAGACCAATATATCTTTAAAGAAAAAAAAATAAAATAAATCACTAAGCTTAATCATCAAGTGATCTAATGTTGAATATGATAAAAATAAAAAGAACTTTTATTTTAAAAAAATAACATAGAAAATGACCAAAGTCAACTCGAGTTAACTCGTTAAATATTATTCTCAGGTTATGATGTCAAAATAACCTAATAGAAAGCAAATAAAATAAATCATGAAACTTAATTCTTAATCAATTAAATATTAAAAGATGAAAGTGAAAAATAAAAGTAAATTAAAAAAAAAACTCAAGCCATCCAAATTAACTCTTCAAACTTGTGATTCGTGTCATGAAAACGAGATAACTCAATAAAAAAAAAATTAATATTAAATGATAAAAATTAAAAAAAAAAAGATTGATTGAAAAAAAAATCAAAGAAAGAAAAACAAACAAACAAAGCACTATTCAAATGATCAATGCTTTGTGATGCAAGATACACCAAAAACCCCTCTTCAATTTAAAAAATATACAAAAAATAACTCAAGTCAGCTCAGGTTAACTCATTAAACATTATTCTCAGGTCATAATGTCGGAATAACCTAAAAAAAGCAAATAAAACAAATCATAGAATTTAATTCTCAATCAACCTAATATTAAATGATGAAATGAAAAAAAAAAGTTAATTGAGAAAAAAATTTGAGTGAACCAAATTAAGTTGTCAAACCTGTGATCCATATCATAAAAATAAGATAAACCAATAAAAAATAAATATAATATTAAATAGTAAAATAAAAACAAACAAAGCACTATTATAATAGGTGCAAGGATGGTTTTTAGTAAAAACCCTTCATTTTGTAGTTTTTCTTATTAATTATTAATGTTAAAGATTCTTATTACAACCCAAAAATAGAATGGGAAAATCCTTGTTTACTTTAAGAAAATAGTTTCATAGAAAGTTTTTCATAAAAAATAATAATTAACCTGTATACATTTTAACTAACATATTTATTAAATATAAAATTTTTAAGATAGAGAACAAGGATTTGGTTTGAATTTTTTGTTAAAAAAATAAAATAAATGCACATAAAATCAGATGACACATATCCTTACTTTTTAAGTTAGGGATTTAAAAAAAAAAAACACTTTTTTTAATGTTTTAGATTTTTTTTTAGAAAAAAAGGAAAAATAGAAAATACTTGTTCAAAAAAATAATTTTCATTTTTTATTGATAAAATCATCTCTTGTAGTTCATAATTTAAAGAAAAAATGGCAACAAATTCTTGGTTTTCTTAGAAAATACTTGTTTTTGGATATGGTTGCCGTTAACTCAGTGACCGGTAACCTCTTTTTAAAAAGAATAGAAAGAAAGAAATATCAGTTGCAGCTGTAGCTAGTAACCCAATACCACTCTCTAAAATGGCAAAACGCATGGTTACAGCCGTGGTGTAGTGGCTGTTTGGTAGTGTGGCTGCTTCTCATGCTGACAAATTATTGTCAACAGTGGAGCATGGCTCCACTGTTCATTGAACAGTGAAACCATGCTCCACTGCGCACTGTTTACGTTTCCAGGTTTTTTTTTTTTTTTTTTTGAAAAACCATGAAAATGAGTTTAATTTTTTTTATTGTTTTTTTTTTAAATTATAATGACGTAGCATTTGTGAAATTTGATCGCAATTCCAATTATGTTATTGCCGGGTCCGGCCCCAGTTAAAAAAAATTCATTTTTTATTTTTATTTTAATTGTGTTCTATTCAAAAAATTAAAAGAAAATCACTTGATGACGTAATAAAAGATTCAGTTTTTGTTGTTGCGTGCTTAAAAAACCATGAAAAATATAGTCCTTGTTGGATAGATTTCGTATGTGATGACATTGCACATAGTGTAATATAATAATAAAAAATATTTGATATCAATATTATTTATTTCATGATATAATAACAGTAGTTAAATTTACAATATTTAAATTAAAATCATTAATATTAATATATATATTTTTTAATTATTTTATAACCTCAATTTGAAAAGCATTTATTTTTAACCAAACACATTAAACTACTTTTTCTTCGACCTCAATTTCAACCACAGTTTTAACCAAACACCTATTTTTTCAAACCAACCTCAACTAAAAGTACTTTTTATAAAACAACTTTTTTCAAACCACAACCACAAAACTACCGCAATACCAAAGACACTAGTCAGCTTTTTCGTCGTTATTTTATATTTTATTATTTTTTCAAGCCAGTTTTCGCTTTTTCTATATGGATGAAGGATACCAATCGTGCACCTCAGGGTTTCATAAGATAATTGAACAGTGAGCAGTGATTCTAAGCAAGGAGCCCCACAAACACCATCATAAACGAAAATCAGAATTGAAGGGAATCAGATGGTTATTTACAAATGGTGGCGATCCAATCGTAAGTTTATAGCATCTGCCTCAGTAGACAATTCAAGGAATTTACAAATAATGAAAAACTAGATGATAAGTTTCGCTGAACTAAACATGGTCAACCTTAGCCCACATATTGCTCTAGCAGACCCTTAACGACTTAGGATTATCTCAAGCAGGGCTGAACCTCCTACCAGCTCGCCTCCTACCACCAAGCTGGTGAGACTGAGTAATTCTAGCTGGAGCTCGAGTCAACGCCTTAACACCAAATGGATTGCTCTTGCTCTGTAACATATCAGCAGCATACAAGGTTAAAATTTCAGAAGCTGCCTTCACAAACTCATTAAAATTGTCTTTAAGGGAATAGGTGACTATACTTACCATCCTGCAGGTTCCAGCTTCAAGGTCACAGACAGGATACTCGTGAGGGCAGCAGCTGTAATGGTCGTCGCAGCAGGTTGCAGACTCCAGAGGGCAGCACCCCCATCCAAAGCAATAGTCACCGTACTGATATATGCAGCAGCATGTGCTTCCAGCAGGGCATGAGTAGTAATCATCGCACTCTGAGGAAGGCTTTTCCGGAGGTGGAGGGTTCACTGGAGATGGAGGGGAGGGACCAGGATTAGGGGGATTTGCAGACTTCTTGGTGGGATATGAAGCTTCCATTGCTATTCCACACTTGCCAGTTTCAATGCTGGCAACATCACGCTCCATCCTGATGTACCCATTCTCTCCCCAAGCAGGACCCCATGAGTTCCTCACAATCCAGTAATCTACACCATGCTCTGTACCGTACCCAACAGTAACCACACCATGGTCTAGCTGTGTTCCACATGACCCAGTAAAAACACCCTGAACAAAGAAGAAAAGAAACATAAGACTATGTAATCAATTCACATGCAAAAGACTACTTAAAATTCAGTTTGTGGGAAGTTGTCCCATTCAGAATTCAAATGTTTCTTGCATCCAAACTTGTGAACTATAAATGATGCATTCCGGTAACAAGGCTATGAAGATTAATGAGTCAGGCTTTAGCCTATTATGCATTACAAACAAATTATAATTCATACAATTTCAATAGTTAAGCCTTGACGCCAAAGCATAAAAATGGTTAGTAAGATGGGGTGCTGTGCTTACAGATTGGTAGAGTTGGAAATCCCTTCCACCAGCTTCAATGGCAACACTAACAGGTTGATTTGCCACAGCCTTCTTTAATGACTTCTCATCATTTTGTGGAACGTCTTCATAACCATCAATTGTAACAACTCGAGCATTTTTCTGCAAAAACAAAATGATCAAGTGCATCAAGGATAAGCAACATCCCGATCAGACTAAAGATCAAATATTAATTTTGTAAAACATGAAACTTGAGGAGGGGAAAAGATTCAAGATACCCTATTTGGATCACACATGCTATCAATAGCCTTGTAGGGGTAATCTTCTTCGGTATCAATACCACCATTCTCAATAATAAAATCAAAGGCATAGTCCATGAGACCTCCATTGCATCCCAGGTTATATGTCTTATCGCAATCCACCAACTCCTGTTCTGACAGAGATGTCAAGTTACCAGTTACAATTTGGTTTATCCCTTCCACCGCTCCAACAGTGGAGAATGCCCAGCAACTCCCTTTAATAAAAAAACAAAATAAACTTTACATTAGAAAATAGCCTGAGCCAAACAGAATGCTTTCATAAAATTTTGTAGCTGCCAAAAATTAGATACCAAACTGTTCAATCTGTGTGTGGGACATCAAATACTCCTACCCAAAACCAAATTCAGTAACCATAAAACATGAATCAAATAGTCCGATTTCTAGCTGATCTTATCTTTAAAACCTAAAGATTTCATCCAGAAAATCAAAAAAATCAAATTATACTTAATATAATCCGGATAAAAAGCAAGAGTTGCTCCCACCAAATATCTAGTCTAAGAAAAAACAAACAGACGGATAACAATATCAAATGGTAGCGATAGTTTCATGGTCAAGCAGAGAAGACCCAAACTAAGAACATCCTTGGAGAAAAATATGCCCCTGGTCCCACGCCAGTTATCAAATCTAAACCCCCCAAAAAAAACACACACACAAAAAAAGGAAAATCTGGGATGAAATTATTTTTCATGAGACTCAGACCCAGCAAATTTGCTGTCCAACGACATCCTGTCGATAAAAACAAAAGGGAAAAAAAAAAAAAAAAGAAACAAAAACATACCACACTGCCCTTGATCTTTTACAGGGGTGACAGCCCCTTTTTCTCTCCAATCAACAGTCTCCGGCAAATCATCACCTTCCTTAAACAAATACCTCTCACTTTTTGGCCCACCTAACAACCTTCTCTTCTCATCCATCCTCGTACCCAAGTAAACCGATCGGTACTCATCGTTACTCAAATCCGCAAACTTGTTCAACCCAAGTTTATAACTCGGGTTCCCAACAGAATTATGTTCATCGATGAATTTAAGGTTATCCTTGAAAATATCAAATCGTCTTTCTTTCTCACCCAACGCATTATATGCTCTACCATATTTAACCAACCACATCTCGTAGATTCTTCTTGTCTCTGCCTCTGTTCTTTCTGGAACTTGGCCATGTTTTATGTTGTAATCAATTATGGACATGTCTATGGCTAAACAAACAGAAAGCAAGGACAACATGGCCAAGAAGGCTAAAGATCGATGAAGAGAGGCCATTGTTTTGGGAGGATCTTTGTGTTTGTGTTCTGTGGAGAGTCTCTAGGTATGTGTAGATAAATATATAGGGAAGGGAAGGGAAGGGAATTGAAGAGGACTGGAAAAAGGTGTTTGTACAGGAGATGGAAGGTGTGTTGAAATTGGCTGACGTGGGTCCTGCTTATATTTGGAGAAGTGTGTGGGTGTCCTGCTTAATTTATTTTTTATTTTTTATTTTACTGTAATCAGGATTCTCGTTAGACAGTAATAGATTTTTTTCCCGTGTTAACCGCGAGAGAGATTAATTTTTATTTAATATAAAAAAAGCATTTAAATAATAATAAATTAAGTGAATTCAGGTTAATTTCACTAACCAACCATCTAGAATAACCCAAGAAAAAAAAAAGATAAAAAAATTAAAAATTCAAATCCTAATAATCTAATATCCAAAAATAAAATAAAAATTCAAAGTTAAATCAAGTTGATTTTTAAAACTAGCAATTTTAATCATAATATCGAGATAAATATACAAAATACCAAAAAAATCTTAAATAAATTTTTTAACCATTAAAAAATTAAAAAATAATAATAATTAAAACAATGAGGACCAAATCTTGTAAAAAAAATAATAAAAGAAAATAATGATGGACTTAAAAAATAAAATAAAAGAATAATTAAAAGAATGAGAACCACTATTGAATTAAAAAAACAAATGAAATAAAATGTTAAGGGAAAAATTAAAAGAAAAAAAATTAAGAAAATGATTAAAAAAAATTTAAAAAATAAGGACTAAATCTAGAAAAATAATGAATGAAATAAAATATTGAGATATAAAATTGAAAGGAAAATAAAACAATCAAGAGAATAAATATAATATTTGATATATAAACAAAACAAAATCAAATGAAATGAATGAAACAAAAAATAATCTAAAAAATAATCCAAAACTAAAAAAGACAATTTTTTTTTTTAAAAAGGATTATATTTGATTTTTTTTCTTCATTATTTTTTTATCAAAACAATATCATTTTTACTTTTTAGCTGAATAAAAAATCAAGCGATCAGCTTGGAGAAAATCATGTCAACACCCATTGATTTTTTTTACCATTATTGTTTTTCAAAATAATATCATTTTTACTTTTTACACAATAAAAAAGAATATGATTGACACCTGTAATCTTAATCATTCGACCCAATATGTGACCCAAGACATGAAAAAGGTCAACTCCTAGGCCAAGTTTTAAAAGCATAATAAAAAAATAAACATCAAATATGATATGAAAACTCAATGAAATTAAGTAATGATGGATGGAATTGAATAAAAAAACAATCAATCAAGAAAAGAACTCCAAATAAAAAGGAATTCCAATCATAAGAATAAGGATCAAGTTCAACAAAAAAAAAAGAATTAAAATCAAATGAGTATGGATGAAATTGAAAAATAAAATCCAATTAGAAAAAAAAATATTAAAGCAAAATAAATAGGAATCAAAAGAATGATGATCAAATTTGATTAAAAAAAACATAAAAAAAATCAAATGTCAATTGATGAAATTGAAAAATAACTAAATCAAATTCAATATAATTAAAAGATTGAGGATCACCCTGCAAGTTTGCAAGGTCAACACACATTTTGAGGTGGAGGAGAGAGAGAAAAAAAGGAGAAGAAAAATTATCGTTGGAGCTTTGTCGTTCCCCTGCAGCTGACACTTGTCAACTCATTGTGTAAAGGGTGGCTCGTTGCTTCAAATGTCATCCTTGAAGGAGACCAACGACTACCAAAGGCACCACATGCGCTATTCGAAAAACATGGGTGCCTCCTACCTGCAAATGCATGCTCTGCACGTGTTAACCATTGTTATTTATAAAAAGACCATAACATCCTTGACCCTATAAGATAATTATATAAAAAACTGAGGTCAAAAAACCAAAAATACCCCTTTACCTTGGGTAAAAAAAATTGACCTCAGGGTCTATGGAGTAATTAGACTATATAAGAAATATGAAATTTTTTTAAAAAAAAAAACCCTTAGACATTAGTTGTGTTTTTCTTTTATAGGACATAAAGGTAATAACCCTGTACAATAAAGATATAAAAATACAAAATCACCTCTAAGTGTTTGTTCAACTATTTGGGTTTTTAAAGGGGCATTACTCATTTTACTACGGATTGCACTATGCACAATCCATAGTAAAACATTGATACTTTTTAGTTTTATTTGTAATTTTACAGTTTACACCTTTATAATTATTTACACCTTACAATTTGATCCTTATACTTTTTTATAGTCTTAGTTTTAGTTTTTAAGATTTTCAAAATCTCTTTCCACACCTGCAAGTTAAATGTGGAAGTTTAGTTGGAAAGTTTTGTTCGAGGTATAATGATATTTCTTTGCTTTCATGTGTGTGTTAACCACGCATATTAAAATATTTTTGAGATAAAATTATATTTATAATTTTTTTACTTGTTACTATGTAAGTATTTTTTTTATTTGAGTTTTTCGTTGAAAAATAGTAACACTCTTAATAACAATGGTAATATATAAACAAAAACAATCATATAAAAACATTATACTATACTTGAAAACACGTGGAAAAAACATTGTGCAGGTATTGTGTACATAGATTTATTACACTATTGACCACACTATAGACATAAAGTATCTGCACTGTGGATGATACTGTAGCACCAAGAGGCATTAACTTTTTTGTTTTTTATTCCAAAATCTGCTTGGTCATGCTTGGCAGCCGGATCCAACACTATTAGGTTTGGTTGGTCAACTAGACCCAATAGCTTTTGGAAGAAATCACAGAGAAGACAATGCCCTCATGGTGCTACAGTGTCGTCCACAATGCAAACACTCTATATCTATAGTGTAGTTCACAGTGCAATAAGTCTATATACACAGTATCTGCACAATGTTTTTAGTCGGGCAATCAGACCCAAGTTTTCTTCTAAAAGCTGCTAGGTCTGGCTTTCAAAGCTGACTTTCATGAATAAACCCCGGTGACGGTTACCTGCTTTGCTTAACCTAGCCGGAAAGAAGGTTTCTTTACTGATAGCCGACAAGATATCTCATAATGGTTAGTTAATTCTCTTTTCTCCGTCCGGTAATAGAATTTCTTTACCAATAGAGCAACCTAAAATCTTGTTTTTACTTTAAGAGAAGGTTGTACTATTTAATTTAGTAGAAGGGGGAGATGGATCTCATTTCAAAACTGATCGAACTAGGAAGTGAACTTTACTAGAAGGAAGGAGAGCGAAATCAAGTTTTTTTCTTTTATTATTTAGTTTTAATATATTCTAAAGAATATATTAATTTTTTAAAACTAATTATTTGTTGTCTTCATCGGTCAAACAAAACGGATCATTTCTATAGGATCGAAGAATTTCATAAATTTCATTATACCCCCCCAGCTAGACCCAATGCCATTGGGTCTGGCTAGGCAGTGAGACCCAAGTTTTCTTCCAATGGGTCTAGCTCGGTTGCCACACCCAATGCTATTAGGTCTGGAATTACCGTTAGACCCAGGACACTTAAAATATTTTCTATACTCTTCATATTTTTTTGACATTTGAAAAAAAAATATTATTGACCCGCTGCGGAGCGCGGGCCAATATGTTAGTTATACAAACATATGCGGCTGTTATGTTTCATTAAAAAAAAATCAATTATTACTTGTTATAAGACCTATATTTTACTATTTATTAGTAGACGCTTTAATTTATATAATTTGTTTTAGCTTAAATCTAAAAGCAAATTAATTTTAGAGGGTAGGGAGGTTCACCTTAATTGATAAAAATGACTTAAAGGAAAAACAAATTAATTAGATGTTTTATTATGTCTAAACAGATTAATGAATATCATATCATCCAAAGAATTTTTTTTTTTTAAATAAGATGTTTTCATGTTTTTTTTTTTTTATAATATAGAGTATTAAAATAGAGGAAAATGATGGGTCATTGTTAGTTTCATTTATTGTTTTATAATCAAAATTCACACATGACAAACCTAAATTTAACTAGTCTAAAAAAAACTCTGGAAATCTGAAAACCCACGGTCTTATACAATATGCCTGAGCCCAACCATTCATGGGCTCAACTTTGAGAAGATCTCAACGTTATGAGCTCAGCCTAAAGAAAAAACTCCACCCTCATGGGCTGAGTTTAGGAGAAGATTTCAACTCTCATGGGCTTACCCTAGGGGATGAACCCACTGTTATAGGCTCAATCTAGTGGAAGAGCCTAGCCTTTATAGACTCGACCTGGGGGAAGAGCCCACTACCATAAGGTCAACCTAGAGGAAGAGTTCAGCCATCATGTGCTTGGTCATATTTTAGATCTTATTCTCCTTTCATCTCCATGTGTATAAAAAATCTCTTAAAAGCCTACTATATTTTCATCATATTAATATTTGTGTAAGAAATATTTATTTCTTATTAATGCTATTAGGACAAAAAAAAAAAAAACATTTCAGCCCCTACTCACCATAAAAGAATAAGACTCATAAGCTATAAATACTCCATGAATTCTTCAAGTGTTAGGTTCATAATCTCTTTATTCTCTGTATTTTCAATATACATATTTTCATAATCTATTTTTCTAAATTATTATTGTATTTTCTCTATCTAAAAAGATATTTACTTAAGTATCTGAGAGTCCTCAAATCTACCAAATGGGACCTTTTACAGGTACTAGCCACCTTGGCTTACTAGACACCAGTCACCTTAGCTAGGGAGAATGGATCAAATTGTTAGAATCACAAGATGAAAATGGTTATCCAACACATTAGTATTGCTTCTAAGCTACTTGGATTTTTTAGAACCTTATTATTAGCGTTATCTGTAGGAAATTGAACAAAAAATTAGTTCATTATTGTTTATTGAAAACCTTTTTCATGGTTGAAGAAGCCCTAATGTAATGGTAGCTATGTTAGTGGCTATACTTATGGCTACGCCAATGGCATGTCAGTGTCTAAGCCAGTGGTTACGCCCACAACTATGCCTTACATGACTATGACAGCAGTTACACCCACAATGACGCCTATAACTATCTTAACGATTATGCCTATGACTACACTCACGACTATGCTCATGGTTATGCCCCAAGGCTACACCCATAATTTTTATATGGCTTACACATGCCAAAATATGTCATCGGGACTTGAAAGGCTCTAATAATACACAAAAGGTGAGTTCCACTTACTAGGTAAGCTCCATTTATTGGACAAGTTTCATCTATCAGGTGAACTCTGTACTATACAAGTGATGGATATGAGGTCTTTCTAATGCAATAATAACACTCTTCAATGGATGAATTTGGTCTCTTTGGTGCAATAACACTATTATTTAAGGGATGTGAATGAAGTCTCCCTAATGCAATAACATCACTATCCAAATGATGTACTTGGTCTTCCTAGTGCAATAACATCACTCTCTAAGAGATGGGTATGAGGTTTCCCTAGTACAATGACATCACTCTTCAAGGGATGGGTATAAGGTATCCCTAATGTAATAACACCACTTTTCAAGGGATACACTTTATCTTTCTAGTGCAATAACATCACCCTCTAAGGAATGGGTATGAGGTCTCTCTAGTGCAATATCACCACTCTTCAAGGTATAGATATGAGGTATTCTTAGTGAAATAACACCACTTTTCAATGGGTGGATTTTATCTTTCTAGCGCAATAACATCACCTTCTTATTGGGTTCCTCTAATAGGTTCCTTTATTGAGTTTTCAATAGTCACTTGAAAAAAAATTAAGTGATTGGCAAGCTCTACCTATTAGGTGAGTTCCACATACCAGGCGAGCTTCACCTATAAGATAAGTTTCACCTATTGAACGAGCACAACTCTCTTTATAAGGGATTGACATGGTCTTCCTAGTGCAATAACATCACTCTAAAAGGAAAGAACTTGTAGAAGGTCTTTCTAATGCAACATCACCACTATCTAAGGGATAGGTATGAGGTCTTTTTAGTGAAATAATATCATTATCTAAAGGATTGGTATGAGATCTCCCTCATGCAATGGCATCACTCTCTAATGGATGAACTTGATCTTTCTAGTGCAATAACATCACCCTCTCATTGGGTTCCTCCAATGGGTTCATCCTATAAGTTAGTTCCACCTACTAGTGCAATCACACCAATTTCTAGGGGATAGATTTGGTCTCCCTAATACAATAGCATCACCCCTTATTGAGTTCCTCCATGGTTCCCCTCACCCTCATTAGATTCTTTTGGCCACTTAGAAATTTTCTAAGTGCAAGCTTTCTTCTCTCATTAGGTACCCCTTAACCACTTATAAATTTGTTAAGTATGAGCTCTACCCTCTCATTTGATTCTCCCTAGTCATTTAGAAAGTTTCTAAGTACAAGTTCCACCCTCTTATCGGGTTCCCCTTAGCCACTTATAAAATTTCTAAGTACAAGCTCCACCCTTCATGGGTTCACCTCAGACTTTTAGAAAATTTTCTATGTATAAACTCATATTCTTCATGTTCCTCCAACTACCTAGAATTTTTTTAAATACATGCTCTTTCTTCATGAGTTTCTCCTCTTTTTAAAAAAAACTTTCTAATTATAAAGTCCTTTTATATCTTACCCCACTCTTCTATAAGTTTTTATAAGTATAGGTTCCTTCATGGTCCTCCTCTGCATACTTAAAAATTTCTTTAAATATGGTGCATACCCTTACACATGGGCACACCAATATATTACCTAGGGTCTCTACCCTACTTCTCGTACAGAGAAAATTTGACCAACTTGTCATGATAACTGGGTATTTTTACTAGTTTTTGTGTATAAACATTGTAAAGACTTGAGGAGTTACTAACAAATCTAAATTTAACAGGCCTAAAAACCATAGTTTTGAAACCTGGACTGGCCCGGCAGGTCGACCCGGGACCCGGCCGACCTGGGCATGGGACCGGTCCGGGTCTAAGCAAAAACCCGCTTGGGAGTTGGCCCGGAGGGTCGACTCGGGACCCGACCAACCCGGGTAAACTTGGTTGAGACTCGACCTATTTTTTTTTTTATATGCATGGAGGTTAAACAATGAAGATGAACCATGCGCTGAAGATGCAAGCCTGCAATTGCAAACAGAGAAAACCTAATAAAGAAAAACAATTTCAATCCCGAATTGCAAAGGAATAGCGGTTCTTGATTCAATCATCAAGATTCAAAACCCCCTTCATCTCCCACCATTTTCTCAACAACCCCAAAATCATTTAAAGAAGCAAGAGAATTAATACATTACCTGAAAAAAAAATGCACTTGGTCTGTTGAGTGAATTGTGCTTTCAAGTTGAAAGAGAGGGAATTCACTAATTGAAAGAGATGGTAAACGGATTTTCTTTCTCTTCTCTCTATATTGAAGAAGAGAAAGTAGGGTGACGTTTTTCTCTTCTGTTTGAAGGTAAAGGAGGGGAAAGGCGGTGGAAACGACCGATTCACTCACCAGATCTAATGCTTCTTACTTAAGTAGAGTCTTTTGACTCTCTTTTTCCCCTTCTTGTGAGTGGTGATAGCAGAGAAGAGTCCATTTGTTGTGGCCTGTGGGATACTTTTTACTAATATTTCTTTTGCTTTTTTATCTTTTGCTAAGTTTAATAATTCAGATACTATATTTTTTTTTTAAAGAGAAAAGGTGTTTTTGATAAAATTAAAATTTTATTTTATTTTTTAAATTTTTTTGATATATTAGGGTCAAAAATAAATTTTTTAAAAATATAAAAATAATATTTTAATACATTTTAAAAACAAATATTTTAAAAAACAATAATTACTACCAAACACACTCTTTCATTTAATTTGCATCTCCTTGCATATTTGTGGTAAAAAGTTACTTATTATTTTTTATAATAAAAAAGTTAATATTAAAAGAGGCATAAATATACCATTATTTTCAGTAATGATTATATATAAAAAAATAACAAGCATGAGAATTGATCATTAATTTAAACAAAAAATAAAATTATTTGAAATTCTCAAATTTAAAATATCATTGGACAGATGAATTGACGGCAACAATGTTCATAAATGAGTTGACATCAAGGATATTATATATATAATTTTACCATATATATAATTATAAAAATATTATAATTATATAAGAATGAATAAAAAATATTTTTTCTGAGTTCAACCCATCTAACCCGTGACCCGATCACTAGACCGGGTCATGTTTCAAAGAAACATATCGAGGCCTAATCACCCATGAGCTTAGTCTTAAAGGGGAAAGCTTAGCCCTTATAGGTTCAGTTTAAGGAAAGAGCTCAACATCATTGGCCTAACATATAGAAAGAACTCAACTTTATGGGTCCAGTTATATTTTAGATCCTATTTTTCATACATCTCTAGGTGTATAAAAAAAATCTCAAATACCTATTATATTTTCATTGCATTAATGTTTGTATAATATATATTTATTATTCATTAATGTTATCATGATAAAATAACACTCTGACCCCTCCTCTTACTAGAGTTTATTTTTGTTATCAAGCATGATTAGGTAAATACATATTTATTCATATATGGGTTTTAGAAGTGAAAAAAAGAAAAAAACAAGAAGAAGAAAATTTATTAAAGGGTTGCTGCTAAATTCAATACCTCTTGCTCATAATATAGAAGATGGCAATCATATTTACCGGGTATTTAAAAATATATTCATGGTGTTTGAAATTATATTTGAGTGTATTTTAAAAATGTATTTGGTTTAAAAAATATTGAATTAATATATTTTTAGTGATTTATAAAAATTTTAACATAATAATATTAAAAATAAAAATAATTTAATATATTTTTAAACAAAATACTTTCAATGAAGTGGTTGGTTTCATATTTAACGCATTATTTATGCTTTTGATTTTCCAAATATTCCATCTTGCCGGGTGCGGCAAGCAGGCAATAGATTCTAGAGGTATATTGGTCCCCGATTTGTACCTCTTGTCTCGATTGATATGCAAAGGGGCCACTTGAAAAAGAATCACGGGGAATGAATTTACACGATGAAAAAAAAAAAAAAAAAGCAGAGCACGATTAAACATAAAACATATCCATTTGATTTGATAAATAATTGGGGCAGAAATTAATAACAACTACGCAGATTAAATGGATTTAGTGTATGTTTTGCGAGTAGATCCATGTTATGAATTTAAAACCCCATTTACCCTTTAAAGACTGGTCAATATAGAGATGATTCGAGGTGAATTCCCTGTTTTTCTTATGGCAATGGATGGAAAGGCAGACGGTGAATGAGAAGTTTTGAATTGCCTCAAATATTCTCCACTTGATTCTTTGAATTAAATTTCGTATAATTTGGATAACCCAAAATTTCAGAATCTTTTACCCACTACCCACTATTTTTTTTATTCTTTCTTTTAAAAAATTCGATAATTAGATAACATCATGGCAGCGAAAATTTTTGACCATGCAAAATTAGATTTGTGAGAAATTACAAGCTTATTAGTTTTAAATTCTTTAAATATATATAAATAAAAAATATGCAATTTGTATATCATCTGATTTTTTTTTCTTATTTTACTCAAATTACCCCAAATAAATTTCAAGTATTTTTTTTAATTGCATATTCTCCCAAATTTTAAAAAATTTATTCCTTGAATTGGTTCAGATAATCTGAATATTTCATATATTTTAAAATAATATTTATCCCTCTCAAATATTATTGTTCTGATTTTAAAAAATTAATTTATTATTTTTATAATTTCTTACCTTAAGTTTTAGTTTTTTTTTTTTTTTTTTTGCTCTAAAAAATATTATAATTTATTTGACAAAGGTTGAAAATGCATTTTCATCAGAGATGGATCACAATCCTCTCTTATTCCAAACAGCACCCTAAAGACCTCGGGAAAAGCTAGTTGGAGTTCACACGTCAATACAGTAGTTATTATCCATCAATTTGATGGTCGTCAAATATTGCAACAATTACATAAATTTGCATTTTAAATATTTTATCTGTCATCATCATGAATTAAAAGTCATGGGAACAAAAAGGTATTTTTCTTTTGAATGCGAGATTTGATTGGAAATGATTAGATGAAGTTCTTTGTTGACTTTGATGCGATTTAGATATATTTATTTTCTTATAAAAAAAATTATATATGTAGATTTTTACAATGTATTTCTATAACTTAAAAAATTTAAATTTAAATCAAATTTTTTATACATACATATATATATATATATATATAATCAAATAAATCAAGAATTATATACATTAATAAATAAATAAATAATTATTATTAATACTTAAAAATAAAACTTTGAAAATTAAAAGGTTTAGATTATGATATTTAATCTCAAAATACATGATATTTACTTGATTTTATTTGTTAAATTTATTTATTAAAATAATTTTTTATTTAAGCAAACCATAATAGAAATAAAGACACAAATTAAATTAATCAAATAAAATAAAAAGAAAAACAAATATCATGCAAGGCTACATGTATTATAAATATTATATAAGAATATATATATATTTTATTTTTTAAAATAAAATTCATTCATATAAAAGATAAAAAAAAATTATCTTTTTCATATTAGAAATATTATCTTTTTTTTTCAAAAAAATTAAAAAAATAGAAAGCTTGTTTATTGATAAAGAATGAATTTTTTTTTCATGGAATACATGTTTAATAATTAAGAAAAACAAAATTATTTACTTCAAAACACCTTTTTCATATTTTTTATAGTATGAAGTATTGTATTATCTGGTTCATCTGTATTTTTATGTTCATTTTCTTTTACTATTTTAATTGCAGATCGAACAATGTCTTTGTTTTAGAAAAATTTCTCACAATAATATGTTTTCTTCTTCTTCATGTAAACAAAAACTACTTAAAAAATTAAAGATCGAAGTAAAGGTAGTATTTGATATTTTTGTAATAGTTGTTTTTTAAAATATTTTTTATTTAAAAATATATTAAATTTTTATTTTTAACATCAACATATTAAAATGATTTAAAAATATAAAATAAAATTAAAATTAAAAAAATATTTTTTTTTTCAAAATTACAGCTCTATTACAAAAACAAACAATACCTAAAAGTAATAACGGGAACTTTTCTAAAACTTTTAGAATGACCATGAAGCATTTGAGGATGTTTAAGAATATAATATAATTATTGTTTTTTTAAATAATTTTTACTTAGAAATATATCAAAATAATAAAATTTTTTTATTTTTTTTAAAATTATATTTTACACAATCATGTCAAAACAATCCACACACACATACATATATATATATATATATATATATACATATACATAAAATTTTAAATAAAAATATATTTTTAAAAAAATATAATTTCAACCACAGGCCGACTGCTTTGCCCGCCAACGGTATTGCTGATGTTAGCGCACGCCATTCTAGTTTGTCGCTTGAATTTTACTAACATTGTGAATTGATTGCATTTGAATCGAAATATAAGTATCCTATTCGGTGCTTCTGTACAATTCTTGCTTTTAATGAAAAACAAACAAACAAAGGAGTGTCTCGTGAAATTTATAATTTTTTTTTATAAAAAATATAATGTCTTGGAATCATGCTAATTATCAATCCGGGCCCAAGAATTTGAAAAGGCATGTGAGGAAGTATTTTCTCCTATTTAATTTTATAAATTAATATTCAAAAGAATTTATTAAATTTTTAAAAATATATTATTAATGATATAAAAAATATATCTTTTAATCTCAATTAATATACAAACCAGTCTGTGACCTGTGCTACGCGGCATACTAAAAAATAATCTTGGCACTAAAATAAATATATCAAGAAACTAAAAACATGTTTAAAAAAGTAAAAAAAAGTCAAGATTTAGGGCATAGATCCAGCTGGATCGAATAAACTTATCTTATCCCACAACATCATATGGATCCAATAAAAAAACAAAAAGAAGTGATCATGGTAAAAAAAATGTTAATTAACAGGAAAAAGAACCAATAAAATTACATTTCAATCTAACTAGGGGCATCAAAGAAAATAAAAAAAAATCCAAGGGAAAGAAATTACTTAAGCAAACCGAGTGTTTGTCTTCGTGAAAACCAACCATGCATGGGGTCATAATAATTTTTAAAAAAGACTTGAAAAAAAAGAGAGATAGAATACAAGTGTTAAAGGATAAAAAAAAATCAATATCACTCGTGTCAGCCTTTCAAACCTATTATTTTGATCATGAGCCCGATGCAACTCTACTAGCGATAACCATGACTCTCAGTTTGTAACCAAATTGATATTAGAGAACAAATTGAAAAAAAAAAAAAAAAAAGCTTGACAAAAGTCTCTAAAAAATAGTAATATAAAAGAATGAGAACCAAATGCTACACAAAAGAATCAGGGTGAAAAAACCGTTAATTGATTCATGGGTAAAATTAGAAAAGAAAAGGAAAAACAAATATTTTAAAAAAAATCAAGTTAAGAATCTAAAATAAAAAAAGAGGATCAAATCTGAAATTGAAACAAAATAAGAGGAAAAATAACATTTAAATGTTAGAGAATGAAAAAAAAATCAATTTGATAAAAAGCCCCCTAAAAAAAAAGTGATATAAAAAAATGAGGAATAAATGCTAAAAAAGGGGGTAAATAATATTCATTGATTTAAGGGTCAAATTTTAAAAAAAATAAAAAAAAATTCTCTAAAAAACTCAAAACATAAACCCAAAATTAAAAGAAAGAGGAGCAATCTAAAATCAAAACAAATTACAAGGAGAAATAACATTTTAATGTTAGAAGATGAAATTGAATTATTATTTTTCTGATAAAATACCAAAAAAATAATAACATGAAAGAATGAGGACCAAATGCTAAACAAAAAGGGGCGGTGAATAACATTAATTAATTCAATGGTAAAATTGAATGAAATCAAACATCTAGCAAAAAAAATCAAAATAAAAACTCAAAATCAAAAGGAAAATGATCAAACATGAATCCAAGACAAAATAAAAGAAAAAATAACATTTCAATTAAGGGTGAAATCTAAAAGAAATTTAAAGTTCACAAAAGAAATTAAGACAAAAATCATACAATAAAAAACAAGAGGACTATATCAAATATCAATAAAAAAATAAAATAAGAGGACAACATGGATTTTTTGATTGGATATCATATTTTTCAAGGTAAAGAGAGAAATAGAGCGAGAAAAAAGAAAACATATCGCCTAAGCCAAATCGCTAATCAAACCACCACACATGCCACTAAAACAGCCTACACATAGATACGAATTCGGTAATGCAGACATTGACAGCCTGCATATAAATGTGAATTCAGCAGTGCGCGATAGTTTGTGCAAGTCATGGGTTCAACTTGGCACAAACTAAAACTTGGACGAAGAATTGTCCAATGCATACGAGAGACCCAACAGGAGACGCAACAGGAAATGGTAGTAAAATAGTAAAACAATGTAAACAATTTGAAAATATAAAAAAATAACAATTTAAAAAAATAATTTTTTTTCAGAAACAATGTAAAAATAAACAGTCCAAACAATATAAACACAAGCTCTAACTTCTAACCATACTATGGGTGTGACCCATGTGGGCACAACCTATTGCCATAACTAGATACCATGTCTACGCGTTGCCGCAGGCTTGTGGCATGTCTGTGCGTTGTTGTAGATTTATGAAAACAAACGTAAAAAAATTATATGGAGAAAGACCGTTGCAATCTACATTGTTTTAAAGAAAAAAAAATACAAAGTTAAATTCTCAACCAGCTTAATATTAAAAAAATAGATACAACATAGACAATTTTAAAAAAAATCATATAAAAAAATCATGAAAAAAAAATAGAAAAAAAACCTATGTATGGAAACACTATACCAATCCATAATGTTTTGAGGAAAGTTACAGTTGTAATTATCAACCAATTTAATATTAAAAAATAAAATTGAAAAAGATAATTTTGGAAAAAATCATTAAAAAAACATAAAAACCATATGGAAAAATACTGAAGCAATCCACAATGTTTTAAAGAAAAAAACTACAAAACTAAATTCTTAACCATCTCAATATTAAAAAAATAAATTCAAGAAAGATAATTTTAGAAAAAAATGTGTGGAAAAACACTATAACAAAACAAAAATCATGTGGAGAAATATTGTAGCAATTGACAATGTTTTAAAGAAAAAAACTATAAAGCTAAATTTTCAACTAGTTTAATAGTATAAAAATAAAATCGATAAAAATAATCTTGAAAAAAAATATAAAAATTAAAAAAATTAAAAAAACAAAAAGATAATTTTAGAAAAAAACAAAAACACAAAAAAACAAAAAAAATGTGGGAAATGGAAAAAAAACAAAAAAAAGGAAAAACATGTAGGGAATGGAAAAATAAAAATAAAAATTATGAAGTAAACCACAGTACTTTCTTAACGCGTTTTAATATGGCCAGTGCCATGACCTCACGTGCCTCGCATTTTGAGCTTAAATTTTTGAAAAGCCAAGAAGAAGATATCGCACAGCGGACCGGAAGCAGCGCGCACATGCTCTGCACTTCCTGAGAATCACCGCCACCGCCACCGCCTGCAACTGAACGGTTATGCCTCTCTATTTTATTTGTTTCTATCTAGACGAGATATTCACAAGCACAGGCGTCCAGATATTTAGTGTATCTGACATCATATTGGCGAATCATTTTTTTTTATTCTTATATGAAATTTCGAACAATTGACCGATTATCTCGGGCTCGAACTTAACATTTTGTTTGGCGCAAGATATCAGGGGAAAATGGATAGGAGGGAAGAAATCAGAGAGGAGGGATTTGGTTTTTTATCTGATAAAAAAGATAGAAGGGAGTTTTTAATCCTTTCACATATATAATCTTTAATGCTTCTAATTAGATTGATTCATGAACTTTTATTATTTTATAATTTCCAATGCTTTTAATTTGAACATCTTTTCTTTTATTTGCTAGCCAAGCGAAGATCATCCATTGTTTTTCCTATGTTATCTATTGTGTGTTTCGTTCTTTCATTACTTGGCCCAGGGGAAGTTGCGATAAATTTTTCATGTATACAACTTGTTGACATATCATCCGTAAGCTGTGGATGGCTTATTAATAATAACCCGACCTGAGAGAGTGAATTTCGACGACTTAGAGACCATTTGTTTCTGCGTTGCCAACTGTATTTTGACAAATTTCAAAATTTTTTTTTTGTTTTTACTAAAATTGAGTCGGTTTGTACCTTTTGGATCGTTTTGATGTGCTGATGTCAAAAATAATTTTTAAAAAAAAAAAAAACATCATTGGCATGCTTTTCGGCACGAAAAGCTATTTGAAAAGCAACCGTTACCACGCTACCACACTACCAAACACGCTTCTTAAAATTGACTTGAGTTGAGAATATTGAACTATTAAAAGATATATATATATATATATATCGGTTTTACTCAATTTAAGATTAAATTGGTAGCTAGGAGATGTCTGTTACTGACCTAATGAGAATTTGAATGGTATCTAAGTTTTTGGTTTTCCTAATTTTGTTTATTGAAAAGGTTCTAGCTTTTTATTTTTAGTTTTTATTAAGATAGGTATTCAGACTAAATTGCATGTATTTCAACTAATTCTATCAGTCTTGAAGTTAATAATTATATGGTCCTAAGAAAGCTCGAACTTATAATTATTAAAAAGTAAATCTAAGACCTAGTTCAATATTCCCTCATTTTATTTTCTTTTCTTTTCTTGTTTCAATAGGTTGGGTCCTTATGATGTGTGAGGTTGAACTGAAGCTTCATCAGAACTCACAGTCATTAGTACTGAATATTGAAGGTTTGGGCTTTGGGTCATGGTTAGTCCATGATATTTGTATGCAGTGCACAGAGAGGTCGATTTGTTGTTTGATTAATGGGAGTCTTATAATCAAAGAGACAATTAATTAGGTGTTCGCCTTACTACAAGATCTTACAGGAAGTAAATCTCGAGAACACTTTTAAAGAAGAAAACAAACCATCAAACAAATCGACAGCAATCCCGTCTGCTGCAGAAATCTGTCAAACATGGTTTTCAATAGCTTCTCTTAAGGAATTTTGAATTGCATAGCCTGAAATGAACAGACTGGATCACTTGTTTCACCAACATAGACTAGTAGAGCAATCACTGCTACGAATCCTCCTATTTCTCCCTTGCCTTGCAAGGTAATTATATAGCCACAAGAAGCAAGCCTCATTACAGTAACTTTTCAACTCCTTATCTTCAGAAACTTCTTTGTATAATCAAACTCAAAACCCCAAAACACCAACAGCCTTTAGAACGCTACATATCTGCAAAATTGTACCCCAAATACTCTTCACAGCAGGACAAGCAAAAAACGGTTCCTAGCCTCATCATCCAAGCAGCAAAACACACATGTAGGATCCACCACACTTCCGCTCTTCATTTGTCTTGTTTTAGTTGATAGTCTATCAAGAGCAGCTAACAATGAAATGAAATTATATCCGAGTATGGGAAGTAAATCTCAGGTTAAGTTAAACCAATCTACCCTGTTATTCTTCATTCTAGCCTGCTCCCTTCGCATGGAGCAGCTTTTATGTTTAACATATCTACAGACCTGGCTGCAGGCCATTTCAAGTCAACATTGCGTATGGCATCTGAGACGTTAGCAGTGGAAGGCACACTAGACTCTTGAATAATTCTCATTCCAGAAGTCTTGACCAAAGGATCGTGGGTTCCAATCATGCAACCATAAATAGGTTCCTTTCCATTCCCAATGCTGTGCATAAGATGCCCTCAAACGAAGCCTTTCAGATTTTAAGATCTTCCTCCAGTTCTGGCTCCAATCATTAGGAATATTAATGCTCCAAACACTCCTTCCTCTCGACAGAGAGGTTTTAAGCTCGAAAATTAGGTTTTTCTTTTTTCCAAACCGATAGAACGCCCCAGAGCAGGGGCTTGAACCTGCTATCTTCAATTTGAGTGAATAATGGTTAGGAGGATTTGAAAGGCATCATGGCATTAAAATTTCCAAGGCGTATCTTAGGATCCTTCCCATTACTCCTCGCATTTGGTTTGGTACTGTTGCCTACAAGGCTTTGTGCAATTCGATGATTAGTTAACTGCAGCTTTTTTAATGACAAGTGTGAACAATTGGTAACCATGGCATGATCAAATGTAGTCTATTTCCCCACCCTTCTTCCGCTACTTGATTCCTTCCCCCTGTCCATCTCATATCTTGTGTCTGCCTGCCAATATGAACTCTTCAAGAAATTTTCATGGTCATAAATCTCAGTTAATTAGATGAAACAATAATTTGTCTTTCCCTTTTATATGTTTTTCCTCCTGAAAGATGTAATTAATGGGAAAAAGTGTGCTACAGATGTTGATGTTCAGTTTGGCATGCCACGAAAGAATAGTTAGGTGCTATTACCACAAGTAACTTACGGAGAAGGTTATAAACTCGTCTTCTTTTACATCTCTTTCCATTTGTTAGTGTAGCGGTAACTCTTGTGTTTTCATAATGAGATGCTGTTATCTCATTTGCATGTGGACTCGTGTTTGAAGATTACTAATAATGTTAAAATAACTAAATTCACCTTAAATCCATGTTCATCCTGTTCTAGCAGCTGGTAGACTTTATGGCTTTAAGGTCTTCTAATAATGCATTCAAATCGCAGTATGATGATCCCTCTACTTCAGTCGCCCTCCTTGCCATCTCTTTGAGTGCCTTAGTTCGTTTTCTGAGTCCCTCAGCTACTTCACCAACCATTAGCTGAGTAATTGCGTTCTCTATTTCTTCCTTCTTCACTAAAATTTTCCTCTCATGCCTTGACCATTCCTGAGCACCAACCGCTACTCCTATTTTGAGAACATCTGTAATCAATTTTTCATTATAAAACTGGTCAGCACAAAGTGGCCATGTGACCATTGGCACCCCTGCAGTAATTCCCTCCAGCGCTGAGTTCCATCCACAGTGAGTCATAAACCCTCCAACGGCTTCATGGTCAAGGATCAGCATCTGGGGTGCCCATCCTCTTATTATCAAACCCTTTCCTTGCATTTTCTTCTCGAATCCTTCAGGCAACCACTCTTCTCTGTCTTCACCTTTTGTTTTTTCTCCATTTTTCACTGCCCAAATGAAGTTCTGTCCGGAAGCTGTAAGAGCGTTTGCAATCTCAAATAACTGAGCTGCTGAAAAGTCAGTCTTGGACATGCTTCCAAAACAAATGTATAGAACTGAACTGGATTTCTTCATGGCTAGCCATCTCAAACATTCATTTTCATCGATTGATGCCACGCCTCCTCTTTGCATTTTATCTCTGGTGTCCCTATTGCAAAGTGAAAGTGGGCCGATGTGCCATGCCTTCCTTCCGATCACCATCTTGTAGTGTTCTGAATAAGCTGGTTCCAGCTCATGGAAACTGTTCATGATAACTCCATAGCTTTCCAAATCTGCTCGTGAAATTCATCCATTCGCTTTGAAAATTCGCTGTTTTCCTTAGCATATGGAGGCAGTTGTAGTCTAGTCAACTTTATCTTGTCTGGAAGGCCAGGCAACGTGAAAGGCTCCGAATCAGTTTCTACGCTTCTGTAAGGTTCGAAGCGTTTCAAGCAATCAGATGCACAGAGAGCAAAATAACTTGTTCCATGGAAAACCAGCCTTGGGATCCCAAATTTGCTTGCCACTTTTGTAGCCCAGGGAAACATCATGTCTGCCACAAGACAATTGGGACGGCATTCTTCGAGGAGATACTCGAGTGGTTGTTGAAGCAGGCTAACTGCCTTGAAGAACTTTGGAACCATTTCTAACGTTTCGATGGAACTTGCATTCTCACAACCTTCTGGCAGCCCAGCTTCTGCAGAAGGGAATTTCATTATAAGAATACAGATTTTGGAACCCATTTCTATATCTCGTTCAATTGTTCTTGAGAAGAGAGGCGCATTAAGAGGAGTGGTGATAATGGTTGCCCTCACCCCATGCCTAGCAAAAGTTCTAGCCATGTCAACAGTTGGAATGATGTGGCCTTGGGCCATGAATGGGAAGAATGCAACGTGAAGCTGGAACGGCGGGGACTCCATTTTGTCTTGAACTTGGAGCTGATGATGAATGAGCGATGTTAGGTTAAAAGTTTTGAAAGGGCTAAGGTAGGGCGAGGAATTAACGGGAAGCTATTAATTAGCTGCTTGCAGTGAAGTAATTATTTAGAACATAATTTGGATGTATTTAATTGTCATTCTTTCTTACCTCCCCATAAATATTTATACTCCAGCATAAGGCTTTAAATTAAGTATGCCTTTTGTTTTTCTAATGTTTAAACTACAAAGTTGTTTTGTTATAACTGGGGAGGTTTTGATGATGCATGTGACTGAGACATTAGAGAAAATCAAGCATGGTGACGAAGTATGGTAGGAAGCTTCCCCTCTCTCACCAAGTTTCTAGTCAAATTTATGCATTTTTTTTTTACTAGCGATTCAAGCTCAAGAAAGCCTTGGTAAGCCCCTGAGAAATGGTCTCTACATTTTAGGATTTAATATTCTCACCATACTTTATTCATAGACAAATTATGGCGTTGTATTTGGTCAAACTTCTTGGAGCACAAGAAATGTTTTTGTAATTTATGGTAAATCTTTGTCCAAAACTTTGGCCAAACTTCTTGAAGCTCAAGACATGTTTTTGTACTTTATGGTAAATCTATGTCCAAAACTTGGGTCAAACTTCTTGGAGCACTTAGAAATGTTTTTTGTTTATGGTAAATCTTTGTCCAAACCTTGGACAGTTCGTATAATCTTTGATCCACTTAAAATAATATCTATTAGCTAATTGACCGGCGTTGGATAAAAAGTTTCCCCACCCCAAGGTAACATTAAAATAATATCATTGGAGCACAAGAAATTATTATTTTTATTACCAGCAAGGTAACATTGAAAATATAATCTATTATATTAAAGAATCATGTGTATAATGCTCCCATAATCATCACAACTAGCATAACATTCAACCTCTTGGTATTCAATATCTTGAAACTTGGAAGTGATCTATTCAGGATTATGATAATAGTTCAAAATTTTTTTTTTTTTAAAAAAATTAATTTGGATATTAGCATATCAAAACGATGTCAAAATATAAACAAAATTATTTCAAACAAAAAAAATCAATTTTTTTTTGAAACACACTGCTACCAAACACAAATGTTAAAATGACTCAATGATCACATAATCAATCATTCAATCTTCATCCTCTCGCGTTTTGCTCATCAATCTCTTCCATCATCGGTCCTAGGTGTTTTAATCTTCATAGTTGCCATTCCTCTTCTAGATTCAAGTAAACTATCGCTATGAACATCATTTTACCTCTCGGTATAATTGATTGATGAAGTATAAAATTAATTTTTTGAAAGATTTATGGAATAATACCATAACTATAATTAACAAACCCGAGGGCTTGCTTGTCTCTACATCTTCAGATGCTCTCCAACTCAGCCTCTCTTGGTTATCCTGCGGCAAAAACTAATCAAGGATTCAAGCCCTCTGTTCAAATAAAAGGTTTTCGTAGTTTCAAATGGACGAAATTAATGAAACGTCTGATTCTATCTTTGTTAGCTTAAGCTACAAAAATATTAATATTAATAAATACTCTACAAAAAATGTGCGGAAAATATTGTTCTCATGCTATGTTCATCAACAAATCATCATGGATTATCAAATTGATTTTCTCCTTTTTTTCACCTTTTAATAAATATATTTTCTCCCTTTTTTTTAATTGATTGCACCTTTATATGCTCAAATTAATGACCAATTAAAATATATTTATTAAGGAAAGATAAAATTCAAAGATAAGAAAACAAAATGAAAAAAAGCAAAAAAAAAAAAGATGATTTTTCTAAGCTTGGGGATAAACATACACTTTGATCCACTTAACTTCTTAAATTATAAACTTTCAGTCCCTAACAATTTATAAAATTCAATTTTAGTTCCAAATTTCATTTTCCTTATTTTTTTGTCCTTAATTTAAGAGAGAATAAAGAAAGTGATCGGATTTTAGTGATGGAGAGAAAGGTATTGGTTAATACCAATTCTGACAATGAAAATAGGTGGTTTTGATATTAATGAATTTTTTTATAAGGAAAGTTTATATATAGTGTTCCCCATTTTAAATTTGCATGGAATGGTAGATATGAACTCGAAAAGAATCTTTATTTCTGATTGATTATGGTTTTGAAACAATTTATGAGGTGGTAGAGGCTATGAATATATATTTAGAAGGTGTTTAGAATATTGTTTTTAGTTTTGTCTGGTTGAAATATAGTTGAAAATTTCTCTTAATATGAAATAAGACTAGTCTGATATTTTGATGACTAGAGATTGCTAGAATTTAGACAATGCAGGCAACACATCACCTACTATTTTTTTTCAAAGCATTTGAGAAAATTTTTAAAATAAGGCCTAGGTGTTTGGGCTCTTCCAAGATCATGCTCTTGGGCCTTTTTTCTAGAGGCCCAAGAACTTTGGACCTTCCTAACACACACGAGAGGCTTGGCTTTTTTTTTGCTTTTATTTACCTAGTACAATTACATTTTTTTTCTTGTTTTTTTCCCCTCAAATTTCATCACTTAATATTTGGTTAATTATTAATTGAGTAATGTAATTTATTTTGATTTGATTTTTTTTCCAATCACTTAGATATTTTGTTGATTTTTTTTATTTTATAGGTATTTATTTTTTGATAAAAAAAATTATTGAAGAATCCATGAACCCAATTAAAAAATTATTTTTTTGATAAAATCCAATTATTTTGATATTTTGTTGGTTTTTTAATTTATAAGTATTTATTTTTTGATAAAAAAATTATATATAAAAAAAACTATTGAACCCAATTGAATTCATAACTCAGATCATATGTTTGATTGATTAATTTAGCTAGGTAGGAGCCGTGCTTAATGATTTTTTTGTTGTTGCATAAATAGTTATTAATTTACTTTATTAGATAGGTGCATGAAATTTTTTAATTATATTTGAGATATTTTTATATACAAAAAGATATTGTAAAAATCTACACATTTTTAATTTTTTTTAAAAAATTAAAAATATTCTACGCATGAAACGCAAAATCTTCACAGGTTAGCAAAGCATGGACTGGTTGGTGGTAACCTGTGTTGTGTGATATCTGGGTTTCTTACCGATAAACAATGCACCAGATTTTCCTTAATTATTTATGTAGAGAGGTTGAATTATATATAGAGGTTTTCTTCATTCAAGGATGATTACCTTTTTTTAATTACAACTCGTGGTCAGTTAAGAGCTACAGTTTGCTGGTTAAGATGTGTTCGACACCGCCTGTCTTCCTCATGCTTAACAATTTCAGAAACACTTGTAGAACTTCCTCAACTATAGTTTCATGTGGATTCTAGTCACAACGGTTTTCTTGTTGAACAGGAAGCAAGCTAACACATGTCAGTGAAGCTACATGCCTCTTCTTCCAGGAGAAAATCGTGTAAAATGCTCTTTTATTTTTGTGAAAAACTAAATACGGACAAGCAGAACCCATTTCACTGCAATCTTAACCACACTCGAGGAATATTGTAATAGGAAATTAAAACAAGACATGTTAATGGGCTGCGGATTCTCGCTTGCTTGTCTCAAGGGCCCTTAATTCTTCCAGCAATGCAGTTAAATCAGAGTAAGATGATCCTCCTTCTTCCATAGCGTTCCTTGCCATCTCCTGCAATTCCCTTGCTCTGTTTCTTATTTCCTCAGCTTCTTCGCCAATCATCAACTGAACAATTGCCTTCTCCATGTCGTCCTTCCTCACTAGAATTTTCTTTGGATATCTTGACCATTCCAGGGCACCAACTCCAATTCCTATCTTGAGAACATCTGTAATCAGCTTTTCATTATCGAACTGCTCAGCGTAAAGTGGCCATGTGACCAGTGGCACCCCTGCAGTCACTGCCTCTAATGTTGAGTTCCATCCACAATGAGTCATGAACCCTCCAACGGCGTTATGGTCGAGGATGAGCACCTGTGGTGCCCATCCCCTTATTATCAATCCCTTACCCTCCATCCTTCTCTCAAATCCTTCTGGCAACCACTCTTCCTTGTCTTCATGCTTTCTCAACTCTCCCTTTCTCACAACCCAAATGAAATTCTGACCAGAAGCTTCAAGAGCTAAAGCAATCTCGCGTAGTTGAGCAGCTGGAAATTCGAGCAAGCTTCCAAAACAAATATATAAAACTGAGTTGGGTTTCTTCAAGTCGAGCCATCTCAAACATTCATGTTTACCAATGGATGCTGTATTTCCTCTTTCTGCTTTATCTTCAATGTTCCTGTTGCATAGTGACAGTGGGCCGATGTGCCATGCCTTCCTTCCCATTACCTTCCTGTAGTGTTCGCAGTACGCTGGTTCCAGCTCATGGAAACTGTTCACGAGGACTCCATAGCTTCTCGCCTCTGATTCTGAAATTTGATTTACCATCTTTGTGAATTCATGTTCGGTTGTCTGTTTTAAGTACTCTGCCAGTTGCTGTCTTGTCGTCTTTATCTGGTCCGGTAACCCAGGCACTATAAAAGGCTCAAAATCTGAATCCACTCTTCTGTGGGGTTCATAGCGTAATAGGGAATCCAAGACACACATAGAAAAACAACATGTTCCATTGAAATACAACCTTGGAATCCTGAGCTTGTCAGCAACTTCTGTAGCCCAGGTAAACGTCATGTCCGCCACTAGACAGTGGGGGTGGCATTCTTCTAGGAGCTGTTCAATTGGCTGTTGAAGCATGCTCATGGCCTTCAAGAAATTCGCATGCATGTCCCACGAATTAATACAACTTAAGTTCTCACATCCTTCTGGCAGCCCAGCCTCTGCAGATGGGAATTTTATTATGCGAATACTGATATCATGACCCTGTTGTCCATCTCTTTCAACTGCTTTAGAGAAGACGGGTGCATTGAGGGGAGTGGAAATAATGGTTGCTTTCACCCCACGCCTAGCAAATAATCTTGCCATGTCAACTAATGGGATCATGTGGCCAGGAGCCATGTACGGGAGAAAAAGGACATGAAGCTGATATGGCTTTGAATCCATGTGGCCTGATAGAGCAGGTGTAGATTAGAGCAGATGATTTATCTGTTTGGGCAAAAAGGTCGAAACAGAACACCAATTTATCCACTGATTTGGGGTGGCTCTAGGAGTTAGGTTTGGACTTTATTTTCCCTAGGCAAACTCTAATTCTTGTCTTTCCCTCGCTGCCTTGTTTACCGGTTCAGATATGTTTGACCTTTTGAAGAGAAACAGACAAAAATACTTGGTTTCCAAGCATATTGTGAAACATAAAATAAAATAAAAATAAATGAGGTCAGAGTTGTTGACTATCTAATCAAGACAATAAGAAAAACTAAAATTCCAACTGCTGACCATTGAGTATTTTTTTTCTCATGGAATATAGTTGAGATGTTTTAATACGCCATCTCTCTCTCTTTTTCGTGAATCAGTGTTTTGTTTTTCCTCATGTGACGTCCCAGTTGAGAACAACAGAAAGCTTACTTGAAATTAGTTGAAATGTATAACTCAAACATTTTATGTTAATAATAATAAAAAATGATCTTGAGTCTTGACTCTGAATTTCATGCTTGGGTATAGATCGGGTTACGTGTGTTATTTTGTATCTAATTTCATGGCTGGACAACCTGAATTATCATTTTTCCTTATGATTGTAGGTTCTACTTTTCAATGGCCGCGGGTCCATTGTTCTACTTTTGTACACGTATTGCTGAGGATGCATGAAAAAATTACATAGATTTTATACAATATAAATATTTTTATAAATATCCTAGATATTTAAATATTCTTATAATTTAAATATTTATATAAAATATCTTAAATATTTCTTAATATATTTATCTTAAAAAATTCTATATAAACAAAACTTAATCTCTTTAGATAGAAGGTCTATCAAAACTCATCTTTCTAGACAATATATGTCAAAAAAACACAAGTCTGATATAAGATTTAAACAAGATTTAAGAAATATTTAAGCTTAGAGAATATTTATTCTCCATGTCACCCAAGATACTGATTTAAGTTTTGAAGTGTTCTTTTAGCAAATGTTGCCGGGCCTAACAAGTCCTTCAGATCTAGTTTTATTAGTCCATGAAAAACACTCTTAATTCCAACCTCATTAATGGGCTTTTTCCCCTTCAAGAAATTGAACTTACGATCATATTCTAGTGCACCCCAATCCTCGCGAGTGCCCCCATTTTTTGTTTAACATAAGGTTTGCAATTGAGGGTATTTTTATACTTTCATACCAATTTTTAAGGTAATTACCGAGGTCATATGGTTATTTTGGTATTTTCACTTTGACTTTTTAGTTTTTTAATCAAAAAAACTATCAACGAGTGGATAGCGTTCATGCTATTTAGGCGGCTTATGTGACGCTACTTGATGGCTAAACCTAACCTTCCATTGTCTATTTGGATGCGCCATCGTGTTCTATTTCACATGGTATGGCAGGTGATGGTGTATGGCAGTCCGATTGTCGATAGTCATATCTTTTCCCCCCTTCTTTTCTCTCTATTGCCAAGTAAAGTGCACAGTTGTCTTCTTCTTATTATTTTTTTTCAATTTCAATTCACTTTCTTTTAATTTCTTATTTTGTTCTTATTCTTTTTATAGATTTTTTTTTTAATTTAGTCTTTCAATTACAATTTCTCTTATATTTTGTTTTTCATTGTGGTCCTTATTTTTAAGATTTTTAATTTTCTTCCTTGGCTTTTTTGTTAAAGTTTTTTTTTTTACTTTCAATTTCATTATTCAATCAAAGTTTTTGTTGTTTTATTTTTTTTCAATTTGACCCTCATTTTTTTTTCATTTTATTAAAGTTATTTTTAAATTCAATTTAACCCTCAAATTGAAAATCTTTGTTTGCTCCCTAATTAATTTTTCTTAAATTTTTTTGTGTTATTGATTTTTTTTCCCTGGTTTCATCTTTTGATATTTGATTTTTTTGGAGATTCGGCCTTATACAATCTTATTATTTTGCATTAGTTTTTTTTTAAAAAAAATATTAGTTTCATGAATTTTCTTCAATTTCTTTGCTATGAGTTTATCCTGATATCATAACACAAGTTTTGCTTGCCTTTTTAGAATATAAGTTTTTTTTTTTAAAAAAATATTTTGTTTGTGTTTGAATTTTTGAAGACATTATTCTAATTCATCTATGTATTTTTTTTTTTTATACAAATGAATTTTATTTTTCAAAATAAAAATATTCCTTTTAAAATAATATTTCTTATGTGTTCGGCCTTGTGTAATATTTTTTTAAGATGCGAGTTTATTCAGTCAGTTTTATTTGTGTTTATCTTTTCAAAGTTAAAAATATTTCTTTGTAAATAATATTTTTTACATGTTTGGCCTTGCCTAATATTTTTTTAGGGTGTGGATTTATTTTGTTAGTTTCATTTGTGTTTATCTTTTATTAATTTAAATAAACAAGTTCAATGAATACAGTTAGGTGAATGTCTCATTTATTTATCTCTTAGTTATTGTTAACAATGTTTTCATTTATTTATATAGATGGTTATTGATTTATTTAATTAGATGATTGCATAGGTTTTCGATTTATATTTTGAATTTTTTATATAAAAAAATATATCAAAAGTAGCATGCATACCCAATATGTTTTTGAAAAAAAAAAAATATAGGGGCATGGGTTAGATAGCTATTGATAATATAAATGACCTGAATGAAAGAACAAAAGATTTCAATTCCTAAAGAAGCATTGCAGCAGTACACAGGGGGCATCAAGTTTCTGCTAAATTGCCCTAATATAAGGCAAAGATATTGTGACAAGCATCATGTGATGAAAATGAGAATTTTTTTTTTAGTTTGTCTTTTCTTTGTGGGCAGACAAAACTTAAGATGGAATTGATGTTTTTAAATAATTATTTTTAAAATCATGTTTATTTTTAAAAACATCAATCAATCATGTGATGAAAATAATAATTTTTTAAATTATTATTTTTAAAATATTGTTTATTAAAAAAATATTGAATTGATGTTTTTTTTTTTAATATTTGTAAATGAGTTTGATATAAGAATATTAAAGTTATTAAATATCATCTAAAGAATCAATGTGATACTTTGTTCAAATTAAAAGAATTAAAAAAAAAAAACAATTTCAATTATATCATCAAACACGCAATAACTAGCATAATACTCTTTATCTGATTTTGAAAGGAGCTTTAGCCCATGGGAGAGTGCTTTTATTCGACCTTGCTTCTCGAGAAACCTTGAGATGGACAGATGGTTTGTGTTTTGGTCGACTTTGGCTTGGTGCTTTTATCATACATTATTTTTTTATATATATATTAAAATAATATTATTTTACTTATAAAAATTATTTTTGATATCGATTTGAAAATATAAAAAAAAAATATTAATTTAAAATTAAAAAAATCAATTTTTTTAAAAAATGCTTTTAAACATAGAATTAAATTGATATTTAATAAATATCTACTATATGTACTGTATTCCAAATATCCTCACTGCCTAACCATTGAAAAAAGGTAATGCGAATTAACGCGTTCATAGCACGAGAAGGACTTTGTTTGGCCAAAAAAGACTAAAACATATTAATTTCCAATCACATTAGTGATTTGTGATCACCTTTTCCGAATGACCCATATCATCCAAAAGCAAGCCTCCTCCTCCTCCTCCTCCTCCTCCTCCACCTCCTCCTTATTGGCGCACTAATTTCCTTTTAATGGCTGATCATTGCTTTCGGAGGCGTGAAATCCTTTATTGCAGAATACGCGTTCCCTCTCACCACCTGTCCCGTTTGCGGATGAAATTCAACAATTGGATTTGCCATCTTCTTTTGATCATGAGCGGCAACACAGACAAATTAATGCGCTTGGGTCTAAAACACATTTAAAATCCCCCCCCCCTCAAACAAATCCGAAATCATCTACCGACCGATCTTGAAGCAGTAAGATTAATTATAGCATGTGTCGGATTCAATCCACCGAAACAGAAGTGGTAAAACATACATTAAGAAACTTTTCGATTTGATAATGAGATTTACCAACCACACTAGTTACCAAGTATAAATTGACAGCAGAAAATACCTTTGATCATCATCATCTTCTTCAAAACACTCCTCTAGCTACCTCATGTATCAAATGGGAAGCATTTCTTTATGCAGCAAGAGCTTGTTGCACATCTCGATCCTGTTCCTTCCATGTTTTATTGGCGTAACTTATTGCCAAAAGTTTCAAGGCCTATCTCCATTAATATCACCTCCATTGATTCCAGAAATCTTAAACTTCTTAGACCAAAGGCTTTCCTCGGTGTATCCAATCATCCAAGTCTTCAAGGACACTATCACCTCTGATCCCTTTAACATCACTGAGACTTGGGTTGGCCCAGATATATGCAACTACAAGGGGTTCTACTGTACTAGTCCACCTGATAATAAATCTGCCGTCGCCCTTGCTTCCATCGATTTCAATGGATTCCAGCTATCTGCCACCGCGCTTGATGGCTTCATTGATCAACTACCTGACCTTGCTCTCTTCCATGCCAACTCTAACAAATTTTCTGGTACCATATCACCAAAAATCACCAAGCTACCATTTCTTTATGAACTAGACATAAGCAACAATAATTTCCATGGCAGTTTTCCCATGGAGATTCTTGGAATCCCTGGCCTATCATTTTTAGACATCCGATTCAATTTCTTTACTGGAACAGTTCCTCCGCAAGTATTCACCAAAGGCCTTGACGTACTCTTCCTCAACAACAACAATTTTAGTCAAAAACTCCCAGAAAACCTCGGCTCAACCACAGTGCGTTACCTCACCTTGGCTAACAACAAATTTATCGGTCCAATCCCACGTAGCATCATTAAAGCTTCCGCGACACTACGGGAAGTGCTGCTCTTGAACAACTTACTTACAGGTTGCCTCCCATATGAACTAGGATTTCTTAGAGAACTAGTTCTTTTTGATGCTGGTAACAACTTGCTAACCGGTCCTTTACCTTCCTCGTTGGGATGCTTGGCTAAGCTTGAACAGTTCAACCTCACTGGGAACTTATTGTATGGACAGGTGCCGGAGGTGGTGTGCGCATTAGGGAACTTGGTGAATTTGTCACTCTCAAGTAATTATTTTACAGAACTCGGGCCAACCTGTAGGAAACTAGTGAATAGTGGAGTTCTTGATATTAAAAAAAATTGTATACATGATCTCCCAGATCAGAGATCAGTGCTGGAGTGTGATGCTTTCTCCTTGCAGCCTAGGGATTGCCCAAATCCTGCATCGTTTAGCTTAATTCCTTGCAAGGTTCCATCATCACCGAGTCATCCTTCGATTGGACCAAAGAGAAATTTGGTCAGTTATAGAGCTCTTCTGAGACATGCAGTTGATTTCCAGGAATAAACTAACAATGTACGGAAGGGCGTTTGTCTAAACAATGTAAAGGTTGAGATACACACAAGCTATTTATTGTGACCAAGCTTAAAGTCTAGCTACACAAATTCCATGCTTATTCGAATCACAGGGATTGTCCAAAAAAATAAGGCAAGCTGTATTGTTCACGAGACAGTTTTCGCTATATAAAGTCGCTTCCCTTGTTTGGATGATCAAAAGATGTTCTTAATTTTGTGTTTGCCTAGTATCATGTTTGGATTTTAATCCTCCAATCCATCGGGGCCTATCTCAGGATTACTGAATCTCAATCAACTCAGGTTTGCATGAGCCTCTTAGTTCACTTGGCTCTGACTGGACCTTCAGCCATGTATAACAGGGACCATGAAGGTTCAACCGAGTACGGTGCCTGGGAAGCTGGAGATGCGCGCTATGAGGCAACCAGAGACTATGATCTGTTATATACTATTCCAATTCCAAAAGGATGGGAAGATCCATCCTTTCACCAAACCGGTGGAATCATCGGTAAACAGCCTACTTCGTAGATATTCAAAATCACACGGGCCTGCTATCTTTTCGGGGAAAAAAACTACAAGAACATATGGAATGCGGGCTCATCGACTAGCGGAATACATCATGGAGGCTTGGGCCAGAGAGATGACCATGCCAGAAAAGGGGAAATGGAAAGATAGCATTATTAACGTTACTCAACAGGGCTGCCTGGCAGTTATGATTTAGGTTTTCCATTTGAAGTTTAAGAATTGAAAGAAACGTTCTTGGCTCTGAACTCTAAATGGAAATCTAAGGCAGATTAGTTTGTTAGTGTCTTTATTGGTATGATGAATTGGCTAAAACCCATATAGAGAAATGGACTGGATGAAAAGGAATGCACTCGAACAAAAATTCCATCAAAAAACTGTATTGAGGATAAGTACAAGGTTCATGATACTAGAGCGGGTATTTTTTTTGGAAAATTATCTTTACTATATCTTAGTTTAGTTGTTTTTTTAGGTTTTTAAAAATTACAGTTTGCATTATAAATTTTACTACTCGTGTGACAATTTATATTCTAATCCATCCCCTATAATTTTGTTTATTTTACACTTATAAATTATATAAATTATGAAAGGGTAAATATAAATACTCTTCTCTTTTTTTATTTTTTTTATGATGATAATAATATTTTAAGAAAAAAAACTTGCAAGTCCGCGTATCAAAATAGAGAGAAAAGAAGCTTGAAAGAATTTCTTACATACAATGTTGCCCATGAATGATTTAGTACGATATAAGGACACTTATGAGTAGTAGAAAGTCTCTTTCGGATTGTTTGGGCGGAAATCATTACCTGTGTCTATAATTTCAATTTATTTATTTTGTAAATTCCAAAAGAATAATTTATTTTGATGACATTATTTTGTGGTTTAAAATCTTTTATCGCTATTTTATAATTGAGTTTGTTCATCATATCTTTTTATAAATATATCAGTGTTGTGGATATCTGCTTAAGATCATCTAGCTTAAATTTCGTGTAGAAAAATGGGGCTGCAAGAAAAAATTTCGTTCTTTGGAATCTGGATCATTTTGAAAACCATCGATGTCTTAAGAATTATCACTTATTTGAAATTGTGGTAAAAATTTAAAGTATTTTTTATTTAAAAATATATTAAGATGATTTTTTTTTATTTTTAAAAAAATATTTTTAATATCAGTGTATCACAACAATTCCAAAAACACTAAAAAAATTAACTTTAAATAAAAAAAATCAATTTTTTTTTAGAACACAGATTGGATAATATTTCCAAACATGCTTTTAGCTCTATCTGAATGAGAGACTACCATGATGAAAAGCACACGGAAGCATTTTCTAGTATTTAAAAATATAGGAGTGATATTTTTTTAAAGTATTTAAAAATAATAATTTTTATTAAAAAATTTTGAAACCACATTAAAAAAATATAAAAAAATAAATTTTTAAATTTTTAAAAAAACATCAATTTAAATACAATTCCAAACTACAGCTAAAAAGCAGTGGTCACCACCAAGGAAGTATGAAAAAGAATATCAAGGACAATAATGAACTCCATAGATTTATTTCTAACCAAAGCATGACTGTCCGAACTACCCACTCGTCACCATTAGCACCATATACCTCACCGACACAATTTCCAGTTCCCCGCGTAGCCATGTGCAGTAGCGTACGCTTTCACCACGTGGCTAAATACAAATGAAAAGAAATTTCAAAACAGGAGGGGGGAAATTACAAATCAGTCCCCAATCTATGTAAGCATTAGTATATCAGTCCATAACCTTCAACATTTTGCCGATTTCTTTCCTTACTTGTTTTGATCCAACCAGCTCGTTCATATCAGTCTTCCTGGTGTAAAGTTTACATTTTACACATATCAAGTTGAGAAAGAAGTGTAAACAGGAAATTTTTTATTCTTTATTTGGCAAATAAATAATATCTAGTTTTCCTTTCTTTAAGAATAAATAATAATTTAATGTATACGTTACATATAGATTTACTTTCCTTTCTTAAGAATAAATAATAATTTACCTTTAAAATAAGATAAATAATTATGAACTAAATTTGTTATAATAATGATCGTGCATTAAATATTCAAGATATTTTATCTTTTTCTTGACTAGAAAAAAAAGGTGATGGAAAAGTGATATCAAAACTAATTTCAGTAAAAATAATAATAATAAAAAATTATTTTATCAATTCAATAATAATAATGCAACGTGTTATATCCAATAATATTTTTAAATTTATTTTTTAAATCAACTTCAAGTCATCCTTTTCATTGGTCAAGCATGATATACAGCTTTCATGATGATGTCATAACAATGAAAATCGACACGTGGATGAATTATATATTGAGCCAGCCACAGCTCGGGGAGAAACTAGCAAGATCTTAAATGTTTAGCATTAATCGTTTGGTGACTAAATAAGTCGGGGACTGATTTGTAGTTGTACAAAAACAAAAGGGGCTGCCTATATGCGCTGATAGAGCAGCATAATGTTGGGGCGGCACATGATCTGGCACGTGCATCACCGATCCCACAAACAGTTTGACGACGTACGAACCTTCATGTCTGAAACCGCTTGCAGGCCAAGATTGACGCGTCGAGAAACATTTGGCCACAGAGCGCGTACGGATTCCAAACCTTAAAACTAAGAGAAAGAGAAGTGCCGAAAGCTCCTCGTCCCAAATTCCCTTCACCGACACAATAATAATTTTTTTTCCCTGCATATCCGGTAATATAATTGAAATTGCTTTTTAGAAATGATTTCCATTTAAAATAATTTTCTTTTTAAATGTTTTTAATTATGATTATTGTTTACTTGCATCAAAATTATAAGTAAGCATTAATTTAATATTTTTAAAATAAAAATCACTTTAAAAAATTATTTAAAAAATAAATGAACAGCAATTTTAAATGTGTCTTGCCCTACACCACCCATAGGTATTTAGCATCCAAGGGGCCTTCTCCTAGGATTTGAGATACCCATAAGCTCTCATTTTCTGCCATGCACTGGAAACTAATCAGGATTAGAGGGCCATGAACAGTTAACTAGTCACATCTTTGTTTCAAAATTCCCACCTTTTCTTTGTCTTCAAACTAGGGGTGATTATTTCCGGTTCGGTTCGATTTTCCCAAAAAAGCAACCAAACCAAAAAAAAAAAAAAATGACACCGGACCCGGCCCAAATTTTAGCCAAAAAACCGGACAAACCTATATGTACAGACCAGCTCCCTGACTTTCTCTTCCCATCTCCAGTTCCCTTCATCTCCTACTAGGCCAGATCCCCCCCCACTCTCTGTCATTTTCCATCTTCTGCAACCATCCTCTCCCTCACAGACCCATAGCCTTAGGCCCTCAGCCACAAGCCACCTCTCCATCTCCATCATTCCCCTGCCAGATCTTCCATCCCCCCCTCTCAACCCTCAAAAAATAATCGTGCATTGCAACAAATTTTTCAATTTATATCAGGGCGGAGTAAAGACAGACCCCTTTTTTTTAAACCGGTCCGGTCCGGTTACCCGGTTTTTGCACTGTTTTTTCTATATAATCTAATCCTCGGTTTTATTATTCGGTTCGGTTTTTTTGGTTAAATTGGTTTATTCAGTTTTTCTTTGAACACCCCTACTCCAAACAAGATCAGACAATGAGATAAAAACTTGAGAGGGAAATAGAAAACCCTAATCCAAGAAGCCGTCACATGTTTGTTTCAATATTTAAAACTTTTTTTCCCATCAATCAAACAACGTTGGACATGGAAGTAATTTAAGATACACACTTTAGCCGTTCCAAAATTAATGGCCCATTAATTGTCAATTAGTCACCCTTTCGTTTCAAAATCCCACCTTTTCTCATCAACCGAACAAGATTAGACATGAAAGTAAAATGAGAAATAGGATTTGGCCATTCCAAGATTCAAGGGCCTTCAATTGTCGTTTCAAAATCCCACCTGTTTTCATCACCTAAACCAAAAACTAGATATAAGTACGGTTTGAAATTACGGTAGAAATTGTTTTTAAAATATTTTTATTAAAATAATATTTTTTTATTAAGAAATATTAAATGGTAATTCTTTTGTTAAAAAAAAAATCCCACCTTTTCTCATCAACCAAACAGACCAGACATGAGGGCGAGAATTTGAACATCGGGCACTTGATTTTTCATGATTAGTTTTGAGGAGATTTTTGACAGTTTTAGTAGTCCTATAAAAACTACATCTGTATTAGAAAAAGGAAAACTAAAAGAGAAAAGAAAAGAAAAATATGCAATGATACAAGTAATCACATAACCCATGATCTCATTCATCAAAATCATCATCCCCGGATGATAAAGATGTTGTCTTTGCTGTTGAAGATGGTGATGATGACAACAAAGATGTCGAATTTTTACAGAACTCAAAGCGATTAGCTTCCATTCTCTCCAGCACAAAATGCCCCAATGAATCAACAGTCTCTACCAAACTCTCTTTGCACAAAAACTCTTCACTGTAAACCCTCTCAACTTCTCTTTTAAATTCATGCACAAAAACATGTGTCTTCTTGTTGCCTCCTCTGCTACTCCTTGCCAGAACAGACGCAGTAAATATCGGTGACATCCTCCCTGGGGCCGCCGCGAAATACCCACGAGGCCCATCAATTAAAATCACATCCCAAGTGATTTCATAAATGTGATTAGGCATGTCATTTATGCCAAGCTTACAATCAGAGAAGAGTAAATTCTGTACAGGCCTGCACTCACCATTGACTTTCCCTTTCGTAACTAATAAAAGATCACACATTTCACTAACTTTGGTGGTGAATTGTATATCATAAGCTTCAATATCGGGGTGGTTTTTTTCGAAGTTTGAAACAAGGTACTCACTTTCATCAAGAAAGACTGTACGACCATGGAAATTGAGGGATTTCCACAAAAGGGTCTCGTGGGTTAGGCCAAAAATGAGGAAATTGCAATGAGGGGAGCAGTGTTGGAGAGTGATGGCGATGGTGGAGAGTTCGGCGGATGACATGTGAGGTGTCGTGATGTTGGTGGTGGACGCGTAGTGGAGGAGGGCAGCGGTGATGGAGGGTGGGAGTGAGGTGGTGGAGGTGGTGAGGGTTGAAGTTGTGGTGGTTGTAGGGAATGTGGTGGTGGTGGTGGTGGTGAAGAGAGTAAGAGTGAAAGCTAAGGTAAAGAAAGTGACGATGAAGAGTAACCAAAGACGGTGAGTGGAAGGAGGGGTTTTGTGGATTGATTGGTGAAGGAATATGAGTTTTGTGTTTGTGTTGGATTTCATTTTTTCTTGAAGAGAGAGTTTGAGACCGAACAGGCTCAGAAGAGTTTCAAGCTTTGAAATCTCTCTGTTTGTTCGGTACTTTCTTTAACCTGGAGTTCGATAGGGAGACAGAGGAATCAACGGAGGAAATTGGGAGTATACCACGCATATCCCAAGAGAGAGGTGATAGGAGCCCGCGGTGGGAATATAGATTTGTGTATCCCCATGCTGTTTTTAAAATTACTTTTTTATTTCAAGAAGAATAAAATGTGTTTTTAAATAATTTTAATATATTTATGTTAAAAAATATTACTTTAATATATTTTATTTAAAAAATAATTTTGTAAAAGTTCCTTGTACATTTGGTTATAAGTTTTTTTTGTTTGGTTAATTATTTGGTGTTTTTCATCTTTGTTTGCTAGCATTTAAGATCTTGGATAACACCCAACCTAAATTTTTTTCTAACCTGAACTTGCCAAAATCAGATATTTGGAGCGCGCACACATATATATAAAAATATATATATATATATATATATATATTTTTTTTTAAAAAAAAGCAAATTCTATAGTCTTCCTGGCGATCTAAATTTCAAATATTAGAGAGAAAAAAACAAAGAGTCTAGATAAAAAGTTTTTGTGAGGTTTGTTTTTTTTCATTCAATTATCGGGTACAGAAACGAGGCAAGGGATATGGAGAAGCAGCCATGGTGGGACAAGGGCATTAAAGAGGCTTGGAAACTTACGAATAAACTAATGGTGAAACAATATAAAAACAGAGAGGGGAAAGAAAAGACAGGCTAACAGAAGATCGGTACGATATTGTTTTGAAATATCGTGTAGGTTTAACTTGGTAATATGTGGAGAGATGCAAAAAAAATTTAAAAGATTTTTATTTTAAATTAATATTTTTTTATATTTAATGTAAAATATAATTTTTAAAAATAAAAAAATATTATTTTAATAAATTTTCAAATAAAAAACAGTTTAAAAAACAAATAATTCTAGGCACTCTTTTATCAGATACATTAGGGGAAAAAGTGACCGGTGGATGGGATGCCATAGTTGGTAAGATGTAATTCATGCTAGTGGAGCAAAAAAAATTATGACTTGTGAGGTGGATACAATTGTGTTCAATACCTACCAGATAGAACACAGCTACAGAAGAAGCCGGTAATTTCCTTATTTTTGGAAATGTAATTAAGAGCATGCCTCTCTCTCTCTCTCTCTCTCTCTCTCCAGCATAAAGGGCAGTGCTATTTGATTATCTTTATCAAGCCAATAACATTCTTTATCTTCAATGTATATATATAAACTAGCTATTTGATTAGTGTACTGTTTGCAGTAATTTTTAAATATATATATATAGGTAAGTATGCTATTTTTTTTTTTAAAAAATCAAAGTATAAATTAAAAAGTTTGTGTAGGCTTCTAATTGAATAAAGTGATTATCATTTATATAAATAAATAAACATAAATTATTTACAATAATCAAAAGATAAATCGGAGAAATTGAGAGATGGATAGAGGTTAAGATATTTGATCCTTCAAGATGAGATATTTAATCATTTGTGTCTGCTGAATTTGTTTATTAAAATCAATAAGAGATAATTGAAATATAAACACATATGAAAATGATTAAATCAAATAAAAAAAACCAATATGCAAGGCCAAACATATAAGAAATATTATTTTAGAGTAAATATTATTTTATATAAAATAAATCTCACAATATAGAATAAAAATAATTATTCAAAAATTAAATACAAACAAAATTATTTTTAAAAAAGCTTTTATTAAAAAAAGATATACAAGACTCACGTCCTAGGTCATAAGACCAGGTTAAACCGATATAGAAAAAAATTAAAGATAACCATAAATTTTTTTTTTAAAATAATATATATATAAATATATATATATATATATATATCATTTTTATAACAATTTTAGAGACTCGTTTACATTTTCATATTGCCTTGATATAGTAGATAAATTAAATATTGATCTCAAAATTTAACTCAAAATGTTACAAAGGAACCGTATTATATTGTACATTAGAAATTGCCATGTTATTGCGTGTATGCACGCACAATTTTACCTTATTACAGTTGCGTTGAGGATTAACTCGTGTCGTCTTCCTCTAGATATGACTTGGACTAAAAACTCATTAACTGAAATTCCATGGGACAGGGACTAGGGTCGTAATTCTCAACTTTCCAGGGACTAATATGAAAACATACCTGAAATTTCTGTTTGAAATTTTATAGCCCTGACACTTGGTTGATGTGCCGTCGCCGTTATAGGCACAACAAAAGCTGCAAGAAGGATTATAACTGTGAATCTTTTGCAGTTTCCCTCACTAGCATTTGTTGTTTCACTTGCGCTACTTTATTCGCTAAAACAATAGAGATAGATATAAAAACATATGGATATAAAAATAAATTAAATTTTATAATAATTTTAAAGTGAAATTTTATATTTTTAAAATAGAAGGTATAAAGAAAATATATCTTAAAAAAAATATTTTTATTTTTTATTCTTAAAATACTACTATAAAAAGTTTTAATTTCAAAATTGTTCAAATAACACATGATATAAATAATAATTATTATAATTTTAAAACTTAACTAGGTAGTCAATCCAAAATAAAACTGGAGTCATTATTTGTTTCACTTGTGCTACTTTATTCGCTAAAACAATAGAGATAGATATAAAAACATTGGATATAAAAATAAATTAAATTTTGTAATAATTTTAAAGTGAAATTTTGTATTTTTAAAATAGAAGGTATAAAAAAAATATATCTTAAAAATAATATTTTTATTTTTTATTCTTAAAATACCATTTTAAAAAGTTTTAATTTCAAAATTGTTCAAATAACATATTATAAAAATAATAATTATTATAGTTTTAAAATTTAACTCGGTGGTCAATCCAAGATAAAACTCGAGTCATTATTCAAGGTCCGAGTCACAAGTAAAGCTGACTAAAATCATTGTGAGAATAAAAATGGTTATTATTATATTTTTAAAATTCAATTCAAGGGTTTACCTATGATAGGACCCGGGTCACGATTGAGGTTGAAAAATAATTATTATCATAGTTTTGAAACTTGACTTCAGAGTCGACTTAGGGTAAGGCCTGAGTTACGTGTTAAGAGGGTCAATATAAGAATAAAAGTGATTATTATCATACTTTTAAATTTGATTAAATAATCAACTTGATTCAAGGTTTAAGTCAATGGTTAAGAGGGTCAACCCAATTGACCTTTTTTTTAAAAAAATAATCTAAGTAACTTTGTTTTGACATATTGTTTTTCAAAAAAAATCAACATGTTTTGAACTTATGTTTTATCTGGGTCAACTTGGATTTTGAATCAGGTTAAATTGAGTCAATCCTTTCTTTATTTTTTTAAATTTGGATCAGTTCAGGCCTCCGTTCGACTAGGTTTTAAATCAACCTGTCATGTTAATCCTTTTTTTATGATCAAGATTATTATATTATTATTAATTTACCATTCAGTAAAAAATAAAGGAATAAAAATAATATTTAATTATATTTTAAAATATATAAATTTGATAATAATACATATTAAGATGTGAGGTATTAATCAATCGTATCGGATGATGGTGTGAGGTATTATATTGTTTGAGGAACTCTAAAGGATTATGCGCGCAATCTTTGTAAGCTCATGCAAATTTCAGATCCAAACTACCTACTCGGTGGATCACTTACTCTTCACTGATTCTATTGGAAGTATAATTTATTGAGTGATTTGAGAACAAAACAAAGCAAGAACGGAAGTTTAAACAACGAAAACCATAGAAAGGGGACACTACTAGAAAATAGCAAAACACCGACTAAATATTCAATCAATGTGTAAAGCCTGATCCTATTGGAAGTATAATTATTGATGCAATAAAACAACAGAAAAATATCATCGTAAATATATTATTTTTAATATCATTATTAATTTCTATTATGTTAGAAATATAATCACCGAACAAAAATAGTTATTAGTTGTAATTCTATTGGTAAATCCATTAATAATTATGACATATCACTAAAGTAATTAATTTATTATAAAATTATATCTATATGTATGTTACTGACATAATAAACAAATGATAAATCTAAAGGTGATTATATGCATATTATTAATGGAATTAATCCGTTGGAGAATTACGTTTTATATATATGTTATGATATAATATATTGATGGTAATTTCATCGGTATTATATGCAATTATTTTTAAAAATTAAAATGAACTATACAATCTTAAGAAAATAAATTAAATAAAAAAGAAAATTTGTATTATTAATTTTAATTTTTTTTTTATTAAACACAATTTATCTATCCGGATAACATAAGCTGGAGGAGAAGGCGATTATAGATTTTTACCATAATCTGGAGGATGAAGAGGTGGAGCACATGACAAAAAAATACTCATTATTCTTTTCATTATAACACACATAAATTATAAATTGAAACTCAATTTCATCAAATGACAAAGAAATATAATTTTTTAAAATCTCAAAGAAACTTTAACTAGTACAAATTATACAATGAATTTTTCTAGGAAAAATTTATAAAACAATTAAACACACAAACAAACTACATATGCTACACAAAAATATCAAAAAATTAACATAAAAAATAAGTTACAATAAAAAAAATAGATAGATTTGTTTACTTAATGTGGTGAATTCTAAAAAAAAATATATGAACAAGGACACAATAATATTGTTAGATTAAGTATTGAAGTGACTAAATTTGGGTGATGATAGAACTAGATTTATGATAAAATAAAAGGGGTGTGCTGCTAGTTATAAGTTTAATATTATCGATAGATTCTCTAACAAATATTAGCGTTAACGATTAATTATCATTGATAATTTCATTGAGAATATTAACACAAAATTTATTGTTGAAATTAATAAGAGAATACTTGCTTATTTTTTTATTAATGTTTTTTTTTGAATTTCACGGTTTATTCTTTTGATATTTACTAATAGAAATTTTTTATCCTTAAATGTCATATTAATTTACTAAATGTATTTTTTAGATCGATATTGTTGGTGGTATTTGACAATGGGATGTGCTGCAAATACAAAACGCTAAATCAAATGTAGCCTCTACCATCTTCCTCAATTGTCGGCAAACGGATACCATTCTTTCCCAATCCTCTCTCAATTCCATCTGTCAAGGGTGGAAAATTTCACTCTCTCTCAGCTCAATCTCTCAAACTTTCGATTGCTTTCTTTATTTCTCTACTCGGATTCTTCTTCCCTCTCATGGGTTTCTAAACTCATGTGTTGTTAATACAAACAGGTTTGAATTGGTTCCTTAACACCATCAAGCAGAAACTTGTTCTCTGTTAAGGTGATATCAAAGTTTGGTATGTCATGTGTAACATAAAGATTTGTTTCTCGACTCAGTCAAAGTTTGGTCATTCTCTTCCTGTGTTTCTCGAATCAGCTTAATAGATTTGTTTGTTGTTTGATAGTGCATAAACCCAGTCAATCGCAAACCTTGCATGTCATAAGTATGGAGACCCCTGCTTACCAAAATCACCACCATCGTCCATGGTAGAGGAGACCTGGGACCAAGTGTGGGATAGTACACTACCCATTGTTAGAAAACAAGAAAATTCAGCAATTCTAATAACTTCAACAGGCATTGCTCTTCCTGCCTTGCTTCTCATGTTCGTTTTTTCTAGACTGGAAAGAGTTTAATAATACTTACCAAAGAACGTTATTTTCGGTCAGAAAGTGCAGTAAATTACTCATTGCTTGTTGTTCGATGCTACCTACCAGTTTTACAGCCCCTGTCACTGTTATACATGCCTAGCATTTCACTGCAATTCATATCCGAGTTGAACTCAGTTTCTTCCGTACGAGTAGTTTCCTTTATTCGTACTTCTTTTTTGGGTCTCCATTGATTGCTTGACTTATCTTTTGTGAGTTGTCATCCATTGCCATGCCAGCTTCTTACCTTTTCCTTTCTTCTCTGTCTTTTTTCATTTTTTTGCGTCCTTTTTTTCATTCTTTACTGCAGAATTTTCCTTGAAGTTATTTTTTTCGGGGAAAGTGAATTTTCATTCATTCTCTGTCTCATCAGTATTTCTTGCATTTGCAGTGCATCTCCTTTTCTATAATGCGTTTTGTTTCCCTTATATGATTAGGGAAGGACCAAGATCATACCAATCAGTGTGCAACTTGCAATGGCTTCTTGAGGAGACGTGGAACGAATAAAACGTATGGAATAAGCTGGTTCGAGGTAAACTCTTTTTCCCTCTCATCCACATCGTAATAATAATTTCTTTTATATTATTATTCAGATGTTATATGGGACAGTACTTGCGTAGATCCCGTCTTTATTCTCGAAGCAAATAAAAAAGGGATAAATTAGATACTTGTTATATTTTATCCTGTCTTAGTCTTTGAAATCAACAGCTATATAAATTTATATATTTTTAACCAAGCCATATATAAATTGGTTTCATACCATCTCAAACCCAGCCGAACTGGGAATTTTTAAAACTCGTGGGGTTGTGTGCTAGCAAAGTATCATGCCCCTGTTGTCGAAGAACAAGAGAAAGAAAGAAAAGGCAGCAATGACTTGTACTTGCTAAATTTGAAAAAAGAAAGCTACGGCTATGATGAAATAACCCTTTAAAAAGATGCTATTGCTATTATAATAAATAATGAATGACGCTCGTTGGATTTTGCGATACTCCAGGACTTGTACACTTGAAAAGTAGATAAATTGGCCTCCATCGCTAAACTAGCATATCTGTTGTTATCGTGATGGATATGTTGTCCTTTTCACCATTATATGGAATTTTTATATTGGCATATTACGAGCCTTGTGGTGGAGAAACCATTTCGAATAAATTTGAAACTTTTTTTTAGGTTATTTTAAATAATTTTGATATAAAAAATAAGATTTTTTTAAATATATTATTTTAATATATTTTTAAATAAAAAATACTTTAAAAAATAATTATCACCATAATAAAAATAAATTTTATAATTTTTTTTTTAATTAACTATGGGTGTTCAGACAACTTACACGTACCTAAACTAATATTTCAAGATTTTAAAATTAATGATCATGTAAATTTTCATTGATCCTAAAAATTATAATATTTAAATTAATAATTTATAAAAAATAAACTCACACCGTCGTTTTCAATGGACTCGTATAAGGAAAAAATACATCATCGGTTTGGTAAATTGCATGTCTTGAATTATTATTCTAGGAAAATGTTATCCTTGAAAAACTGTTCAGCAGCTGTGAGGTTCTGATGACATCCATATAACAGAAGTGTTCTTGAGATCTTGTGTCAATGAATTTGAGGACAAATCTGAGCTTATCCATTAAAGAAATTGTAAAAAGAAAAGAAGAAAACACAGCATCCACCTAATCTTACTGGAAAAGGGAAACTCTCTCGAGAGTGAAAATAGATAGTCTCGAAGGCAATGATGAGAAGGCTTTTGAGTCCGTGATTGACGGTGTTATTCAGTTATGGTCGTTACTGTGTCAACAACCACCGAGAAATAATGTAAACATTGACCAAAAGAAAGGTGGTTTTTTTGAAATTAGAAATGACGAGCCTGCCAATTATTGTGCCCTTATTCTTTCTTTGTTTTTGCTTCGAAGACGCAACAATATAGTATGAAACTATTTGTTATAGTAGTGCTTTTTTTTGTTTATAATAATTTTTATTTTATTTTTTAAAATTTATTTTTAATATCATCATATTAAAATAATCTGAAGATTTTAAATAAATTATTTTGTAGTAAAAAAATAAAACAATATTTAATTTTTCAAAAATATTCTTGAAATGTAAAAATAAACAGTGTTTTCTCCGTGTGTGGACGTTTTTCCAATTGTAATTTGTAAGTGACTCCAGTCACTCCACTGACGGTGACTCAAAAGAGTTGTAATAAATATGAAATTTATTTGTTAAATCTTTTGCAGCATTTTGTTTCCTGTTTCAACTCTAAACAGTAAATTAGAGTTGGAATGGAGACAGGCTTGGCAGATTCAGGTCTGTGAGGATTTGGTGGCGAGCAGAAGGGATCAAATTGAACAATAATAATAAATTATTGTAAGTTAATACATTTTGAGATTAGTTAAGGTATATTTAAGCTAACTCGAACAACTATATTAATAAAAAAAATACTAGAAAGACTCTAATCGATGTGGTATAAAAACTATGTATGCTTCCACTGTTCACCTTATCATATTTTACTGTGTACATATTATTTAGAATTTTTATTTTCTTTCATTTTAATTTCTTAACTTTTAATTTGCACAATTGCATTCTTTTTTTTAGCACAATTGAAGAGCAATCGAATCAAATTTGTTGATTAAAAATAAAATTAAAAGACAAAGAATCTAAGTGAAAAAAGATACCACAAATAATTGATGCTTTCAAAGTTATCATAAAAAAATATTTTAGTCCTTAAACTTTACAGATTATACATGGTTGATCCCTCAATAGTTTCTTAATTCAATTTTCGTATAAAATTTGATTTATTTTTAATTTCTTGCTACCTAGTTTAAGGGATGAGAGAAAAATAGTACATCGAATTCCAATGATAAAGAGAAAAAATCAACGTTGATATCAATTCCTACCACAAAAATAATCGATCTTGGTGTCTAAATGTTCTATTTAGTGAGGAGAGTTCAACTTAAATGTTTTTTTTGGTTGATTTTGGGTTTTTGTATTTTTTTTAAAGCAATTTATGGGTTTTTCAAGGTATTTAGACTATTTCCTAGGTATTTTGGGTTAAAATCAAGTTAAAAATGAAGTTCTTGGTCAATAAAACATAGACCATGTTTTTCCGGGCATTACAATGGCTAGAATCTTGAATACTAAGCTATCTATCATCTAAATTTTATTTTCAAAAAATATTGGGGTGGCAATTGAATTTATTTTTAAAAAATAGGCCCTCCCGTGTACAGAACGTGCATGCATGCTCTTTCTTTTTCTTTTTTTTTTCCTTTCTTTTTTTTAAAAAAAATCATGTTTTTTTTTTAAACGTGCCTTTTTAAATAATTTCTCAATTTATATTGAAAATTAATGCTCATTTTATTTGATTTTTTTTAATTTTTTTGTATTTAGTCATTTTTAAATAGTGGTTGCATTTTTAATTATTTTTGTATGTATTTAATTTTTGAAGAGATTATTCTAATTCATCGATAATTTTTTTATATTTTATATAATTGAACTTTATTTTTAAATATAAAAAATATTTATTGTTGGATAATATTTCTAATAAGTGCACCTTATGAGATATTTTTCCCTTTGGATTTTATTCAATTAATTTTATGTGTTTATCTGTTATTTGATTAAATAAAAAAATAATTTGAATATACATAGTTATTGAACACAATCGAGTGAATGGACTGTGTTGTGAGATCAAATATCTTGATCTATATCCGCCCTCTCGACTTTTCCAGATACGCATTTAGTTATAATTAATTTTTTTTTATTTATTTATTGACATAGATGGTTCTCTATTTATTTAATTATATATGTGCAAAAAACGTTTTGATTTATACTTGATATTATATATGTAGAAAAACATGTTGCAAATGCTTGCATGTTCAATTTTGTTTGTCGAGAAAAAAAACCCGGCCCGCAATGAAATACAGGTCAAATAACTAGTTTATCCCATGGGATGACGGGAAGGAATTTACTAAAAAATTTAAATTATTTTAATTTTTTTTTATTAAAAATAATTTTTAAAATATAAATAAAATATTATTTTAATACATTTGCAAACAACAAATATTTTAAATTATAACCATTACCCTACTCTCACGTTTTTTTTCAAGAGAGCAATGTTCCATATGGGATGAATCAATGGGGTGTCAAACGAAGCTAGGAGCAGGAAGTAGCGAATAAATTAATCTTTCACTCAACCTTGTTTAAAAAACTGGCTCAAATGTACTCTGCCTGTTAATATAAGAAACCAACACAAGAACGACTCAAGCAACACGAAATCCTAAACTACTCACAAATGGCTTCATGGTCTTCATTTCTTCTTCTTCTTCTTCTATAAATTATACGACAGAAGAGAGGTGGCACGTCACCTCCCTGGAGGCCGGTGGCGGGCGCAGCATTTCAAAATCTATCTTCACACTGAGAGCGGATTACTTTATAATCAAAATATCAAATCCCCGCTCGCAGGTTAGGGTATAGGACGCTGAATAGCTGGCCCATTGGCATGCAGCTCTCAATAAATTCTGGTGGCTAACAACCATTTGTCTCATCTTTTTGCTAATAATAACATGCTTTCCTCGAACCCTATATTTTTGTTTTTTAATAAAGGCGTCCCTGTCGCTAAGTTGAGCTGGTTAGAATAAAATGGTGCCTATCACCTGTCAACAAATGATTATCGTATTGAAACTAGTTGGACCACTTCGGGGTTGCCATATCTTGCAAAACTCATCATGGTAGTAATAATATTGGGTCATGGCGGAGGTGCGGTGGGCGTGTCTTCAGTTTCAATATGCTTTTCTCGTTGTTCAAATAAGCTTAAAAAAATGTTTCAAGGTTCATTATTGATTCCACCCGAGTACGCAAATCAATTTAACAGGGCAGCGGATGTTTTCGCTTTATTACTTGTAAAGTTTCAGAGATCCCATTGAAACCCGGCCCAGGACACTATCAATTTGATGTCATGTTTTATCTTAGAAGAAAAATAATGACGAAGTTTTGGATTTTGCTTTGAGATGTTGTGATTTAGGGAAAGTAGGGAACTTGTAGTGGATTGATCTTCTGGGCATGTGCCTGTTCGCAATAGGTCTCTGGCTAATCCTGTATTCATGAAAAGTTGTATTGAAATCCAAACAACAAAAAATATAAGAAGATTTATATCAGAAATAATGCTATGAACCGACGGTCAAGTTTCAAGAATCACGAGGGGTGAACATGTAAACAATAGGGAAGCGTATTTGAATTGATAAACTGCCAAGGCTACTATGAACATTTTGATAAAATAAAGGGCCCAACCCTTCTTTTCCAAGTGAGTTTTCACCCATGGTAATAGTGTTGATAGTGGCAACTTGCAATCCTTGAGCATGATCAAGGCTAAATTCTTCAATCATTGTAAGATGAGCCTCCCTCTTCAACAACTTTCCTCGCCATTTCTAAAGACTATTTGTTCTACACTTCATTTCCCCTGCTTTCCCACCTACCATTATCTCCTTCGTTGCCTTATCCATTGCTTCGCTCTTCACATAATCCCAACCAGCCTTGTAATGTGATGATAACTTGATCTCAGGTCAATTTTAGAGAAGACTGTTGCACCCATTAATTGCTCTAGTAATTCATCAATTAATGGTATCAAAATTGGTCAGCAAAAATTGGCCAGGCTACCATTGACAAACCAGTAGTGACACCTTTTAAAGCAGATATAATGTGTCACAAATCCACTAACAATTATATGATTGAGAATAAAATTGGGAGTGCCCATCCTTGTATGACTTTTTTTTCACATCCATAAGGCAACCATATTTCCTCATTTTCTTGCTCATTCTTTTCTTTTCTAAGTACCCAGATAAATTCTTGTTTTGACATTTCAAGGCCTTTAACAATCTCACGTATCTAAGAATCAGAGAGGTTTTTTTTTTTTTTTTTTTTAATGGTGCCAAAGCATACACAAACAATTGAATTGGGGTTCTTAGGGTCAAGCCATTTCATGCACTCATATTGATCAATGTTCGATACCTTCCCTCCTGTAGCATTTTCTTCTACAAATCTTTTGCAAAGTGAATCTGGCCTAATATGCTAGGCCTTTTTCATTTTTATATATAAAAAAACCTCTTTGATCAAGATCAACCAAAAAAAAGAAAAAAAATCATGTTTACAAAAGAATTATAGCTCCACATCAAAGCAAACTAAAAAAAAATCTTTACACAAGTGCTTAGCCTTACAAAAACTATCCCAACTAGGATCAGGGAAAGCTTTCTACAACTGATTAGTTCACTCCATTCCAAGTTCAACAATTGAACAATGCTCTTGATGATGGTACTTTCATTTGATGAAATAGTGCTATGTACTCTCTGTTTCCTCCCCTTTTAAACAAATTAGATGAAAGAGCACCATACAATTCTCACAACAATGGATTGGAAACACTTCTTTTCTTCTGAAGATTCTGTTTTGCCCAACAAAACTCATAATTCCGATCACCAATTTCTATGTCATTGCTGCACATTTGTTGGGCTTGTCGCCAAATTCTTTTGTAGACCAAACATGTGAAAAATAAATTATCTTTGTCTTCATCATTAGAGTTGTACAGAGTATGTATAAGATCAACAACTCTTTCTATTTTTAGTTGTCTCTTTTCTTAATTGATTACCTATTCATAATTGCAAGCCACTTGGTAAAACTATGCTTTGGATATGTAAAGGACCCCAAAGAAGTTTAAACCAATCTACACCATTACCCATATTCCTAACTTAATCCCAATCACTTTTTTGTAGAAAATTGCCCGTTTATAGTGAGCTTCTAGACAACTTTATCCTTCATCATTGGAGAAGATATAAAATGCCACATATGGCACTTTAAATAGCTTCCATAGCAAGCGAGCCACTTCCCTTCTCCCTTTTTAATAACCTGTGGAAGTTTAGAAAAACAAGGCAATCTAGATTCAACAATGATTTTAAGACCATATTTCCTTACTGAATTGCCAACAATGCTCCATTAGCTTTCTCCAAACCCATGAACAATCACTTAATATTTTTAAAGACCACAAGCTTCCTTTAGATAATAGGCCATACACTAGGCTTCCCATAAAGATCCAAACTGCATAATTAAGCACAAAAAATTCCTTAAAATACAATATGAGTTCCACTCTTTCAACTTTCTAATACCCAACCCTCCCTTCTGCTTTGGCATCGTCAAATCTCCCCAAGCAACCTTAGCCCCAATAGCAGAATCATTCATATTATGCCATAGAGAGGCATTACATTTCCTCTCTATAAATTTTATTACTTGTGTAAGAAGGATAAATAAAAAAGCTCGGTAATTTTAAGCGCTAAAAAATAACTAAGGAAATCAAGTGTAATCTTCATGCAAAACTTATCAATAAGATTTCTTCCATCATTAGAATAAAGCTTATCTGGTATTAATGGAGCTCTAAGATACCGAACTGAAAGCTTCCCAATAGGAAAACAAGTCCCATCATGAAAAACAATCTATTGCTCCTTAGAAATATGAGCGTAAAATAGTTCACTCTTTGAAGGATTAACTTCAAACCAGTCAAAGAATAAAACTAATGGAAAATGGCCTTTATTTGAAAAATATCATCAACACCCCCTTCATAAAATATCATCAAATCATGAGCAAAGCACAAGGGTGTAAGGGACACTTTCTTACATTTTGGATGATACTGCACCCCTTCCTTGTTCAGCAGCTTGATTTAAAAGACAAGAAATGACCTATAAGAAGAACTTTCTTCGTGCTCAGCCTGTTAAGGGGAAAGGCTTACCTGGTTAGAAGAAGAACTTCCTTCCTGTTTAGCCTGTTAGTATGGGAAGCAGACAAGACTTCCTTTTCCATAAAATAAAAATGGAGAGCTACATAAAAACAACAATTAGTGTATACTGATGTGGGAGGACCTTTGAAAACACCATCATTGAATGGTAGTAAGTATGGCATTGCTTTAACATTGCTTTCATGAAAATTAAAGAAATTATCTAGAGAGAGATGCTCTCCTTCACCCTGAAGTCTTTCCCTCAAGTTCACGACCTCTGTTCTCTATGTGCTTCTTCCCTTAGTGTGTTTTAGTGACTTTTGATCTGCTTGTTTCTTCTTTTCTCTATGGCTAGAAAATAAATAAATCTAGTACTGTTCAAACTCGATCCCGCATCAAATAACAATGCTTGCTTGAGGAGTCTATGCAAATTAATAATAATGTGGTGCCTACTCTAGTTGCTTCCTCTTGCAATCATGTTGCTCTTGCTCTTATTCTGCCCCCATACTTTCAAACCAGCTCTTTTTTGGATCCTTATCTTAGGCGGTTCAAGCCCTAACCATCTTATCTTATGTATTGAAGATGGATCGGTTTTAAATCGATCTGATAGGGTCCTTTATAGTTTGGAATAAGTCTTGGTGGAGGAATGTTGCTATGATGATGATGATGTTTATGAAAAAGAAGACGTAGAATATAAAGACTCAGAGGATGACCAAGTTAACGGTTTTAAATTCTTTCATTCCCTTGTCCCTGAGGGAATTGGTGTGCCTTCTAGAACCCTTTCTGTAGGAGCTCAAGTGCTCAACCTCCTTTTAGAACTCCTCTGCTCACAGCTCATCAACCTGCTGCGACTGTACCAGGTAGTTTTAGTTTGCCTACACCTGCTATTGGTAATTGGTGTAATTAATTTGTCTCTAATTGCAATCCAGTTAGTTGTCCTAAGTTGATGCATTATTCTAGATTTACTAACATTAGAAGTTGCAATCTCTTAGATGATGATTTAGATAATAAATATGATTGATGAAAGTTTAGACTTATTGGCTATGTGGTTGGTAAATCTCCTAGTTTCAAAGGTCTTAACAATGTTGCTAACTTTTGGAACTGTGAAATTACTTTGAGCAACCATGAGAATGGCTAGTTGATCTTTAAGTTTGCAAATAAGGATGATAAGTTTAATGTTCTGAGTAATGGACCTTATCTAGTTTTTTATTGTCCCCTTATGTTGTGGGCAATGCTTGAATATTTTGATTTTTCTACTTCTGAAATGCTCACCCTTCCGATTTGGGTCAAGTTTCCTAACCTCCTAATAAAATGCTGGTCTCCTAAATGCATAGTTTTAAGACCCGGCTCGGTGGTCGACCCGGTCCAAGGCCCGGGTTCCGGGTTTTGACCGGGTCACCGGGTCTCGGCCGGGTCGCCGGGTCGGTGGGGTAAAAAAAAATTTTAATTTTTTTTTAAAAAATCAAAACGACGTCGTTTTAGCAAAAAAAAAAACAAAAAAAAATAAAAGTCAACGGGTTTGGGGTTGGATGTTGACCGGGTCTTGCCGGGTCGACCCACCGGGTCGACCGGGTCTGGCCGGGTCAATTCCCAAACGGGTTTTGGCCTTCACCCGGACCGGTCCCATGCCCGGGTCGGCCGGGTCCCGGGTCGACCCGCCGGGCCGGTCCGGGTTTTAAAACTATGCCTAAATGTCTTTCAAAAAATTGCTAGCACCATTGGTAAAGCACCTCAAAGTGACATGTTTACTTTTTCTATGTCTAGACTCTCGTATGCTAGAGTTCTGGTACAAGTTAATTTACTCTCTGACCTGTCTTATTCTGTTGATATTACTCTACCTAATGAGAATGTTCTTCTTCAATAAGTGGTTTATGGAACAATACCAAGATCTTGCAAGCATTGTCGAGTTCTTGGACATCTCACTTCCACTTGTACCACTTTCTCTGTTGTGCAAAACAAGCCAATGTCCGAAGTCAATAATGTCAATGCTCATAACAGCCATGGCAGTGTTTTCTAGAGGTTGGGACCTTCTACTGTTTCTCCAGTGGTGGATGAACAAGGTATATCAATAATGTCAATAAAGATTAAAGTTGCTTCTGATGGTTGGGTAACAATTAGGAATAATAAATCCAGTCGTAAGCATCAAGCTTCTCTTACTAGAGTTTGATAGCTACTGATGTTACTCATCACAATGGTAATGACAAAGTTGGGATTGTGGCTGCTAGTTCTCATCCAATAACTCCAGCCGATACTCTTGTGCGTGGTTTAGGAGCTATTTCTAGGGGTTTATCAACTCATTTACAATCTCCAATTTTCTAAGGTATGTGCTAAAGTTGATAATGCTGTTATGCAAGGTTGTGTGAATGCTAAGGGCAAATAAGTGTAAATCCCGAGAAATAAAAAAATCAAGGCTGGATTAAATTAAAGGAAATAAACTAAACTAAAAAGAAGTGGGGGCAAAATGAACACACTTAAAGAAAATAGGGCTTAAATGCAAATAAGAATAATTATAGAGCATAAGTACTCCTATTCTCACCAAAAATATATCTGGAGGTAACGTAAATAAAGAAAAGAGGGAGTTTATTCATTTTTACAAATCAAAAGAGAAACACCAAAATTTCAAAAAACCCATCCAAGATTAAGGGTTATAGGTAGAATAAACACTAGTGGGAAAGGGATTAACAAGAAAAATTGAACAAGAAGAGAGGAGGGGAGGGCTGGTTGTCATTAGAAAGAAAAGGAGGGATCGAAACCTTGATTCATACCGGGTAAGGTATTCTAAATTTGCTCTTATAAGTCATTTCAAGTCGATTATGAATTGATGTCTGGATGTTAATTTATAGATTTGAGTTCTTAGACTTGAATTGAGGAAAAAGTATGAGTTGCTAAATTAAAGAACTTCATATGATGTATATAAATGGAAAGGTTGATGAATCTGGATAGTTTCGTCTCTTGACTTTCAGAGAGATTTCGGGTATGAGGATGAAGAAATTAGGATCAGGTTCCTGATACAAATTGTAGTTTTGGATGTTGGCTAACTAATGAAATTGGTCCTACTCAATTTGGAGTTATAAAACTCCAACTATGGGTCACCAACCGAGACTGGGTCATGACAGACCCTATAGGGTAGTAGGTCTGGTTCGTTGATGAGAAATTCTGACTATCTTAGAGGTAAAACTGGGTTCTCCTTCCATTAGAGAACTTGTAGCCTCATGTCTTAGCTTTCCAACAAGACTAATCTTGCTTGAATCGGAGTTCTATAACTCTAGATATAGTTAAAAATCTAAGGAGAGGTCAGAGAGTAACAATTGGACAGTAACAGTTCAAAAACGAGACAGTAACAATTAAAAAATAAGACAGTAACAGTTGGACAGTAACAGTTCAATTGTCTAGATAGTAACAGTTCAAAAATAAGACAGTAACAGTTGGACAATAACAATTCAAAAAATGAGTTTAGTAACAGTTTAAAAAATGAAGACGGTAACAGTTTAATATCTAGACAGTAACAATTTAAAAACGAGTCAGTAATAGTTGGACAACAACAGTTTCAAAAATAAGACAGCAACAATTCAATGTCTAGACAGTGATAGTTCGGGATTTAAGTAAGAAACAGTTCATCTATATATATATATATATATATATATATATATATATATATATATATATATATATATATATATATATAAATGAAATGATAATTGTGGGTTAGACAAATAATGATAATATTAATGGGTGAAATGAGAAAAACGTAAAATATTAAGAAATGATTGAAAAAAAAGACTTAATGGTTATTGATATGGTTATAATAAAACATATCCTTGAGTGAGGAAAATTTATGAGATAAACCTGTGAATTTTAGGAGGTATCACATGCATGGTGTAATAGCAGCAGTAGGGAAGCATGAGTAGAGCTTTTATTGCAGGTAGGTGAATCGAACCATACTTCCTAGTTAATTCCATGATTTATTTATATTACCAATATGAAATGTGAATTACTGAATGTATATGAATTCAAGGTGAAAATTTGTTGTGTGAATTGCGAAAAGATGAAATTATCACAGACAAAAGAAATATGAGAAGTGCGATTTGAGGTGTAAACTAGCATACATTTAGTGTATATTAGGATCTCAGGTAAGGGGATCACCACGATTGGACTAACATACATTTAGTGTATGTTAGGATCCTGGGTAAGGGGATCACCATGAATAAACTAGCATATATTTAGTGTATGTTAGGATCCCGAGTAAGGGGATCGCCACAATTGGACTAACATATATTTAGTGTATGTTAGGGTTAGGATCCCAGGTAAGGGGATCACCATGTATGGACCAGCATACATTTAGTGTATGTTAGGACCCCGGGTAAGGGGATCGCCTTGCATCAACTCCTATAGGGTGATGATGATGATACCAGTGAATTGGTATCGGTAATGTGATATGCAAAAAAAAAAAATCATGTTTGATTTCATATAGTCTGGAATGAAGGTTGAAAGTATGGGTGAGCATTTCCAGTTCGGTCTTGTTTTCACCCAAAAAGCTAACCAAACCAGTTTATTTATTTATTTTTAAACCAAAACCAAAATCGAACTGAAACCGGTTCAAACCGACCATTTTGGGTTCGGTTCGGTTAATTGAAAGGAAAAACTAGAAAAAACCAATTTCATCTTGGCCAAGCATATCGAGCAGGTTTTTCAAAATTGAAAATCAGGAAGCTAGAAAGAACAAGAGTCAAATGAAAATTTGAAAAAAATAATTCTCACAACATCCATTACAGTAATTGCAACATGAGCATGCTATGACAAATCAACAACCTTGTAAATAAATATAGAAAATGAATACATAATAGATCTACAGAAATCAGGAAAAAAGAGAGTAAAAAGGGATAAAAATTAAGAGAAGGGGGCTCCAGAGTTGGTGTTTGGTTGTTAATCCATGAGCTTAGTCTACTATGCTTAAAGAAAAGGACAAAAAGATTGAGAGATGAGAGATAATGATGGTTCGTTCACCAGATCATTTTGGGGGAGGAGAAGGGGGTTGTGCTTAAAGCCTTAAAGAAAGGTTGAGAGAGATGAGAAATGAAAATGTTGAGAGGGGGCTGTGAGAAAGGTTGAGAGATGAGTGATGAAGATGGGGGGCTGTGAGAAAGGTTGAGAGATGAGAGATGAAGATTGAGAAACATGAGCGAGAAAGGTTGAGAGTGAAGATGGGGGCGGGGGCTGTGTTGAGAGATGAAGATTGTGAAACATGGGTGGCGGCTAGGGTTTAGAAAGGAGAAGGGGAAAGCTGAAAAGTAGGTATTTATAGTACTATTGATTTTTTTATTTGAACCGGTTCAGTTCGATTCAGTTTATTCGGTTTCAGCCGTTTAAAACCAAAACCGAAGTTGGGCTTGTTTTTTTAATTTTTCTAATCATTTTAATCGGTTTTTTTTTACGATTTGGTTTTTTTTTTCTGGTTTTCTCGGTTTAATCAGTTTTTCAGTTTTTTTGTCACCCCTAGTTGAAAGTGGCAGAGGGAACAATTATTAATAGTTGGATCATAAAGAGATTCTAATAAAAAAAAAAAAACTAGAAAGGAGAAGCGAATGAACTATGAATGCATTTTACCTTGTTGAAATTGTTAGATATTCGTGTTGTTATATTTATTATAATATTCACCTTTCAATAATATGTATTTTGTTTCAGGATCATCGCATATATGATAGGAGTAAATCCTAGCTTATGTTCCCTTCTTGTAATCTAAGTTCTAGGGAGTATACCCTTGTATTTTGTAAACATGAAAAATATTTGTATAACTTAATTTGTATAATTATTGTTTAAACTTGATTGAATGAATTTAACCCTGTAGTTCATATAACCATATTTCATGTCTATGTATTTATATTTATTTATATTTTTTATCCATCCATAATGATATTTTGTTATTTAATGCATATCTTAAATATTGTGGTTGATGGGTGTGAGTATAAATGTGGAACTAAAACCCAGGATGATTGGGTCGGGAATTAAGTTATGAGATGCGAGCTATTAGAAGTGTAAATAGATTTCATGTCAATAACTTGGGACCTTCCGATACAGGGGGGACTTCGTCGAAATTCAGGTAGATTTTAATACAAAGACCATATATATATAACAAAAAGAAAAAAAATTACTCTGTTTTTTTTTATTGACATGAGATTGTCGTTTTATCCCGGAATAGGGGATGTTACAATAAGTGTTTGTTTCTAAGGGTACGGTTGTGGCTGGATCCGTGGTAGATGGTCCAGTTGAATTGCCTCATAAGAAAAGGGTGAAGAATTGAGCTAGTAGAGTTTCTGGAAGTGATAGGGGGTCACTTGCCACTACTACCTCTTGATGTTAATCTATAGCTGGAATATCAGAGGGTTAAACAGCCCTCTGAAACAACATGAGGTTGCTCACCTCATAAGGAAACATAATATGGATGTTTGTGGTCTTTTAGAAACCAAGCTTAGCTCTTCCAAGGTTTCATTATTGCAAAAATTCAGGATTAAGAATTGGAAGTTTTTGTCCAGTGCTTTTACGACTTTAAATGCTAGAATTGTGATTTTCTAGAACTCCTCTACTGTCAAAGTTGATTTATTAGATTTCTCGGCTCAAGGTATTCATGTTCTGATTTACAGTTTTATTCATCAGTTCTCTTTTTTTGCTGTTTTGTCTATGGCTATCACACTATTATAGCAAGGAGATTGACACGACCAAAAGATTGATATCTTCTTCCAAGTGTAAGAGTGTCGAAGTAATAAATAACCCGACAAGACCGGGGTTAAACCACATGTAGGTTAATTGTATAAATTATAAATAACATACAACAACAACAACAACAATAATAACAATAATAGTAATAGTAATAATAATAGTAATAATAATAATAATGATACTACTACTACTACTACTACTACTAGTAGTAGTAGTAGTAGTAAAGAAGAAGACGAAGAATTTGTTGAAAATTTTAAGATGGAAGATCAATGTGATAATTAAACAATGATAAAAACAAGTGTTAAGGATAGAGAATCCACTAATGGTATTTCAAACAAGTATAATATAAACTCTTATTACTCAACTGGAAATCACACACAAAGGAGGTTCCAATCGGATGATTTGTCATTAATAGCTCATTATACATTGTTAACATGATCATATTAATTTTCTTATTTAAGTAACACCAAATTTTTAAATATTATCAGGAATTCATTATGCTAACTTATGTTAACAACAAATCAAGTTCCTTTCATAGCACAGGTGTAGGTAATACCATACGGTTGGGCTATGAGAGTGCCAAGCATTTGCTGTACCAAGTGTTATACAACACAAATCTAGATTAACCATTTAACAAGCAAGGTATTAAGAATTAGTAAGATGAAAAGATAAGACATGTTAATATTAAATATTAAGGTCCATGTTGAGTTTACAATATACTTATTCTTACACCATTAGTGTAACCTTTTCACCTTGACATAATAAATTAAGCTAAACATAATGAAGAAGAGAAACATAAATAAATAAAACAAGAACATAAATAAGATACAAGTTAACTAAGTAAAGGAAAGGAAATGAAAAGCATAAACAAGATATTAATGAAAGCAAAACTTAAGAATTACAAACAAAAAATATATAAAGAAAGAGAGCAAGAGTAAGTTCTTGATCGGAACAACCAAGCCCCTTAATGCATGGCAAATGCCTCTTTTTATAGGCTAAAATTTGGAACTATTGATTTGATGACTAATTGTTGAGTGGGTGGCCAACTCTTGACTTGGTGAAAATCCTTATCTTCTTGTCTGAATAAAATATCATTAATAGCATCAGAACTGGATCCACCTGTAATTATGAAAGTTGTAGGAAATTGCCTTAGCTTTTTAAGGAAAAAAAATTGAGGTCATTTGGACGTCTAGAACTCGAGATATGGGCTAAACATTGAATAGTGTCTGGGCTGCAGGACAAATTCGGACTTCTCCGGTGTTTCTATAATTTGGACTTGAAAACGGTATGTTATTCTAAAACATGCTTTAGTTAAGGAGTTATTGATACTTCAAGTGCAAATTAATGATGATATAAAACCTTGATAAAATACACTTTTAAGTACTAATCAGCGAACTTTATGGGATTGCTTATTGGCTCATTTTTGGTGATTTTAACTCCGTGCTCTCTCAAATTTATAAGCATAATGGAGAATCTATTTCTTCCTATGAATTTGCTAATTTCAGGAATTGTTGCTATAATCTTGGCTTGTATGATTTAAACTACACTCGTTGTCATTTCTCCTAGACTAATGGCAGGGTGTGGAGTAAAATTGACAGAGTCCTGGCCAATCCTCTTTGGTCGTTATCCCAGGTGCATGTTCATATTAGCAATTCTGGAGCCTTCTTAGACCACTCTCATGCCATCATTCATTTAGACTACTAGCACACAAGAGGTAAGAGATATTTTAAATTCTTTAATATGTGGGCTTAGTATGATAGTTTTCTAGAGCTGGTGGCAAATAAATGGTCTCTCTTCGTCCAAGGTTCTCCCATGTTTATTATATATAAAAAACTTCAGCATTTGAAGGGCTACTTGAAGGAGTTCAATAAGCTTCATTTTAATCATATTTCAGAAAGAGTTTCGAGAGCAGAGGTGGAACTTGAAACTCATCAAACTGCCTTCCACTATTATAAGGATAATCTTTAGCATCTTGTTTTGGATAAGCAGCTTCGGTAGAAGCTTCTCGATCTCAAATATGCTGAAAGATCATTTTTTGCTTAGAAGCTTAAATGTAACTTCTTCAAAGATTGTGACAAGGGCTCATCTTATTTCCATTCCCTTATGAGTCAACGACATCAAAAGAATTTCATCCCTGCTATTCAGCTTAGTAATGGTTCCCTTACCACCTTCATTGATGAAGAAGGGTATGTTTTCATTGGCAATTTTAGGGACTTACTTGGCTCTTCTGAGGGCACATTTTTTTTGGATGTGGTAGTTTCTCGGTTTGGCCCTTGTATTGATCTTGCTTCTCATGCATCTCTTCTAGCTCCATTCACTTGTGGTGTTATTAAGCAAGCTTTATTCAGCATTAATGATAACAATGCTTCTAGGTCGGATGGATACACTTTCCTCTCCCTTAAAAAATCATGGGATATTATTGGTAGTGATTCCTGTCATGCAATTCGTGACTTATTTGTCTCTGGAAAACTTCTCAAGCAGATTAATCACTTCATCATTGCTCTTATTCCTAAATTTGCCAATGTTACTTCAAACTTCAAACCTATTTCTTGTTGTAATGTGGTGTACAAAGTGATTTCTAAGATCCCTTTTACGAGTCTTGTTGTTGCCTTTGCGGGTATTATTAGCCCTCTCCAAAATGCTTTCCTGGGAGGTAGAGTGATGGCTGATAACATTCATATTATTCAAGAGCTCCTTTTGCTATACTAGCGTAAGCATGTGTCTCCTCGTTGTTTGATGAAAGTTGATTTGAAAAAAAGCCTTTGACTCTGTACAATGGCGTTTTTTGCAGCAGCTCCTTCTATCTTATGGCTTTCCAAATCGGTTTCTGCATATTATAATGCAATGTGTGGAAACCATTTTGTTTTCTATTGTTGTTAATGGCAACATTTATGGTTTCTTCCAAGGAAAGAATGGGGTGTGTCAGGGTGATCCTTTTTCTTCTCATCTCTTTATAGCCTGCATAGAATACCTTTCCAGGATGCTTAAAATGGCTTCTATGAACTCTAATTTCAGATTTCATCTTAAGTGTCATCCTTTAGGTATTAATCATCTTGCTTTCTCAAGGAGATAGGAAATCTGTTGCCTGTTTGTATCAGCATCTAATATCATTTAGGCATATTTCTAGCTTGGCAATTAATAGAGAAAAGTCGTCTATTTATTTTGGCGGAGTTGGAGAGCAGATGAAGCAGGTTATTCTTTAGGACACGAGTTTTATAGAAGGTCTCTTCCCTTTTCGTTATCTTAGTGTTCCCCTTAGTCCACATAGGTTGCTGGCTAGCCAATACTCTCCCTTATTGTAGAAGTTGGAATCTGCAATCCAGTGATGGTAGGGAAAACATCTCAACTATATAGGGCAAGTTGAATTGATTAAATCAATCCTCTTTGGCATGGTGCATAACACGATCAAAAGATTGATGTCTTCTCCCAAGTACAGGAGTGTCGAAGTAATAAATAACCCAACAAAATCTAGATCGAACCACAGGGAGGTTAACTATATAAATTATAAATGATGATGATGATGATGACGACGACGATGACGATGATGGTAATGGTGATGATGAGTTAAAGAGGACTTTGAGATGTAAGATTAATGTAAAGATTAAACAATGATAAAAGTAGTTGTTAAGGTTAGAGGATCCACTAATAGTATTAAGAATAAGTATAGTATAAACTCTTTTTATTAATCAACTCGAAATCATACACAAAGAAGGTTCTAATCGGATGATTTATCTTTAATAATTCATTATAAATTTTTAACATGATCATATTAATTATCTTATTTTAGTAACACCATACTTTTAAATATTGTCAAGCATTCATGATGTTAATTTATGTTAACAACAAATCAAGTTCCTTTCATAGCACAGGTGTAGGTTATATCATACGGTTCACTATGAAAGTGCTAAGCATTTGTTGTACCAAGTGTTATACAACACAAATCTAGATTTACCATTTAACAAGCAAGGTATTAAGAATTAATAAGATAAAAAGATAAGATATGTTAATAACAAACTTTTTTTGGATATAAACATTGAAGTCCATGTTGAGTTTATATTATACATATTCTAACACCATTAGTGAAACCTTTTTACCTTAACATAATAAACTTAGCTAAACATAATGAAGTAGAGAAACATAAATAAACAAGATGAGAACATGATTATATAAGTAAAGTAAAGGAAATGAAAGGCATAAATAAGAGATTAATGAAAGCAAAACTCAAGCATCACAAAAATATAAAAAAGAAGAGCAAGGATATGATCTTGATCTGAAAACCAAGATGCCTAAATGCATGGCAAATGCCTCATTTTATAGGCTAAAATTCAAAACTATTGATTTGATGATTAATTGTTGAGTGGGTGGCCACCTTTTGACTTGGTAACAATTCTTATCTTATTGTCTACAGAAATAACATTGCTGACATCAGAATTTGAACAGATAGTCTTATGAAAGTTCTGGAAAATTGTCCTAGCTTTCCAACAAAACAGGAATGAGGTCATTTAGACTTTTAGAACTTGAGATATGGATTGAACACTGAACAGTGTCTGGGCTGCAGGACAAATTCAGACTTCTTTCTTGATGTTAAGATTTGGACTTCCAAGCGGTAAAATTGAGTCTTGGACTCTCATGAATGTTTTAGGCTCATGTCTTAGCTTTCTAGCTATATGAACCAAACTGAAATTCAAGATCTACAGCTCTAGATATGACCCAATGACTGAACAGTGTTCCAATTTGAATTAAATCAACATCTCTTTTCTAAGCTTAGCCTTTTTGTCGTCCTTTCACTTTCAATAGTTAATCACATCAATCAATCCTTTGAATTATGAGATATGTCTGCATTTAAAATAAGCATTTACCATAAATTAAAGCTATCTTATATTATGAGACGTGTTATTATAAAAAATGATATAGTTAAGGAGTTACTGATACTTCAACTGCAAAATGATGATATAAAACCTTGATAAAAATACACTTTTAAGTACTAATCAGTGCACTTTTGGTTGAGCAAAATGATGGTAATGTCTTGAAGAGTAATTCTGCCCTAGTCGCATGGAAAGTGGTTTGCTTGCCCAAGAAAGAAGGGGGTCTTGGTTTGTTTGATATCAAAGCTCGTAACAAAATTTTCCTTCCTAAGCAGCAATGGAACATCTACCTCAAATCTGATTCTATCTAGATTCAATGGATTCAACACTACTATCCTCCAAATGATTTTATTTGGGATGCTATTTCTTAGTGAACTTCTTCACCATTATGAAAGGCTATTATTTCCCTTAAGGATCAAATAGTTGTAGCCTGTGGTAGCCAGCATCAAACAATTGCTTTTATATCTACTTAGGGTAGTGGTGAATTTTCTTTCACTGCCTAATCCTATGATTTCTTGCGTTTCAAATCTGATCTGGTTTCTTGGGCTAAGGTGGTTTGGGAATCTTGGTCTATGCCCAGATATAACTTTATTTTATGGCTATCAGTTGTGGCAAGCTACGAACTTGTCACAGGCTTCACTTCCTTCAACTCGACCCTTTGTGTGTTTTCTATCAGGTTGAGGAAGAGTCCAATAATCACCTATTTTCAACTTTTCATGGACTTCTCTTTTTTAGAGGATGATAAAATCTTGGCTTCATCTGCATAAAAGAATGTCAACCATTAATAGTGCAATTCGCGATCTCCCTTTTAACAGAAACAACACTACTAGCAGAATGCAAAGAGTCTCCCTTGGTATTCTTATCTACTTGATTTGATAAAAGAGAAACAAGAGAGTTTGTGATAACTCTTGCAATCTAATGCCTTTTGTTTTTCGCAGATACCAGGTTTTGTTGTTCATGATTTTACATTTTCATGAATAGTTTCTTAGCTGTTAGCATTTTTTGAATGGGGATGCTTGTTTGTTTGGCTTTTGTTTAGTCGTTATGCATCCTTTGGGAGTCTGGTTATGTTACTTATCTTGCTTTGGTGCTATAGCTAAGAGCTTTTTTTTGTACTGGTTCCAGCTTTAGTCATTCCCGTTGTTTATACTTTTTTGTGCTATGTGTTAGGTCTGACACCTTGTCCTTAATTAGGTTCCTCATCTAACCATTGTCAGCTAACAGGCTCAGGGAGTATGTTTCTTATTTTGTAAATCTTGTATATGAACTTGCTGGTTCTCCAGCCTTGTATATTTTTTTGATCTGATATATATATTTACTTACCTTTGATAAAAAAAAAAAAAAAAAAAAGTGTCACATTGCTTTCATTGATGATCATACAAGAATGTGTTGGATTTATTTCATGAAGTATAAGTATGAAGTTGTTGACATCTTCTGGAAGTTTAAAGCTTGGGTGGAAAAACAAAGTACATACAAAATACAAGTGATCAGATCATACAATAGAACAAAACATACCTCATAAAAATTCAGCAAGTTCTATGAAAAGGAAGGCATTGAGCACCAACTAACAACACCCTATACCCCTCAATAAAATGGGTTGGTTGAGAGGAAAAACATAACACTCATGTAGATGACAAGGTGTTTATTACATGACAAAGGGTTGTCAAAGAATTTATGGGTTGAGGTTGTAAACACAATAGTTTTCCTATTGAATAGATTGCTAACAAAAGCCCTGCAATAAAAGATTTCATTTAAAGCATGGTATGGCTACAAACCAAAGTTGTAGAATTTAAAAACTTTTGGTTGTCTTTGTTTCTCTTATATTCTGCAGGCTAAGATAGACAAACTTGATAAAAGGCAGAACCTGGGATCTTTGTAGGCTATAATTTAGTTTTAAGAGTCTACAGGATTTATCCTCCACAAGAAAACAAAGTAATTGTTAGCAGAAACATCCAATTCTTTGAGTCAGAAAGCTGGAGCTAGGAGAATAATAAGAAGCTTGATCTCTAGGAGGAGAATGCTGACATAAATGATGAATCTGTTACAAAAACCAGATCTCTCTGAAATTTACCAGAGTTGCAATATTGTGATTATTGAGCCTGCAAGATATGTAGAAGTCGCTGCAGATCAACACTAGATGGCTATGATGAAGGAGGAGCTTATGATGATTGAGAAAATCAAACTTGGATGCTAGTGAACAGTCCTGCGCATAAAAAGGTCATGGGAGTAAAAATGGTTTATAGAACCAAGTTCAACGCTAACGATTTTATATACAAACACAAAGCAAGGCTTGTTATCAAAGGATATGATCAAATGTTTGGGGTGGATTTCTCTAAAAATTTTGCTCCAGTTGGTAGGCTTGATACTATAAGAATGCTACTTGCTCTTGCTTCTCAAAATGGCTAGATTATATATCAAATGGATATCAAATCTGCTTTCTTAAATTGATATTTAGAGGAGGAAATATTTGTGGAGCAGCCTAAAAGTTTTGTCGTATAAGAAGAAGAGGAGAAAGTATATCTATTAAAAAAAGCTCTTTATGTTTTAAAGGAAGTACCAAGGGCTTGGTACAACAGGATAGATGCATATTTGTTAAACTAGGCTTTACAAAAAGTCTAAGTGAATTTACACTTTATTTCAGGAAAGTCAAAGATGAATTACTTGTGGTTTCTCTTTATATGGATGACTTACTTATGACAAGAAGTAACATGAAGTAGATTAATGTGTTTAAAAGAAAAATGAAGGATGTTTTTTAGATTGACTGACCGGGGAAAGATGACATTCTTTCTCGGCATGGAAGTTAGACAAAAGCAGAATGAAATCTTCATATGCCAGCAAAAATATGCCAAAGAGATTGTAAAAAAGTTCAACATGGAAGAGTGTAGACCAACAACAACACCAATGAATCAAAAGGAGAAATTTTGCTAAGAAGATAGAGCTATAAAGATTAATGAAAAGCTCTGTAGAACCTTAATAGAGTGCTTGGTGTATCTCACTGCAACAAGACCAGACATTATGAATGTTACAAGTATACTTTTAATATATATGCATTGTGCAAGTGAAATTCATTTTCAAGTAGCAAAAAGAATTGTCAAATACATGAAAGGAACAATTGACTATGGATTGAGGTTCTATCAAGTTAAAAACTTCACATTCCATAGCTATTCTGACAGTGATTGGGCCAGTTATGTTGATGACATGAGGAGCACTTCAGGTTATTGTCTTGGCTTTAGTTCTGCTATTTTTTCATAGAGCTTTAAGAAGCAAGAAGTTATAGCTCAATCCACAACAGAAGTAAAGTATGTAGCTACTACTACTGTCGTGAATCAGTTCATTTAGATTAGAAAATTGATGGCCAATCTACAGATGGAACAAAAGGAAAGCACATAGATACTTGTAGATAACCAAGCTGCAACTTCAATTGCAAAAAATCATGTATTTCATGGCAAAACAAAACACTTAAAACTGAAACTCTATTTCCTAAGAGAAGTATAAAGAGAAGATGAAATACAACTGATCATTGCAAAACAGAAAATTAAAATGTTGATATTCAGACCGAGCCACTTCCTAAAGCTAAGTATGAGTTCTCAAGACAGAGACTTGGAGTCTGCAGCTTCAGAGCCAAAGAGAAGTGTTGAATATGCCTCAGCATTTGCTGATATGGAAGCTGATAAGAGTTATAGATTGTTTCTAGGAGGTTAGAGCTGGAATCTAGGAGAGTTATGGTTTGAGAATAGGTGAGTGAACCATGTCAAAAGGGATATTCTTTCTCCTACAATCCAACATGCCATAAAACTGTCTTTTGTTTTGCGTAAAGAACACACACACACACACACACACACACACACACACACATATATATATATATATATATATATATCTTGTAGTAATAGATAAAGATGATATAAAAATATCAAAAAATATATTTTTTTTGTAAAAACACTTTAGAACAGTAAGAATAAAGGTGGCCTTTGTCAGGAAAAGATTACAAGCTTGTATAAATGAGCTATGAAACCGTGGAAAGGGATGCTTGAAAGCTTAGCTGGGAGATATGTTGTGTAGATCCTTGCTGCCTTTGGTCAATCGTCTGTGAGAGAGTTTCGATGTATCCAAGGTCTGCACAGGATGTGTTGAGTTTCACAGAATTACTGTGTTTTGTTGAATGTGCCTTTCCACGTAGATCCTCGCTGCCCTTCAAGAAAACATTCCATGCTTTCTACTTACTAACATTTATTATTAAGATTGACTGTAATCCTGTTAATTTTCTTAGAAATGGACTTTTTTTGTTTTTTGGTTAGAAGTAAAATTCATTCCCTGTCCATTCAATGTGACTGACTCACTGGTGGATGTCATGTACATTTTGTGCTTTTCAGCTTGGTTCCTATTTTCTTTAATCCAGTATTCGCAGCCATGAAATGATTGTTGCGAGGAAGAAAAAGGGAAAAAAATGTTTATTTATTTTTATAAGAATAACACAATTTTAGGTTTATCACCCTTAAAAGCCGACTGTAATGTAAATCGACAATGAGATGGTCTGGGCTGCAAGGCTTACGCCGGACCATGAGCTTGTATTTGATTGATTATTTGGGCTAACTATATGAGATGGACTTTTCTGCTGCTTCTGCATTTAGCAATAACAACTCATTCTTTAAAAAAAAGAAAAGAATTAAAATCGCAACTTTATTAATTTGTAAATGAGATACATTATAAAAGAAATGATGAATACTGTAAATCGCCAAAACCATTACTCTTGTCTGCCTTGTTTCAAGGGCGACGACGCCTCAGCTCTTCAATCAAAGCATTGAAATCAGAGTAGGAAGATCCACCTTCTTCAACAGCCTTCCTGGCCGTTTCTCCTAGCTTCTTTGCTCTGCTCCTCGTTTCCTCTCCCTCTTCACCCACCATAATTTGAGTGATTGTCTTCTCTACAGCTTCACTTTTAACATGATCTCCATGCATTCTAAGCCATTCCTTAGCTCCAACACCAACTCCTGTTTTCAAAACTTCAGTCACCAACTTTTCATTATAGAATTGCTCAGCAAATATTGGCCATGTAACCATTGGTTGCCCTGCAGTTATGCCTTCAAGAGTTGAGTTCCATCCACAATGAGTCACAAATGCCCCTATTGCTTCATGATCAAGAATCAAAACCTGGGGTGCCCATCCTCTGATAATCAGTCCCATGCCTTCCATTCTTTCCTCAAATCCTTCAGGTAACCAATCTTCCTTGTCTTCTTGACCCTTTTTGTTTCTTTTAACTACCCAGATAAACTGCTGACCAGAAGCTTCGAGACCTGCTGCAATCTCCTTAAGCTGAGAGTCAGTGAAGATGGTCATGCTTCCAAAGCAAATATAAACAACTGAGTTTGGTTTCTTTGAGTCGAGCCACTTCAAACACTCATGCTGATCAATTGAGGTTTCTTTTCCTCTTCCTGCTTTATCTTCAGTGTCTCTATTGCATAGTGAAACCGGGCCCAGATTCCAAGCCTTTCTGCCCAAGACCTTCTTGTAGTAATCAGCGTAAGCTGGCTCAAGCTCATAAAAGCTGTTGACAACAACACCATAGCTCCTTAATTCAGCTTCTTTACATGCTTTCAAGAACGTGCTAAAGTCATTTTCAGCATTTTCTCTGACATAATCTGGCAGTTGCTTCTTTGTCAACTTTATATCACCAGGAAGATCAGGCACCACGAAAGGTTCCGAATCTGATGAAACTTTCTTGTGTGGCTCATAAAGCCTCACACATTCTGCAGCACTTAAAGCAAAGTTACTAGTGCCATGAAACACTAGCCTTGGAATTCCAAATTTGGCAGCAGCATCAGTAGCCCAGGGAAAGAACATATCAGCAACAAAGCAATCAGGGTGGCATTCTTGTAGCACCTTCTCAAAGGGTGCTTGAAGCAAGGTTGTGGCCTTGAGAAACTTTGGGGTCATTTCCTTTGCATTTTCGCTGAAAATGAATGCATCTGTATTTTCATATCCTTCAGGCAAACCTGCCTCTGCCGCAGGGAATTTGATGGTTAAGATATTAATATCAAAACCCAACTCTTTGTTTTTTTGGATTGTTTTCGAAAAGAAAGGCGCGTTCAGAGGAGTGGTGATGATAGTTGTCTTTATGCCTCGAGAAGCAAAAAGCTTGGCCATGTCCACGGATGGTATCATGTGGCCATGAGCAAAGAAGGGGAAGAAGAGAATGTGCAATTGGTGACCCAAACTACCCATCTGGCCTTGTAGAATAAAAAAAGAACTGAACTGAATTTGTCAATGGAAGATGGGAGTGACGATGAAGATGAAGAAAAGCTTGAGCTGATTTTGTTTTTCTATGCTTATGGACTTAATATCTTCCTGGACATGAATTGGTATTTATAAACAGACAGGTCTAGGCATCTGAGATTTTATGCAAGAGTATTATTTAACTAGATTTTTCTCGAGCTACGAAATTTCCAGCCCATGCTAGCCTTTTCTCTTAACGTTGTATTATTTAACTACACACACGTCATTGCTCCTGTCACAAAGTAATCAATTAAGAGAGCATTATTTTTTTTCACTTATTTTTCTTTGTTTATTACTAAATAAGGATAATAATTTAATCCATACAAGACGGTTATAGATTCCGAACCAATAAATAGTATATATAATTTAATTTGTATTAAATAATAAATATATAGTATATGGATGATACACGTATCTTAAACTTGAGGTGTAAGGTATAAATATATAAATGTCTTAACAATTAAATAACAAATAAAAATATAAAACATGATCCAAAGTAAAATACTAATATGTTCCTACTAGAACAAATTATATTTAATGATTGCCAAATTCTGTGAGTAATAGCTCCCAGTATTGCACCTGCAAGCGTCGAACGCCACTTTATTATGACATACGCTCTTACATCACGACCCTAAGTAGCCGTAACGGATCGAGCCACCTAGCGGCAAGAGGAATAATTATTTTTTTAATTATTTTTTATATTAAAATATTAATAATATTTTAATAGGTTTAATTTTCTTTACAAACTACTAATTAATTCAAGTTATATATATCCAGCACATTTCACTAATCTTTTCTCTTTTCTTTATTCTTTTTTTCATTAATTAACCGGAGTTTTTCCTCTCTTTTTTCAAGCTACTATTCGTGCTTCTCTTTCTTTTATAAAACTTCTCTTCTAGTCTTAAACTACTAGTTAGTTAAGCAAATAACATTTTATATTTTATGCTTAAGGTAAGTTTTCTTTATCTTTTCTATTTATTTCATTGTTTAATTTTAGTTTTATTTCTTTATAATTAGCTATTGAAAATTTTAGAATTTATGATAATTTAAGGGTTTGTTGAATTAATATATGTATAGGTAATACTATATATATATATATATATAATATATATATATATATATATGAATTGAAATGAATTTTGATGAATTGATAAGAATTTTTTTTATGAAATTCTATATTGAAAATGGACTAAAAATAAAGTATACAACAACTTAAAAAAATTAGAGACACAATAGAAAAATAAAAAAAATATTTTTTAACCCACCAGTAAAAAATAATAAATCAACAATAAAAACATTAATTTTTCATAACAATCCTTTTAATCTATGGTTTTAGTTATTTTCTATCATATATCAATATAAAATTGTTGTCAAGAACTTAACTAATCCTTGAAAGATTTAGAAAACACAAATATTGAACCCACCCTAAACTAAAAATAGATGAATGACAGTTTAATTATATATATTGAAAAAATATTTTTAATGAGATTGATAATAAAGTTATTATGAAACAGTTTTAAAAATATTAAAACTTAAAAAGAATAATTATAACATAATTTTTTTTATTTTAAAAGTATTTTTAAATTAATTTTTTTAATATAAATTTGTACATATATTTCAAATTAATTTTTTTATATATAATATATCTCTACATAATATATAATATCAACTATCTATTAATAATTTGCTGTTTATTTAATTTATTTATTTTTGGCTATGCCACTGCTAAGTAGAAGACAAAAGAGTGATACACCCAAGACGACTTCTTGATTCCTGAAGGCGGTAGAGGCTTTTAGCCTTGAATGTGTGAGCTCCAATGATGCTCGAACACAATTTCACTTTTTTCCTTCCCTAGAATTACTTGGCAAATAAGTTTTATATATATTGCGGGAGAAAATCACTTTTGATGGACCTCCAAATTTCAGGATGCATAATTTTCACGCTTTTAAAAAAATAGAGTACAAAATACAAAACTTTATACAGCTAAGCAGTTATTTTTTAGTATTCGGGAGCTTGTTCAACATCTGCTCTGTTTTTTTAATCAGTAAGATTAATTATAATAAAAATAAGATTAATTATAGTACAAAATAATAATTTTTTAATATTAATAAATATTAACAAACTTATTAAAGTTTAAGTGGTACTAACTACAACACAAAGCTCAAGCGTTTTGGGTCCTTCTTAAATGATAGACCCAAAAGCATTGGGTCTGACTGCAATCCCAACCAATTAAAGTTGGGTAAGAGCACAAGACACAAGATCATTTGGTCCTGAAGCAGACCCGTCAACTTAGGGTCTGGACTCCTAACCCAAGTGTCTTGGGTTAAGGAGGGCTGCAAGACTTAAGGGAGTTGGGTTTGCGCCCCTTCACTTCTAATTAACTTAGGCCAGGTTCTCCTTTCCAGTCCCAAGTTTTTTGAGTTTGGAAGAATATGCTAGACCGAAGTTAATAATAATTAATTTTATCCTTCAAATCAAATCTATGTTTTTTATTAATAGTAATAAAATTTATTTTAAATTTAATAATATTAATGAATTTAATAATAATAATAATAAAATTATTTGGCCCAAGTTTTTTATAGTTTTTAATCCGTTCAAATAAAATTTATTTTTTATCTTTGATAATAATAATTTTTTTTTCAAATCTATTAATAATAATAATAATAATTTTTAATCTTACTCTTCAAATCAAATATATAGTTGTTTTTTAATATTAATGATATTTTTTTAAAAAATTTATTAATTATTAAATTAATAATATTAATTAAACTAAAAATAATAATATTTATACCACAGATAATAATATTTTTAATATCAATAACATTAATTATAATAAAATATTATTTATTAATAATATTAACAATATTAAACTTATGTGACCTAAATGTTTACAGTTTTTAATCCCTTCAAATAAATTTATTATTTTCTTTGATAATAATAATATATTTTTTTAAATTTATTAATGATAATAATAATAATTTTATACTTCAAATCAAAATCTATGGTTGTTTTTTTAAAATTAATTAATTATTTTTAAAATTTCTTAATTATGATATTAATAACACTAATAAAAATAAAAAATAATAAGATTTTAAAAATAATAATAATAATAATAATATTTATAAGACAAATAATAATGTTTTTAAATATTAATAAAAATAAAATTTATAATATTTATAATACAAATGATAATATCCTTGTATATGGCTGCGTAGCCAGACCTAAAGATATTCGGTCCAGCTGCACTAGATTTAAGATTGGTGGGTCTTGTTGGGTAGCTAAACCCAACCTCTTTTGAATTGTTTTGAGTCTGGCACACTATTACGTCCTGCAAGATAGTAGGACTTAACTCTATTATCACCTATTGGAATTGTTTTGGGCCTAAGTGGCAGTCAGACCCAGTAGCTTTTAGCAGAGAAGACAACGCCCCCAACTGCTATTCATGACCAAAAACACAGCAAAAGAAGCCCCTCAGGCGCTACAATGTTGTCCACAGTGCAATGTATTTGAAAGAGCTCAGTAGAGAGTAAACCCAAATAGTTCAATCCATAGTGAAACCACTCATATTCCACAATGATTCGAAACAATGGAATTAATAGTTAAATCACTCATAGTCCATAATAATTTATGTTATAATAAAATATTGATCTTTTTTAGTTATAGCTAATAAGAACGAAATTTTGGATTTTGCTTTGAGATGTTGTGATTTCGGAAAAACAAGAATCTTGTGGTGGGTTGATTTTTTGGGCCCTTGATATATGTGTCATATGCCGGTTGGCAATAGGCCTCGGGCTAATTCTATATTTGTGAAAGTTGTACTAAAATCCAAACAACAAAAAACACAGGAAGATTTCTACTAGAAATAATGCTATGAACTACCGGACAAGTTTCAAGAATCACGAGGGGTGAACGTTTAAACAATAAGGGGTGTTTGAACTGATAAACTATCAAGGCTATTATAAGTATTTTGATAAAATAAAGGGCCCGACCCTTTTTTTCTAAGTAAGTTTTCACCCATGTTAACAGTGTTGACAATGGCAGCTTACAATCCTTGAGCATGATCAAGGCTCAATTCTTCAATCATTGTAAGATGAGCATCCCTCTTCAACAGCTTTCTTTGCCATTTCCGAAATACTATTTGTTCTACATTTCATTTCCCCTGCTTTCTCATCTACCATTATCTCCTTCACTACCTTATACATTGTTTCACTCTTCACACAACCCCGCTAGCCTCGTAAATGATGACAACCTGATCTCAAGTCAATTTTGGAGAAGATTATTGCACGACACCATTAATTCCTCTAGTAATTCATCAATTAATGGTATCAAAATTGGTCAGCAAAAACTAGCCAAGTTACCACTGGAAAACCAGCAGTGACACCTTCTAAAGCAGAATGAGTTCCATCCATAATGTGTCACAAATCCACTAACAGCTATATGATCGAGAACAAAACTGGGAGTGTGTACCCTTGTATGACTCTTTTTTCACATTCACAAGGCAACCATATGGGCTCAATTTCTTACTCATTCTTTTCTTTTCTAGCTACCAAGATAAATTCTCACGTATCTAAGAATCAGAGAGGTTTTTTTGTGGTACCAAAGCATACATGAACAACTGAATTGGGATTCTTAGGGTCACGCCATTTCATGCACTCATATTGATCAATGTTTGGTGCCTTCCCTTTTTTATCTTTTTCTTCAACACAACTTTTACAAAGTGAACCTAGCCCTATATGCCCGGCCTTTTTCTTTTTTATGGAAGAAAAACCTCCTTGATCAAATTCAACCAAAAAAGAAAGAAAAATCATGTTTACAAAAGAATTACAGCTCCAAACCAAAGCAAATTAAAAAAGAAAATTAATCTTTACACAAGTGCTTAGCCTTACAAAAACTAGCCTAACTAGGATTAGGGAAAGCTTTCTACAACTAGTTAGTTTCCTCCATTCTAAGTTCAACAGATTGAACAATACTCTTGATGATGGTACTTTCATTTGATGAAATAATGTTATGTACTCTCTGATTCCTCCCCTTTCAAACAAATTAGATGAAGGAGCACCATGCAATTCTCATAATAATGGATTATAAACATTGCTTCTAAAGATTATGTTTTGCTTAATAAAACTCATAATTCCAATCACCAATTCCTCTGTCACTACTACACATTTGCTAGACTTGTTGACAAATTCTTTTGTAGACCAAACAAGTGAAAAATAAATGATTTTTGTCTTCATCATCAGAGTTGTACAGAGCACATATAGTATCAATTACTCTTTCTATTTTTAGTTGTCTCATTTTAATTGATAACCTATTCATAATTGCAAGCCAACTGGTAAAACTATGCTTTGGATGTGCAAAGGACCCCAAAGAAGTTTAAACCAATCTACACCATTACACATCTTCCTTACTGAGTCTCAGGCACTTTTTTGTAGAAAATTGCCCGTTTGTAGTAAGCTTCCACACAACTCTATCCTTCATCATTGGAGAAGGATATAAAATGCAATATATAGCACTTTGAATGGCTTCCATATCATCAGATCTAGCAGCAGGCCACTTCTATTCTCACTATTTAATAACTTATGAAAGTTTTAAAAAACAAGGAAATCCAGATTCAACAATGATTCTAAGACCATATTTCCTTACCAAAGGTCCATGAGGATGCCTTGAATCCCACCAAATATTCTACATTGCCAACTAAAAAGGCCCTTTCAGTCCCAAGCTAAATATCTAAGCTTCATCAGCTTTCTCCAAACCCATGAACAATCACTTAATATTTCTAAAGACCAGAAAATCTTCCCTTCAAATAATAAGTCATACACCAGGCTTCATATAAAGATCCAAACTACATAATTAAGCATCCAAAATAGCTTAAAATACAAAGTGAGTTCCACTCTTTCAACTTTCTAATACCCAACCCTCCCTTCTACTTTGGCATCGTCAAATCTCGCCAAGCAACCTTAGCCCCAATAGCAGAATCATCTTAAACATGCCATAGAGAGGCATTACATTTCCTTTCTATAAATTTTATTACTTGTGCAGGAAGGATAAATAAAGAAGCTCAACAATTTTGAAAGCTAAAAATCACTGAGGAAATCAGGTGTAATCTTCATGCAAACTTATCAATAAGATTTCTTGAATCATTAGAAGAAAGCTTGCCTGGTATTAATGGAACTCCAAGATACCGAACTGAAAGCTTCCTAATAGAAAAACCAGTTCTATCATGAAAAACAATATGTTGCTAAAAAATATGAGCACAAAAGAGTTCACTTTTTGAAGGATTAAACTTCAAACCAGTCAAAGAATAAACTTGATGGAAAATGGCCTTGACTTGAAAAATATCATCAACACCCCCTTCAGAAAATATCATCAAATCATGAGCAAAGCACGAGGGTATAAGGGACATTTTCTTACATTTTAGATGATATTGCACCCTTTTTTTTGTTCAGTAGCTTGATTCAAAAGATAAGAAATGACCTCCAAATAAACTACAAAGAGGTATAGGGACAGTGGATTCCCCCTACCTTAAACCAATCTTCCCATTAATAAATCCACAAAGACATCGTGATAGAGAAGTTAGAAGAATCCAGACACACTTGCAACCATCTGATGAATTTAGAAGGAAAACCCATTGCCTCCATCACATTTAATAAGAACTACCATTTTATAGAATCAAAAGGTTTCATCAAATCTATCTTTAATGTGCATCTAAGAGAGATAGATTGCTTATGATAACCCCATAAAATTTCTTGTGCCAATATAATGTTTTCACCAATCCTTCTGTCCTTGATAAAAGCAGATTGGTTAAGACTGATCACATGAGGCAGATATTTTCTCACACTAGGCTCAGGAGTAGAACCAAGATTGTTAGGAATAAATGCTTAATGATTTAGAACAAACCATAGCAAATCTAGCTTGGCCAATGGGTAATGCAAACACAGATTGTGAATAGGAGACTTACCTCAAGACAGACTAAGACCCATGCCTATTCCTGAATTTGATGAGATTTCATTCTATTATAGGGGATTTTTAAAAAAAAGATTTATGAAGTGGTTAACAGAGTTGAGAGCTTACTTTTATTTCAACAAGGTTCCTTATCATCAAAAAGTAGGACTTGTCGTATATGAACTTTTTGCAGCGCTAAAGAATGGTGGTTTAAATTTCTAGACTTTAGAACTTGTATTGGTATACCTTTAAATTCATCTTGGCAAGATTTGAGACATTCTTTAATTTTGGAGTTTATATAAGATGATATGAAGAGATTTTATATTGGATAGATAAACAAAAAAATTTTTTTCTTATATCCAACCTTGTGAAAATACAAGGTGGAAAAACATAGAGGAGTTTGATGACAAGCAAAATTTCAAATTTATCTAATCATATTGATAAAAACATGATCAATGTGGGTGCTGACAAATAATTTCAATCTCTTGATCTTAAGTTAGAGTTGCTAGTGGAAAATGATGATCTTCAGTCATAGATAAAGATCTTATAAACAAAGACATGTAGGACATAAGAAATTCTTACAATTCTCCTAAAAGTATTTTCAAAGATTATCTTGAAGTTTCTTTGGATTCATATGTAAAAGTATTGGAAGTCATAAATAATGATGAGGTCAAGCTTGAAGAAAAAAAAATGTGACGGAACTATAATTGGACTTCATAGCAACTGAAACTATAGCATTAAATATAGAGTTTTCTTTAGCATGCACACATCAAAAATTAAATATTTGAAGTTCACCGGTTAACGACATATTACTTTGTGAATATGTTAGCTACAATGTCATATTTGAAATATTTGTTCATTCAGAGCGGAAGTATTCATTTCTTGACAGATAACTTAAGGGCAAGTATTTGGGAACTAAAGAAGACTAGCGTGGGAAAATTTCTTTAATATTCTTAACATATTAATGTTTCTTATATTATTTCATTAATGGTTAAGATTTTTAAGAGTTTAAGAAGAGTGCAAGATGTAGTTTGGTCAATCAAGTATAACTTTTAATCCTACCATTGGAATGAGCTGAAATTTTGACAGAAGATTTTGAAGGCTTGGTTTCTTATTAGGTTAAAATTTCATAATGATCATAGAGAGCAAATATTTTCAAGTTAGGCTTGGAAATTACTATATGTGATTGTCTTTATTTACCTTGTTGTCTTTGGACTCATTTTTCTATTTAGATTAGGATTTCTAGTTTAATTAGTATTTTACTATTTAGGAATCCTAATACTAGATGAATTTTATTAATTAGGCAAGTTTTTATTAAGAATTCTTTCATACAAAGAATTTTAGTTTTAATTGGGAATCATTTCCAATAAGGCATTTTAAAACTAATATAAATAGTAGTGTCATGATTATTTTAAGGAAAAGGCTATTATTGATATTTTAAAAAAACTAAAAATATTTTTCTAAATTTTTCTACAACTAAAATCTATAATTTTAGGGCTTAAGAATCATAACTTTTAACCACGCTATAAGCCGTGTTGTTTAGGTAAACCAACTTTTTTAGTGGGGAACTTAGTGAGCGTGAGGTTTATTTAGGTGGTTGGATTTTAGGTTTTTTGTATTAATTTGGTGAAGAGAAGTGCTTCTCAAGAGTGGTGATAAAGGTAGCTTTAAAAACACTAGTTGCAAAGAGTTTTCCATGTCTAAGGTTGGCAGCATTTAGCCATTTGCTATTGGTGGTGAAAATAGGGCATGGGGTTTCTGATCTTGTTCAATACTTTTACAAGTTGTGTTTTGATCGAAATTAAAGAGCTCAGAGGTTAGAGCTGGAATCTAGGATAGTTATGGTTTGAGAATAGATGAGTGAACCATGTCCAAAGGGGTATTCTTTCTCCTGCAATCCAACATGCCATAAAACTGCTCTTGTTTTGCGAAAGAATGTAGCACACACACACACACACACATATATATATATATATATATATAGTTAGTCTAATCTTGCTTTACATAAAGAATGTAATAGTTAGATGGCCCGCATTACGCCGCAAACTCACCTTTTATTTTCATAAATAATTTGGGTACTGATGATGGCAGGACCCCATGCTATTTCGGTTAATTTTGGGTCCTCCAGCTTGCAGGATCCAAGGCTAGTTGGGTCTTGCCGCAGCTACGACCCAAGGTTATCTAGGTCCTGTACCTAACCGGACCTAAAGCTATTTTGGGTCCACCAGCTTTCACGACCCGAGAGTATTTGGGCCCCGTCGTGGCCAGGACCTGAGACGACTAAAAGATTGATGTCTTCTCCCAAGTATAGGAGTGCTAAAGTAATAAATAACCCAGCAAGACCGGGGTCAAACCATAGGGAGGTTAACTATATAAATTAATAATAATAATAATAATAAGTTAAAGAGGACTTTGAGATGTGAGATTAATGTGAGGATTCAACAATGATAAAAATAATTATCAAGGTTAGAGGATCCACTAATAGTATTAGAAATAAGTATAGTATAAACTCTTTTTATTAATCAACTGGAAACCACACACAAAGGAGGTTCCAACCGAATGATTTATCTTTAATAGTTCATTATAAATTTTTAACATGATCATATTAATTATATTATTTTAGAAGCAACATACTTTTAAATATTTTCAGAAATTCATGATGCTAACTTATGTTAACAACAAATCAAGTTTCTTTCATAGCATAGGTGTAGGTTATACCATACAATTGACTATGAAAGTGTCAAGCATTTGTTGCACCAAGTGTTATACAACACAAATCTAGATTAGTCATTTAACAAGCAAGGTATTAAGAATTAGTAAAATAAAAAGATAAGACATTTTAATCACAAACATTCTTGGATATAAACATTAAAGTCCATGTTAAGTTTATATTATACATATTCTAATAACATTAGTGAAACCTTTTCACCTTGGCATAATAAACTTAGCTAAACATAATGAAGAAGATAAACATAAATAAACAACATAAGAACACAAGTATAGTAAAAGCAATGAAAAGCATAAACAAGAGATTAAAAAAAATATAACATGAAATAAAACTTAAACATTACAAAAATATAAAAAAAAGAAATAAAGAGCATGATCTTGATCTGAACAACCAAGATGCCTAAATGCATGGCAAATGCCTTCTTTTATAGGCCAAAATTTAGAACTATTAATTTAATGACTAATTGTTAAGTGGGTAGCCAACTCTTGACTTTGTGAAAATCCTTATCTTCTTGTCTGAATAAAATATCATTGCTACCAACAGAACTGGAACCAACTGTACGCATGAAAGTTTTAGAAAATTTTCTTACCTTTCTAGGAAAAAAAATTGAGGTCATTTGGACTTCTAGAACTCGAGATATGGGCTGAACACTGAACAATGTCTGGGCTGCAGGACAGATTTGGACTTCTCCGTTGTTGCTATAATTTGGACTTGAAAACAGCCTTTTTAAATCTTGAAATCTACATGAAAGTTATAGGTTTATGTCTTACCGAATCTTTCCAAAACATTGAGGTCATTTGGATAGTTAGAACTCGAGATATAACTCAATTACCGAACAGTGTTCCAGTTTGGATTGCACCAACATCTCTTTTCTAAATTTGGCCCTCTCTTTGTTCTTTTAATTTCAATACTTAAACTCATCAATCAATTCTTTTATTTATGTGATAGGCTGCATTTAAGATGAACATTTATCATAAATTAAAGGTATCTTATATTATTAGGTATTTTATTATAAAACATGTTTTAATTAAAGAGTTATTGATACTTCAAGTGCAAAATGATGATATAAAACCTTGATAAAAATATACTTTTAAGTACTAATTAGGACCCTAGGCTATTTTGGGGTTCTGAAGCCTGCAAGACCCGAGGTTATTGGGGTCCTGTCGTGGCAGGACCTTAGGGTATTTGGGTCCTACACCCGACTAGACCCCAGGCTATTTTGGATTTTACAGCCTGCAGTACCCGAGGCTATCGGGGTCCTGCCACGATTAGGACCCTATGGTATTTGGGTCCCATCTCGGCCATAACCCCAGGCTATTTGGGTCATGTATTTGGCCAGATCCAAAGCTATTTTGGATCTTGTAGCCAGCATGACCCAAGGCTATTGGGGTTCTGCTGCGGCCAGGACCCAAGGCTATTTGGATTAGGGGTGTTCAAAAAAACCGACCAACCGATTAAACCGAGAAAAAATTAACCGAAAAAACCGAATCGATAAAAAAACCGAATAAACCGATTAAAAATTTTAAAAAAATCACCCGGTCCGGTTCGGTTCCGGTTTTAAAAAGCTTAAACCGATTGAACCGGACTAAACCGAACCTCCCTTCCCTTTGAAACGCATTTCAACAATTTAATTGACTTATTTCAACAATTTATCCGGCGGCCCCCCCTCCAATACCTTTCCAGCCCACTCACCATCCCCCTTCCCTTTTCCCCAAAACATTTCACCCCACTCACCCTCCCCCTTCCCTTTTCCCCAAAATCTTTCCACCCCACTCACCCTCCCCCTTCCCTTTTCCCCAAAAGTTTTCTTTTATTTTATTAGTTTCGGTTTTTCTGGTTTCTAAAGCTAAAAAACCGACCCGAACCGAACAAAACCGGTTCGGTTTGAACCGGTTTTTGGTTCGGTTCGGTTTATATTAACAAGAAATGGTATTTTCCGGTTCGGTTGAATTTTTATGTTAAAACCGGACCGAACCGGACCGTGAACACCCCTAATTTGGATCATGCATCTGGACGGATCCAAGGCTATTTTAGGTGCTGCAACCTGCAAAGCCTGAGGTCATTTGGGTCCTTACATGGCCAGGACCTAAGGCTATTTAGGTCTTACACAATGCTGAACCCAACATAGCTATTTATAATATTAATAAATCGAGGAGTAAAAAAAAAATTGAAATGTGCTCGATTATAATCAAGGCTTCTTTCAAGGATGTGTGAAGACTTAGGGTTTCTTTATCCAAATATTAACAGTGAATAATAACAAGTAATTCCCAATAATATTTTGGATATCCATCAATTTGGGATTTCTTTATCCAAACATTAACGGTGAATAATAGATGAATTCCCCCCAAAATAAAATTTTATATTTTTTTGGAATATTTGCCAATAACCTTTGGAGTTTTACAAACATGTTGTAAAATCTAGAAATGCAAGAAAATAATTTTTGTTGTGTTTAAGAAATCTATGCGAAAACACATTTTCAAAACTTTCAATATTTAAAAAAAAAAAATGTTCAAAACATGTTAAGGTATTGGCCATATGCAACACACAAGAAAACCTTTTTTTTTTTTTTTGTCAAAACATGAATAACACGATTACACAAACATCACAACAAATGTTTGCCTATTCCAAAATTTGCAAGAAGCTTAAAACAATTCATCTCAAATAAACAAGGTTTGGCACACCAATTTAAAACACAAGTTAGTGTGCACAAAGCATAAAAACAAATTCCTAAAGCTAAAAAAAATTACAACATGAACCGTGACCCCCCCTACAACCTCAAAAAAAAAAAAAAAAAAAAACAAAGAAGACAGGGTAAACCCAAAATCAACAAAAGAAGAAGAAAAGAAAGAATCCTTAACAAAAGAAAGGGACCCTCCCTCATGTTTTTTTTTTTTTTCAAACTCTCTCTTCTGCACCTAATAACCTATTTCGAGAGAACGCTCGAGCGAAGGGAGAAAGTAATGGTGGAGACTTTTAAAGCTCACGGTTCCTTACGACCAGGGAGTAAAAAAACACAGCTCTAACAACGATAATAAACTAAACTCAAAGACATAGGAGGGACAGTGGGCAAGCAAGCCACTTTGTTGCTCAGATGGAAAATGAATGTCCCCAAAACAAGAGCATAAACATATTTTTTTGAAAAGAAACAAAAACCAAACAAACAACTTTAAATATGTCAAAGATGAAGGAAGTCGACACTTATACCTGCAAATCTTGCATGTTTTAAATGCAGAAGATGAGACACAAACTGATGGACAAGCTTCTACCTTTTGCCTCTAAAAACCAAAGAAAGACTTCCTCTTTTGTTCTCATGGCTTTTTTGGTTTTACTGTCGCCTCCCTCTCGTTTTTTCCTCTCTCTTTTTTCTTTCACAGTGATGAAAGGATCAAAGAAAGAACCCATATGTTCCTCTGTTATCTGCACTATCCTTTCCTCTCACTGTCTTTTTTTTTTTTTTTTCAGCTCTCTCTTTTTCTTACTCCTTTCTTCCTCTTTTCTGTCATACTTCTCTTTCTTTTTTTTCCCATTTCCCCCCTCTTTTAGGTCAGCAGAGGCAGGGTATATATAGTCTATACACAGCTCTTATTCGAAAAGATTCAATGCATTAATTTAATATGCAAATCCCAGCTGATTTGCAGCCAAATAAAACAAATAAGGAAACTACAATATTCTCATTGATTATGTGCTGATTCTAGTGATTTCTTTCCAACATTAACACATCATCCCAACCATTAGATGATGGTGAGGTTCTTTTTTTTATGGCATTTTACAATTGTCAAAAGTTGTTGTTTCCTATGAATTATAGCTGCACAAAAATGTGATTTTCCTTATTTGATGTGGTAGAAATCCCATCATTTATGATGATCCAGCCCCCTCTCCAGCTTCCAGTATCCTTCTTCAATTAAATCCCTCATTTTAGCACTTTTCAATTCAGTCCTTGGTCGGAAAAAAAATCTTTCGAATTAGGCCTGCGAACTTGGGCTAAACCCTTCTCGCGGCAGGAATCTCAACTTTCACATTAAATATTCAAATGAGAATGTCTTGAGCTTCTGATATCAAAATCACATGATTCAAAAGCCTAAATTCATCTACGCGTCTAGGACTAGAACTTTGATGAAGGGTTCAAAGTGAGATAAAATCATTTTAGAGCAGAATCTGGCAGTAATCTGGTTGGTCAAAAAGGGTCTCTTGATCTAATTCAGAAACTGATAATACCGAGCATCATGATATGACTTGAAATATGAACTAAGAACAACGACAAACAAAAATTATGATGGAAGTGGAGTCTTTAGTGCAAAACTTGGGTTAGGATCCTTCTCGAGGCAAAATTCTCTGCTTTCTCATTAGATATTCACATAGGATTATCTTATACTTCTGATATCAAAATCAGGAGATTCATAAACCCAAATTCATCGACGTGTACAAGTCTACAACTTTCATGAAGGGTTCAAAGTGATATAAATTCTTTTTGAAGAACATAATTGCAACCAAACTTGGCTGGAAACCTTCTCGCGATAGGATTGTTTGCTTTCACGCTAAATTTCAAAAGGAAATATCTTGAGCATCTGTTATTGAAACCAGACGATTCAAAAAATCAAATTCATCTACGTGTCCCAGACTAGAACTTTGATGAAGGATTTAAAGTGAGATAAAATTGTTTTGGATAACAGAATATGACAGGAATCTGGTTGGTCAAAAAGGTTTTCTTGATTTGACAATGCCGAACATCCAAATCTAAGTGAGAGTCTGCCATAAGAACAGTGACCGCTAGGAACCAATAAAGGTGTAGGTCAATTCTTCAACATGTCATGAGTGACAAAATATAGTTAGGATGGTTAGATATCGTATGAAACCAAGTCAGAATCAGAGCTTAAGTTGGAACAAAAAATTACGACAACGGTAGAATTATTTTTAAAAAAAATGCAAATTCTAAGGGATTTATATGAAGACTCCTTATCAACCTAAGAAACCTGACGCTTTTGGCAGCAAAGAGGAGGATAAAAAGAGTAGAAAAGCTCAAACAGGGTTCGAAAAAAATTTCTTTCTCCTTCGCTTTTGTCAATTTTCCAGCAAACATGAGCTACACTCCTGCACTTGGTTCAAAAGGAGTACACACCATCTTCACCACGTGGGGTCCAAAAATGAGTAACAATAATATTTATAAAAAAAAAAATTATATTAAGAAACCCAAGAATATTGATAACACAAATTATAATATTTTTATAGTAATACTTAGAATTATATAATTATAATAAAAATTATAATATTTATAACACAACCCAAGACCAAAGAAAAATAGGTCCTACTGCAGGACCCATGCCAATTGAGTCCTGATGCAGGCGCCCAAAGTTATGCATGCCAAGCGCTAGGTGGTTGCCATCTGGAGTGTAGCTTGCCCAATGCTCATGCTTGACAGCCAAACGCCAAATGTCTGCAGCCCCAGTGGGTGAGCCTCCAACCTAGCACTTAGGGCCTACAAGCTGCCTAGTAGGTCTGCAGACCCCTACACCCTAGGCTATAGCCAAGCGCACTGATCTACCCCTCAACAACCAAGGCTATGCAAACCAAGCTCCAGGTGGTTATGGCCAGGTAGGCATGACCTAGCCAATGCCCAAGCCTGGCATGCAAGCACCAGCTGTCCATAGCACTAGTAGGCGTGCCCCCAGCCCGATGCTTGGAGCCTGCAGATTGCAACCTCCCATGCCCCCACCAAACATGATAAAAATAATATTATTTTTAATATTAATATCATTAAGTATAATAAAAATAATAATATTCATAACACCAATAATACTATTTTTTATATTAATACTTTTGATTATAGTAAAAATAATAATATTCATAACACAAACAATACTATTTTTAATATTAATACTAATATTTAGAACACAAACAATACTATTTTTAATATTAACACCTTTAACTATAATAAAAAAAATATATTTATAATACAGATAATAATATTTTTAATTATATTACTTTTAATAATAAAAATAAATAATCTTTATTAGACAAATAATAATATTTTTAACACTAATAATAATAATGATAATTGTTATTATATTTGTTTTTCATTTTTCTTCTTTGCAGGGTTTGCCAATCCATAATAATATTCATAACACAAATAATACTATTTTTAATATTAATACTTTTAATTATAATAAAAAAATATTTATAATACATATAATAATATTTTTAATTATATTACTTTTAATTATAATAAAAAAATAATATTTATAAGGCAAATAATAATATTTTTAACAATAATAATAATGATAATTATTTTTATATTTTTTTTCATTTTTCTTCTCTGCAAGGTATGCCGATCTAGCCATATGGGCCTCTAAACCCAAGGGCGGTCAAAATAGAACTCGGCTGCCGGGTTTGCACCCAGCGTGCAAGTCTGCAGGCCAAGCGCTCGGGTCTACAGACCTTAGTGTCACAGGCCTGTAGACCCGCTAAGCCTGGGGCTGCAGCCACGCGCTCGGGTTTGCCTTTAATGCCCAAGGCTAGGCAGACCAAATACAGGTGGGTGCAGCCTATGGCGCTTGGGTCCTGCAAGCTGCAGCCTTACTATATTCCTACTAAATAGTGCAGTCTATAATAAAAACACTTACAACTTATAGTACCTGTATTATAGTGTAGAACAGTGCAATTTATAGTAAAAATACTTATAATGCACATAGCCCTAGTATTAATAAAACACTGATTAGTTTTAGTTATAGTTAATTCGCTACATTCTTTACGCAAAACAAAAGCAGTTTTATGGCATGTTGGATTGGCAAGAGAAAGAATACCCCTTATATATATATATATATATATATATATATATATATCAAAAAAAAATTAATTTAAAGCGAACAAAAATCATTTTTTTGTAAAAACACTTCAGAACAGCAAGAATAAAGGGTGGCCTTTGTCAGGAAAAGATTACAAGCTTGTATAATTGAGCTATGAAACCGTGGAAAGGGATACTTGAAAGCTTAGCTGGGAGATATGTTGTGTAGATCCTTGCTGCCTTTGGTCAATCCTCTGTGAGAGAGTTTCGATGTATCCAAGGTCTACACAGGGTGTGTTGAGTTTCACAAAACTACCATGTGTTTTGTTGAATGTCCCTTCAAGAAAAACATTCCATGCTTTTTTTTATTTTTTATTACCATAGATGTTTAAACTTTTCTGATTTGGGTGTGTTGTGCTTGTATTTGATTGATTATTTGGGCTCAATATATGAGATGGACTTTTCTGCTGCTTCTGCATTTAGCAATAACAACACATTCTTTAAAAAAAAAAAAAAAAGAATTAAAATCGCAACTTTATTAATTTGTAAATGAGATACATTATAAAAGAAATGATGAATACTGTAAATCGCCAAAACCATTATTCTTGTCTGCCTCGTTTCAAGGGCGACGACGCCTCAGCTCTTCAATCAAAGCATTGAAATCAGAGTAAGAAGATCCACCTTCTTCAACAGCCTTCCTGGCCGTTTCTCCTAGCTTCTTTGCTCTGCTCCTCGTTTCCTCTGCCTCTTCACCCACCATAATTTGAGTGATTGTCTTCTCTACAGCTTCACTTTTAACATGATCTCCATGCATTCTAAGCCATTCCTTAACTCCAACACCAACTCCTGTTTTCAAAACTTCAGTCACCAACTTTTCATTATAGAATTGCTCAGCAAATATTGGCCATGTAACCATTGGTTTCCCTGCAGTTATGCCTTCAAGAGTTGAGTTCCATCCACAATGAGTCACAAATGCCCCTATTGCTTCATGATCAAGAATCAAAACCTGGGGTGCCCATCCTCTGATAATCAGTCCCATGCCTTCCATTCTTTCCTCAAATCCTTCAGGTAACCAATCTTCCTTGTCTTCTTGACCCTTTTTGTTTCTTGTAACTACCCAGATAAACTGCTGACCAGAAGCTTCGAGACCTGCTGCAATCTCCTTAAGCTGAGAGTCAGTGAAGATGGTCATGCTTCCAAAACAAATATAAACAACTGAATTTGGTTTCTTTGAGTCGAGCCACTTCAAACACTCATGCTGATCAATTGAGGTTTCTTTTCCTCTTCCAGCTTTATCTTCAGTGTCTCTATTGCATAGTGAAACTGGGCCTACATTCCAAGCCCTTGTGCCCACCTTCTTGTAGTAAGCTGCGTAAGCTGGCTCAAGCTCATAAAAGCTGTTGACAACAACACCGAAGCTCCTCAATTCTGCTTCTTTAGATGCTTTCATGATCTTGCTAAAGTAATTTTCATCATTTTCTCTTACAAAATCTGGCAGTTGCATCTTTGTCAACTTTATATCACCAGGAAGATCAGGCACCACGAAAGGTTCGGAATCTGATGAAACTTTCTTGTGTGGCTCATAAAGCCTCACACATTCTGCAGCACTTAAAGCAAAGTTACTAGTGCCATGAAACACTAGCCTCGGAATTCCAAATTTGGCAGCAGCATCAGTAGCCCAGGGAAAGAACATATCAGCAACAATGCAATCAGGGTGGCATTCTTGTAGCACCTTCTCAAAGGGTGCTTGAAGCAAGGTTGTGGCCTTGAGAAACTTTGTGGTCATTTCCCTTGCATTTTCGCTGAAAATGAAGGCATCTGTATTTTCATATCCTTCAGGCAAACCTGCCTCTGCCGCAGGGAATTTGATGGTTAAGATATTAATATCAAAACCCAACTCTTTGTTTTTTTGGATTGTTTTCGAAAAGAGAGGCGCGTTTAGAGGAGAGGTGATGATAGTTGTCTTTATGCCTCGAGAAGCAAAAAGCTTGGCCATGTCCACGGATGGTATCATGTGGCCATGAGCAAAGAAGGGGAAGAAGAGAATGTGCAATTGGTGACCCAAACTACCCATCTGGCCTTGTAGAATAAAAAAAGAACTGAACTGAATTTGTCAATGAAAGATGGGAGTGACGATGAAGATGAAGAAAAGCTTGAGCTGATTTTGTCTTTCTATGCTTATGGACCCAATATCTTCCTGGACATGAAGTGGTATTTATAAACAGACAGGTCTAGGCATCTGAGATTTTGATGCAAGAGTATTATTTAACTACATTTTTCTCGCGCTACGAAATTTCCTGCCATGCTAGATTTTTCTCTTAACTTCGTATTATTTAACTACACACACGTCTTTGCTCCTGTCAAAAAGTAATCAATTCTAGAAGAACGTGCTGGGAAAGCTTGAACAGGTTGTCTGAACTTTTGATCCGCACAAAACAAATTTCCTTAAAAGTTAAAAGTGGCAAGAGAGTTCCTGCAAAATTAAGATAAGAACGTCCACGGCTGCATTATATTTTTTTTCACTTTTTTTTCTTTGTTTTTACTAAATAAAGATAATAATTTAATCCATACAAGATGGTTATCGATCCGAATTAATCTGTAGTTATATATTATTTGATATGTAATACACAGAATTTTATCAAACCCTAACCGAACTTAAAACATTTAAATATTCATTCCTTATACTTCAAGTTTTAGATACGTAATCATCCACGTACTATTTATTATTTAATATATATATATATATATATATATATATATATTAAATAATAAACAATAAAATATAAATATAATAGGAACAGATAATGTGATTCACCTAGTATAATCCATATTTTTTAAAGAAGTTATTTAAAGAGTTAATTAGATGCACTCTTTTCTTCTAGTTTTATTATTCATTTGTGTTAATTGTTTGTACGTAGGTGATTATAGCAATCAAATTAATTAGATGCACTCTCCTAGATTTTGATCTTTTATTTCAAGTTTTATCATTGATTTTAAATTTATAATTTATATAAAACAAGAAAATAAATAGATCATAGAATATTAAGTCATTATTATTTCTATAATATATTAAATCATGTCGATTCAATTTGAAATTAATGATTTAAATCTAAAAACATGATCCAAAGTAAAATAAGAACATGTTCCTACTAGAACAAATTATTTTTAATGATTGCCCAATTCCGTGATTAATAGCTCCCAGTATTGCACTGCAAGCGTAGAACACTCAAGACGACTTCTTTACTATGACATACGCTCTTACATCACGACCCTAAGTAGAAGACAAAAGAGTGATACACTCAAGACGACTTCTTGATTCCTGAAAGGCGGTAGAGGCTTGAAGCCTTGAACTAGTAATACATTCATGAATGTGTGAGCTCCAATGATGCTTCCGGATGCATAATTTTCACGCTTTAAAAAAAAATAGAGGACGAGATACAAAACTTTATACAGCAGCAGCAGTAAGCAGGTATTTTTTATTTAAAAATATATCAAGATGTGTTTTTCAGTTTTGTATTCGGGAGCTTCTTCAACCTCTGCTTTGCTTTATAACCAAGCTTTGTGGGCAGAGATTGGCTTATTCACACTGCACCAAATTTCACTGAAGCATGCAGTTTGTTTGCATACAAGAAGCACTGAATGAGAGCTGGCGATCACCATAAAAGAAAGAGATTAAGGGAGATGGTAAGGGTTCAAAGCATGTAAAAAATAATTCATCAGAAACATGCGCTCTCCTCTCTCACTAAACAACATTCTATAAAATCAAGTTCCCTGCCATAGCTTAAAAACCTGAAATCTTCCTACTGCTTGCTTGTTTTCAGTGGCGCCTGCCTCTTAATTCTTCAATTAGAGCATTCAAATTAGAGTAAGATGAACCATCTTCTTCGATAGCCCTCTTTGCCATTCCTGCAAGGGCCTCAACTCTGCTTCTCATTTCCTTTGCTTCTTCACCTGTCATGATTCGAGTTACGGCCTTTTCTACTGCTCCACTCGTAATTTTATCCCCGTACACTGTAACCCATTGTTGAACACCAACAGCCACACCAATTTTTAGCACGTCAGTCACCAGCTTCTCGTTAAAGAATTGTTCTGCGGAAACTGGCCATGTTACCATTGGCTTCCCGGCAGCAATGCCTTCAATGGTCGAATTCCACCCACAATGAGTCACAAACCCCCCTACAGCTTCGTGATCAAGAATCACTACTTGTGGCGCCCATCCTCTTACAATCAGTCCCTTGGTTTCCATTCTTTTCTCAAATCCCTCAGGCAACCATTCCTCTTTATCTTTAGCTTTCTTGTCTTTCCTGACAACCCAAATAAACTGCTGCCCTGAAGCTTCAAGAGCTATTGCAATCTTCTTTAGCTGAGAATCACTGAAATTGGCTACAGTTCCAAAGCATATATAAACAACTGAATTAGGCTTCTTTGAGTCGAGCCATTTCAAACACTCATGTTCATCAACTGAAGCTTCCTTTCCTCTCTGTGCTTTATCTTCAAATTCTCTATTGCATAGCGAAACGGGGCCTATGTGCCATGCCTTCCTACCCAACTCCTTGAAAAAATTAGCATAATCCGACTCGAGCTCATAGAAACTATTGACGACAATCCCATAACTCTTCAATGATGATTCTCTGACCTTTTGAATTAACCTAGTAAAATCAGTTTCCACGTTTTGTTTCATATAATCTGGCAGTTGCTTGCTTGTGAACTTGATGTCACCAGGAAGCTCAGGCACCACAAACAGCTCAGAATCAGAAGAAACTTTCTTGTACGGCTTATATCTGTTCAAGCAATCTGAAGCGCACAAAGAAAAGCAACTGATGCCATGAAATACTAATCTTGGAATCCCAAATTTGGCTGCAGCATCAGTAGTCCAAGGAAGGAACATGTCAGCAATAAGACAATCAGGGTGGCATTCTTGTAGTAGCTTCTCAAGTGGTTGTTGGAGCATGGTTGTTGCCATGAAAAAATCTGTGGTCATTTCTCCCTGTGCCTCATGAGAAGTGATCGAATCTGCGTTTTCGCATCCTTCTGGCAATCCAACCTCAACAGCAGGAAACTTGATGGTTTTGATATTGATATCAAAACCCAAACCTTTTGACCTCTGGATTGTTCTGGAAACAAGTGGTTCATTGAGAGGAGTGGTGACAATGGTTGCTTTCACTCCTCGAGAAGCAAATAGCTTTGCCATGTCTATGGTTGGTATCATGTGGCCATGTGCCATGAAGGGGAAGAAGAAGATGTGTACCTGATTCTCCTCACCACCCATGTATATTCCTTGCAATCAAAAGACTAAAAGAGGAGCTAATGACGCTGATAATTGGAGACAATAATACCGTTAAGCCTTTCAAGATGAACTGGATTGCTGGATTAAGCAGCGAAGAAAATGATGATGTTGCAGACAAGGAATGAAAAGTAAGAGAGAGAAAGAGAAGCTCAGTCTATTTTTCAATGCGTGGGATGGATGTCTGAAGAATGAGTGGGGCATATATGAGCACTGAGTATTGAACACTACTTTAAATTTATCAATTTTAACTTCAAAAGTCTGTGGTTTGGTTCTCGTCTCTAGAAAATTGTGACTAATGTATTTTTGTAGACTTGATTTTACAATTCTTTGAACATTATACTATTTTTTAAAATAGTGAGAAAATATTCTGCATGTACTGCATAGATTTATTATACTTTAGATTATATATATATATATATATATATATATATATATATATATATATATATATATATATAATGTTTATATTGTAGATGATATCATAACATCACGGTAGTATTATCTTTTATATTTTACAGTAAAAAAATATTCTTGGATCTGGCTTGACTATTAAAATAAAGGTTATTGGATCAAACTTGCAATCAAAACCATTGATATTTTCTCTGTTTGAGCAGCAGAATATTTTTAATTTATGTTTTTAGATTATTTTTTTATTTGTTTTTATATGGTAAAGAGAAAATAAATTGATGGGATTTTTTTATATTATATAAAAGTTGGGTAATGATAATTTTTTTATTTGAGGATGTGTTGAATTTTTTTGTTAGAGCATGTTTGTTTTTACGTTTCAAAAATATTTTTAAAAAATTAAAAAATTTTTATTTTTTTCTTTAATTCAAATTAATATTTTTTTATGTTTGGGTATTATTTTGATGTGATGATATAAAAAATCAATGTTAAAAAATAAAAAATATATATCTCAATAAATTTTTTTAAGAAAAATATTTTAAAAATTAATCATTACATAAATATATTATAATTAGCATATTGGCATACGCTTCATAACAGGTCAATAACAAATTTTTTTAAAATATAAAAATGATTGAGTTTAGTTAAAAAGCACGTAATGTATTTGCACCATTATCATCTTCAAATAAAATATTTTCTACAGTAGTATCATGAATAGTGCATAGCAGAGCAGCGTCCAATACATCGGCAACTAATTTCTTTCCTTTTAAGTTTTTTTCCTTTTAAGTATTTCCAATTTTATTTTATTTTACTTTTTAATTTTTTTTTCCTTTCTCTTATTGAATTTTTAAAGAGAAAATAAATTGATATGAATTTTTTTATATTGTATAAAAGTTGAGTGATGATAAAAAAAAAATTTTATTTCAGGTTGAGTTGAATTTTTATATTAAAGCATGTTTGTTTTTTGCGTTTCAAAAATATTTTTAAAAACAATTGAATTTTTTTTATTTTTATCTTTACTTCAAATTAATATTTTTTGATATTTTTGTATTATTTTTGATGTGATATAAAAGATAAATTTTAAAATATATATATATATATTGTGGACATGGACTCATTGCACTATGAACCACACTGTAAGCATAGGGTATTTGCATTATGGACCACACTATAACACCTTAAGGGGTGTTGTTTTTTTTATTTATTAGTCAAAAAGTATTGTTGGGTCTAACTTGGCTGCCAGACCCAATGCTATTGGATCTAGTTGGGCTACAATATATTTTTAATTTTATATTTTTGCCTTTTAGATTCTTTTCTTTTCTTTTCTTTTCTCTTATTTAATTTTTTTTCATACAATAAATAAAAAATAAATTGATGAGACTCCACAGCCAAACCCAAAGATATTGAGTGTGGCTCCACAACAAGGCTCAAGGATGTTGGGTTTGGCTCTGCAACCAAACCCAATACTATTTGGTTAGACTCAATCATCAGACCCAAAACATTTAAAATCACGCTTCATATTTTTTTTGTACTTTGGAAATAAAAATTGTTATTAACCTGATGCGAAGCGTGCACCAATATGCTAGTGTGGTTTATAAGGTCTTTGTGAGTGTGATAATATTTGTTTTTTAATGTGTTTTTCACTTGAAAATGCATTAAAATAATATTTTTTATTTAAAAAAAAATATTTTTGACATCAGCATATCAAAACAACATGAAACCATCAAAAAATATTAATTTTAAAAAAAGGTTAATATTTTTTTAAAACACTTTAAAATTAAAAAATAAACAAATTCTAGAAATCAACCAAGCAGCAAAGTCAGGCCGCAATTATTGATGCAAGAGACGACTTGGACCCGTAGAGTGACTATTTTAGTTGACTTGAATGGTCCCATTGCATTCGCAGAATTTTTCCACCGCAAATTTTTCCACTCTGCCATTCTCTTTTGTTAAAAACCTGACAGGCGCGTCAAGTGAGGACGGAGGTTTAAAGCAAGGGTGTTAAAAATATTTTTTTTAATACGAAATATACAATATAAATTTAGATCACAAACTTAAATCATAACACCTTAAAATACATAATTCAAATAAAAATTAAAAATTAAACTAAGACACCCACATGATTTGCAGGATCATTTTTCATGCAGTACTCACTACTCAGCTTGTGTGGCTTAGAAAACTATCTCCCTCTAATTTGTGTGACCTTTTTTCCTGGTAGAGAGTTTATATTATTATGGGAAACTATCCAATTCATGAGCATGTTGAATGTCCATTTTAGAAACAGAATAAAACACAATAAATGGAGAGAATGCATGCTTGGTACACCGATGGAGACTTAACTACCCACAACAGCGATTATTCAACAACTGCTACTCTTTAAAAGATCTAGCGACTTCACAAATTGGGATATGATTCTGCGAAACCATGTGTTTTGTATAGTAGCAGTCTTGTATATATCAAAATATGTATGTAAGCAGTGATAGAAATTGGAAAAGCAAAGGCCAGTAGCAGTAGGAGCTTAAATGTCAAAAAGCTTATTTTGGAATCTTTTTACCTTCCTGCTAAATTACATAACCCTGATTAAGAATGTATGTACTAATTACTTAGATAGCCATGTCAGCTGGACTAGTTTCATATGAAATTGTATTCTTCCAATAAATCTTTCATGCAAGATTTCTAAAAACTGCTGTTAAATGTATGTGATTGCAGGGGTGATCAAGGCTTTTGTAGCATAGAGTGCAGAAATAGGCAGATGGTTTTGGATGAAATGAGAGAACTAGAAGCGTGGGAAAGATTAAAATCTTATGAGCACTATAGTACCACTGCTAAATTACATAACTTTTTCATATTCCTAATTTTCCTTCTTTTTTGAGTTTGTACTAAATAGATAATTCAATGGAAAGGGATAACGTAATACAGCAGAACGCAAGGTAGTAATGGGGTTTTTTAAAGATTATTTGTCATATAAAACAACATATAGAGACGATCTCAAAGCTAATCTTTTGTTCCTCTTTCAAGTAGATGAGTATTAATAGCAAAACACAATTAAGTAATGTGTTTACCAGATTTTCAGCACGATTTCTTCTTTTTGCAAGATTACAGTGGCAACTGGCAAGCAAAACCAGCTGAGAGAATGGAGAGTTTAGACAATTAGATTCAGATCAATTTTTGTTGTGTTGTTGGTGAGTGGTTATATATTTGCGCTGCTGGTGAGTGGAGACTAGAGAGTGGAATCAGTTGCATTTCTGGTGTTAATCTGCTAGGATTGAAACTTGAGACTTGAGATTATGAGAATTTGAGATTTGAGCAAAGGAAAAGGGGGAAAGAGATCAGGGGGTGGGTGGAAGTGTCGGGCGGGGGACTCCTGGAGAATTGGAGATAGAATCAGTAAATTTTTTAATTTTTTATCAAATTCGTGAAATTGATCCAGTTTTATTAATTTCAACAAGTTTGATAGATTTTAAACAAATTTAATTGATTTTACTAGTTTTTAAATTTTTAACATGATTTTACATGTTTTGACTTGTAAAATTATATAATTTTAGAAGTCAAAACATTTTTGTGATAACATTAATTTATAGTGGCTTAAGGTACTGGCTTAAATGTTCTTAATTAAAGATGGATAAAACAGAAGCTGTGTTTAACATACAGCCGTGCTTCTTTCTTTTTTTAATATATTAAAAAAAAAAAAAAAAAAAAACCTTGAAAAACATATCACACTCCACCAACTTTAGGCTCCAACCCGATCCATTACCATCCCTTCATTCAACCACTTACAAATCATTTGACATTAACCCAGAACAGTTGCTGCCCTGGAAAGCAGAGTCCATGTAACAAGCTACGCAAAGTCTCAACTTTGCCTGCGAGATTTCAGTTCTTGGATCAAAGCATCAGCATTCTTACAAGAAGATCCACCTTCTTCAACAGCTATCTTTGCCTTCACTCCAAGTTTTTCAGCTCTTCTTCTCATCTCGGCTGCCTCCTCGCCACTGCCCATCAGCCTCTTTACCGCTGCCTCCACTTTGTCTCTCCCCACTGAAACCCGTGACTCGGTCCTTGGCGACATCCAGTGCATACTCCCCACTTTCACCCCTATTTTCAACACATCAGTGATCAACTTCTCATTGGTGAATTGCTCTGCAGTTATAGGCCACGTTACCATTGGCATTCCAGCACTCACACCTTCTAAAGTTGAGTTCCATCCACAATGAGTGACAAACCCTCCAACAGCCGGATGCTCTAGTATCAACAATTGAGGAGCCCGGCCTCTTATTATTAGTCCTCTTCTGGATTCTTTAATTCTATCTTCAAGCCCACTGGGAAGCAAATTTTCTTTGCTTTCTCCATTTTGTCCAGTTGATTTAAGGATTTTTCCTATCACCCAGATAAATGGGTGATTGGAAGCCTCAAGACCGTGGGCGATCTCAAGGATTTGTTCAGGGGCTAGACGAGCTAAGCTTCCAAAACTGACGTCAAGAACCGAATCGAGTTCTTTACTGTCAAGCCAGCCTTATCTTCCACATTTCTATTGCATAATGAAACCGGTCCCTCTTGCCTAACTCATTCCTGAAGGAGTCCACATAAGCAGTCTCCAATTCATAGAAACTATTAACCATAACACCGAAACTCTTCTCATCTGATCCTGGCATTCTTTTATGCAACCCTCCGCCATTTGGTGGTCTTCCAAGGAATGGTAACTGGGACGTGGTCAGTTCAATCCCATCAGGAAGACCTGAAACAATAAAAGGCTCCAAATCAGAAGTTACCTTCTCATGGGGCTTATAGCGTTCCATATTTTCTCGGACACAATGAGCAAAGCATCCATTCCCGTTGAAAGTAATTCTTGGAATCCCAGCACTGTCAATAGCATCAGCAGACCAACGATGAAACACATCATGAACAATACAGTCTGGTTTTCGTTCGAGTAAAAGATTTTGCAGAGGTTCTTGGAGCATAGAAGTGTCAGTGTAGGAGTTTGCAGACATGTCCGTGTCGGCAACATCAACATTGTCAGACAGCTCAAGAGCGTGGATGGAGATTGGGAGACCACATTCTTGGTCACGGTGGATGGATGTTTGGAAAGAGAGGGAATGTTTTGGAGTGGTAATTATGGTAGCTTTGGCACCATGGGAAGCAAAGACTCTGGCTATGTCTATCATGGGGACTTGGTGGGCTCCACCAACAAATGGAAAGAAGAACATTTCAACTGGAGGTGAATTTAAGTCCATTGTTGCAGAGGGGATGGATTTGGATGAAAGCTTGGCTGGCACGAGAGAAAGAGAGCCTTCGACTTTATAAGTTCCAAATTTTGGGATGTGCAGTGAAGACATCGAATGGAATATTTATAAGAAGAAATGAAATGAATATCCATGGGATTTATCCATTTTTCACACATAACAAGAATGGACATCACCGTCAAGAACCTAGGGTGTAAGCTAATTTGGAAGATTCATAGCAGTTTGATAAGGTCGGTAGAAGGTAGGCATGCTATATTCTGAAACTTCGTTTACTCTCGAGTTTATACTTTATAGCAATTGATACTCCCTGTTTGTTTCGAGAGTAAATAATAATTTAGTTCGAATTTAGCAATATAATAACTTGACCCTCCGATTTCATAAACCATCACTTAATTTCTTTTATGGTTTACGATGTTTATTTCTTTAAAAACTGAATTAATTTTTTTGAAAATCGTCAAACTAACCTTAGGTTTCTTTCCATTAACTTGCAGCCAAATTAGTATTATCATTTTTTTTCAACTAAACTAGTGACAACTCGCCACCTCATTAACGGACAACAAAAGGAATAAGTTATGAACGGAAATAAAAACACAAGGATGCGATGGACCTCTTAAACTAGAGAGACTGACTTAATTGTATGCTGAAAACAGAGGAGCTAAACCAGTGGGGTGCCATGCCAGATTTGGTTAGATTCCAACAGTTGAGGTGCTTTAGCCAATACCCAAATATTGTTTTTCTTGAGAATTAAGAATCCTTTAAAATAATGGGAAAATGTCAAAATAATTGGCCTTGTTGCGGCTGGAAATCTTACTTGCAACAAGAATGCTACTTGTAAAAAAACCTTGCGTTAGACTACTGCCAAACCACTCCAAGCCTCGATACAAGATTTCATATTTACCAAGCCTATACTATATATAACATTTAACTAGAAATCAAAGTTTTGAACCTCATAAAAAAATACAATTTGTAACAGAAAAGACTGTTAGGGAAGGAGATTGATAGCTTCCCTCTGATTGTACCTGGAAGAATGAACTGCAAAGCCTTTGTGTTGAACAAAAACAGAGCACTGCTAAATCAGTATAGACTTCAGAAGTCTTAATCTATCGTGGAACACGAACTCATGCTGACCTTTCAGTGGCATTTTTTATCTGTAGAGCAGCTCTAACAATGTCTCCCCGTGTAATGATTCCAACCTTTGGTTTTAAATTAGAGACCAGATATAAATTACTCAGAACAGATTAGAATCCATAAAATAAGATTGAATGAAGAATATTGGGAACAATTCTTACCAGCTTTCCACCATCATCTACCACTGGGAGTCGCCGATATTTTGTTTCAAGCAGCAACCTGTCATTCGATTAGGACATCAAGCGTGTTTTTAGTTTAATGTGAAAATTCCCAAATAATCCAATTGCAATAAGAGAAAAAATTAGAAATTTGATGATAACCATTTAGAAAATATTTTTAATAAAGATTGGACAAAGAGAAAATGCATAACAAAATCTTCTCGAAAGTATTGTCATACATTTATGGAAGTACAAAACAGAACGTGTCGTCTTACAGGTTTAAACAGAAATGTCCTTGAAGAAGAAAGGGATACACTAGAGTGGAAAAAGTTAATACCTAACAGCATCCTCTAGATTGGTAGATTCATCAACAACTAGAGGATTAGGAGTCATCAAATCACCAACAACTTTGCCGTTGTTCTTGATTAACAGTTTCTGTAACTCATTAAAAGTCTGCAATATTTATCAAGACACAGAAATCAGTATTAAAAAACATTAACTGAAAAATGTTCTAGAAGTAAAATCCCCTTTGCCAGTGCACGCCAGTCTCTCTTGTATTTCTAACATCAAACTCTTATTATAGGCCTGATTCCCACGATGGAGAAAACTCTCATTTATCAAGTTGTTGTATGGTTTTCCATTAACTATTATAAATTACCATCATTACATCTACCCACCAACAAGAATATCCCTGCATTTGGAGAATTTGTTCAAGCAAAACTTGTATGTAAGGCCAGCAGTTGGATTGCAGGATGGTGCTTAATGTAACGGTGCAGTGATCAAACCATCAACTGACCACATTCTTCTGCATTCTTTACAACCAGTCAAGTTGGATCGAAGTTTTGGGTTCTACATCCCTCCAATAAGAGTTTGTTGACTAATTGTGAGCAAGCCCTGGTGAAGGAGGAAGTACCGAGCATTCCTTGATTGCATGCCATGTACTTGAAAAGGGAAGGATGGCAAGGATTTTAAAAAGCCAAATTGCCTTACTGAGCCAATCAACCCCCCATTTTCATTCTGAACCTTGGATTCAATAGTAATGGCTACTCTAGTGTTGGAAAGACTTACCGAACCTGCACCCCCACAACACCCACCTTTCTTAATCTGACAAAGAAATGGTTATGATTTGTTTGCTAATCATGGCCTGATCATCCTCTTAAAAGTATAATATACTACATGTCTTTTCTTGCAGACACGGACCCCAATTCTCACCATCTTCATGCCTAAAGAAAATACTATGTTCAATTTTTTTCTGTTCATTTGTATATTTGATTGGGGAGTATAACAGCAGGTCTACAACATTATTTGGAGTTGAAGGACGTTAGCTCTGAATTTGACAAACACAAAGGATTCTAATCTCTAAATAAAGAAATCAGTCAAAATATCTCATTTTTTAAAGAAACAAAAATACATACAAACAGATGGATGCATGCTCAGTTACAAATACTAGATGCAAACGCCTGGAATATCAAAGGGGAGCTTCGCACGCACCTTCCAAGAACTATCAACATTAGGAAACAAGTTTGTGTCATTTTGACAGCCACCTGATAGACACCGAAAGAAGAAATCAGTAGCAGTTTCACACATTACAAAATTATAGTGCCAGCTTGTCAATAAAGAGCAATAACAAATGACAGAACTAAGTACCAACATCTAACAAAAATACACACACACACACACACACATATATATATATAAAACTGAATCAGTACAGCATCCTTGCTGCTATAGGCCCTAGAGATTGAAAAGAAAAGTTTGAGAAACAAGCTAAGAATTATCGTGATGTTGCCACAATCAAAGGGATGAAGAAAATTTATTTCTGAAAGGCCATGAATCCAACATTATTAGTTACCCTAGCTTATCCGTTTTTACTCTAGTCTATCTCCAAGCCTAGCAAATTGATGCTAGAATTGACTTTTCAATTGATGCCAAGATGAATTAGTATTGTTCTACTAGATAAGCAAGCAAATCTAACAAATAAACGAAGTTGGCAAGTAAGGTGCCATGTGGTTGTTTAACTTGTTATGACCATCAATCCGTCATGGTCTGAGAAAGCACTTGTAGCCAAGTTTCTTCAGGCCAACTTTAATGGAACTCCTTGAATCAAACTTAACAGAGCTACAAATTTAACAAATGGATCAGCTTGGTTTTGAAAACCATAGTAATCTAATTCGCCATCATTTCCGGTCAACTTGAGAATTCTCTAGAAAATAAAAAGGGAAAGAAGAACAAACAAAAAAATTATAGAACAAGCAATGGCAATGAGGAGATTACACCCAAATGGAAATAATTTCACACACATACACTCTTCATGAGAAAATTCAAACAAGGGAGCAAACAATGGTAAAAACATACGGGAAAAAAGACATAAAAATCCAACACTGGCTTCACTAATCTATACTACCTGAAATGGAATCGAGCGCAAGCAGGTCATAGTCAGAAACAACACCAACCTGCAACAAGTAAAGACTTGAAATCAGTTCTTTACAACACAATCTCAAATAAATATAGGTTTTTTTAGCTGACCAAGTGCTGTCCTTCATTTTCAGGAACAAGTAACATGAATATTTTACTACTTCTTAACTAGCTTTCTAGTTTAGATCTTAGCTTTTTTGTCTCAGGGTGAACTTTGGACTCCGCGAAATCCCAAGAACAGCATAGAAGCAAGGAACTGGTAAGCATGAATAGAAACCGTATGACAGTGGAATCATGAGATAAAATGAAAAACTTACCAATCTCCAGTCATCGTCAATGACGGGAAACCCAGTTATTCTCTTCTCTACAAGAGCCTCCAATGCTGCAAAAAAATATTCACGAAAAAATAAAATCAACAAACAGAACAACTCATAACAAAGAAAAGGTAGTAATTACCATCATCAACGGTTGTGTTAGCTTTAACGACATATAAACCCTCCTTCTTGGTCATAAAATCACCTACTGTGTAAATCCCACTTCTCGCCTGCAGAGAAAAAAAATTATATATAAAAAAACGCTATAAATAGAAAACAGAAGCAAGAGGCGGGTGAGTCAGTTATTTACCGGAACAGAGTTTGCTACAGTGGACAAGGCAACTGTAACAGAAGAACGGTATGGTGATTGAGGGGCGGAGGAGGAGCGAAGACGACAACATTTCGATCTTGGGGTTTTAGAAACAAAAAGAGAAGGTGGTGGTGACTGGTTGTTATTGGTATTTAAACAGAATGGCGGAGGCAGAGAGAGTAGTAAAGTGTTCGTAACAGAAGCCATGTAGCAGAAGATGATTGTAGTTAGGGTTAGACCAACAATGATGGTAAGAAGGTTACGCTTGTTCTGTCAGGAAGAGGGGATTTGTTAAGAGTGTATTGAATTGCTCTAACTGAAGAATTTCCAAGTGAGATTTGAAGCAGATGGGTACAGAGATAGCGCTTTGATTCTTTGAATCAGAAAGTGTTGTTTTTGGGGTTGCTCTGTTCCGAGATAGGAGGAAACTTGAGAGACGTCGAAACGCCAATTGATTGGTGAGGACTTTTCTTTATTTAACTCCGTGGACCCCTCAACAGCTCACAAATCACGGCTTATCCAGCCCTTTAATGGATTTACTTCCTATATTCTATTTCTTTATTTTGACTTTTTGGGTTTAAATATTTCACATGTAAATTATCTTCTCGTAAGATATTTTTCACTCAGAACATCTTTTTAAGGGTTTTAATGGGATTATAATAGCTAACGATTTAAAATATTTTTTATATAAAAAAAATTATTTAAAGCAAAAAAATCAAAATTTTTAATAATATAATGTACATCACGTTTCTAAACACTCTTTAATAATAATAATAAAAATAATGAAAGAAATGTAATAATAATAAAAATATTAAAAATAACAAGACACTGGTGGAAGAAATTGTGGTATAGTGACCATGAAAAAATCAGATTTTACTTAGTGATTAAATCTGATTAAATAAGATTAAATAATTATTTCTATCCCACCACCACCAATTTTATAAAAGTGGTGGTGGGATAGAAATAATGATTCAAATAATTAAATAATATTGTTAATAAATTATTATTTATAAAATTTTACAAGTTAAAAATATGTATGAGCAGGTTAACTAAATTATAAAGAATTGAATGAAGGCAATTTTGAAGTAAACAGGAGATCTAAAGAACGCATTAAGAAAACAATTTGGCTGTAAAGGATTTGTCTACAAGCAAGCGATGAGGAGAAAAGAAAGGGAAGTGAGAATTGTCCTCTCTCGCTACAAATAAGAAAGTTCGATGAGTTGTGTGGTAGGGGGCAATGAACATTCCGTGGAGGCCTCCATCTCGCTAGCTGTCAAGAGAACGTGCTTGCTTTGTCCATCTGTAGTTTTGACACGTGAAATACCGGTTTCGTCTGTTTTCGTGTTTTAATTTGTATTTGAAATGTTTTTATTTTAAAAATATCTATGTGATGATTTTATGTATTTTTTCAGTAATTCTATATCAAAAAATATATTGATATTAAAAATAAAAATAATTTTTAATTAAAAAACACCCTGCTTCACGTGGGCGTGTCGTCCAGCACGAAATAAAACGCACCGTGTAACTAAGAAATTTTCCTCTCTCGCAAAACGAGGTAGATTTGTGTGGTTCAGGTTTATCAGCGAGGAATGAATGGAAAACTCGTGGAAAAACAAATATCTAACGCTGATGTCAGAATCACCAGCCGATCGAAAGTCTTTGTCGGCAAAACCATGCAATTACATTAATCAAATGTCGTATATGTATTAATTGACCCTGACTTGTGAAAACTAAAAACCGAATGCGCACGTTAGATTCTAAAGTTCATTAGGATAATATTTGTTTTTAAAAGTTATTTTAAAAAAATATATTAAAATAATATTTTTTAATTTTACAAAAATATATAAAAAATAATTTTAAACGCAAAAAAAATAAACTTTCATATATCTTTATTTAAACCATATTTTCAAATAAAACTAAGACATAAGTGATATACGAAGATATCAATAAGTTCATGCTAGCAATTTTATTGACGTGGCAGACAACAAATCAATACATTACTTGTTATTAAAAGTGTTGTTGTGATTGTTTTTTAAAGTTTTTTTTATTTAAAAATATATTAATTTTTTTTAATTTTTTTAATTATTTTTTATATTAAGGAATCAAAATGATTTAAAAACAATAAAAATATATTAATTTAAAATAAAAAAATAAAAAATAATAATTTTGAAACATAAAAACAAAAAGAACCTTATATTAATAGATTAATATAGCATGTTGATTTGTTGACTGTCTTACCTGCATCCTCGATATTATTTTTTTCACGGAACAAATTCGAGTTCTTACTTATTTATTATATAGTAGGAGATGATAGACATCCATAGGAGCAATGGAAGTCCACATGTTAACCTATATAGTTGATAAATAAATTATTTGGTGGACTAGGTCCACCTCATAATTGAAAGTCACAGACGTAGCGAGAATCCTGTTGTTATGCTCAAGAGATATCAAGTTCTTTAATCATAGTAACAATATGTGAATTTCTTTTGTATTTATTGTGCAATATTCATCAGAATATTATTTAATTATGTTTGTGATATTTTTTTATTAATACCCTTTTATATTAAATTGCTATTATTGTGTATAAATATGATTTTATGTGATGATTTATTTTCTCTTTCTTTTACTTATACATGTTTTGAGATAGTTTAAAAACACAGTTGTACTCGTGTTTTAAAAAATTAAAAAAAATTACTAAAATTTAATTATATATATATATTTTAGATCGTTTTAATAGGTTGATCTCAAAAATAATTTTAAAAAATAAAAAATATTATTTTAATATATTTTAACATAAATAAAATATTTAAAAAACAATAATAACCATATTCTTACACCGATAATTCCTATCAACTTTTCGACCTTTTGAGTTTACTAATTTTCATTAATATATGGCAGCATTATCCCTGTATTAACCAGTAAGAAAATATTTGGTTTAGGTAAAAAAAAAATCAAGATACATAATAGTAAAAACCGATCGAAAGCATCGATGTTTATTTCCCGTATGCTTCCACCAAGAATCTAATTCAGATGAAATCTCAAATATCTTTGTTCAGAATCGTTGCTAGTCTTGGTGAATTGTTTTTATTGTTTACAAAGAATAGTGGTCAGCATGCCAAATAAAAAAAACACACGTGACTTAAGTTATATACTTAAGTGATGGAGTCACTTAGTAAAACAAATTAGTTTTATTTCTATTAAATGATAAAAAAAAAAAAACATTGGATAGATTAAATAAAACAAATAATCATGATAATTCAATAAAAAAATATTTATTTTAAAAAAAAAACAATAAGCTTAACTTATAATTCATTGAATATAACAAGAGAAAATGAAGTAAAAAATTATTTAAAAAATTAACTATAATTAACTAAAGTTAGTATGCAAACTTGTAATCTTAATAATGAGGGTTTAGTCAATCCGAGATATCCCCTCAAATTCACAACTTAAATCATAAGATCAAAATAATATAACAAAAAAATAAAAAAATTACAAAGCTAATTTTTTAAAAAAAAATTATCAGCCCATATTTTATTTTTAAACTCGTTATTCAAGTTCTCAAATCTAAAATACTCCATCTAAAAAAATCACAAAACTTAATTTTTAATTTGAATGATGAAATTAAAAAATTAATTTTAATTATATAAAAGAATTTAAAATTAAAATTAAAATTAAAAAAATTAAAATTAAAATTAAAATACAAAGTAAATTTTACATTTAAAGAAAAGTGAAATTAAAAAGAAAAATTAATTTAGAAAAATTAAAAAAAAAAATTAAAATTTACATAAAAACAAAAATAAATATTATGCCAAACACTGCCCGTATCGCGCGTCAAAACCTCTTTATCCTACCAGTTACCCCCTTTACCTCATCTGGACCCCACACACCATCCAATCCGATGGTTGATACCTCTCCCTCACACAATCTTAGGGTTTACATATAACCCTCTCTAACCCTCTCTCAGCCCCCAAACACCCTTCCCTTTTTTTTTTTATTGCAGCTCCCACCACTGCACCCTCTCTCTTTCTCTATCCCTCCCTCCTTCCCTCCCAATATTTCCGCCGCCCCCACCACCACTTCTTATCCGGCGGCCAATATCTCCTCCTCCTCCTTCACCTTCCCTCTCCTCCATAAAACAAAAAAAAAACATAATTCAAAAGAAAAAATCAAAACTTCTCTCTTAGACATTTTATCTAACAGTTGGCCTGTGTGTTTTTTATTCTTGTAAAAAAAAAAGAGGAGAGGGAAGTTATTTCAAAACCCACAAAAAAATCAAAACTTTTTCCGAGAAAAGCAAAAAAGAAACGGAAATGGCACAAGTTCAAGTACCAGTTCAACCACAGGGTGTGAATGCAGGGGCTAATAACCCTAATTTTGTGACGACGTCGCTTTACGTGGGTGATCTGGAAGCAAGTGTGACTGATTCCCAGCTCTATGATCTGTTTAATCAAGTGGGTCAAGTGGTTTCAGTCAGGGTTTGCAGGGACTTGACTAGCCGGAGGTCCCTTGGCTATGGTTATGTTAACTACAGCAATCCTCAAGATGGTCAGTTTCTATTTTTGTTTGTCTTTTTATTTTAAGTTTTGGGTTTTTAGTTGGTGATTATTAAGTGGAGAAACAAAGATTATTTAATTGAGCGGTTTTCTGTTAGGTTTTAGTGTTAATGTTGTATTTAATTGAGTGGTTTTAATGGGTCTGAATGATACTATGGTGTTCTATGTACCTTTGAGCGAAAAGTTTCGAACTTCAGAATTTTTGGGAGGGGTTTTCAACTGGGTATCATGACTTTTGAAGAGTACTTAATATGCTCTTAGAAATCGAGACTTGGTTGAATTTGATAACAAATAATGAATGCATTGATACCCTTAATATTTTGCATGTAGAGAATGTTGAGGAGTGTCTGTTTTTTTTTTGGTCTTCCTGGTGTGTTGTGTTAAATTCCATCCGTTCACTTTGTATTGTGTGGAACATGTTTACAGCTGCGAGGGCATTGGAAGTGCTGAATTTTACTCCCCTGAATGGAAGCCCAATCAGGGTTATGTATTCTCATCGTGACCCAACTATTCGCAAAAGTGGGGCTGGAAATATATTTATTAAGGTATTTGTATTTTATTACCGGTCAATTTGCTTGTTGCTATGGTTATTTGTATTTTTTTGGCTTCATGGAGTTCCATTTCTGTTTCTTGTCTGACTTGAATGCATTACTTGACAGAATTTGGACAAGGCAATTGACCACAAAGCTTTGCATGATACTTTTTCGGCATTTGGGAACATCCTCTCTTGCAAGGTTGCTACTGACTCATCTGGCCAGTCTAAAGGCTATGGTTTTGTGCAGTTTGACAGTGAAGAAGCTGCCCAAAAAGCAATTGAGAAACTGAATGGCATGCTGCTGAATGATAAGCAAGTTTATGTTGGACCGTTCCTTCGCAAGCAGGAAAGGGACACTGCTACTGACAAGATGAGATTCAACAATGTCTTTGTGAAGAATCTATCCGAAACAACAACTGAGGAGGATTTGAACAAAACTTTTGGTGAATTTGGAACCATCACTAGTATTGTGGTGATGAGGGATGGCGATGGAAAATCCAAGTGTTTTGGATTTGTAAACTTTGAGAATGCAGAAGATGCTGCTAAAGCAGTTGAGGCTCTTAACGGGAAAAAAGTTGATGATAAGGAATGGTTTGTTGGGAAAGCGCAGAAAAAATATGAAAGGGAAGTTGAATTGAAGCAGCGATTTGAGCAGAGTATGAAGGAAGCAGCTGACAAATTTCAGGGTGCAAACTTGTACATCAAAAATTTAGATGATAGCATAGGTGATGAGAAGCTTAAGGAGCTGTTTTCTCCATTTGGTACAATCACGTCTTGCAAGGTATGCAGCTTTGAATTTTAAGAGCTAACCATTTTGAGTATGCAGCTTTTGATGGTTTGTGTAATCTTCATTAATATCACCTTTTGTCAAAGAAGAATTTTCCTCATTACTTTGTTGATTCCTGACATTAGTATTAACATTAGAACACCTCTCATGTTTCTTGTAAATCCTGCTCAGAACCCAGTCTTCCAGCTGCACCAAAACAAAGAAAAAAAATCTGGTTAATAATCATATTAAGAATAAACAAATGTTGTTATGTCAATTGGAGACAGAAGAATATCCATGTACCCTCATGTTTCTGTATGATTTCTGACATGAGGAGGGGGGTCGATCACTCAAACTCATGCGCTATCCAGTTGGTTTTGTCAACCTTTGGAGCGTTTCCAGTTTAATGAACAACTGCCTTCCTGTATCCAGCAAGATTTCTCTGATATGTGATTGTATTACCATCTCCAACAACAGGTTTTTCAAAACTGATTTGTATATCAGTGCTAGTGGCTTTCAAAAACCACCACCTGCTGCTCGATTCAGTCTAGCTCCATTTCTATACTTTTTGTCCCCTGGTGTGAGAAAGTAGCATACTTTTTCTCCATGATGATTATCTCGAGCTGTTCATATAAACAAATAAATTTTATATTTGTAATTATAGTATCACAAAACATGTTTTCACCTACAGGTTATGCGAGACCCAAATGGAATAAGCAGAGGATCAGGGTTTGTTGCATTTTCAACTCCTGAAGAGGCATCCAGAGCTGTAAGTTGATACTTTTTCTGTGCTTTCATGAAGGCCCTAGAATACACTAATATCATTTTGTTGTTTTAATAGCTCTTGGAGATGAATGGAAAAATTGTTGTTAGCAAACCTCTATATGTTGCACTTGCACAGAGAAAGGAGGATAGAAGAGCTAGGTTACAGGTATGTTATTTTCATTTATGTTATCTTTTGTTTCCCTTTGTTATTTGTCAGTCTGCAGCTATGCTATCTTTCCTTTTTGCTGATCCTTTAAAGGTGTCTTTGTTCTTGTTCCTTGTAAAATTAATTTTCTTGATCGTTCATATCTGATGGATTTCTGTTTATCAAACAGGCTCAATTTTCTCAAATGCGACCTGTTGCAATGGCACCTTCAGTTGGCCCTCGTATGCCTATGTATCCCCCTGCGGGTCCAGGTCTTGGACAGCAAATATTTTATGGACAAGCCCCACCTGCTATCATACCACCCCAGGTAATGATTTCCACTTGTGTTGTTGCACGTTAATATCATAGCTATGTGTATGAATGTTCTGTTTTTTTATTAATAGATTTGTACCCATTTGTCAATTTTGTAAAATTGCTTTCTCACATGAAAGTGCCTTCTGTAATCGTTGCACTTTTATCAGCCTGGGTTTGGGTATCAACAGCAGCTTGTGCCTGGTATGAGGCCTGGCGGGGCTCCCATGCCAAATTTCTTTGTGCCAATGGTTCAGCAGGGTCAGCAGGGTCAGCGACCTGGAGGTCGACGGGGAGGAGCTGGTCAGCAATCCCAGCAGCCAGTCCCGCTTATGCAGCAGCAGGTTGATAGTCTTCTCCTTACTAGATAATTGAGATGGCAAAACCCTATCTTATGGTTTTATATGAATGACAGATGCTTCCTAGGGGGCGTGTCTATCGCTACCCTCCAGGACGTGGCTTGCCTGATGTGCCAATGACTGGTGTTGCTGGAGGCATGCTTCCTGTTCCATATGACATGGGTGGCATGCCAATGCGTGATGCAGGATTGTCTCAGTCAATTCCTGTTGGGGCTTTGGCTACTGCACTCGCAAATGCTACTCCAGATCAGCAGAGAACGGTATGCCCTATTCCTATTTTATTTGCATATTCATCTCTTAATTAGATTTTAATACTTGTGCTGTTCGAAATGGCACATAATAATACTGGAAGCATCGGCCATTTATTAAATTTTAATACTTTCCTCACTGAAATGGGCCACTGTTTCTTTCTTTATTTTTAACCGGAGGTGTATGGGGTTTTGTTGGACAAGGCCAGAATGATATGTTCATCACCTGAGAACGCATGTTTTCTAGATACAGTAGTTATTGTCTACTGGGACATATTAATGATGTTCTGATTAGTTGAAGCTGTCATGTTTTATCTTGCACCCAAAAATCATGTTTACTCATTTCAATTTTTCACAGTATAGATATCAGGAACATGCCAGCAAATTACAAAATGAAAATGAGAGGATCCCGATCCCAATTCCTATCCCTACTGGGAATGATATAAAATGTCTCTTCTGAAGATGAGTGAAATGGACATGTTGACCAACACATCTGATGCGTGTGCTAGTCTGGTTTAATTGATAGTTAATTTTTACTGGATGCATAACTGCAGATGCTTGGTGAAAATCTGTACCCTCTCGTGGAACAGCTGGAGCCTGAAGCAGCGGCCAAAGTGACAGGCATGCTTCTGGAGATGGATCAAACTGAGGTTCTGCACTTGCTTGAGTCACCAGAAGCTCTCAAAGCAAAGGTCAATGAAGCAATGGAGGTTCTAAGGACTGTTCAGCAGCAGGCCTCTGGCACAGCTGATCAACTAGCTTCTTTGTCATTGAATGACAGCCTTGTGCCCTAGGTTGAGCGTGGGCATAGTTTTTGAAATGCCAGACAACAAACCATTCTATCTACGGCTTTGATTTATACTTGACTACCTGGTAGCTTAGGCACCGGTTTTGTCTTATTTTGAGTTTCTTTCTGAAGTTGCATTGATGATGGGGACGGTATTGCTTAAACTTTTGTTATGCGAGTGACAAATTTCTGGTGCTTTAACATGTTCGTACGATGCTGTTTTAGGTTATGAAATTAATGGGCGTTAGTTATTTAAGATGGGAGAGATGCAATTTGCAAGATCTGGCTACTGGGTAAGCAAGGGTTTAATTTGAAAGAAATTAGCATAAATGGTTCACCATGTTTAGGAAGCAAAACCCCACTTCAGGCTTTTGATTAGAAGAGGGGGCGTGATCCTTGTGGTGGACACCGCTTCCAATGAACATCCTTAACAGTCACACCATGAAGCTGAAAAGTTCAATTCAAAGTACAATTCCGAAGGGAAAAAAAAGCTTAAAACCGGAGCACACCGAAAGCTCCCTGGAGAAATAACTGATAGCTCTGTTGCAGTAGGCATGCGTTGGTTAACTAGCGGTTACATTGTTTAACAAGGGATGGCCGATTCATGTAGTTGTTGCCATCATACAAGCATGTTGTGATCCTGCAGCGGATAGAAAAGGAGAAAAAGCAGCAAAAGGAATCTCATTAAAATTAAAAACGTTTAGGTGTTCTCTTTTAATTTCTAATCTAACATTGTATAAATATATATATGCACAAAAAACAACTCTAAAGTTACGATCACATTTCCTAAGACTCCCAATGGTACAACATCCTATAGACATAATTCGGCTATGCATCCCATTACTGGTACTGGCCTCAGAAACATCAAAACTTGTACATAAATTAAGCTTCCTGTCGATTAGCACGTCTTTGTCTAATTCCCACATCAGCTTCTCGAATCAAACCAGTGTCCTGTGAATTTTCTGCTTCGGAGGAAGTCCCTGCCTCCTTTTGCTCCTCCCCAAAGTTATGTAGCTTGCGACCAATGAGATAGCGATCATCACGAATTGAATTGTGAAGGTTGGTGAACCAGACATGGAATCTCTTGGCACAAAAGCACAGCAGGCTGAAGCAGAGACATCCCAGCCATGCAAATCGGTACACTGCTGAGTTTACTGCCATAGGGTACCCAAGCACAGGAAATACTCCTCTTGCTAAGACATAAGGTACACACAAGGCTGTTAGCAGCTTCATTATTATTGGGAACACAATCTCCTGCAGTACCCAAAGGCATTGCAGCCTTGAGAAACCATCTTCTCTCACCCTTTCAAATTTCATTCGCCAACTTTCATCCACCAGTGGCATCACCTGGTCCAACATAACCTGTTCAGGCACAAGATTTATTTTGAGTATATGAAATGGAAATCATTGTGGTATCATTGATGTCACAATCCCAACCCACCATGAAAATACTCTCTGCTCCTAACACTCTACATTCTTAAAGGCAGCAACCCATTGCTAGGATAAAACAATCTATGTTATTGCAGATCACTATATGGACATTATAAAAGCATGCAGTAGAAACAGGATTTTAATGCTTTACAGACTAATGAAACAAAAAATTCCCTAATCCACAGTAATTTGAAAATAGATACAATTGTTACTTCTGCAAATATTGAACCCTGGGCAATCTAAGAACAAGCACACATCTCTTAGGGCGTTGGTGATCTACTTTTCAGGCATCTGATAGTAAATCACCATGTCCTATCAGGCTTTTAATTGCCAATAACCATAGGTTATGCAGGTTGGGGCAATCCTGAGGATTATTTAGCAATTCATAACTAAAGCGTAAAATAATCATTTGGAACTGACAGTTTGATAACTCACCAGCCGAGTACAGATCTTAAGAAAGATGAGCCCTAATGCCCAATCCTGATACAAAAGGAAAACTGGGCTTTCATCTACAGGCACCCGCAATGGCACAATTACCAAAAGCTCAAAGAGAAGCCCAATCAACACTGGGATAACAAAGATCTGGAACGTGAAAACAGCAAATTTAAGAGTTGAGAGTCAAGAGTTCTCATTTATGAGAAACAAGCAAAACAACATAATCATAACGACATACCCATATTGACAAAAGAGCCAAGCTCTTGAGAACAATGCTACACCACTTCCATACTTGGCTCAACAACACTGTTGCCCTCTTGGTTCTAATTTGCTCAATGGAGTATCTTGCACCAGCTAAAGCCGTCCAAATGACATAACTTCCAATTACAAAAGCATAAAGATCTGAGGAAAGAAATAAAACAAGAATAAATCAGCTCTCTCATCCCAAATGCACGATGCAAAAGAACCAAACAAATTCAATCAACCACATTACCGTTGCACTTGATGCCATGAGTTATTGGCAGAAGAGGAATGGCATTGAAAAGAGCACGCCCAAGTGATATCGGAACAACTATCAACACGGAGTTGAAGATAAGTAAAGACATCCATGCCACCACCAGCAACAGGACGATACGAAGAGCAAAGCTGTACCTGCTACAAGACACATGTACAATATCAGGAGCAATCAAAGCAGCCTTGACCCAGTGACCATAACGAAATGCAACAACAAATAAATAACGATAAGAAAATATTAAAGTGATAGATAATGCATCATTAATTGCAAGCTTCTGGCAGTTGATGGTGCACAGAACTGCAATACCAATCAGCACTAGATGATTGAAGAAAGGTAAAACAATACAATGACATAATAGATTATAAGATCTTAAAGATATTCATGGAATGCCATACAACAGCAGAACACAAGGATATCATGAATGCTTAAGAACTAAATATAAGTAATCTTTCTACCCTTGCATTTAAGATTTAAAACAAGTAATCCATAAGATAAGAGCAATGTCACAAATGATGGAATAATGACACATTGGATGATTGCCAGTAGAGGTTACTGGGGCAGGCTGATTGAGGAATAAAATATCAGAACCCCTACTTCCAATTCTTGTTATCAGGAAAACAAAATCAGAAGGGTACACTATAATGTACAGGTATGAAGAAAATTAACATAAAGAGTCTAGGACAAACAAGCCACTACAGATGATAAACTATTTTTTAAAAATAACATGATGCAGATAATAAAGATAAAAAAATGGTAACCAGCAAAGAATGATATAGTTCAGACAACCAAGTTAAACTGTTAATAATGTAGCACATAATGCATACTCTGAATCAGATTGTTCATCACTATCATCCTCCTCCGCAGAACTTCCTGCTGTAAGAGCGGTCCTGTTTTGGTCATCTGCGGCTGCAAGGGCCACTACAGCCCGATCCTGTCCACCGAGTTGCACTGCCTGTAGTCTATCCTGTCTTCCTTGCTCCACATTTCCATTGTCTTGACCACCACTGTCCTCAGGTCCAGGCAGTAAGAAATCCGTTAAGCCAAGTGCCCAGCCAACTGCCGTAAACCAGTAGTGGAGAAGGGATTTGATTGTGGTCCGCAACTTAAAATGTTCAATGGCAAAAGGGATGCATATTTGAAAGAGAAGCATGTCAGCCGGAATTTCAGTAAATGGGTCGGATACCCTGAAATAAAAGTGCATTTGGATATCAGCAAATAATGGCAATAAACAATTGTGGTACCTCCAAAAATGAACAGTGTGTGTAAATGAAGTGTGGGTTTCTTACGATATGTCCAGTGGAAAAATGGAAGGTGCCATTCTCATAGCAAGTTTAACGGGTAAGAATACAAGCATCACAATTAAACTTCCATAAACAGCAACAGACAATAAAACTCTGCGAGCATGCTTGTGCACAGGATCATCAATTAAATCACGGAATGGGTTGTAGTTAGGATCTGCTGGATCTCGAAGAAAATACAAAACCCCTTGACGCAAAACCTGCAAACAGTAAGGAAAAAGAAAAACTATCAATTCAATTGAACCACGTGATTAGTTATTCAAATTTGAATAAAAATAAGATGGCTGAGAAGAATACCCCACGAAGAAGGCTCACAAAAATGCTTATATGTAACATGTAAACAATTCCTACAACCCAATGAACTAATGAGCTTGCTAAAGGAGAAATCCCGAAGAATTGAACCCTTTGAGCCATAGACTTTCCAAACATCCTTATGGTACAAACATCCAACCACCATCCACACATCAAAGGAAACACCCCAAGTTCGATAACCAGAAGGAAGGCAACCTTAATCATGGTCATCAAGTGTCTCATGGCTGCCAAGAACTGCCTGAAGAGGGATGGAATTGTCTCTGCTATAGAAGCAATACCATAAAATCTCCCCATAGTCAAAGGTTCACCCCTAGTGTACCGAATTAAAACAATGATGCCAAGATAGAAGAAGACTAAAGAGAATATAAACATGTATCCAATAGCAAGAGTTGTGACATCAGAAAGCCGTGATGTGCCAACACTTGCCCCTTTCAGGAGATCTGCAGAAAGTGGACTGCTTAAGTTATTTGCAACTTCATTTAGTCCACTGGCATTTGCATTTAACATGCCTGCAACCTTGCCAAGAACCCCACTGTCTTCACCTTCAGATGTCAAATTTGCAACAGCAGTTAATGCATTCTTCAAGGTGATATTTGCTAAGGAGAGGGCAGTATCAGTAAGAGGCATGACTGTTGACAGCACAGGAACACTTGCAGAAGAGAAAAGCCATGATATGTAGTATAGGATAATCCGTCCCAATGAAAATGGCACAAAGATTACAGCACCAAGGAATATCATATTGCTAGCCAAAACCTGCAGATCAATAAAGCCACAATAAAAAAAATTCACCAACATGGAAAAATGAAGCTGCGTTTTATTCAGCCTTTACTTTTATCTTGATGGAGTCAACACCACAGCAGAGAGAATAACTTTTAAAATTAGTTGCAAGACAGAAGAAAAGAACAGACAGTTGAAGAGGGGGGAAGCATCGTGATGAATGAAGATATGTCCAATATTCACTAAGTAGAGGAAGGAAAGAGCATGGAGATTGAAAATGACTTGGATGTGATAGAGTGAAATTCTTGAAGGCAAATGATAGCAAATGATAAAAAAAATAACACCAAACAATATGATATAGAGCAGTGGACTTACAGTGAATGCATTTTCAACTAAATGGAAAACAGGACCCTGCATGCCCACAAGCTCATCAAAGGGCACATCCTCTGCACCATCAGCATCATCTAAACCATCAAACATCTGCTCAACATGAGCCTCGAGACGAGCTGCCTGCATCTCCCATCGAGCAGCAACATTCTCCGCATTCCTTCGAATTATTTGACCACCCCCAGCAATTCCCTGTGCTCCACCAGCATCTTCAGCATTTGCCTCACCAGCAACATTTCTATTAGCCTGTCCTGGTTGTTGTCTTGCAGCACGGGCACCATTTTGATCTCCATCATCTTCTCTCTCAGCATCCTGTCCTCCAAGCTCTCTTAAATGCCTAAAATAATCTCTTAAAGAGGTTGCACCAAGAAAAATGAAAACAATACTCGCAGAAAGCAGGAACCCATGCAGACAATCGGTAAGAATAACAGTAGTGGAGATATGACTTAAGAATAATCTCTGGGCTTCAACAAAACTCCTCACAAAAGCCAACCTCCATATCCAAAACGTTATGAAGGGTATAATTAGAAGCCAGACAGAAAGCACGAAGCTGAGACGCAAAAAAAATTGCAGAACATGGCAAGTCTTCATTGCCATCCCTACTACAAACTCCTGGAAAGGAAGCCTTGCCGGGGCATTCTCAGAATAAACAGGAGAGAAAGAAAATGGATGTTTGCAAACCTACAAAAAACACGAAGAAATTCATTGGGAAACAAGGAAATGCATTTCGTTTCCTATAAAACAAAGAAAATGCCAGAGATACCACTTTTATCATGCGTTTAACCCATTACACAAAAAAAAAAAAAAAAAAGCAATTCATCAATTTTCTTCAACCACCTTTCATCCCTATATTATGAATCTAAAATTAAAAATACTGTGAGCCTAAGCATATCCAGTACAAACCGAAACTTCGTAGATTAAAGCAAAAGGAAGAAAGTTTATATGTGTTTTTCTTTATAAAGACTCCGATTAAATCCTAGTTTCACCAAATTGTATTAATTAAACAACCTCCAAACCCTAATCAAACCTCTTCCGATCAATCTTTCAACATTTCAATTATTACCTCACAAAATCCCTAATTATCAAATGAAACACACGAAACAAGATAGCAAGAGAGAGAAACCTCGCATTGGCGAGCATTACTATGATTGAGCCACTGAAGGAGACAATCCTGGTGAACAAACTTAATACTACCACTGCAAGCGCAAGGATACCGTAACGGATTCTCCGCATCTCCTGGATTCCTACATATCCTGCAAACATCCCCCTCCTCTTCCTCGTCATCATCAAACTTCGCCGCCGCCGCCGCTCCGGAACTCTCCTCTATCCCCATCGAACCGGATGGAGATTGTGTCTGGTTTACGCTCTCGGGGGCGGCTTCAGCGGTGCTCGGTTGTTGTAGTGGCGGTGGCTCCACCGCGGAGTCGATCTCCATGGGGGGAAGGCTGCTAGGGTACGGGATTTAGAGGCGGGTTGGCTCAGTGAGTTAATGGCGCGAGTTGGGAATGGAGAGAGATTCCAGAGTTTGTATTTTTGGAGGTTTTATTTAATGAGAAAAAACTAAAAAGGGTAAATCGCAACGCGGATTCAGTGTTTTGACGCATTTGTCCCTGATTGTGGGGTTTTATTACGGGAGTATCCTGGTGGGGATTTGGTGAGGATAGCGAGGTCTGTTTGCTAGGGATGGGTAGATGACGTGGAGGTGTAAAACCGGTAATTCACGTAGGAGTTTTAAACTCGGTGGTCGTGATGATAAATTTGACCAGATATTAATGGATATCGACCGCCTTAACTTAGATGGGTATGAAATTTTTTGATTTAGTCGGGCTGGAGAAGAATCTGGAAGTATTAAGATTGGTTTCGAGGTGGTTGTGGATATTGCTATGTCAGACGTTGACTTGACCCCACTCCAATTCAAAGTGTATAAATAATTTTAAAGTTTGAAAATATTAAAATTATACCAAGATATAAATTAAATATATATATATATATATATTATATACACATACACAAAATTCATTATTTATTATAATAATTTAATTATTTTTTTGCCCTTAAAAAAACAATAATCTTGGTGATAAGTGATAACAGTATTTTGATCTTTCCAGTTGATCCATTAAGGAATTAACCAAGATGTAAATGTCTTTTTAATTTTTTTTTGCATGGTGAAATGATCTAATTATTCTCCAACTCATCATTTTTTAAACCAACAAAGAAAGGTATTTTTGTTTTTATATATTTTAAAATACAGTAAAATAACAAGTTTATTCTTGAAAAAAAAAAATAAACCATGTATATATGGGTATTTTGGTTTTTTCACTTAGGCTTTTTTGTAATTATCAAGTTCATCAAGGGTATTTTTATCTTTTAACAAGGTTAAATATTAATTAAATTGAAAAAATTGATGACCCATAAAAAGCGCTCACTTACTTTAAACAGTGTGTACAACATCTACGATGTCACAAAATCCTCATTTGCATTGTTGTTGGAAGAGCCGCCAAGTCCTTTTTTTTTGTAAGAGCACGTGTCGGTGTGACAATTTGTCTCCCCTCAACCTTATTTTCTTTTTAAAAAAAAAAAATTACAGGTTGATCCTCTTTGTTGTTGATATTTCAACCTTATTTTTTTTATTTGTAATTTTTGTTCATGATCTTTTTGTAATTTTTTTTTGTTTTTAACTTGGTCCTTCAATTCTAATTTTTTTATATATTTTTTTAATTTGATCTTTATTTTTTAAAATTTTTAAAATTTTTTTATTGTATATTAGTTTTCTCAACTTTGGAGCAGTTGGGGAAAAAATGGAATTGTCTTTCTAAAATAAGAGAGAATTTTAAACCTCCTACTTATCTTAATTTTCAGTGTTCATATTGCGTTGTTTGTGTAAAAAATGTTGTTAATTCTCTTGCCAAAGTACTACAAAGTCATGTTTTCCTTTAGTATTCTGCAGGGCAATCATTCTGTTGTTGATCTCCAAATGCATAGTGTTCTTATGTTGTTGATGTCTGTTTTTGTTAATCCTAGGGCATGCAATTGAAGTATTAGGAGGAGGTGATATTACCTTTGCCTATAGGGTGTGAAAAGACCACATTTTTCATGCGAATGCCTGTTTTGGGCATCCAATTTGCTTAAATTGATGGATATGCTATACATGTACATATAGGAAATTAAAATTGCCGGTAGTTATAGCCTATGATTTGCTTAATCATATATTAAATAGTTGTAAAATTATAGCATTTAGGTTTGGATTTCAAGTTATAAATATCTAAATCTAATCAGGTTGAGATTGAATATAAAAATTCATACCCAATCAGATTTGAAAAGTAATTTTAGATTCAAATTCAATATAAATAATGCAAAACTAAATCCATAGATACATTTACCATCCCTACTTTACATCTCATCAAATTAAACCTCATTTATGAACCAAAAATTTTGTAGTCAAACCTCAAATTAGCCCCTTGTTTTATAATCCAAATCCCAATTAAGTTTTCAAAACATTAAATTGAGTTTTATATCCATAGTCTTTACAGATTTTATGCAAGGAAATAATAAGATTGCGAAAGGATAAAAGGTAAACTAGAGATTTCATTCAAGATCCAGCTTGTTTATATATACTCTCTTTCAAAAAAAAAAAAATCCAAAAGAGAGTTTATAGAAATTAATATGGTTCATCTACTAAAAAAATAATCATATAACATTTTTTATAATTTCGTATGCCCATACTTCCCATACACCGGACACATGCCCAACTTCCCTTGCAAGATATATGCCCATGTAAGGCCTAGGCCTCGGCGTGACATGCCCAACACCCTACGAGCTCGGGTTGTGCTCGAGCCCAACATGTTTGGGTTAATACAACGTGTCTAACCAATCTTTCATCTCTAATGAGCTCGGAAGCCTTGCTTGAGCCCAATATTCGCTAAAGAAATTTTTTAAAAACCTCACCTGAATCTTTCAGTATTTTATATTGATTTCATTAAGTATTATTTTGAGTACAATACAATTTAAAATATCACAAGGATAAAATTACATTTTAGTCCATTATCTCCATAAAAAGAGAAGATTTATGGGCTATAAATATACAATGAATCCGCCACAAAACCCCTCTTTTCATATGAAAAAAAATTCTATAAACTCATAATGGTAACCCAATATTTTTATAAGTCTTTGTGGATTAATAACATAGAGACTTAGGGGGTTGTTGATGGATTCAAATAAAATAAACCTAAAAAATCCCTAAAATGACAAAAAGCTCAATAAACACCAAGTAGCTTAGGCTCGGGCAAGATTCCTGAACTCACGCACCCAACATGGGCATACGCCCATGCAAAGGCTAGACATACTGTCACACCTAGTCTTATTGAGTGTGTTGTCATGCCTAGCACCCTTATATGCTCTAGCCATCATGCTTGAGCCCAACATTCTTGGACCCATCTTTCATCTCTAATGAGCTTAGGAACCTTGTCCGAGTCCAACATTCACTGGAAAATTTTTCAAGACCTTGCTCAGGTTCTATAGTATTTTATATTGATCCAATACGTATTATTTTGAGTTGAATACAACTCAAAATATCACAAGGGTAAAATTATACCTTAGCCCTTTCTCTCCATAAAAAAAGACAAGACTCGTAAGCTATAAATACATCATGAATAATTCAAACTAAAGGTTCACAATTTCTTTATTCTTAATATTTTTAGCATATATATTTTGAGAGTTTATCTCTCTAAAATATCATTGCACAATTCTAACTCTACAAAGTTATTGACTTTATTATTGGAGATTTTCCATGTCCATCAAAATAGATCTTTTGTAGGCATTAACTACCAACCATATTAACTTACCGAGCATTGTCTACTACTATCACAGATACTAGCCACCTTGACTAGGTATCGCCTGCTATTATCAACCAACTGAGCTTTTTGTATCAAGTTGCGATACACTTTGATTAGAAAAAATAGATTAAATTACTTAAACTAAAAAATTAACCAATTATCTAATATATTTTTTTATCCTAAGCTTCTTGAATTCCGTACTCATCACTAACTCTAAACATTTTGAAGACTGTAGCATCCCATCTTCAAAGTCAATATTGAAATTGTCAAGAAAATTAATGTACGAGGATTTAATCAAGTGCACATTTGCAATTCGATACTGCAAATTTCACATTTGTTCCAACTTTTTTGTCGAGTACATTAGATGATAATAAGAGAGCTTAATTAAGCAACCAACCAAATAGTTATCATGAAATAACTATTTGGCAACAACAAAGACCTTTGTGATGAGTTGCACGCGGTGGGATTGGTAAGACACACAAAGCACTTTCTGGAGAGTAATGGTAGAGCTTGCATGTCTTCACGCAGTCCGAGTTCCTTTTGCACGTAGCCGAAGCGCTAGGATAAATACAGTGACTCAGTTCTCCATTTGTCTCCATTGCTTGACCAAGGAAAACAAGCAAGACGACAAGGAGGGAGACCAACTGTCTTGAAGCTTTTGAGAAGCCATTGTCTTGCCTTGCTTAACCTTAAAAAAAAATCACAAATTTTTAGCTTCAAATAAGAACATTTCGTTCGACAGAAACAGCAGGTTAGGGAAAGAAGCTAGCTAGCTATCAAGGTTTATATACTTGCATGGAATGCTTTTAAGGCAATGAAATCCGACATATTGATTTCTTTCTCAAAAAGAAAAAAAAAGTCAATGTATATATGGAAATGATTTAAATAATTAGAGAGAAAATACAAATAGGATGTCTCTTTAATTGTCTTGATTGCTTCATAATTCGCTTTCTAAAGATTTTCTTGTTCACTTGTAACTTCTATTTCTCAATATCTTAATTATTAGAAGTATTGAAATCATGGAAAATGAGACATGGCTTTGCGGACAAAACTTCATCCTTCAGAAAAGACAAAACAGTTTTGGATTTTCAGTTAAAGGAATCTATTTTTTTTATTTTGACCAAATTTTTTTTTTAATACAGTTATAATTATAATGAACTATGGTTTCGGTTGTTTTTTAAAATATTTTTTATATAAAAATATATTAAAATGATTTTTTTATTTTTTAAAAATTATTTTTTATATCAGCATATCAAAATAATCTGAAAACATTAAAAAAATATTAATTTAAAGTAAAGAAAAAATTTAAAATTTTAAAATTTTACAAAAATCTTTTAAAATAACATCTTAATTAGAATTATTAGCTTGTTGAATAAACTTATAGGCCCATAAAAATTAAAATAAAAAATAAAAAGAGGAAAGCAAAGCAAGGGGAGTACTTAAACCAAGGTGTAACAATAATATAAGGGTTGAACTTATTAAATTGATTTTAGTATGATAGAGTTGCAGTACTTTCAATTTTGATTAATGGTAAACATAATTTATTAAACAATACACGATTTCAGGACAGATGATGAAGGAGATAGCTCTCTCCTTTGAGTCATGAGTCCATGAGTTTGAATTCTAAGATTAGTTTTCACAAGAACTTATTTTTTTTGGAATATATATAGTTTCTCATGAAAAATGTTAAGAAAATAGGTCTTGATTAATGTGTAAATTATTTTAAAGATATTTTCAATCATTATAAAAAAAAGAAAACGATGTACGCAAGTCTAAATTATCACATAAACCATGTAAGCAATTATCTGATTATATAATTATAATGCACAATCTAATAATAAAAAATTATAATATTCATAATCTTAGAATTTTATAATTTTTATATTCAAATAAATATTTAAACAAAACTTATTTTGAACCACAACAAACTCTTGAGACATTGAAATCCTAAATATAATTTCATGAGAAAAAAAATATGTACATTTATGATACAAAGAATAGACCTCTTATATCAAACAGTCATCAAGTGTGTTATTATTAAATAAAAAAACCACTTATACAAACTAATTATTAAATAAAAAAACAACTTTTATAAATTGACCAAATGGGTTTTAGCAACTAGCCATTTGAATGCACTTCATCACGAGTCGAATAATTTTTTTCATGGAAAAAAAATATACATAGGCTCCTCCAAACTGTTTTTTTGATAATAAATACAAAAAGAATTGAATGATAAAATTAAAAATAAAAATATTTGATTTGAAAAATAATAAAAAAAAAGACTTTAACCAACTGAGATCAACCTACTAAACTCGTGATTCGAGTTATGTATCTCATTTAAATATACATCAACCATGTGCAAAGAACTTTCTTTTATATCAAACAGCAATTTAAAAAAAGTAAAATGAAACTAGGGGCTGCATGTGGGATTGAAATAAAAAATAGCCTCGGATTTATTTAAAGATTGATAACAAATGTTTTTTTTTTAAAAAAAAACATATTTTTAAAAAAATGGAATGACGTTTTTTGTAATATGAAAAGGTTAAAAATACATTAAATAATAAAAAAAAAAATCAGGGACATGAGCCTACCGCACACCTGGCCTATAAAAAAGGCCTAGCTTGCGCTCCATCCTATAAATAAGGCTTGACTCTTTAATTTTTCCAATAGTAAAAGGCGGACATCACATTGTTTGTCCTTTAATTAAAAAAAAATTGCAAATGTCTTGTTGTTTGCTGGTCTAGTTTCTAGTGAACATGGGTCATTAGAAAACTTGGGCCCTATGTATTGTTTGCCTAAAATTTTGATTTTCAATCTATTTTTTATCCAAAATATATAGAAAAAAATTAAGACACCTTGATAAACCCATTAATAGCATTAAAAAACCTAAAAAGCATACAACAAACCCAAAATTATCAAAAAACAAAAAAAAAATTTCTCTAGCTCAAATTGTTTTTTAAGCAATTTAAACGTGAAAAAAATACCTTAAGTGGATCTCCCCTCACCGAATATGACCCATTGATATTAAGATCAACCATATTGGTGGCTAAAATTGATGTTAACGGTGATCTTCTCTCTTTACAGCTAAAATCTCGTGACTCTCTCTTTCTCTTTTTCTCTTTCTCTCAAACTAAGGATTAAAAATAAGAAAAATAAAGTTTTGGACTAAAATTGGCTCTTTGTTTTCCGAAACTTAAAATATTAGGGGTCGTAGTATTTACAATTTAGAAAGTATAAGGTCTACAATAAATATTTTGTTCAAAGTTCAAAACAGCTACCCATTTCCCTTGTTTTTTTTTTTTTCACTTTAGTCTCATGTCTTGTAATCTTACCATTTCCTAATACATTAACCTAGATTGGCTTCCAATTTGATCATATAAGAGTGAGAAAAAAATTGTATTGAGATAAAGAAAAAACCACCATGAATAATGAGTTCATAGTGTTTTGTGAGAGGATTCATAATGTAATTCGTACTGATCATTCTATAGGTACTAACACTTTACTCTCTAGTACACCTGAAGCTCTATTTTCATTTATAGCCCTTCAAGCTCCATCCGAAATTATAGATCCACCTTTATGTCAATCCATAGGCATCCGTAAGTCCATAAAGTTACCATATTTTGTTTATTCTTGTTATTCTTCAATCTTTTCTTTTTTTTTTTTTTAGTTTCTATACATTGTCTTTCTAAGCTCTCTTTCTATAAAGAGGTAATTCTTAATCCTTTTTTGCACTAAGATATGGATGATGAACTTTCTTCTTTGCATAAGATAAATACTTAGGATTTAGTTCCTCTACCTCCTAGTAAAAGTGTTGTTGGTTGTCGTTAGGTGTATAAGATTAAAACTAATTTTAATGAGTTTATTGAGCGAACAATACAAAACTAGGTTGGTTGCAAAATAATATTCTTAACAATATGATATGGATTATGAGGAGACATTTGCTTCTGTTGCAAAAATGATTATTATTCATGCTCTTATTACAGTAGCTTTGGTTTGTCAGTGACATATCTCTCAACTTGATGTTAAAAATGCTTTATTGAATGGAGATCTTTAAGAAAAAGTTTATATGGTGCCCTCTCCTAGTGTTTCACATAACTCTAGGTATGTTTGTAAGCTCAAGAAAACATTATATAGTCCTAAACAAGCACTTTGTGCTTGGTTTGAGAAATTTTCTATTGTGATTTATTCTATTGGATTTGTTTCTAATAACTATGATTCTACTATTTTTATTAAGTGCACTGATGCAGGTTGTATCATTTTATCTTTATATGTTGATGACATGATTATTACTAGTGAATGCATTAATGATATTTCAATTTTGAAAATAAAGTTAGCCAAACAATTTGAAATAAAGGATTTGGTTTCTCTATGATACTTCTTAAGTATTGAGGTAACCTACTCACCCAAAGGTTATCTTTTTTTCTCAGTCAAAATATATTACAGATATTCTTGAGTGGGCTAGACTTACTCATAATAAAACTGTAAATGCTCTTATTGAGGTTATTGTAAAGTATTCTTCTTTTAATGGTTTACCTTTGTCAGATCGTGATTTATACCATACTATTGTTAGGAACTTGATATATATCATTATTACTCGTCTAAATATTGCATATGTTGTTTATGTTGTTAGTCAGTTTGTTGCTTCTCCAACTATCGTTCATTGGGCAGTTGTTCTTCGTATTTTATGATATCTTCAAGGTATAGTCTTTTACTTTCACCCACCTCTTTTTTGGAGCTGCGTGTATACTTTAATGTTGATCATGACATTGATGTCACAGATCACAAGTCTATTATTAGTTTTTGTATCTTTTTAGGTGATTCTCTTATTGATGGAAGACTAAGAAACAATCTATTGTTTCTCAATCTTCAAACGAAGCAGAATATCATTCTATGACATCTAGTTCCAGAAAGATTTTTTGGTCACGTTGGTTACTTGCAGATATGAGAGTTTTCCTTTCTCATCTTACTCCTATGTATTGTGACAACTAGAGCTCTATTCAGGTTACTCATAACTCAATTTTTCATGAACGAACTAAGCACATTGAGATTGATTGTCATCTTACTCGTCGTCATCTCAACCATGACACCATTACTTTGCCTTTTGTTTCTTCTTTGTAAATTACAGATTTCTTTATCAAGTCACGTTTTATTCTCCAATTTCATTTTCTAGTTGACAAACTCTCGGTACTTGTAGCTATTGCATCGTGAGTTTGAGGGGAGATGTTGAGAAATATATGGGTTTTTTTTCTTGTTTTATTTATTTTGGGTAGAATAATATTTTTATTTTCTTTTCAGTTTAGCCTATATATAATCTCTTTGTATTTAGGTTAAATTTGTTCCTTTAGATTATTGTGATCATGTAGTATCAATGAAAATCTAACGTCCTCCTCTTTTATTTTTGTATTTCTCTTTATTTATTTGGATTGTTTAACAATTAAATAGAAAACTACTTTTACAAACTGACCAAATGGGTTTTAGCATTAACTAGCCATTGATCAGGCTTCATCACAGGCTGAATAATTTTTTTTCATGAAAAAAAATGAATATGTAGGCTCCTCCAACGTGTTTTTTTCGATAGTAAATGCAAAAAAATAAAAATTGAAGGACAAAACTAAAATTAAAAATATTCAATTTGAATAATAATAATAATAATAAAACTTAAGCCAACCAGGATCAATCTATTAAACTCGTGATTTGGATCATGCACCTCATTTAATTATACATCAACCAAATGCATCAGACTTTCTTTTATATCAAACAATTTAAATAGTAAAATAAAAATAAAAGCTCATCTGGGCTTGGAATAATAAATAGCCCTATATTATTTAAAGATTGACAACAAAAGGTTTTTTTTTTTTTTTTTAGAAAAACCCTTTAACAAACAAACAAACAATGGATAATGTGTCTTTTTTTTTTTTAATCTGAAGGGGTTAAAAATATATTAAATCAAAAAATAGAATAAAAAGTTAGGGGTGTGGGCCTACCCACACACCTGGCCTATAAAAAGGCCTGGCTTGCGCACCAGCCCATGAAAAAGACCAGGTTTGCAAACTAGGCCTTTATTTTTTCCAACAAAAAAAGGCAAAAGATTTTAATTAAAAAATTACAAATGTCTTGTTGTTAGCTGGCCTAGTTTCTAGTGATCATGGGTCATTGGGAAATCAGGTCCTGTGTGTTGTTTCCTAAAAAAAAAAAAATGATTTTCAATCCATTTTTTTTTACCAAAAACACCTTGATAAACCCATAAATAACATTAAAAAAACTAAAAACGGTATAAATTTCCTTGGTGAAAACACGATATCAAATTTATTTTTTTAAACAATTTAAAAGTTTAAAAAAATACATAAGTGGATCTCTCGTCATTGAATGGGACTCGTCGACACCAATATCAATTATATTGGTGGCTAGAACTGGTATTAACGATGATTTTATCTCTTTACCGCTGGAATCCTGTGACTTTCTCTCTCTTTCTTAAACCAAAGATTAAAAATTAAAAAAATAATAAAGTTTTAAAATGAAATTGGCTCTTTGTTTTCTGAAACTTCAAAAATAAAGGGCCCTAATATTTACAATTTAGAAAATATAAGGTCTACAATAAATATTGTCCAAAGTAAAAAAAAAAAAAAAACTATCAATTTTCCATTTTTTTTTATTCCATGTCTTGTAATTTTACTATTTCCTAACAAATTAACTTAAATTGGCCTCCAATTTAGTCATATAAGAGCGCAATAAATAAATAAATAATATATTGGGACAAAGAAAAAACCATGATGAACTGTGTTTTATGAGAAAATCCATAATATAATTTTACAAGGTGAATATTCCACACTTTTTAAAGTACTTTTAATATTTATTCAACCATTTAATTTCACAACATCTCATTCATGAGTGTCACGTATTACAAACCAATCATCAAATTTTAAAAGTAAGTTTTCTCTCTCCCTCTCTCCTTGTTTGAGCATATTGGACCCTTGCGTACTCCTTTACTGTTTGAAATCATGATTAGGCATGTTACATTGTCGAAGAAAAATGAAAAATTAATTGTTTGCTGTTAATTATTAGGCATATAATAAAGGTGGAGGAGGTCAAAAGAATCGGGCGCACGTCGTTCAATATTCTCCAGACATTTTAACCCAACAAAAGTGTTTGAATGGGAGACATTCCATAAAGTTGTATCTTGAAAATTGCTAAGGTGAAAGTTTTCCCTGCAAAACTTATACTAAAAAGGATGAACGTTTAAGACTCCCCTCCCTCCCTCCCTGTTTTTTTTTTTTATAAAACTCTGACTTTTGTTTCACTGTTGTTAAAATTCAAAAAAACAATTATTAAAGTGAGGACATGGATGATAATTGAGCAACAATTCTTAATGATTTCAAAGCATGTCAAAAATGCAAAGCTCTTGGCATGAGTTGTGTAGCATTTATGTTGCTGTATGTCAGCATTCCTGCTACAAACAACGTTTTACTCTAAAACAGAAAAGAACAATACCTAAGACAGAATCATTTTTATCAGGGCCCATTTCCACTTTTTATGATGCCTCGTATCGCACCCTCCTTCGAAGCCAGTGCTAGGCACTCCATCATAATTCACAGAGCGTGCTACACACGAGACCTTAGTTAGCATGGCACCATCTATCCATCCTTTGATAATCTCGCATCCCGAAGTAAATCAAGATAACGAAACCTGAAAAGGATAGCCTCAAGCCTTTGGCAGTTTCCATCGTTTCTTTCTCCCTTTCCCTTTACCTCACTGTCTCATTCTCTCCTTCTCTCCCTCTCGTATGATTAGCATACTTAGGTATAGTTGTCGGTGGTGCAGTAGCTAAGCATCCTATGCAAGAAAACCATGCTCACATTTGTCCTTGTATAAGATCACATGATCTCTATGGGCTCGAGTTCTTGTGCTCTGTACACTACACTCGACTGCTTGTCACTTCACAGTTTCTACCTTACCCGTCAAGGTTTTGGTGCATTTAAGTCTTGACAGTCTCTGCGTTAAATCTTTCTCTCTCTATCTCTCACAGCTGCTTTGGAAGGAACATTAATGGTGGATCATTGTTTATAACTGATTACGTCTCTTCTTGCTAAGCCAGGCTCAGGTGAGCAACGGATATATATATAGTGCTTGCTTCGTTCTTCTTCTTCTTCTTCTTCTTTTTTAAGATGGCAGCCCGCATTGTATAGGCGATAGCTAGATATGGTAATTGATGCTTGCTTGCATTAGTACGTAGATGGTTCAAGTAGGCTCATCTTTATATAGTTCCATCAAATGATCGAGAATAATTAAGGGTAGAAAGCTTGCAAAGCAGATGATTGCATCATTGAAATGATACTAGGAGCTGAAATCTTTAACTAGAATAAATATGCCACCACAGTGTTCATGTTGAGTATACATGTTTAAACTTCGCATCGATCTTTAACTGAAATCTTGGGAAGAATGTTTCTTGCTTATGAATTTACTTTTAACTATACACAGAAAGTAAAGTGATGGACAACAAGACATGGTTTTGGAGGAAAAGATCTTCCGAAAAGACAATTGTAGCAACAAACAAATTCGGCATTTCTGTGAAAGGAATTGATGAAGAGGTAATTACAGAGGCTTCTTTTGTTCAAAGCCAAATAAATTTCTATTTCAGCTTCCACTTTCCCTCTGTGAAAACACCTTTATGATCCCTCTAATGTATGTGATGTAATCAAGTCCTGTAGCAATCTTGCCTATACATTTATTGTTGTTTCTTTCTTTCTTTCTTTTCTGGTTCTTCCCTGAACTTGCATCTCAGTACGAGCTGGTTTCTTGTCCAGATATTAAACTTACTTCATGGTGAAAATATGAAATCTGACTGATGCATTCCCTTGTTTCATTTCAATAGACACAAAATATTCCGACTGGGAATGGAGTAGGACCAGTTAGAGCTGTAAGAAACTTAAACGAGAAGTTAGCTTCAGTGCTTCTTGATTGTCATGTTGTGACAGAAAATGAAAAATCAGTACCAAGAGCCACTGCAGGTGATTCTTCCATCTTGTGTCTGCTTGTATATGACATTTGATTATCTTTCTTCTGTATATGCTTGGCTAGTAGTCTTTTGGTCAATCCAATGAATGTATATTTTTTTCTTGTAGGCCAGGAAAAGGAAAAGGCAGAAGTAGATTGTCTAAAGAAAGAACTGGATGGAGATCCGAAGAAGGGATTAGCTGCAAATCAAAAATTAAGTCACTCAGATGCTGCATTAAAGAAATGCATGCAGCAGCTGAACTCTTTCCGAGAAGAACAGGAGCAAAAGATACATGATGCTGTCATGGAAGCAACAAGTGAATTTGAGAAGGCACAGAAAACTTTGGAAGTCAAGTTGATGGAGACAAGCAAAAGGCTTACGAATTTAGCCATTGAGAACACAAATCTGAGTAATGCCCTTCTACTCAAAGAGAAATTGGTCGAAGAACTGCACAAACGTTCATCTCAAACAGTTGCAGAATTCAATACTCTAATGGCTAGATTAGATAACACAGAAAAAGAAAATGCTTTTCTGAAGTACGAGTTTCACATGCTTCAGAAGGAACTTGAGGTTCGAAATGAGGAGCTGGAATATAATCGTCGTTCTGCTGATGCATCACGCAGGCAACACTTGGAGAGTATGAGGAAAGTCACAAAGCTAGAAGCAGAATGTCAGAGACTCCGTACCCTAATGCGGAAAAGGCTGCCTGGTCCTGCAGCTTTCCCAAAGATGAAGAGTGAAGCCGAAATGCTGGGAAGGGATCAGATGGAATTAAGAAAACCGAACCTCACCAGAGATTTGGTAGTCAGAGACCCCATCATGGGAAATTTTCCAGAAACTCCTGTGAAGAACGTTGATTTCCTGATCGATCAATTGCTTGGTAAGGAAGAGGAGAATAAAGCTCTCAGAGAAATGATGAGCAGGAAGAATGCCGAGCTTCAATCTTCAAGGATCATGTTTTCACGAACAGCTACAAGGTTATCACAGGTCGAGGCTCAGCTTGTAGAGCTTTCTGGAGACCAGAGGTCTTTGGAGCTGGCAAAGCATAGTCCATCATCACGTGAAATCCACTCTCCAACTGCAGGTTCGGATACTGGATCATTGGCTAATGCTCTAATCGCAGAATTGGAACACTTCAGGGATAGGAAACTCAAGAGTCCGTCGGAATGTAAAGACATTGAAGTTCTGGACATGAGTTTAATGGATGATTTTGTTGAGATGGAGAAATTAGCTATAGTTTCCACACAAACACCTTCTGCAGGTGGGAATCGCTCTTTCTCGGCTGGTAAGGAACTAGTTCCCATGGAACAAGATCATTCTGGTTATAGAGACAAGAAACAAGAGATCCATTCAAAACAAGATTCAACTGATAAGTCTTTTGACTGGCTTCAGGTAGTTCTGAATGCAATATTTAAACAGCAGCGTATTTCAAAACGAAGTCTAACTGAACTCCTGGAGGACATTAAAATCGCTTTAGGGTATATAAATCATCCAAATGCTTCTGAACCTGATGCTGCAGCATTATCAAGGCATCCTTTGGAATGTGATATTGGTGGTTATATCACTTGGAAGTCTCCAAATGAATCTTCAATTGGAAATTCATTGAATGAAACTTCCAGTATCGACACCCCTGTGAAAGAAACAAGAAAACAACATGATCAATCTAATCTGAGTAATCTGCTAGAAGAGAACGGGAGACTGAAAAATGAGCTGGATAATATGGAAGCCAGGCTGCAGTCTGCAGCTGATAAGACGGAGACCCTGATGGTGAAGCTTCGGGAATCAGAACAAAGTGTTGAAAGGTTACAAGCAGAAGTGGAAATTTTGAAGGAATCAAAAGGAATGGTAGAGGATCAGATTGAAAATCAGAAGTCAATCAATGAAGATCTTGATACTCAGCTTACAGTTACCAAAGCTAAATTGAATGAGGTCTTCCAGAAATTTTCATCCTTGGAAGTTGAATTGGAAGACAGAAGTAACTGCTGTGAAGAATTAGAAGCAACTTGTCTTGAGCTTCAACTTCAGCTGGAAAGGTAACGAGTTTTATCTTTTTGTACCGTCTGAAGATTATCGGAAAAATTAAAAACTTTCCTGATTGAAAGAGAATTCTGATATATTTGTAACATTTAACAGTGCTGCAAAGGAAACCCTGAGCTGCGGCATAAATAAAGAGGGAAAGCATCCACAAGATGTAAGTTAATGATCACATCTGACCGTGTTAATTAAGTTCCTTGTAAGATATATACACTCAACACCTTAGCTAGGAAAGTAATTTGATAACAAAAACAAGATAAACCAAAGAGTTCATTCTAGATAATTGATTTCTTTCGCACGACTGCTGAATCTGATGGTCAAATTTGCAGGGCTGGGAGATCAAAGCAGCTTCTGTGAAGTTGGCAGAGTGCCAAGAAACCATCCTTAATCTTGGAAAACAACTGAAGGCTCTGGCTTCACCAAGAGAAGCAGCACTCTTTGACAAGGTTTTCACCACTACTGGTGCCACTACCACTGCCACCAATATCAGGAACATGAACAAGCGCTTCTCCTTACGTGATCAAATGCTAGCTGAAGATAGCTCTAAGGAAATTATTCTCAGATCTCCAACTGAAGATGCACAAAAATCCTCTCTTGACCACTCAGATAATGGTAATGGATTGATTAGTCCTAATGCCTTGGTATGTGCTCCTGAAGCATTTATAGGACCAGAGCACAAAGCCTGTGATGCCGCAGTTGAAGCTCTGGCCATTGTTCCTAGTAAAAAACAAGGATTTGGTTTGCTAAGGAGGCTATTAATGAGGAGAAAGAAAGGGGCAAGCAAGAAGTCCCGATCCTTAGTGAAGGTATGATAGAACTTGTTGAGGCCGAGTTGGAAGAATCTGCTGTTGCCATGACTGCACAAATACAAACTGAACTGGTGAAAGCCACGGTCTGATGTTTGAATATTTTAATGTTCATTGGTTTTGGTTGATGATTGGAAAGAGTGATAATGCGGGCATCCTACTTTTTTCTTCTTTTCAAAAAAGAAACGTATATTGTCTTTATGTATTGCTTGATGTGTACATGCATCTAGGTTTGAGGACAATAGAGAGCTTAAAGTGGCACCTGTAACTGAGAAAATGGAAGGAGATGCTTATGCTGCCATTAATATTGCTGATGCATACACTAAATTTATGGAGACATGGTTGATGGTTTCGTGTGAAGAAAAAAAAAAACAAAGCTAGCTAAGTGATCTCTCTAACCCCTCCAAACTAATAATCTGATCATCTCTATTATCCACAACAGCCAATCCACAAAAATTCTTACAGCCAAAGAGAAGATATTCTCTAACTGAACAGAATGAAATGTATGCTCAACTTGCTTATTACAAAACGTGTAATTAAAAAGAAGACAGATGCATCAAGTTTTACATCTTCTTCTACTGCATAGCTTACAAAAACTCTACGCATTTGCCTCAAAAACCATGCAATACAGACCACTCCCACCTGCTCTTCCAATAACAGAACCGCTGAAACATATAGAAATCAGAGAATAGTTTCGATATCAATTTTACGACCATGAACGAAACGATTCTTTCCTCGTCGGTTATTAATCTCTGTACAAAATGAATCTGGGAACAGCCAGACCTGAGAGAACAATAAACTGTCACCATGCTAAAACAAGATTCTTTTACAAACTCACTTACAGAACTTTACTTCTTTAAGAAGATAGCCATCAAAGTTTGCAATCCGAGATTCGGCAAAATCACCCCTTCTGTAAAGTTTCTCACCAACTTCTGAGGCAGTATGAAAGAGTTCACCATTACTTTCATTGAAATTGTTGGCATCTTCCTCAACCAGAATTCTGTGCATATACTGATCTACCTGCATTGCAGGTGCTGTAGAATATAAGCTGCCCTTGTCCAGTGAATCAAAGCCTTTTCTTAGACAATGCCCAACGCACACACAAAAGTGGAACTTTTGAGGTGGCATTGAATTTAATATAATGAATAATCAACATAATTATGCACACAACAATATTCTCCATCTAACTATTCATATCGATGCATGCTTACAGTTTAATGTGTTTCATTCTTGGCTAAAAACCACACCTTGCGAACATCCACGACCGGCATCTCCATTCCATGTGATCAGAACCAATTTTGTGAAGATAGGTAAAGCAATAAACAACTTTTCCGATTGCCATTAACAACATCGAAACACAGTTGAAAATCAACAGCAATTCAACAAGAAAATTATACGTATCTTACCCTGGTGGGGCTGTTGGCCACCGCAGCAGTGCAATTACAGAACCTACTGGCAAAACACGTCTATGATATGACACTGACAGTTACCGATTAAACTGCCATGACTCATGAGCGTACCATAATACAATGTACAACCAAATGTACGTCTGACCTTACAGATTCTCCGATAGAGCAATAACAAGTGGTATCAACCCTTGTTTAGTCACTTACAGAAATGATGGTTTCACCTTCAACCAGACAAATTGCAAGAAATAGCAGGTCATTAATGGATAGACCAACAAAAAAGAAAGAAAAAGAAAAAACACTTCACATTTTCAGGGTTTCTTCAAACACCATGGATTATTATGGCAATGATCAATACCTCTAGTTGGAGGCATTTTTAGCAAGTAATGAAGATGCTGAGGAGGTTGAGTAGCAGCTACATCCTCAATGAATGATATGTGGCCTGAACTGAAATAAAGAAAAACAAGGCAACATACACACTTGTGGATATCAAGAGCGAGAAAGGGATGAAGGATGAGTGCCTCCACTTTTTTGAAGATGAGTCAATTCAAGTTGTAAAGAAAACATTATAGTTATAAGTTATTGATTAAGTAGAGATCAGCTAGAGATGAGTTTTTTTTTTTTTTTTTTCCATGTTGAATAAAGTATTTTTATTTATACTCTAGTTTTCATGTACTCGCATTCTTTTCAATACGAATCTGTGCTTAAAAATCCGTTTAGAAAAGCTATGGCTTTTTAATTGTGATTGTAGCTTTTAAAAATATTTAAACAATAGATTCTAAAAATAACATATGGAAAGGAAACGTGGTTTCCCAATAGCACACTAAATATTACAAGTATTTTCATTCTAAGATTAAATCGGTGGTGAAATCAATGTGCTAATTAATTAATCAGACAATGACAATATATATATTCCGTGAGTAATTTATACGGTGGCCGCAGCTGCTTCCTTCATTTCAACCAAGGCATCTTCAAAGCACTTGGCAAGAAATTCTGGGTCCGGGATAATGTCTTTGGCCACCATGATTTGCATGTCAGCTCTTCCTGCATAGCTCACCATGTGCATCGTGAGTGCCTGCATTTCCACCCAGCAAAAAAACAAAAAAACTTGTATTAGAAACAAATTAATCTATGCCTTACCACCCAACAAACAATGGGATTAAAGTTTAAAAATGGAGAATCATTAAAGTTCAGAGGTTGTACATGGGGTATGCTAGATGTATTCACCCTTATGAACGTTACAGGATTGCCTGACATGGTAACCACCTCTTGTGGTCCAACCACGTTTGAGAACGTAAACGTAGTATTACAAAGAACCCTGTAATTAAGGATATGTGCAGCCTGAAATGCAAACAGAATCGAATTATATATAAGCATACACCAAGACCATGAGGTAAGAAAATCTCAATGTCTTGTTTACCTTCGGTCCTAGCAAAGCCATTGCTAGATGTCCGATATGATACGTGAAGTGACCCTCTGATGATTTTTTCTTCCTATCAATCATCGTCTTGGCTCGTCCCACATGCTGAAGAGGGTTGACATCACTTTTACGATAAAAAACAGGTAGGAGAATGAAGCCAAACCTGTTGCCCCATCGTGATTGCGATCCTGAATTGTTCTTCAACATCTCGGATAGATCCTGAACAGGTCAGTCAGGAAACCATTTGAATGGCTTGCAAAGAATAAGAGAAAACATGTTATTAACCGTATTTAAAATGTCTAGATCTACATCTATCTCGACAGGCTATAGATTTCTTGAGATTGAAACAAGTAAATTATCCATCCTCGGATTAAAAAGTTGTTCATTTACTTTATATTACTAAACTAGTCATCTGAAGTTTGCAAATGTTTTCCAATATGGTTTGAACTAGTAGCTTTACCTGGGTTTACCTAGAATATGACAGCTGTGTTGATAAGACATTGGTCCCAAATTTACTATTTTGGAATCTTGAAAAAACGTAGACAGAGTGAAAGAAGAGGATAATTCACCTGCATGGATAGTTGTTCTCTTAAATTAACCATGGCCATTCCTGTTATTTGCTGGCCCTCTTTCAGAGCTACAGAGGCATTGAATTCAATATAAATAATAAGGAAATGTTTGCTCAAAATCCGAAATCCAAGCACCAAAACAAAATCTCACTTTACCTTTCGGAGATCTGTGATCCAAATATCTTGATAGTCCGGATGATATCACCCCGAAGAGGACGTCATTAATGGTCTGCATTGATTTGACAGAATCAAAGTTATTATATCAGAAATGAACTGCGTCTATGCTATTGTTCCCATGTCTGCAAGTCGAAATGTCTAAGGATCTCAATTATTCGTTGCCTTATAGTAATGTTGTTGGTGGAGACACTTGTTTGCCTGACTTCCATGTTTGTTTTTCCTTAACAAGTCCAAATGATATTGCAAGAAAAAAAAAGATTCACATAACTTTATTCTACCAGCTAGATTTGACTATTAACTTGTTGTTTCATCAGTGGCCACATATCATGAAAATCCCCGATATGAACAAGTTTTCTCACTAATTTTTCTCTTCTCTTTTTGGTTCACTTAGTTTTTTCCTCCCCGTTGATATGACACTCATCACATTGTGGGTCTAATAACACGAAACATGATTTCAAACTTTTTTAGCATTCACATAGTTGTTTAGATGTCATGATCGTAGAATTGGCTGAAACAAAAACATGACAGAAGAAAAGGGCGGGTAGATACAATGCGTGGCTCTGGTTTATTGTTAAATTAACTCTCTTAATCACCCTAGCATGCTCTTTAATCATTGATTACGCGAAGAACCCCTGGTCTATCTTCATCGTGTGATAATTATATCATAATCATATGCAGTAAAATACAGATACTATAAACATTTAGTGTTGACACATATTCAACTGAGCACTTTGTTTATTTCAAAGATTTTAAGCCCTGCCACGTGGTAAATATGATATATTATGAAGTGGCTAACAATTATGAGAGATGCTAATTGCAAGAAGATATTTATCAGGGCTTCTAATTACAAGACGGCATGAATCCTGGTTACAAATAATCTAGATATATTTTTTAAACACTCCTTTCTATATATATTAATTAAACCTTATCTACGAAATTATGAATTGTTATTGATTAAGATTGTCATTAATTAATTAATAAATAAAAACTTCTAATCCAACAACTGTGAGGATCTAAGAAGGCATAGATATGTTGCTGGAAGACAAATAGACTAAGTTGTGAAGCTGAAAGCAAAGACACCTTTCAATGGCTAATCACAAATTCACAAGCAAATCACTCCATCAATATATATAATAACAAAATCTGTAATTTGATTCCCAGAAAAAGGTAAAAGAGCCCATGTACTTACCGCATTAGGAACAGCTTCTTTCACAGTCTTCATATCTTCAATCATAAACTTGGCAGTAGCCAATTTCCTCGGCCACAGCTCCACCCCATCACCACCAGAAATCACCGTCTTCTTGTCACTAACCCACAAAAATCTCAACACAAACTCCAAACTAAAAGCTATGCCAAACCAAACCATCTTTAGAACTCTCAAAATAACCCCTCTCCAATCCTTCTGTTTCCCTTCCTTCCCATAATCCGGCCTCCTCCCAGTGACCAAAGTAGGTATCGCCTCAGGATCGCTCGCTGTCCTGCAGCTCGCCAAAAACATTGACATCAAAGAGATCCCATCTCCCAAAGCATGATGAATCCTCATGATAACACACTTTTGCTCCAACATGACGTGGACTTCCCACAAAGGCTTGTTCATGTCAAGTGGAGTACTAACTGATAAATCAGCTATATATTCATTCACTACTTTATCAACATCATCAGTACATGTCTTTTTGTTTACAATAATGAAGTGCTGATCGACATCGATATCTGTTTTTTTCCAGTGCTCCCGTCCATTCTTGTCACGTACTAGGAGGCTGCAAAATCTTGGGTGCTTGAGCATGAGAGAATTCTTGATTGCTGATCTTGTGGAGTCTATGTCTAGCTTGTTTTTTACACCAATTGCACAGTGGATTATGGTATTCATTTCTGGTAGGAGGAATAGTCTGCCTGCCGGAGTTACAGGCTCGACGGAGTCACTTTCCGGTGGAGCCATTGGAGGAGAGGGGGGGCCGGGGTAGGGGGGGGGGGACAGTGGAGTTAGTTTGGTCAGTAATTGACGATTCTGAGTTGTGGACATGATGGCACATTAATTAACGGGAGGGCGTGAGTTTTCAGAATTTTTAATTTTATTAATTTTATTATTTAAATATCTTAATATTAAAAATAATTTTTTTAATATATATATATATATATTATTTTAATATATTTTCAAATTAAAAAATATTCATTGCTATGGTTAAAAAACACCTTTTATTATCATTTTTAATTTTCTCTTTTTCATCGTGAATACCGATATTTATTGTAACTTTCAAAGTATGTTTTTTCTATAAAAAAAATCAAGAAATTCAGTATCTAAATTTACTATTGTTTTCAAAATAATCTAAATACATTAAAAAAAAATTAATTTAAAATAAAAAAATTAAATTTTTTTAAAAATATTTTTAAAATATAAAAAAAAACCGCGCTCAATATCCAGCAGAGATAGATGGGTATTTACGGTGAAAGGGAGAAAATTAAAGATGAAAGTGATTGGAATAGTGATAATATTGTTCTTTAAAGTTTTTTTTTTTTAATATTTAAAAATTTGATCACCTACTTATCACGTGCCTTAGTTCCTTTAGATATTTATTAGTAGTGGCTTTTTTAGACTAACCATTACGTTCCATAGAAAACAAAAATGGCCCAGTCATCGGAAAAAAACAAAAATTAAGAATAGAAATGAAAATTTTGAAAAAATGCGCTATCACAGTCAATGGTAAATTAAAAAAAGATATCAAATAATCATCTCAGCCTAATAATTTAAGTTATTAAATAAAATTTTATAATATTATTTATATTATTATCTAATATACTTTCTGAAATAAAAGCTATTTGGGCTTGAAACTTGCACATGTCCACATTACTTTGTGCTTATTTTTTATCAAATAAATAAAAATAATAAAATTCAAATTCGTGGTTGCTTGATCATTAAGGCTCTGATACCATGTCAAAAAACTATCTCGAAAATCCTAAGGACCGAGTGCCTCCCACACCCAGTCGTACTCGTATTCGTATCAGGTCTCCAAAGTAAACAACCTCTGGTTGATGGAACAATGTAGGCAAAGGAAGTCAACAAAATGAATCCGTTATCTCGAGAAAAGGATTGGCTCTGAGGGTTGGGCTTGAGGGTCCCAGTCCCAAACCTGTTGGTTGTTGGTGGATTGCTCGAGTTGCTCCCGTGGCGAGAAAGGGTCATCGCATGCCGGTCGGGGGACGGACTGGGAACGGCCCCTTCGGAGGCCTTTCCTAGGCGTCAAATAGTCGACGCAGAACTGGTACGAACAAGGAGAATACAACTGTTTAATTAAAACAAAGCATTACGATGGTCCTTTTGGATGCTCACGCAATGTGATTTCTCTCCAGTATTCTGAATGTCAAAAAATCATATCAACCTAATAGCTGAAGCTATTAAATAAGGTTCAAAGATATGATTTATATTATTCTCTAACAAAAAAATAAAAACAAAAAAAACACTAAAAAAGACAACATAGATGAATAACTTGCATTACCAGATTTCCAATTTGATCAAACTTTATGCGAACAATATCTGTTAAGTTCCTCAGGCCCACAAGTATGCAGAACAATCACGGCATAACATGATTTGAGACAACACAACGTTGAGCTAAACCAAAATCTATTACGCGACGTAAGTTATCGTTGAAGTTGCAATGTTGACATCATAAAACGACAATTGCATCCAAAGAACACGATCACTTTCTGAATCCCCAGGCCAAAATTTTAAGGCTAGAGCTTATTTCTTTTCCGCCCTCGCCATCACTCATTTAGCGTCGAAGAACTGGAAATTTGTGCAAATCAAAGAAACAATCCGTCTGGCGGCCCCATAATGTAATAGTCAGTGCAATTGTGCTCTATGTAAATTAACACCAGAATAATGATACTTCACTGCTGGCTCAAGACCGTCACTTATAGAAAGCCTCCACCGCCGGTGACCAAAATAAGCCCCCGGTTGAATGCGAAGGGTCATCAACCCATGTTTCAAAATTTCCACGGCTAGATAAAACAGCAAAAAGGAAAAAGAAAACGAGGAAAAAAAAAAAGGAAAAGAAAAGGATTTCCCTTCTACGCCAAAACGGGTTTTAGGAAGTCAGCGGAAAGGTTATTGCATTTTTTTAAGGATATATAAACGTGATATAAATCATATTTTTTTTATATTTTAAATTTTTTTATATTTTTAAATTATTTTAATATACTAATGTTAAAAATAATTTTTTAAAAATAAAAAATTTATTTTAATATATTTCTATATAAAATATACTTTAAACTATTATTGTTATTATAATCTCAAACACTCTGTGTTGTTTGAAAAATTTTAAAAAGAAGGAGGACAAAGCACACATCTGGTCCTACAAATTGAATGCGATTTTCAACCAGGTCCCAGACAAAATAAACTGTCTATCGGTTCTCTCTTTCAAATATTTCTCGATATCAACCGTTTCATAACCCCAAAAATTAAAATTAATAATTTTATTTTATTGACATTATCCATTAAGTGAAAAAAGTCTTAAGGTAAGGTCTAATCAGGTAATTCTCAAAAGAAAGGGGTCTCGATTGAGAATTGGTGTTCATGGAATAATACCAAACGATAATTATGAGACTTACCATACCAACCAATCAAATCATCTGGTCGCGGCATGAGAACTTTTCAACAACTAGGCACGCAAACCAAACATCAAGTTTTTGTATTTCCTCGCTGTGGTAGAGCCGGTCCTCGCATGTAGACAATTTAAACAAAGACACAAGGCCCCACTTAAGAAAAAAGACTCTTAAAAAATAAGTAAGGTGTAATTATCATACATATTTTGTAAAAAAAAAAAATTATTCTTATTTAGTACAAGACTTCAAAGGTTCTTTCTGCGTAATTTTAAAAATTGATCCGACAAGTTAATTTGAGATTCAAAATTAAAATCAAATCAAGTTAAAATAAAAATAAAAATAAAAATTTGATGAGACTCGATTGATTCGATGAGATCTAACTAAAAATCTAATTATAACCCGCTAATATTTATTATTTTTATTTATTAAAATAATATTATTTTGATTTTTAAAAAAATTTAATTTGGATAACCTTATTAAAATCTGGAATTCGAGTCTCAAATCGGACCAGCTATTGAAACGGGTCTAAAAATTATAGTCCGAGGTTCCATGTGTCAAACACACATAAAAAAAAAATTTAAACAAATATTTCTAAGATATTTTTAAAAAAATCTCATTTATAATTTTGTTGAAAATCCTTATTCATATGAATCCGGTTTTCCGAAGCAATGCCAAAAAAGCATACATACCAGTGACATCATTGTCTGTATTAAGCAATGATAACATTGATTTTCACCCATCATCAAATTAGTTAGGTGACTTGTGTTTATTTTATATATGCAAATTTTTTAAATTTATTTTTATAATTTAAAAAATTTAAGTCTAAGGAAATTTTTTATATGTATACAAATAATCAAATAAATCAAAAATTATATATACAAATAAATGAATAAAAAATACTTAACAATACTTAAAAATAAAACTTGAAAAATTAAAATAAATGTATAAGTCAAGATATTTAATATTAAAAAATATGATATTTACCGGGTTGTGTTTGCTAAATTTATTTATTAAAATAATTTTTTTATCCACACAAATAATAATAAAAATAATGACACAAATTAAATTGATCGAATAAAATAAAAGGAGAAAATAACACAGTGCAAGGCTGCACATATTATAAATATTATTTGAAAATTTATATTTTTTATTTTAAAAATTAAAATTCATCCATACAAAAGATATAAAAAAAATATAGATACATCAGAAAAACTCTTCAAATTTAAATGTATAACTAAAATAATAATCATCATTTAAAAATCATTAATTTTTTTAAAAAATAAAAAATAAAGCAAAGGCTAGGTGCTGATGGGCTTAATAAGTTAGGCCATCATGGCTGGCCCATTTTGTGAGGGCCCGCGCGACTAGGCCTTTTTTTTCTTTGCAATTGGGCGTGGACGACATGTCGTTCAACCCAATTAAAAAAAATTCCCTGCTAAGGTCGACAACGCGTCATCTGATTTTCCCAGATTCCAACCACTATGATGGTTGGAAAATCAGGCTCAAGTTTTCTTTTACCTAAAAACCTATTTGTTTTCACCCCAGAACACCTATTGTAGGAACCACAATAAACCTATTTAAAATCTCAAAAAAACCCAAAACACCACTTTAAAAACTGAAATAAACTCACGCTCGGATCTATTTTTTTCACGTACTTTAAAGGTAAAAAAAAGCATCTAATATGAACTCTTTTCATCGAATGGAATCATATGACACAAATATCATGTGTTTTCTTGGCCTACATTAGTGTCAACGATACTTTTTCCTCTCCACAACCGGAACCCAATGATCTCTCTTTCTTCTGTCTCAACCAGGAACTGCAAGATATAAAAAAAAACAATTTTTTATATATTAAAATTGAATTGGAAAAATATTGAGCTACTAAAATTGTATAATTTGTGTGATTTTTAAAGTTTGTGGACCAAAGTGCATATTTTTATAAAACTTATGACACGCCACCCATGTGAGGAAAAAAAAGTTTTGTTGGCCTACATCAGTGTCAACGATACTTTTATTTGTCTTTTCTCTCAACTAGGGACTATAAGATTAAAAAAATGAACTTTTTATACCAATTTTGAATTGGAAAAATATTGATATACTAAAATTATATAATTTATGTGATTTTTAAATTTAAAGACCAAAATGCATATTTTATAAAACTTATAACATGCCACCCATACAAGGCAAAAGTGGTTTCGCTTATTTCTATTTGACATGCAAACATTGGGTCCAAGCATTCGTTCTCAAGGAGCTCCTAAAGTGTAGTGGACTAGTTAGGTTGCTGAGTCTCTTTGAAAAGATCGTGTCAATTGGGTCAACCAAGCTTCTCAAACAATAGAGCCAACCAGGCTTTTTGGACACTCCTCAACCTTCCTTGATTTAGTACATCAAAGGTATGTATGACACTCAAACTTAAGAAAGGAGAGTAGTCTCAATACTTATTTGGAAGTGCGGTCCAAACATTGTCAATTTTTTTTACTTTAAATTATTTTTCTATATATATATATATTTTTTGATTATTTTAATATGTTTTTGAACAACAAAATATTTTAAAAAATATTTGCTATTAAGACCCTGTTTGTTTGCTGGAAAATATTTTTTTTTTTGGAAAGTGAATTTCGAGGAAAGTGAACTTCGAGAAAGTATTTTTCGATATTTGATAGTGTAATGAAAAATAAGTTGAAAAATATTTTTCAGTGTTTAGTTATGTCATAAAAAATAAGCTGAAAAATAACTTATTAATATTTTATTTTTCTCAAATTTATTAAAATAATGAGGAACAAATCTTACAAATTAAAAAGTTGAATGAGAATAAAATTGAAAAAATATAATTTCATAAATTATCTCAAATAAAATAAATAATAATCAAAATAATAGAGATCAAATCTAAAAAATAAAAAATAGAAAGATGAAGAAATTAAAATAATAATAATTAACATTTTATAAATTATTTCAAATAAAATAAATAACAATCAAAAGAATGAGGACCAAATTTGATAGATAAAAAACTTTAATTAAAAAATGATAAGAAAAAATCAAATAGCAATTATAAAAATGAGGTCTAAAGTTAATATAAAAATTAAATTCTAAGGGATGACATTGAAAAATAAATATTCAAAACAAAATATATATAGCAATCAAAAGTTTGAGGACCAAATTTGATATAATCAGTAAATAATATGATATTTTTAAATTTTTTATAATTTCTGGAAAGTATTTTCCATCCAAAATAAAAAGAAAATATTTTTTAAAAAAACAAAGCTAAATTTTTTTTTAATTGAAAAGTATTTTTTGTTGATTGAAAAATGTTTTTTATTAGTTAACTTTTTTAATAATAAATAAATATAAAAAAATTTAAAAAATAATTTTTCAAAATCACTTTCCGAATACAGAGACAGCGTAAATTTTTAAACACCCCTTTATTCGAGGGTTCGGATAGGATTGGTGGGCCATTAATATTTGTGCCGGTGATTTTGATGGCGATCCCTGCGAGTATTAATTGGAACTGCCCTACATGGGAAGAAACGACACCAAAAGGACCACAAAGACAGAGTAGTAACAGAGGGCAGGGGCTAAATCTTAATTGGGATATAGAAGGGACACCTGTCCGTGAAAAGAAGAAGAAGAAGCATGCTGTTCACGCATATAGAGGGTGCGAAAAGAGAAATTACCTCAACGCTCTGTTTATTCGCTGAAAGGTATTTTTTTTAAAAAAATAAATTTTTAAAAAATAAATTTTTAAAAAATATTTTTTGATATTTAATAGTGTAATAAAAAATAAATTATAAAATACTTTCTAGTATTTGGTTATGTTATGAAAAATAAGTTAGAAAATAACTTATTAATATTTTATTTTTTTTAAATTTATTAAAATAATAAGGAATAAATCTTATATATTAAAAAGTTAAATGAGAATGAAATTAAAAAAAAAAAATAATTTTATGAATTATCTAAAATAAAATAAATAATAATCAAAATAATAAAGATAAAATTTAAAAAAAATTAAAAAATTAAAAAATTAAAATTTCTATGACATGATAAATCTTATGTTTTCACAGCTTTTATGACCTTGATTTGTTAGATTCATGGAACCCCGTGTGTTTTAATGCATGGATCTTATGTTTTCACCACCTTCTTCTTGTCATTATCATGGAGGACAGGACAGCCCCCTAATTTAGGAAATATAATATAAATATTTATTAAAAACAAATTATAATAACCGGGCCCAGTCGAAGAATAGTTTTAATCACTGGGCCCAGCCCGAGCCCATCACCCAGTCAGATTCTCAATCATAGCTTTTTAACACCAGATCCTTGGTTGTAGTAGCAATTGGGTGACCATGACTAAGCTGAAGCACTCATCGCTGGATTTGTTGCCCGGGCAAAATTTCCTTTGACGTAAAATAATATTAGGGTGAAACAAAATCCAATTTACTAGATATTGATTCTGTGAGTAATTTCAATAATATAGAAAAAAAATATAACAATAATAAATAAACTAGTAAAAAACCAAAAAAAAAATAAAAAAATATCTAAACCTATTTGAATTATCAAACAAACCAATATTATAGAGCAGAATCATAAAAAACAATTAAAAATAACCATATTAAACTAGGTGAATTAAAACCCCCCCGCTATCACTGGTATAAAATTGAAATAATTTTATAAAATAAAAAAATAGAAAATTTTGAAGGATGAAATTAAAATAAATTAATTTTAAAAAAGAAAAAAAAAGTAAATCCATATTAATAAAAAGAAAAATAAGAAACATGTTAAAGAAAAGAAAAAGAAAATGATGAATCTATCCCTATATAATATGTTAAAAATAATGATGTCAAGACAAATCTGCTCCTAATATCTAGTTCAATTATTAGTTTTCAAGGAGAAATTCATAATTATACCATACAATAAATAATGTTTTGTAACTTGAGGAGAATTAATGGTTTTTTTTTAATAATTTAATTTAGTCCATCAGGGCAAAGCTACATTCTGCTACATTTGACAAATTGCCCTCTCAAATTTATATTTTTCTAATGCACATCATATCTTTTTAATTTAATTCATTGATTGGCTCCACAAATTAAAATAAACAAGAAAAAACACGTAGAGAACAAAAATCAAACTAGCAAAAGTTACTAGCAAAGGGCAGTTTAGAATTTTCCATGGATCCTGAGTTGGATCCTTTCCAACTTAAATGAATCCAGCCTAGCTCAGGAAACGCCTGGAGATTTTAATTGTAGCCCAGCCCAACTCCCAGTCCAAGCTTTCACCATAATGTCAAGTTCGTAATTTCATCAAAACCCAAGCCTGCTCTCCTCCACCCTAACTGAAAAACCCTAGCATCCCCACTATATACTCTTCATTTACTCTCAGCTACTTAGATCACCAGGGTTTCACGTTTGCATCCTACTTCGAACGAACCCTAACAATGGCGACCGCTGCACCAACAGAGTCGGTTCAATGTTTCGGGCGGAAGAAAACCGCAGTCGCAGTCACCCACTGCAAGCGCGGCCGCGGCCTAATCAAGATCAACGGCAGCCCAATTGAACTCGTTGAACCGGAGATCCTCCGATTCAAGGCTTACGAGCCAATCCTCCTCCTTGGACGACATCGATTTGCTGGTGTCGACATGAGGATCAGAGTGAAGGGTGGAGGTCATACCTCGCAGATTTACGCGATAAGGCAGAGCATAGCGAAGGCTCTTGTGGCTTTCTATCAAAAGTATGTTGATGAGCAAAGCAAGAAGGAGATTAAAGATATACTGGTTAGGTACGATAGGACTTTGCTTGTAGCGGATCCTAGAAGGTGCGAGACTAAGAAGTTTGGTGGACGTGGTGCCCGTGCTAGGTTCCAGAAGAGTTACCGTTGAGAGCTTGGAGATGATGATATCCATTTTGGTATTTTGAATTCTGGAATTTTAATTTCTGTATTTTTTTGTTGTTGATGTGGGTTTCAGTCCATTTGGTAGACCTTATGGCCTTTAAAGCGTTTAATTACTCTGTCCAGGATGCTTTTAATGATTATGGCTAGTTGAAATACGAGTTTTATTTTCCATCCTCCTTGTGGATTTTGGTTCGCTGATTGATTTGAGCTTTTGCTTGATTTTTGTTATGGTGTTAATGGCATTGTTTTTTAGTAAGTGACACGTATGCTAACGAATCTGGCCTATGTTACTGCTTTCATTGAATGGCGATGATAATACTTTGTATTTTGATTAGGATGCTGGTTGCTCTCCCTATTTCTCCAAGAGGTTTGAGTTTGAGCTAAGATTATTGTTTGCTGATGCATTCTTGCTCAGAATATCAGTGAGCTCCTTTCCAGTTAATGAAAATGAGCTGTTTTCAGTAGCTTTTAAGGCAACCCAAGTAAATATAAAGGCTAGTTTAATGAAAACTATTATGTTTCATAGTATAAATATTTGGAAAGTTGGGTTTTGATGGGTTCTTTGTGAGCTTATGATTTATCAATCAAAAGTTGCATGTCTAGTTTGTGAATCCAATTTGCATCTATGGCTTGATCTGGTTGAATTTGTAATGTTATGAATTGTTTCTTTAAATGCTTTATGGGCTTGGTGTTTTTTAGAGCTTGGCATGTATTTTTTTCGCGTGAGCTTCTGTTGTTTTTTCATATGTTTGTAGTTTTCTAAAGGTTTTTGCGGGAATGCTAGGTTTGGAGCCTGAAAGATGGCGAGAAAGAAATGGCCTAGGACAGGTAGATTGGGTTCGATTTGTATTCTATCAGGGAATCTCCAGCCATTTTTATGTGTGCTTTAGTTTAGTAGGATTTATTTGTTTCAGTAAAAACTAGTTGAACTGGTCCATTGTCTTCCCAATTGCTCAATAAGGTCTGTCTTTGCTAATGGGGTTGCGAACACAGTCCATCTACGTCAGGGTCTTCAATTGAGTTAATTTCCGGTTCCATAGCTATAGAAAATCAGAGGATTTCTATTCAATTCTCCTTGTAAGTTAATTTTTATTTTCTTGACCGTCAATTCTAGCTTCTGCCTACACTGGACAATAGGGACTATAAGGGGGTATTTGTAAGTGTGATAGCAGTTTTTTTTTTAAAGTGTGTTTTACCTGCAAATACATTAAAATAATATTTTTTGAAATGTAGCATTGCGTGTTATCATGGAGCCGATGCTAGTGGGGTAGTTCAAGATTTTTCTGAAGTTTCCTGATGATACATTCCCTGAAACCTTGCCTGTGGCAAACTTTATTAAGATTTTGAAATGCCTGATTGCATGGCAAGAGTGATTTGGGGATTATTACTTACCGATGGTATTTTATGCTGGTATTATTCAAGTTTGTTTTTGAAAAATAGAAGTTAATATAGGCTACACGCCTTGCCTTTCAGGATGAGGAAGCTATTTACTGGGGGAAAATAAAATTAAAGAGAACCTCATTCCTACCTTTGAATTTATCTGTATGCGAGGTTAGAGTCAAACTGATGACCGCAGGGTTGGTGGCCAAAACTGGACAGGTGCACTTTGCTATTTGTAAATTCACACTCGCCGGTTTGACACGAAATATAAAAAATTATGCATCTGCCAAGCTGGTGGGTCTATTCAAACTGACGAAGATGTTTTGTAACCCAGCTTCGAATGATTTGCATGCCTCCAGCATTATCCACAAGCTCTAAAATCTCCGCCGCCGGTATAATCTTTATACAGAGTCCGCCGGAGGGGGTATAAACAAAACAGTGTCATTGCCCAACTCTACCCCGTCATTAGTCTCTCGACGCACAAGCCTGATGTCCACCATCCACTCTTCTTTAAGCAACCTGCAGATTTGTTCAAGAATACCTTCATGAGGGGAACCTCTTGCCAACAACCACAGGCAACACGATGCTTGACTAGAACAGAATCAACTTCAAGCATTACCACCCTTCTCTTTTCCACGCTAGCTCAAGGCCAACCTTGCAAGAGCCCTTTCTCGATGCACATTTTTTACTCGCGGTTAACAGTTTTTTTTTTTTGTTTTAATTAATATGAGTCAACTCAAAACCTTTAGTTTTTATTTATGGGGGGAGAGTGCGGTCTGCATATACAGAAAATCAGAACGAAAAAGAAATAAACTCGTCCGTAAGGCTATTAATTTTGAATGTTAAAGCAAACTCCTTAAACCATGAACATTCTTAGCACAGGGAGATAAGTGCTTGGTTAAAGAACAATATGGATTAAGTGCGTAAAAAATCCACTTAAGACAGGAATTCAAGAATGGAGTTTCTCGGCCATTCACCATTCTTTCAGGTACAAAATAGAAGCAAGGTCGGTAAAATCTCTTTTATTACACATCACTTGTTTTTGCAAGTGACCAAATCAATGGTCAACATTTGATATATATATAATAATGGCAGGGAATGCATCACTTGATCCGACGGCAGAGAGTGATACCATCACCAACAGGAAGCATGCAAATTTCAATCCTGGGGTCAGCTGCAAGTGCCTTATTGAGCTCCAGAACAAAGTCCCTATAGTACCTCACATACTTCCTCATCGGCGCGTCGGCTGGTGCCACCACAGATCCATTCCACAGGGTGTTGTCATACCCAATCAACCCTCCGACTTTGACAAGCTCAATCAACCTCTTGTGGTAGTTAATATAATTGTCCTTGTCAGCATCCACAAAGATGAAGTCATAAGATCCATGGTACTTTCCCTGTAGTTCGCCACACAGAGATTAGTAAAGCTTAGTAATAGCACATCAATTTTCTTAAATGAACATCATCTCGTTTCTCATACGAGTAAACAAAAAAGCATGTTTTTGGTCCCCATCAATTTTCTTAAATGAACATCAGCTTAGTACTTTCCCTTCTTTCTTTTTTCATTTGTCGAAGATAGAATATTTCTTACATCTTCAATCATTTGATCGAGAACTGGCAGAGCAGGGCCTTCCTTGAACTCAATCTTGTTTGCCACACCAGCTTTCTCAATCACCGGGAGACCCAGTTCATAGTTCTCTCTGTTGATGTCCATAGCCAAGATCTGCAAGTTACAAGATCCCAATTATTTTCTTACCGTCATCTAATTTCTTTTGACTGATTTGGGACCGAGAAATCTCAAGTTTTTGGTTTTTACCTTTCCATCCTCAGGGATAGCAAGAGCAGTGGCCAAGAGAGAATAGCCAGTGTAAACACCAATCTCCATGGTGTTCTTGGCATTGATAAGCTTTAAAAGCATGTTCAAGAATTGCCCTTCATCAGCAGATGTGGTCATGATGTTCCTGTTTCCCATCAGATTTATTAACACCACACCATAAACATCAATATATAGAAAACAAAACCCTTTTTTTATTTTATGAAAATAAAATCTCTCATGTTGATGTATTTAAAATGCATGTGAGAATCAACAAACATACCAAGGATGCTTGGCAGTCAACTCCCTAAGCTCCTTCATGCATTCAGGCTCTCTTGGGTACACACTGGTCTCAAGAATATACTAAAAACCAATCCAAATACATACAAAAAAATGTTAAAAAAAAAAATCAAGGAAAAGAAAAAACTCGCACCAAGATCAGGGATTTCTCGGTTAAATTACCTGGTATAGAGCATCACTTTGCAAAAGGCTCTTGTGGCCAACTTCTTGATGCCTTCCGGCCTGAGTCTGCTGTTCCTCTCCGTTGGCGGCCATTATATATCTTATAACAAAACTATACTCTCTTTCCTTGCGTTGGAAGGTTTTTCTGGGGGCTAACAATGGTAAGGATGCCTGACCTGATTGAAAATGGCAAGGGCAGGTGTTATTTATTGGAGATGAGAGTCCGGTTTGAGCCGGAGTAGTGGGGTGGTTGGACCGGCTGCCAACCGGGTGGGGGTTGGTGAGTTCTTAGGACAGCGGGGGTATTTTGGGACCCACTTATCGGTGTTTGAGTTGTTGTCCAGTGGTCATTTTAGGTTTCGGAGTCCTCGGACACTAATTCAATTTCTATATATTTTTCTGCCTCTTTAATTAATGTCCCCTTATTTTAGATATTTGCGAAAGAAATTAAGTTCACGGTGTTAGGTTTGGTTTCTTGAAATAAAAGGCTCGACATTTTATGCCACGTGTAATTGATTTAAATTGTAGAGAGTAGAAAATTGTGGTGGGCTCCCCACTTTGTTGTTGGGGATGGCTACGTGTGCCGAAGGTGGGTAAGGGGTTGGTGACTTGGCCTCTAGAATTTGACTCCACGGGAGTTGGTGGCTTGTAGCCACCTCATTGACAATAGATGACTCCTGTGAAGAATCTCTCCATCTTGCTGCTGACAAAATTTATTTCTTTGTTTTTTTTTTTAATAAAAAAAATTCAATTTCATTTTCCTTCTTTGAATTTAAAAATAGTTGTTTTTTAAAATATTTTTTATTAAAAAATATACCAAAATAATATATATTTTTTATTTTTAAAAATTATTTTTTTCATCAATGTATCAAAATAATTTAAAAACATAAAAAAATAATTAATTTGAAGCAAAAAAATAAAATAATTTAATTTTTTTAAAAAATAATTTTGAAGTGTAAAAACAGATAGAATGACACATGGATTTTATAGTAAAACTAGGCAATAATTAATTAATATTTTTTTAAAATGTAATAAATGTTATTTTTTAAATATTATTTATTTATAAATATATCAAAATAATATTTTTTTTCTTCATTTAATTTCCTACTTCAACCTTCTCTTATCTTGTCTGGTTTTCTAGCCATGTTTCGTGTGGGCACGGCAAAACATTTCAGTGAAAGAAGAGAGAACCATCAACCCTAACCTAACATTAAACTTGCTGGTATTGGCTAAGAAATTACTTATGCCATGAGTTCATGACATTTTTCCTTATCATACAGTCTTCAGCCATGGAATCTTTCTCCATCAAATTTCAGTAGACATTCCATTAAAATAATTGATTAGTACACTTAGCTTCGAGGTTTCTTAGAGCCTCCTTAATTTTTTTATTTTTTAAATCCTATTAAAATACAAAATATATTGTTCATTAAGTTGAATCGAGAAACGCGGTTGAAACTGTGTTTTTTTAAAAATTAAATTTTACTTATTTAAAATTTATTTTTTAAAATTTTTTTGATGTATTAATATTAAAAATATTTTTTTAAAAAAATATTTTAATATATTTTTAAACAAAAATATATTTCAAATCATAAGTGTTACCATAGACCTAAAGCCTAATTATTATTACCGGGAGCTCGTTGTTATAAACCGCATGAGATTAGGTTTGTAATAATTCAATAACCAAACAATCATTAGAAAAATCGAGGTCGTGAAAGAAGTGTCACCCATCAAAACCTTGAAAAAATAAAAAAGAAATAAAAACTAGGTCAAAGTTTGGTGAGGAGAGGCTTGCTTCCTTTTGAGTTCAAGCCTTTGGGCTACCAACCACCAATTAAAGTCCAGATAATAATAAAAATGATTTCCTTTTGTTTTTGGTCCATTATGGATATCGAAGGTTTTTTTTTCTTTTTCTTTTTTCTTTCTTCTTTAGAGAAGAAATAAAAATAGCAAAAACTGAGAAGGGAAATGAGTTAGATGGGCTTTATGCAGTGGCCCATAAGATACGATAATTGCCATTGATGATGAGACCATCAAAGTCTAAGAAAATCAGCAACCTCCCCTCTCTGGGAGTGAACTAACCAGGTCAATCAGGTTCTAGATTAACCCATCAGGCCAAGCTGGGTTTAATAATTATGAGTGCGAGTGATCCATACATGCATTTGTTAACTTCATTACTTATATCCAATGCGAATTGCGATGGTTTAAACCTTAAAAATCTATGTTCAAGTTAAATAAATGCACAAGGCATTAGTTTATCACAAGATATGACAGGTTGCTCTTTGATTCAAAGCCTGCTGGAGGCAGGTTTGGTTGCAAGAACTCTATGATCTGCAATTTCCAATATAGGTGACATGATGGTATTCTTGCAGGTAAGTGGAGAGATGCCGGAGCAACATGCCTTGCCGAGAGTTTAAGGATCAAAAAGAAAAAGGAAATTAAGCGAGTAACTTCATTTATAAAACAATGAACTGGTGCATATTGGGAATGGTTTTAAGCAGAGGCTCAGAGTCAAACTTGATCTGAACTGTGAAAAATGCAGCTTCCTCTGAGGATATCCAACACCAGATCAATTACATTGACCACCAGAGGACCCTGGAACCGTTTTCAGCTAGGTTGTCCAACCTTGGCCTAAACTGCATTCAGTTCCCAAATCTCCATCCATCCAGAATCACCAGCTCAACGTGTAACTTAAACATGCTAATAAATTGGTGTACTAGCACATGTTTGCCCTAGAAGACCTGAACATATGCGTCTAATGCAAAAGAAAATCATTAGATTCTTCTGGCATATACAAAATCCTGTAACTTTTGATTGATTTCTAGAAAAGTTATGATTATGGAAGACGGAGCATCATTCTATCCACAAATAGTGCTGCAGTTTATCATTTATCTGATAAACCAACCTAATGATAGTTGGCTACGTGCCAGCGGCAAATGCAGACAGCAAAGACCTTCTTTTTGAGTGAAGAATTATCAGAATTTGACCATTTTAGCAACACTTTATCACTTTGTTTTGGTTTTCTAGGGGCACTTGGAGCAAAATGATGGGTTAACAAACATTAATTGGAATCAAGAAATTTTAAAGTGGAAGATATCAGGGGGAAGTTATATTTTCAGCCGTGAGAGAAAAGCTCACTTTGCTTGTATCATCAACGATATTTATTTGATGCTTGGAGGCTTTGAGATTTGCAGAAACTTCAGTGAAGCCTAAGGAACAACGCTGCAGTTGAGCTATCTTCAAAGAGCATGGAAGCAAAACTGTGAGGAACAGCCTGAAGCAAGAAGAGGGAGGGTGGATTTCTCAAGGATTGTAGGGTCAATCACAGAGATCCCAAGGGCTATGGTTACTGCAGAACTGCTTCAATAAATGGTAATAAACTGAAAACTGAAAGAAAATGCCCACAACCAGTCTGTCCTAAACAAAAGTGGCCTGCAAGGATTGAGATTAGTAGCTATTAATGTCCCTATCCATCTCATAGGACTTTCAACATAACATAAATCCCTACAAACCATCAAGAATTCAGTCATCTGATAGTTAAAACTTAGATATGTAGTTAATACAAGACGCATGGAGAAGTTGAGCAAGAAAACCCAGAATATGATGATCACCTTTGAGTGCTGAATGTTCAGCGATAAATCCACATAAAGGAATCATGGGTGAAGCTAGTTAAATGAAGCTTATCTGGTGTTTTTCTTTTAAAACATCATAAACAATTCTCTTCCAACATTGTATATAAATATTCAAAGGTAACTCTTCCCTTGTCACAAGAAACCTATATAAAAAAAAGTTGAAAAGCTCTTTGCAAACTTAAAGAATGAGTTTTTTAACAAGGATGTTTCAGAAGACAACATCTCCATTCTCAGGAAGAAAAAGAAAAACATATGATAGTTTTAGATAAATGCAAAAGATGCTGAATTCTTCACATCTTAAAAAATCAATTGATCAACGAAAGAAAACAAATCCGAGCCAGAAGGTTAAATTTGTCAGTGATGCATCTATCCCAATGAACTTATTAACACTTTGATACAGAAGCCTGAACTACCTGCTTAAAAAAAAGTTGAATTGAATTGTGCACCTCCCTTCCAAAATCTGTGCAAGCAAACCGCTGTTTGTAAAATTGAGACTCCAAAAGTATACAGATCCTCAGGTCTTATGAAAATTCTGTAACTCTTGTAGCCAATGCTCTTCTCGTATCAGAAGCCTTCTTTTCGGTCAAATTCTCTTCTGTCATAGCATCCTTATAAAACTGAGAACCTTGATCATATAAAGAATAATCTTCTACATCAATCAATGCAGAATCATCCTCCCTCATTAGCAAAACATTATGAAGAATCGAACATGCCCCGATAAAAGCAACAGCAGTCTTAAACTCCTCTTCAACTGGTTTATTCAAAACACCCCAATTCTTCAAACTAGCTATGGTTCTAAGTGCAAAAACATGCATCAAATTATTCGCAGCATTGAATTTTTCCTCGCATGATCCTGGCACAACATCAACAAATGGAACCATTAACCATGGAAGCAGAGGATATCCTCCATCTCCAATTAGGTACTGATCGATAGCCACCCCATTGACAATAACCGGAGTCGCATTCAATAGCCTCCGCCCTTCAATATCATGACATAAAGTCGTCGACTTTAGTATCCTGGAGTCATTCTTGTCGCCACGAAAACCTGCAACAATACTCAAAATTCTTGAAGATGAATCAACAACAATTTGAACAGCAATGCTGTCGTCTTGAACCTCGTCGTCTGATGCTAATTTGCAATCATTTCTTTTAACAATATTGAATCTTGTACAGTCTATCACACCACAACAATTTGGCAATCCGGTAAGACCCTCGATATCTTTCGACACCAATTCAAGCTCGGTAGAAGTCGGGAACGCGATCCAAAAGCGAAAATTGGTGCATAAAACACGACACAATTGCTTTGCACAGAACCGAGTCACTGACTCAGTAACCCCAAATCTCCCAGCGATTTCAGTGTAACTTGACCCAGTAGCCAACCTAAACAAACCGATGCCAAGCCTGAGCTCGGATGAGAGATTTATTGGTGTTCCAATAGGGTCACGACACTCTAGTAACGGTTCAAGCAAGCCAGAGAGCCATTCAAAAGTTGAAGATCTCATCCTGAAGGTGGTTTTGAAAGAGTCAGGATTAGGAGCAACTCGGCTCAACTCACCGAGTCGAGATCCGCGTTCGAGGTCTCTGTCTTCATGGGTCGGCTCAGAACCGGCTTCTCGTAATTGGGCTCTCTTCCGTTTCTTGGAGATCGGGAAGAGGGAGAGTGAGGTGGCGAGTTCTTGGGAGGAAAGATAATGGCGAATGATAGGGAAAAGGATTCCATGGGAATTGGAACTGTAGGAATCGGAAGGGAAAAGGAGGAGGACAAGGACGAGGAGTTCAGAGACAAGAGAAGAAAGCAAAGCAGCCAATTTTTTGGATTCCATGTTTCCCAAGATTGACTGTCGGGGGAATTGGATTTTCTCGGGAACCGAAATGTGTCAGAGTATGTCTTCTGGGTAGAATCTTGGAAACTGGCGAAATAGAGAGTTACAACTGTCCATAGTAAACTCGCTATGAACTTACTTTACGAAACGTGATTGAGAATTGCCTTTATTGGAAAATTTATGTCTTTTGTGAATGTCTGTAACTGTACGTACCAACCCCTAAAGATTTTTTTTTTTTTTTTTAGTTATTTAACCCAGTTCATTGTTTATCCACTTAAAATTAACTCGGCTAAAGATTTGGATTTTAGGTTACTCATGTTAATCCAGGTCAATTTTAATCAAATTAAAAAAATTAAAAATATATATAAAGTTTTAATATTTTATTAAAAAAAAAATTAAAAAACAATCTATATAAAAAAAATACCATGTTATCTTTTTAAATTAAAGTATTTAAACTAAAAAGGTTTTTTTATTTCACGTTGAAAAAACATAACTTTTTTCTTGTAAACATATAGTATGTATACTAAAGAACTTCAAATCACACATTGAAAAAATAATTTTTTTTATTGTGAATATTAATATATATATATATATATATATATATATTAAATGGCTTCAAATCCTACACTAAAAAAAAAATTATTCTAGTATTTCTATAGTGAACTTTGAAAATGGTTAATAATCAACTAAAAAAATATTAAAAAGAGGAGTCTTTACTTAAGAGAAAAAACATATTTGAAAAAAAAAAGTCTCTATCGGGTTTTGCCAGGTTGCCTGGGTCACGGGTGGACCTGGTGGATCAATCGGGTTTTTGCTGAGTTTTTTTTTAGTCCGGTCTTTTACCTTACTCAGATCGGTCCAGCCACCTGATTGACCGGATCCCGAGTTGACCCATTGTTAGCCGGTCCGAATTTAATAACTATATTTAAAATTGGTCAGAGCATATGAACAACTTGGATAATAGTTCAAAATCTTCACTTGATAAAAAATAAAAAATAATAAGTAAACTATATTTATTAATTATACTTTTATAAAATGAAAATTGCCTCCACTTATTAAAAAGTCTTAAACAAAATGAAAATCACTTAAGGCTCTACTTGTCACACACACACACACACACACACACATGTATGTATATATATAAATGTTTCTCAAATATTTTAAAAGGCCATATTCATATTTGTTTCCCAAGACCCCTATTCATCTTAAGTCGGCTTTGCACCTAGTTAGGGGATCGGGTTTCTGATTACACGGTTCAACCTAGATCAACTTGAAAAAATTAAAAAAAAAATGTTTAAGGTTTTAACATTACACATGGAAAAATTAAGAAACAATTCACGTGTGTGTGTGTGTGTGTATATATCGCATCAAAAAGTTAAAAAAAAGCATCTTATATGGATGTAGATTATACATATATAGCTAGTTATCACACATCAAAAAGTTAAAAAATAATTCATGTAAATATAAACTATATATAAATTTATCACATCAAAAAAGTAAGAAATATTACATTTAGATGTGGACTATAAAAATTACATGTGAGGCTAAGTATTCAAAGCATAATTATATATTTTTTGGGTTTATATATATAAAAAGAAAAGTAGTGTCTCACTCAGCAGGTTGCTCTAGTTTGATCAAGCTAATTATAAACTCGAGTTTTGTCTATTTAAAACCTAACCAAGACCCTGAGTCAACTCGTCAAGCTCGGACTAATTTCATAACAAGTTTTTTTTTTTTTTTTCAATAAAGTGGAAAGGATATGCACATTATATTTTTTTAAAAGGCATATACATATACATTCATGTTTTATATACATATACATGCACTTCTAATTTAAGATATGCATTTTATATACAACATGAGATTTAAGATATTTATTAATAAATTCAAATTAAAAGATATATAAAACCTAGTTTTCATTGGGCCTATCTAAGAGAAGAACCTAATTTCTCTTGAGCTCAGATACATTTTGGACCATACTCTCTCTATACTCATTAGGTATATAAAAGTCTTCAAATGACTCACTATATTTTTATCAATATTAATGCTATGAAAGATTATGTAAAAGTTCTTTGAGAGCCCATTATATTTTCCATCTACATTAATGCATATGTTAATGATATTTTTTCTTGTTAATATATATGTTAGAGATATTTTGTTTCTTTAATATTATCATAACAATATTACACTTTAACATCTTTTCTTTATAAAAAGGACTTATGAAGCTATAAATATATCATAATTCTTTAAATAAAAGGTTTGAAATCTCTATTCCTTTTAAGTTGTAAAATAAAATTTATTTCCTCCAATTAGTACATAAGATTTTTAAGATTTGAGTTGAAAATCTCATTAAATTAACCATTGATATTCACATTAATCTAGATATGCGTAATCGATGTGAAACTTTAATAGAAACATAAGATCTATGGATGAAAAATTGACTTGCAAGCACCCTTATCATTTGTTTTTCTTTTTTGTTTTTTAAGAATTGCATATCGATTTTGTGAACCTACTTAGAAGTAGTAGAGGATACTAATAAAGCCCAATAGGCCCATACTATCAGATGATTGGAGGACCAATCTATTACCATATCCATCAACTTCGCCCTCATATTTGTGCTATTGAACCATAGCCCAATAGGCCCATACTCTCACATGAAGGCTATTGAAAAAAAAAAAAAAGAGAGATGAGAATTGGGTCAAGTGTGGTTTTGGTATGTAACTATCTGTAGCATAATTATACCTTGTTTGGTAACGCGGCTAAACAGTATTTGTAAAAAAAATAAAAATTTTTTATTTAAAATTATATTTTTAGATTTTTTTTAAAGTGTTGAATTATTGATATCAAAAATAAATTTAAAAAAATAAAAAAATTACTTCAATATATTTTCAAGCAAAAACATTTTAAAAAATAACTTTTATAACGATAATATTTTTTCATCTACTTTTTTGAGAAAAGAAACAAGAATTTGATAAACCCAAATGCTAAATAAATAGCGTGAAGAAACGAATCCTTTGTGTCACATGGAATAGTGGTAAAAACAAATAAGAGAACCAACTTTTGCTCCTTCCTTTATCTCACCTCCACGTTTCTGTTCCATCTACACTACCAAAGAGTAATGGCATTAGTTGAGGTTAGTCCTACTTGTCCATCATCACCATTTTTATACAAACTATGAAACTCTTAAGCACCCAACTCCCATAAAGGTCTCCTGCGGAAGAAAGCATTTGATACGAATCCGAGGTTGATTTTATCCTATTTATTTATACCCATGTTATTGCCCAATCCCATATTTAGGGATGTTCATGGTCCAGTTTAGTCTGGTTTTAACCTAAAAATTCAACCAAACTGGAAAATAGTATTTCTTATTAATATCACCCAGACCGAACCAAGAACCGGTTCAAATCGAATCGATTTTGTTTGGTTTGGTTCCTTTTTTTAGCATGAAAAACTAGAAAAAACCGGAGACCAATGAAGATTTGTGGAAGCCTTTTTGAGTGTTGGAATGAGATTCCTTGATTATAGAAATAATAAAGTTAGATGTGGGCAAGAGATAGATTTGGCCATTAAAGAGAATTATTCTTTCCTTGAATAGCCATGGACCTAAAGCTTCTCCCTCGATTTTCTTCACAAAGTCCTGCAAGTGTGGGGTAGTCAATATGTGGTGTCAAAGACTCAAAACTTAAAAGTAAGATTTAATGTTAATATATGAGAGAAAATGAGAGAGAAGAGGACATATGAGAGTGAGCGGGAGGAAGGGAGGGAGGGGTGGGGCGACGAGTTTCTTTTTTTGATCAGCCTGTAAAAGGCATTTACAACTTGGATTTAGTATTTGGACTTAATTGTCTGGCATAGACCATTGTTCATCGCTTCCTAAATCTCTTTGTTTTATTCTTATCATATGGACTTTCCGCATGAAAGGGAAGGGGAAAGGGGTGGGGTGGCTGGGAAGGAGAAAGGGGGGCTAGAAAGGGGGAAAGAGATAAAATGATTTAGAGTTAGGGATGTTTTTAAAGTTATTTAGATTTAATTAAAGGTCCGGTTCAATCGGTTTAAGTTTTTTTAAATCGGAACTGAATTAGACCGGGTGGCTTTTTTTTTTAATCGGTTTATTCAATTTTTTCTATCGGTTTGGTTTTTTGGATTAGTTTTTTCTTGGTTTTTTCAATTTAATTGGTTGGTCGGTTTTTTTAAACACCTCTATCGATATTATCTATGCTTCTTCACAAGAATATCTTTTGATGGTTGTTGGTTCAAGTGGTTTGATATTTATTCTCTTTAAATAAGATGTCGAGCTCAAGCCTTGTAAATAAAATTTATGGAAGAGTTTTATTTTTTAATAGATTAGTTTAGCTCGACGGAATTTGTCAGACTCAAGTGAGCTTCTAGTTACGGGGAGTCCTAATAAAACCAGATACTGCAGAATCACATTCCGGGCCAGGTAGGTCCATAAAAAACTTTGCCATAATCCGAGACTGGGCCTCAACATAAACTCGCCAAGTTGCAGTCTCATGTTAACATCATCACCACAGTAGATGAAAAGAGCATCATACATAATAATCTAAGGTCAGATAGCAGAATCTCTCATTCATTTTACCAAACAATGCTGACAAAATAAAAACTCCAAAATCATCCCCCTTTTCAGAGTGACGTGTCTTCTTGTCTTTGGCCATTTCCAAATTTCTCTATCATTCATTTTCAAAATCCAATTTCCTTGCCCACATAAAATAAAAAATAAACAAGGTGGAAAGAGGGGTCGGTCCCATGGTAATGCATTAAGAGCCCGTGTGTATTTTTTTTTAATATTTGTTTTTGAAAATAAATAAAAATAATATATTTTTTTAAAATTTAATTTTAATACTAGGATATAAATACAAAAATATTTAAAAAACATAAAAAATTAATTTAAAATAAAAATATTAATTTTTTTTAAAAATATTTTTAAAACATAGAAATAAATTAGCTTGAAAGCCACGTGTAAAATAATAAATTTACCTTTTAAAATTATGTAATAAATATTATTTTTTAAAATATATATTTTAAAATAATTTTTTTATAACAATTTTTTTTAAAATTAATTTAACTTCAAGGCTTAAAAAAAAAAACAATTCCCCACCACACAACATATTCCATCATCAAATATAACATTAGAGTAAACAGATTACATACACTTATTGTATTTTGGAATATATTATAATTACTTTTTAAAATATTTTTTAATTAAAATATATTAAAATAATTTTTTTTAATTTTTAAAAATTATTTTTAATATTAACGATCTAAAAAGATAAAAAATATTAATTTAAAATAAAAAAATAATTCTTTTTAAATATTTTTAAAACATAAAAAATAATGAGGAATAATCTTCATTCTCCAGTTGTTTTCTCTTTATTTCCCCATCTATATCCTTCTTACAGTAACCGAAGCCAGAAAGAACAAAAAACTAAAAAGAAAAGAAAAAGGTTTGAAGGAGAGGTAAAATAAAAAAAAAAAAAGAGAAATTTTTACGTTTCTAATTATTTCCGATTTTGTTTTTAAATTTTTTATAATTAAAACATCTCTTGATCTTTTTAAGTTTCATTTTGGATCCTCTCTCATCTCCCCCTCTCCCCTAGCCTAGGTATTTCTCTTAATCTATGTAAATATTGTAACTGTTTTCGATAATCTTGATTTTTTTAGCTAATCTCTATTAATGGTTATGATAATCAACATTCTTAATATTGACTTTTGGGATTTAGTTTTCTGGGGTTGTGTTTAGTTCTAGGCGATTGTGACATAAGAAGGAAAGGGATCAGGCTGACCTATGCTGGAATTTTTTTTGGGTGTTTTTTTGTTGTTGTTGTTGTGTGATTGTGCATGCATTTGATCTCTCTCTCTTTTTTTTCCAATTTATTCTTGGGTCTTTTTTTAGCACTATTATCATCTAATTTTTTTTCATTCAAATGTTCTTCTTCTTCTTCTTCTTTTTTTTTAATTGGTAGAGTAGCTGCCTTTTCCCATGATCAAAAAGTTTATTTTTTTCCCTTTATTTTTAAAATTTGGGTTTTATTTTGTGGCTGGTTTTGTGAATGTGCCAAGTGTGATACAGTTTCTTATGCAAAGATAGGAAATATTGATTCTGCATACATTTAGACCTGTAAATTGTTATGGGTTTGGTTCAAGTTGCTGGCGTCTAATCTCGATGTTGAAATTTGCGAGCTGAAACTAAAAAATGCTCCTTCAGGTGGTTTTCCTTGTGTTGGTGATCTAATTTTGGCAAGCACATTATGTTTGATGCAGCTTTTCACTGATTATCACTGCTTGCTATCATAGAGCTTGCATTTTACCTTCATAGCTAAGAAAACAGCGCAGATACCTTTGTAGCTGAGCTGTGGCAATGGACATTCTTTAAGTGTTCGCTAAATATGACTCTAAGCTATCATGGATAGGTGAGGCATAATGCCATATTGCCTATCATGGAGCTATTGAGGATATGGAATGTATTTCAGTCTAGGAATTGAATGGAGAAATATATGGAAAGAGCAATCCATTTATTTAGAGTGCATGGTATTGATAGTTTGGTGTCCGAGTCTACAATGGCTAATATCTAGTGTTTGTGCTAAAAGAGCTAGAAATAGACTGTATGGAAAAATTTAGTGATGTGGCTAGAATAATGATAACCATGATTTGCTTTATGCAAAAAAGATGTAGCATGTATAGCTGATGAGATTGGGGTTGGGACATTTGGCAACTTGAGATGGGATACGGGAACTGTCACCATGTGGAGTGTGGAATTAGATATATTACCTGGAGTTGCGTTTGAATGCCAGAGGCAATCTATTTAGTCTGAATCTTGTGTATGTAAGTCTACCAGTCTTTCCTCGAGAAATATCTGAGAAAATAATCATGACAATAGAATTCCTGAAACCTGAATGTCCCGAACAAGATGGAAAGAACTAATTATCATTTTAGGATGAGACATCAGAGAGATCCTAGTGGGAAGTTTGATATAACTTTTTGGATTTATGTATTATGGTTTATAGAATTCCAATTAACCTTAAATTGTACAATGTGGTTTTTGTGAGACAAGCAGAAACTGAAACGGGATCTTATTTTTTTGTTTGGTTATTCTGTACAATTTGTTGTTGAAGCTTTTCCACGTGGTTCATTTACTTTTTGTGGTGGTATGGATTGCTATAAATGCTTAAAGACACCCTAAAGCTTCAATTTCCTGTTAGGGATGTATCTAGGAAACTTGTTGTCTGAGATATGGAATCTATGAACCCCATTTTTTCCCCAATAAGCAATGTCAGGCATTGCTGGATATCTTGATTGTTTTGCTGTAATGCAAACTGCTTATACTTGCATATCTTGCCTATCGTTTGCACTTTGGATTTATTGTTTATATGCTCCAGCTGCTGATTGTTTTCTGCTTCCCAGTTCTGCTGGTATTCCAGAAACCGATCGACTGGTTTCTGGGTTTTCTATGAATAACCGGTAGACCAGTTCTGGACTTTCCAGAAACTGGTTGACTGGTTCCACTGCTGTTTTTTAACGTTCTGTTTTTCAAATTTTTGAGTCTTTCTTAGCTTCTGCTTTATTTTTCTGCTGCCCTAAGTCTTTTGGATTCGGGTAATAGACCTTTGTACTTCTTGGGGTATCCCCTCATATTTTGTACATTGTTTTTCCTTAAATACAAATTACACTTATCCAAAAAAAAAAAAAAACTGCTTATACTTGCATATCATTTGCACTTTGGATTTATTGTTTATATGATCATATAAAATTTGAAGGATTTAAAAAATATGTGCTGGAGGTCTTTTTGGCTTTTAATGTGCTGCTATCCTTTTCAAATCTTAACATTCTCTGCTGCAAAAGTCTTAAAAGTATTCCCATTGACATTTCAGATGTTAGCAGCCAGGGTGTTAATCCTTTCCCCCTTTTTGGGATAAATGCAGGAAGGTTGAGGACATGCTTAAATGCATCTGGTCCTGTTGTTGGCATTGAAACAAGCTGTTACGTCCTCATAGGCGATGCTGATAAGTGCATAACGTGAACCACATTTCCCACCAAGAGGATTTTTCAGCATCTTATACATTATATTAAGGGAATCAGAACTGATGCAAAGGCAAAGGGGTGCTTTTCATTCCTTCTCTGAAACTATTGATTTTGATCAGGGATCTGTTTCAAACAGTACTGTTATGAGTCAGCAAACACCTTTCAGTAACATGCTAAATCCAGTGGATAGCAGATTGTCAAATAATGCTGTATCTTCGGGCAACGCATCATGCTCAAATGCTTTAACTCATGATGTCCAGAGCTTTAGTGGTTGGAATTCAGGCGAATCTAGCTCAAGGTTAAGTTTGCAAAATCAGGTGAATGATGATGGGATAAAAATGGAAGAATGGTTGTCTACATCAGTCAATGCTTATCCTGCAGTTGGTCAAAGATCAGAGGAAAGACTATTTGAAACAACTAATATCCTTTTCCCAGGCAGAGTCAGTACGGGGATTAGTGGCAATCAGGTTAGAAGTGGACCTTTATTCTTGCAGGGCTCCAGTTCGAATCATATCTCACCCAATGTATGTCCAAATTCTGGTCATATTGGAGACACCATTATTGGCAGACCCATTACAGGAGCTGTCTTAGGCCTTAATCAACTCAACCCTGGTGGTGGATTAGAAATAGAACGGGCATCTTCTTCTGGTGTTTCTTCTTCTGATGTTGGCACTTCATCTGGAAGTTCTGGTTATATAGTAGAGGAGACAAATGGTGGTTCAGGATCTTCTCTTGGGGTTTGGGGCTTATCCTGCAAGAGAAAGGCCCTTGAAGGTACTACTGGACAGTCTTTTCCTGGTGGAAGTTCAAGTTGCTTTCCACAAGCTGAAAGTAGTGCATGGCATAATGGACCCAATAATCACAGTGTTTCTAGCAGCCTAAGTTTATCCACTCCCTCACCGAATACTCCAAGTGTTACTCCTCCTGAACAGTTGAACCCAAGATTTGGTTATGGAATGAGAGGAGCACCTCCTGATGCATTTCCTTCATCAAATGTTAGTGGAAATGCAGACCCTCTAAGAAATTTTGGTAGGAGGATGAGTCCTGGACATCAACAGGAATCTGTCACTTTCAATTTGTCAACAACAGGAGGTTCCAGGCGTTGGTCCTTGCAGCATTCTCGCAGACCAGTCTCAGTTAGTGACTATCTGGAGTCAAGATCAACAGAACCTGCAAATTCAAGTGCCATCCAAGGCCAGCTTCATACTATCAACCCTTCTTCTTTATCAAGCAGTTTGCCTTGTTGGGATGATTTTTCAAGTTCAAGAGTTGGAAATTCATTGAGTTCCCTTATACCTGGAGAGCTAGGGGCTGCATCAAGAGAGGAAGCAAACTTAAGAAGCTTTCAGAGAAATAATGCAGACCATCCAATGTTTGCACCTGCAACTGAAATGAGAAGCATGGGACAAGATCCAACACGCTGGGGTTTGGCCACTGGGAACATGAGTACCTCGGGTAGTGTTTCTTCTACCAGAATTGGTTCTTCTACCAGAATTGGCCCCAGTTCTAGTGTCCATCCTTTTCCTACTCCCGGATGGATTCATCAAAACCCCACAACACATAATCAGCAAAGAATTTCTGAATTTTCTACTTGGTCTCTGTTCCCACCTATAGCCTCTGAATCTGGAGGTCGCAGTTGCCATTTCTCCCCTTTGTCTTCTGGTCCTTCCTCTGCACAGGACACACAGATTTCTTCTGGATCTAGTAGCCAGGGACATAATCCACCACCATTTCCAAGGTCAGCATTTCTCACGGAAGAACAAAGTGATGATGTTCTTGGAATGCCCCGTTCCTTGAGGGCTTTAGCTGCTGATATTGAAGGGAGACATCGGCTAATATCTGAGGTTTGTCATCATAGCTCTCCCTCCCTATGCACGTGGGTGTGTGTATGCTGATTTTTAACTTTAATTTACATGTTATTGCTGTAAAGGATATGTTCTCAGGTGTGATATTTTCTCATTTAAACTTGACGTTCAGAGTTTAAGTAATAATGAATTTCAGCAACTACTTTCTGCTCAGCAAGACTTTAGGCACAAACTTCATTCTAAGCATTGCTCTGAATGTTGTCATCCTCATTTTATATACTTATACAACTGACAGCATTCATAATTTAAAATACCTCATGCTTGTTGCTTAAATAATTTGTTGACTGTGCTTGATCGGTTTTTCATGCTTTGCCTTGGTCAACAGTTGCTAACACAAACTTTCAGTCCAAATCCCAGTTTCCATGACTTGGGAGTTTTGTAGCCATCAGTATCAGACACCCTACTTTTAGCTAAATTTGTATACCTTGCTTGTATATTATTAAACATTAACATTGTTATAATGATGCTGTCTAGTTATGGTATCTGTTTGGTGTAGGAGAATGTGTTTATAATATTTATATTTAAATGATTCTTGAACTAACAGATGGTGTTCTTTTGCGTGTAACAGATTCGCCAAGTATTGAATGCCATGCGCAGGGGTGAAAATCTTCGTGTTGAGGTTTGATTGATTCTTAAACTGAACTATATTTATTTATATTATTCTGGCTATTGTTTAATGTTGTAAACTTAGTGTGTTAGCTATGGATGCCCATTGCTTTGTTTGCAAGCCGATGAATAGAGGTTCAAATACAATTACACAAACTTGAAATCATCAATGCAACAGTACTAGTTTAAGAAATTTCAAGTACACTCTGGTTGATTAAAATGTTATGATAATCATATTTATATTCTTGCTGCAAAATTTGTAGACTGAGTACTGCCTGAATTATTGATAATGTCATAACAGTTATTAATTCAACAGTACCACTTTTAGAAATTCCAAGTACACTGTTAGTTCTCAAGGATAAAAGAATTTTTGGATGTGGTCCTATTTAAAGATTTTCTATTTTAGTCAAAGGCAGAATATCACTTGTAAATTGTAACAAAGTAAAATTTGAGATGCAGAATATGTTGATCATGACTTGAGGCTCTATAATTTCACATTTGTGATTTTTCCTGATTTTTAATTGAATGTAACAGAATTGGGAGAACAGAATTTCATGTAAAAACAAAAGGGATCAAACTAAATTTAATTGAATATTTCTGGGGAATAAAATTATGGTTTGGCTTTTATTTTTCCAATTCTATGATGTCCATAGGTCATCAACCTAACTTCTGGCCTAGTTGATCACATCTTAAGTACGCCATCTGGCAAGTTAGATTGTTATTGAAGAAAAGTGCTTATATTCTGGAGAATGAAGCTGCGAGCATGTTCTTGCATTTCTGGGCTTATTTTTATGAATGCTTCACTAGGAGATGCACTATTCGCCAAGAGAAAAGAGCTCAGGGGCCTGCCTTTAGCATTGGTGATAATATTTGGTGTAACACTTGAAAGTTATGAAATGGTATCTCAGGAATTTTGTTTTTGTATCTCTCAGGACTACATGCTTTTTGACCCGTTGATCTATCACGGGATGGCTGAAATGCATGATCGGCATAGAGATATGCGCCTTGATGTTGATAATATGTCTTATGAGGTAACTTGATCAATTAATTCCCCTAGCCATTTCACTTTGAAGGTTGTTTCCTTAATGAAAAGATTGGAATATCAGGAATTGTTGGCATTGGAAGAACGCATAGGAGATGTGAGCACTGGACTAAGTGAGGAAACCATTTTGAAGTTACTGAAACAGGAAAAACATGTGCCGGTCCGCTCAGAATCTCCAGCAGATTTGGAGCCTTGCTGTATCTGTCAGGTATGAGCTACTTCCTGTTGATACATGTAGGAATTGCGGGAAGAAACAGATGCTGCTTTTATCCATTTCAGCTTGCTATTCTATTGTTTTCATAAGCTTGTTTTATTGTCTTATACTACGACAGGAGGAATATGTGGTTGGAGATGATATGGGAATAATCGACTGTGGGCATGACTTCCATACCAACTGCATCAAACAGTGGCTAATGCAGAAAAATCTATGTCCAATTTGTAAGATGACGGCCCTGCTCACATGAGAGGGAAGATAATGCCAGTTCCTGGAAATTTTATTTTCTTAAAAACAAATCAACATCCAAATACCGGGTGGATTATATCCTATTTATACCTCTTTCGGTTTAAACCGGTTTGCTTGCTCACGAACTGCATAAATGTGATGTGCGGAACAGGCATGTGCTATAAATTGCAGCATGAGTGATAAGAGGGTCTGCCCTGTACCTTCAGAGTATCATATGAAATATATGAGAAATAATTTTCATGACATTGTCAGAGCTTTAATTATCTGGATTCAGATTGCAATTACTTGAATATCTTAGAATTATTCAGCTATGTACTTGTTGTTTTGCAAATTTCTTGAATTTGCATCGAAGATTACAAACCATATTAATTTACTGAGACTTGCGTCACTAAGAATACTATCAAGGGTAGAAGAACAAGAGAGAAATCATCCCTGTTTATACTTTGAGGATGTGCTCTTTCAATTATTAATTTTTTTTGTATTTTTTTTAATGAAAATCGTCACTTATCAGCTCGATACTTATGTTTTAATGATTCTTTTTGCCAATTACATAAAGATATTATTGGTTTGCTTACAAAAATTAGAAGGACTGCATTTTATTAAAAGAAGAAGAAGAAAAGAGCGAGTGTTATTCCATCTTATTAAAGCAGCATGACATGAGCGTCCTCTAGCAACAAATGCACTGTCGTCTAAAACAACACCAATTGCGGAATTTCCTTTGATTTTGCAAACAAATAGGCTATAAATAGTGGTAGTGATTTTTATTATTGAGATAGTATATTTTTTTGAAATATTTTTTTTGTTAAAAAATATATTAAAATATGTATTTTTTATTAATTTTTTAAAAATTTTTATGAAATCGTGTTTTTTTAAATTGCGTCATAGACTTCATTTGAAAATGTGGTTGAAATCGTGTTTTATTAAAATTTAAATTTATTTACTTAAAATTATTTTTTTTTATATTTTCAAATTATTTTGACATGCTGATATTAAAAATAAATTTTTTAAAATAAAAAAAATTATTTTAATATATTTTCTAAATAAAAAACATTTCAAATCATAAGTACTACTATATTTTTAAAAACTATCGTGTTCAACTATCCTATGGCTCTGGAAATCTAAACCTTCAGCCCATCTAACCCTTCCCTAGCCCCTCTCGCTCCCCCTTTTGCATTTATAATTGAATTATATTTGATGGCTAATTCTATATGTGAATATTAGAAAAAAAAAACAAAATAGTTTTTTTTTTGTGTTTATTTTCTTTTTCCCTTTTGATATTTTATGACAAATATCATGACTTGGGGGATAAGATACTGAAGCATTGGAGGCTTTCCAGCATGATCGTTATTTTTCTTTAAAAAGAAAAGAAAAGCATTTTGAGAGCTTGGCCTTTACAACTTAATTGAACACGTATTATAGGTTACAACCGTATAGTCTTAGTGCCAGATTTCACAGATAACGGCCCTGTTTGTATGTATAATGCCTTGTAGTGATTGATTTGATGACGATTTTGGTTTTTCTTTATTTCATCATTCTTAACTACTTCTTCTTTTTCTTCGTCATCAAGGTTTAACCATACTAAATTGTGATGGTAAATTATCACAAATCTTCACGTTATTATTTTCTTATTTATGCAAATCTTCCAACTCAAGCTTATATACAAACTTAACCAATCTACATTAGCAAAAAGAAGGATACATGTACATACCTAACCATAAAACCATGTGAAGAACTAGGATTTATCAGCATTTTTTCATGTTTATTTTTTCGAAAGACTCAGGCCATCCATTAACATCCTAATATAGCCATGCCTTGTGAGTGAGGCTCGAGAAACAAGTACAAGTCTGGTATGCTCCTAGGAATGCAGGTGCACGTCAGGGCCTTGAGCATTGGGCTTTGCACACACACTAGGCCTAAATGCACGAGCTTTTCACGCGAGCTTGACATGCGTGTTAGGGCCATTATGCGCGGACTTGGCATAAATATCAAGACCCTAGAATGTAGGCTCGATATGTTTTTAGGCCCAAGCACATGGGTGTCAAACCTGGCATTTCCCAGTCCTCACAACTAGACGACTGATCGAGCACTTCATGCTAGACTTGGGGTGAGACCATACCTCGCTCGGGCCTGACACACGGCCAAAATAGCTTATACCTGAATTTACCTGGCACCATGCCTATAAATTTGAATATGATGACCCTAGCCTTAGGGGCTTTCACTTAAGCTTAAAGGAATTATGTCTCTTTCTTTGTGACAGTATCAACAAGTCTACACTTCATTCACACTTGATGTACAAAAGTCTCCCATGACATGTCATTTCTCCATCGCTTAACTATATAATTTTAGTGGAAGATAAGTGCATGATCTTGGGTAGGTTGAGTGGAATACTACTCACAATTTATAAAGGAGAAATAACTCTACAATCTCTCCACTCTAGCAAAAGAAGATTTATAGGGTATAAATACCCCCTGAACCACCCAGGTAAATGATTTATTATTTCTTCATGCTTTATCTATTATTTGCAGTCTCTCTCTCTCTCTCTCTCTCCAAAATATTATTGCTCTATCTTTCGCTATAAAGATAATTACTTAAGCATATGAGATTCTCCTAATCCACTAAAAGGTATTTGGCTTCCTACATTGAGCTACCACCCATTTTAGCTAAGAAGAACGAATCGGATTGCAAGAACTAAGTGATTAACCCATTATTCAACCACAAAAAGCTTTATTTCAAACATTTAGGATTTTAGAACATCATCACCATGCAAAAATAGAAACAAAAACTTGAATATCCTTTGTTAAGTTAATTATTTTTCAAAATAGAGATATACTTTAACAACTTTAATGGTACTTTTGAATATGCATTTGTAGCTAACTCCATTGTATTCTCTTATACTTAAATAAGTAAGAGGAGTGATGTCTTAAATTCAAGTCTCATCTTTCACAGTTTTAATAATCTGATCATTTATAAAAAAAAAATAGATGCTTTTAAGAAAAAATTCATGACATGAATGTATTTAACATCCCAATATAGCCATGTCTTGTGAGTGGGGCTGGAGAAACAAGTAGGAGCCGGTATGCTCCTAGGAATGCGGGCTTGAGCATTGGGCCTAGCACACACACTAGGGCTAAATGCACGAGCCTTTCACGCGAGCTTAACATGTGCGTTAGGGCCATTATGCGCGGACTTGGCATAAGTGTTAGGACCTAAGAATGCAGGCTCAATGTGCTTTTAGGCCCAAGCACATGGGTGTCGGACCTGGCATTTCTTAGTCCTCACACCTAGATGACTGATCGAGCACTTCATGCTAGACTTGGGGTGAGACCATACCTCGCTCAGGCCTGACATGCGGCCAAAGTAGCTTATACCCGAACTTACCAGGCACCTTGCCTATAAATTTGAACATGATAACCCTAGCCTTAAGGGCTTTCACTTAAGCTTAAAGGAATTATTTCTCTTTCTTTATGACAATGTCAACAAGTCTACACTTCATTCACACTTGATGTACAAAAGTCTCCCATGACATGTCACTTCTCCATCGCTTAACTATATAATTTTAGTGGAAGACAAGTACATGATTTTGGGTAGGTTGAGTGGAATACTACTCACAATTTATAAAGGAGAAATAACTCTACAACCTCTCCACTCTAGCAAAAGAACAAGGTTTATGGGGTATAAATACCTCCTGAACCACCTAGGTAAATGATTTATTATTTCTTCATGCTTTATCTATTATTTGCAGTCTCTCTCTCTCTCTCTCTCCAAAATATTATTGCTCTATCTTTCGCTATAAAGATAATTACTTAAGCATATGAGATTCTCCTAATCCACTGAAAGGTATTTGACTTCCTACATCGAGCTACCACCCATCTTAGCTAAGAAGAACGAATTGGATTGCAAGAACTAAGTGATTAACCCATTATTCAACCACAAAAAGGTTTATTTCAAACATTTAGAATTTTATAACATCATCACCATGCAAAAATAGAAACAAAAACCTGAACATCCTTTGTTAAGTTATTTATTTTTCAAAATAGAGATATACTTTAACAACTTTAATGGTACTTTTGAATATGAATTTGTAGCTAACTCCATTGTATTCTCTTATAATTAAATAAATAAGAGGAGTGATGTCTTAAATTCAAGTCTCATCTTTCATAGTTTTAATAATATGATCATTCATAAAAAAAAAAATAGATGCTTTTAAGAAAAATTCATGACATGAATGTATTTACCTTAATTACTGACAATAATTAATAATACATGTTATTATTATAGAATAAATAAGAACAATATAGTTTAGAAAAACAAAGAGAAAACATTCTTATTTCACATCATCTTGTAAATGTAGCTGCCTTACAACATCATCTAAATAATGCTCCTATTTATAGTCTAATGTATATTAATACTTGTAAGCTTAAAGGTCATAAGAATATATAAAATTCAAATGAACTTGGAAAATGATGATGAAAAAAAAGCAAATAGACATCTAATACAATGTATGATTTCATAATACTCTTTCTTAGATATCTTTATACAACCTTACACATTGGAATCTGTCTTATTGAAAACCTTACCAAGAGAAAACTCAATGGAAAAAAAAAAAACCTTGGTTAAGGATAAAAAAGAGTACAATGCGTATTAACTCCCTCTTATAAATGTATTACCTTAAGTTTTTAAGTTGTCACATTTCAATATTGCATCATAATATTGCAAACATTATAGTTGGTAATGCTTTAATGAACAAATCTACTAGATTATTTTTCAAGTAAATTCGCTGAACATCACTATCACCACACTTATCAAGGTCATGTGTAAGAATGCATTTCAGCGAGATATGCTTTGTTCTATCTTCTTTAATGCATCCTCATTTTAATTAAGCTATGCTTGCAATATTGTCTTCATATAGTATGGTTGGAGTTCCTCTAATGGAAGAAAAACCACATGATCCATGAATTTATTGAGTTATTGATCTCAACCATACACATTCTCAACTTGCTTTATGGACTGCAAGTATTTCAGCATGATTAGATGAAGTGAAAACTAATGTTTTCTTTGTAGATACCCATGATATAACAATAATATAACACCTAAAAAGATAACATGTTTGAGATCGATATTTATATGGATCATATAAATATCCTGCATCAACATACCTAACTAATTCATGATTAGTATTATTTGAATAAACTAAATCCACATCCATAGTTCCTCGTAGGTGATGAAAAATATGTTTAACTCTATTCCAATGTCTCTAGGTAGGAGAACAACTACATCTTGCTAGGAAATTCATATAGAATGCTATATAAAGTCATGTATTATTAACAAGATACATTAACACATCTATTGCATCGAGGTATGCTACTTCGGGACTAAGTAATTCTTTATTATCCTCTCGAGGTCTGAAAGAGTTTTTTTTCACATCAAGTAATTGAACAACCATTGGAATACTCAATGGATGTGCTTTATCCATGTAAAATATTTTAAGGACCTTCTATGTGTAAGTTGACTGATGAATGAGAATTCTATTTACTAAATGCTCGATCTGTAGGTCAAGATAAAATCTTGTTTTTCTTAAATCTTTCATCTCAAAATTTTTCTTTATATAATTTACTGTCTTTGGTGTCTTTCTAAGAGTTTCAATAATATTTAAATTATCAACACACACAACAATAACAAAATCAGATTCTGATTTCTTTATAAAAACATATGGGCATATAAGATCATTATCTTATTTTAATAAATATTCACTAAAATAATTATACCACATGCTTTTTTTTTTTTTTAGGGTTTTTGTCTTTTGAACTGATTGGTCTACCATATTTCTAGTGTACCTTAGATTCATTTGCTATAATTTTAGCGAATTGTCCTATTAAGAATTCAATCCATGTTGGAGAATTTATAGCCGGTATATAAGATTTGGTCACTCATTTTTAGTTAGCGAATGCATTTGGTAGTTGATTTGCTATGTTTTGGAAGGAAAATATTTTTTAAACTTCTTGTTTACATTGTTTTGTATCAGTAATAAATACAAAATAATAATTAAAATTAATCATGCACATTTAATTGAGATTGAACAACAAATTTGAAATAAATAAATATAATTCAAAAAAATAATGCAAAAATTATTTCAACAACAACTAAAATTCAACACATTTATTAATTCATAAAATTATTAAGAACACAAGCTTGAACAAAAATAATGATAAAAAAAAAAATAATGTAAAAAAATACAAAAAAAAAGGAATGAAAAACTCTTACCGTAATGACATGCTTAATTTCAGTTGATAATTTTTTTTTTTAAAAAGGAGAAAATAAAGAAAAGAAAAGAGATTGTTAATAAACCCAAAAAAAAAAATAAAAAAAAAGAAGAAAAATGAAGAAAGATAACATATTTGAGGATGAGAAAAGAAGAGAATGCTTGATTTTGGCTATGAATGAGAGAGAGAGAGAATAGAGAGAGAGAGAGAGAGAGAGAGAGAGATGACTCTGTGAGAGAAGAAAAAAGAATAAGATGAAGCCTTGTTTGTTCTGATTCTGGTATTTTAATTTAGTTTTAATATTTTCTTCCGTGATTCCATTTGTAAAGTCAAATTGAAATTTAATGGTCTTGGTATCTAGGTATTTTTTTACCAACGGAATCACAGATAAAAAATTAAATATCAATATTTTTAATATTTCCATCAATAATTCTATTTGTAGAGTCAAATGAAAATTTTTAACTTGCACGAAAATTCTTAGAAAACCCTCCAAATATTATAGACGACCTTTCATTCTGTTGGTGATGCTGTTGGGAAAAAGTGAACAATAAAAAAACATTAATTATCAGCGTATTGAGAAGTGTACAGCTCTCACTTTCCATAGTCATTATAATATATTGATGGACACATTTCGACAATTTACCTGTATGTAATGAAAACCATAAACAATACTAGGAAGAAGAGGAACAATTCCCATAGTTATTGGAATATATTGACATGCACATTTCGTTGGTATATCTATATGTAATGTACAGTTTGTCAGCATGCCATCAGTAATTCTGTCGATAAAAATATTACGTCATAGCATGATTTTTTTTTTTGAATTCTATTATAATACTCTTTATAATTTCTACATCATAAAAAAATATAGAATTCAAATGACTTAGAGATGATGGATGAATATGAAAATAAAAAAAAGTAAAAAAACAAATATACATCCACGTAGATGTCATAACACATATCTCTAAATTTTCATCTTTGAATACTATACAATGTTTTCTTCTAGGAATGTTCTTGCTCCCACAGGCGACAAAAACAATTAAAACAACAGAAACAAATTCAAAACAGTACAAATCTTAGACAACCTTGCAGAAGATATTCTTGTTAATGGATGATGCTATGGTGTCCTTTCCCCATTTTAGTGAAAGAAGCATAATCATGCATGGGTATTTTGTTTTAGTATGCGCACAGCTCATTAATTTACACAAACCTAGCATATTTTCCTTGATATATACATTTATAAAAACATGAAAATAACTAATTAACAATATTCGTCAACTGTTTCTTTAAATGTTATTGACGAGAAAAATTATTTTCAATTGATTGTCTTAATGATAAAAAGATTAAAAAAAAACTACTTTTTTAGAGACCTTGAGACTCACCAAGATTTTCTGATAAATATTTAATCTTAGCGCGTATATACATACACGCGCTCGCACACGCTTAGAATGCATCAGTGCCATGTGTATACCATGGCTAGTTAGAGTTGAGAAAGTGATGCCCAAAGTACATTTTCGATGCAATCTTTCTTATAATAAAACTTATATGTACGTAATTCCCTGTAACGCCATATTATTAATTTTCTAGAGATTCATGCATGATGATATCAAGGCATAATCTGACATTTTAATCATTATATATATATATATATATATATATATATATATATATATATATTCATACGTAACGCTCTTATATACAATCTTATAGGTTTTGTTTTGGGATTAATAGTTGGTTTAGAGTGCAAGTCACAAGAAAAGAGTATGCTAAATATGTTTCTTTTGTCTTAATTAAACAAATGATACTAAAGAAACCGAAAATCCATGAGCAACCACGGAATACTGTGGGTTGTTTTCCTCACTTGATTCCTCATTTACTGATCGGCTTAGTCATTATTTTAATTTTCTTTTTCTTTTTTGATAAAGTAATAGAACTTAGTTTCATATATATTCGAACAATTATTTTGGTCGGATAATGGTTCCTTTTCTACTTCTTTCATTCGCTAATCATATATGTTATTGTCCGAACATCATCTCACGGAACTTCTCTTTTATTAATTTGAAGGCTTGTTGTAAGAACTTTACTTCATCGTAATGTGACACCTATGAATTTATTTGGTATTGTAATAGTAATTATTTTTTTAAAATATTTTTTTATTTAGAAATATATTAAAATAATATATATTTTTTATTTTTTAAAATTTATTTTTAACATCAACATATTAAAACAAACTAATTTCACTAAAAAAATTAATTTGATGCAAAAACAATATTTTTTTTTATTTTTTAAAATACTTTTAAAATATAAAAATAAACAATTCTTAGGCTTTCCATATTTTTATTGATAATTTGGAACTATTCTTTTAGGGAATCCGATTTGATTAGGCAAGTGGGGTACCTATACACGATATTTATATTTATATATTAATTTTTTTTTTTGTCTTTTCTTTTACATTTTCTAAATTATAATCCTAGGTGATAATATAGAAAGTAATGTCATATACTTACCTTATATTATAATAAGAGAGGATAATATCATTGATTAATTACAAGAGATTAATATGGTCATATATATAAAACCCTAAATTGTAAATAATAAATAGCAAACAGATTTTTTGAGAAATAAGAATGTCCAAATACGGTAAAACCGCCATTGATTCTCCTTCCAAAAAAGGCACTTGGTTTTTCTAGTAAGATGATAATTTCTTTGGAAGGATAAATATGGTATGGTTAAGTGGGGCCATAGGACCTTGCACTATAAGCAAGAAAGAAAAGAAGAGAAATCCTTTTTGTACCAACGCGCTTAGCTTCTGTTTCCGTTTTTTGTTCTCATGCCCAGTAGTAACGGCATTGCCTTATGATTGTATTTTGTCCAATATCTTCCACTTTGCCAGTGCTCTGCCCTCTCTCATCTCCCTCTCCCTCTCCCCTTGCCACCTTTATAAACACCTCCTCTCTCTTCCCTTTCGCCCTTGAACTCATCAAAACGCTTTCTTCCATCCCTCTCTCTGTCTGCTCATCTGTCCATTTTTTCTTATATTTATATATATATACAAATACAGGGATGTCAGAAGAAGGAGAGCATGAGAGGTTCTTGTGGGATAACCAAACTTGGGATTTATCAAATTCTGATAATTCGGGTGGAAGAGGAGAGAAAAGAGGGAAGAACATTAAGCTGCCGGGTTCGGGCTCACATAGCCAAGCAGAAATAGGGATCAAAGAACAAGGAAACAAGGCCGAGAAGAGGGGTCGAATGCACAAAGGTAATGGTAAGGGAGGCGTAGGCGAGGTTAAAGAAGGAGAAGGAGGAGGTGAATCAGATCATGAGACACATATATGGACTGAGAGAGAGAGGAGAAAGAAGATGAGGACCATGTTCTGTAATCTTCATGCTTTGCTTCCTCAACTTCCTCCCAAGGTAATTATACGTGCACTTCAATAATCAAGTTACATAAGACTAGTCTAATTTGTGGAGCTGTTTTCGCTTGCTGGCTAGGGTTTTTGCATATAAATACACTCTCTGGTTTGGCCGGTTAAATTACTCTTTTCCCCCCCTCACGTTTTGATACAATTTCTTGGAGAGTTTTAAATGAAGAGCAAGCCAGTAACTTAATTTTTAGCTTTACAGAAAGAGGCTGTCTTTTCCGTATGAATCTTTTCCCTTTTCCATACATATACACAAGCATGGATTTTTCTAAAGGGTTCCATTTTTGTTTGTTTCACGAGCATGCAGTTATAGAGGACGTGTCGCTTTTTTTCCTTTTACCACATATACTTTCGCTTGGACTAAGTTCAAGTTAAACACCAGCATATATAGGTGTAAGCTCTAATTAACTAGGTAAATTTGTGTATGTAGTTGCTGATCTCTCTCAATTCCTGCTGATCCATATATTTCCCACAGTGAATTTCAACCCCTTGTTTGTTAATTTATCGAAACCCTATTTATGTCTTCCCAACCATGACAGATAACCTTAAAATGGGTCTTAACTATTAAACTGCATCCATGTATGGTGTTCTTTGAAATGGATTTTGTTTTAAAATGTAGGGTGAAATATTGTTATCTGCTATATATATATATATAGATATGTTCTCCCAATTTCGTTATCTTAGCTAGCAACAATTTATGTACAGAAGCTAGGAAACATAATAAGAAGGCAAACTACCTATTGTTAGTTTTCTTATATACGAATGAATATGCTTCATAATTTAAAGTCTATTTTGTATGTACCTTCTATTTTTTACAGGCTGACAAGTCCACCATTGTTGATGAAGCAGTGAACTATATCAAAACCCTACAGCACACTCTCCAAAAGTTACAAAAAGAGAAGCTAGAAAGGCTCCAAGGTGCCCCGACTTTGGGTTATGAGCCATCTCTGATTGCCCCACAAATGCAAGCAGACTCCAGAGAGGCGTTCTTAGCTGATCAAGTATCTTCTAGTAACTTGGCAATTAGCACAACAAAATCTTTACCCTCAGTCTCAAGATATCCTGTACTCTTTCAAACTTGGACTTCTTCAAATGTGGTGTTGAATATTTGTGGAGATGAAGCCCAAATTAGTATATGCTCTCCGAAGAATCCGGGACTCTTCACCACTATCTGCTATGTGTTGGAGAAGCATAATGTCGAGGTGCTGTCAGCTCAATTTTCCTCTGATTGCAATCGGAGCATGTACATGATTCAAGCTCATGTAAGTGATCACTTCCTCTTTGACACGACCTTTTTTTCTTTTCTTTTGGCAATTCGATTAATATATAGTTATGGGAAGAGATTGTGAATCCGAATTAACTCGATAGAGACCTTTCTTGGAGAATTATGGCTACTTTAGACTCCACAAACCTTCGTTAAATTAGACTAATCTAATGGAAAAACATAAATTAAACCAGATCTACATATAAGGAATTTGCTTTAGGAGTGATTCACAATTTTCACTTCCTTTACGTTTGTAACAATATTCTCTAAACATATTCACCAAAAAGAAAACAAAAGATTCTCAAATATTTTCAAAACTCATGATTATATGCTTTTAAAGATTTTTCACGTATAATTTTACTTATAAATTAATATGAGTATCATGAACAAGAGTATTCCTTCATTATATGTAGCACTATTTTCACCTTGCAAGTTGCAAACTTATATATATATATATAGTTTATCCTCAATGTGGAAAAAACAAGCAGGCAAGTGGAGCTTCTGATCAGTTCGGAGAGACATTTCCAGTGGAGGAAGCATTCAAACAAGCTGCATGTGAGATAATGTGCTGGGTCTCTTCCTGATTACATAGAAAATCAACACCAAGATTTGTTATTGCAATCTAAAGAACGAAAGATCACTCGCTCTTCATTAATTTGCAAATAGTGGAACTGTAAGCCTTCACCCTTACTGTACCTTGAGGTTACATATAGATCAGCCGTGGCTGTTGGTCTGGATGGGATGAGATTTTTTAAGTTAATTTTATGCGTTCTTAACCATATTGTACCCTTTAAATAATCATTATTTTTTCCAGTTTGAGGAATACAATTTCTCGAAGCATACAATTTTGCAATCACAAATTCAAAATTATCTGGATCACTTTCTCTTTTTGATATTTAATTCTCTCCGAAACATGCATGCTTTACGTTAAATTGCTAATGAATCAATCATATGGCAGATCACATATATCCAAAAACCTTTCACTCAAGTGTAATTAATGTTATGGCTTTTCACTGACATTTGAAAAATGAAATGAGTTTTACTTCTTGTAATGCATCAGTTATAACAAGATTGTCAAAGAACCATCTCAACCCAAAAGCTTAAGCTGTTAGGTGAGGTCTTAGGATATGATTTATATTATTCTCTAACACACCCTCTCAAGTGAAAGCCCTTTGGGCTTGAAACTTACACATGTCCACATTACCTTGTGCTTAATTTTTATCAAATAAATAGAGATGGTGAGATTTGAACTCGTGACCATTAGGTCATCAAGGCTCTGATACCATATCAAAAAACCATTTCAATCTAAAAGCTTAAGCTGTTAGGTGAGGTTCTAAGATATGATTTATATTATTCTCTGACAAAGATAAACACATGCAGATACACCAGGAAAAGGGCTGTGATCTAGAAAATGAAAGACCACTGTTATATCTATTTCGTTTTGTTTCATAATAGAAAGGCTTTTGCTTTAACTGGTGATCGCGTCTTAGAGTTTTTGCCGGAGTGCTTCGACATTCGAGTACTTAACAGAGAAAAATTTAAAAAATTTATTGCATGGAATGATGGAGTGTTACGAACGTTCAATGATCTCTAATTAACTTAGTCGTTGAATCAGAATTTTTAGTCTCGATATATACTCAATGAATTGAATCCATATATGTTGAGCCATATCATCTTTGTTTTTATTAATATATACAACCCATTTCCATGAAGGCCTAGGTCTCAGTCAATCATATTCAATCTAAGACTGTCAATTTCATTCTGGTTCGTCTGAAATAACCAAAATATTTCATACTAATTCAAAAATCAAAACAAAATAGAATAATTTTCATCTCATTTTAAATCTCGGTCCGTTCTGGATTTTTTAGCTAAATTTCATTCAGAATGTTCTGATTTCATTCCACATGTTTCGTTTCAATCTTGAAAAACCATTGAATCAAATTGAACCTAGTTCAATTTAATTAATTAAACCACCCAAGTATAAAAAAACTCTTTTTCATTACTATTTTAAATAACAATGATATTAATAATAATATTGAAAATTATTATTACTATTTTCATTAACAATGATATTAATTTTTTAAAATTAGATTTATCACTAATATATATAGTTTATATTCATGTTGTTTTTTTCAAGTTTATACTTTATATAAATTTGAGCAAAATAAGGGATATTTTAGATCCCATTAGCCTTTGATAACATTGACCTAGCTTTATATTTAAAATATTTATGTTAAAACATTTTAATTTCATAATATTTTGATATTTTGTTTAAGTTAAATTACTTTAAGTTAAAGATCTATTTAATCTTGACTATTTAGAAATATTTTAAATTTTGAAATTATATTTGTTTGACATTGTATTTGTATTGCATAATTTATAATTAGTTTATCTTGAATTTGAATTATGTTTGTTAATATATATATATATATATATATATATATATATATATATATATATATATATATATATATATGAACAGTACAACCCCAAAACGGTACGCTGAAATATCCCAAAACTGAAACATTCCATTTCAATTGAAAAAACAAAACACCTACCGAAACGGAATTGACAACTTTGTTATTTCAACCATTCACAAGACAAGTCATCTTATTGCTTAATTGACAAAGTCTTAGCCTTACTTTTTTTTTTTTTTTTTTATCTTCTTGAAAAATATATCGAAAATATTCTTTCTTCTATAGTCTTCATATATATTTTTGAAAAAAAAAATCATTTTAAATACATGTTGATTTAGAAGGAATGCCAATATCGTTGCTTATTCAACATAACTATTTAAAGCTCAACTGACCTAAGAATATAGAGTTACCTGGCCACATCCATTCAAATGGTTGCCCTTGCTGTCATTGCAGTGATCTAAGAACAAGGAGGGAAACCACGTGCTTTTCATGCGTGTGTGAGCATGGATGGAATACCATCGACCCCTAGGGAGGGAATATAATTTTGGAGAAGACGGGCCATTTCAAGGCCATTTCAGGTAATCAAAGGCAGATGATAGTTAGTATTAGTGTGGATATTTATGTGCATACCACCGACATGAACTCTAAGAAGATGGGAAAAAATGAAATGATGAATCTACATTAACAAATGAATAGGAACCACACCAACATTAGCAGGGCAATATCTCTCTCTAATAGCTTGTTAAGAGAAAATCTTTGTTAACAGCAAACAAATGAATTTAGGTGAATGGGCATAACAGGTGATCTTTGTACAAGTAAATAAAATAGAGTAGTGAAAAAATATAAATCTATAAATGATAGTAGGAGAAGACAATGTTGTGGATAAAATTGAAATATGTTGAATGGTCATAGCTAGAAGCATGGATTGATGGGTACCCATAGACCTTCATAAGTGCTTTAAAAGGGTATTTGATTGCATTAATTCAAGAATTCAAGCGTCCCAAACTCAAAAAAGCCAAAAGAAACATGAATAATTGGGTCCCAAATGTTGCATATCAAAGGGGTTTAAAGACAAACGAATTATCCTATTGTTCCTGCTAGTTGTGACGTTGAAACCAAAGTTGGGTTGAGACAGGTGAGTACTAGTAGCGATCCCTGATTGAAAGAATATAAACCAGACCATGTTAGTTTTTATTCCACAAACATGTGAAGATCATCTCTTACTTCTTTAAACCACACACCTCTTTTCCAATTTAATCGTGGGTATTTGAGCGCTCCCTTTGTTCTTGTTCTTTTACATTGCAAAATTTTTATATACATATCCCTATAGCATGCTGGAAGGGAGCTGTCTTTGGTAATAATGGGTCAAATTCAGGTTGTACCATCCCTTTACCAGCCCATGATGTCTAAATGAATCGATCGAATTCGGAAACGATCGACCAGTTAAGTATGTAAAATATGTTTCATGTTCATATTAAGATTTATTTTTAGTAGTTTAATTTTTTGTTTGTCTAGACTTGTAATTATAAGCATAATTCAATAAGTGTAAAGAGAAATTTACAAGACAAAAACACTTAATGAGATTGTCTTCCTCTCAAATCTTCTTCTCGTTCTTTAGTTTTGCTTATTTGCTTGGTGTTAATAAACTCACACCATACTAATTTTCTTCCAACAAGTGGTATTCAAGCTTTTATTATTATTATTATTATTATTGTTTGACATGACCAATACAAACTCCCCACTTCAATGTCCTCGTTTGACAAAAGTATATTATGAAATTTGGTATATTCATATGAAAGCTTGACTAAGTTCCCAAGATGTGTGGTAAACAGTTGAAAAAGGTTTTGAGGAGCCTATGGAAGGAGTGACATTGACTTCCTCCCAAATAGAGGTCGTGCAAAAAGTGTGAAGGAAAGATCAATAAGTACTCATAATCATTCACTAATGTTGGAAGATACAACTCTTGAGATAGTAGGCAACGCAATAACCGCCGAGCAAGCATATGAATTTTTGCAAGAATCAAACCAAGAAGATGAAAATGTTAGAAATGTACACCTACAAAAGTTATGGGGTGATTTTGAAAAGCTACATATGCTTGAATCAAAGAGTATTTCAGATTACTTTGCCAGAAAAAACATGATAGAAAATATTCTATGCTTACTGTAAAAGAAGTTCCATTATATGACGTTCACGATAGAAAAATCACAAAATATGAACTTTTTGACTATTCAAGAACTCATAGGAAATCTACAAGCCCATGAAGAAAGAGTCAATGACATTTAAGAAGACATAGAAGCACAAACACTCTTTTTTAAAACACTATTTCAAAAAGAAGCAAGATGATTCTTGATATACCCAATGAGGTAGAGGGTGTGGACAAGGCAAATGAATAAGAGGAAGAGACAAATTTAGAAGAGGAGGTCGAGATAGCCTTAACAGGTCAACCGGTTGACCAAATGAAGCAAATTGGTCATCGATTCATCTGATAGTGACAATTTGAGACCCAAGTTTGAAAAAAATAAAAGTTAAATGTTACAATTGTAAAAAGATGGGTTATTATGCCAAGGATTGCTAGAATCTAACAAAAAGGGTTGAGGATGTTGGGGATTTCCTCCTCGCGCACGGATCGATGTTGTTCATGATCATTTTTTATTAGAGGCTTAACACGTTGGCACACAATATTTAACGTGGTTTGACAAATTACCTATATCCATGTGAGAAGTCCATATTATCAAAGATAGATAGAGAAAGGGTTACAACACACATGGAGAAGGAGGATCACTTTACTCAACTCAACTCCCATATCTCATTGCTGCATTTGCAGCTGTTGCCCTTGGCAGCTCTTCTTCTTTTCTCTCTTTACATATTTCTCTCTTGTTCTCCTCTCATTTTGCTCTCCAAATAATGCCTCTATTTATAAGCTTCAATGGCAACTCCTCCTACACTTGTCAAAAATGGTGGTCATTTAACCTTTGTTAGCTTTGTGACTTTCAGTTGCTGTACTAGCAACCCTCTTTGACTCTCATAAGCTGACATATTTATTTCCCACCATTATAGCCTTCTTTCTTTAACAATGACAGCCATCCTCTTCTAAAAGATGTGCTGCAGATGTTGCCACATAAATGGCAATATCCTAACAATCACCCCATTTATCATTTATGTGGGGCAATTGTCCTCTTGCTTCTTCAACACATGCTTCTATCTTTGAAGTCTTCCAAGCTTACCATTTTGAGAGCATCTTTGACCAAGTTTACAAGTACTTGCCAAACCTTTAATCACTAAAGTCACCAAAGCACACCTTTTCTCACACTAAAGGATCATTAAAACCAGATGGTCTGCCACTTCACATCTGAAGAGTGTTAACGCTTGTTTCTGGGATAACATGCTCGAGTGTATCAACCATGCTCGGTCCAAAATAATTTTTCAAGCCTTACACCAAGGCTTACAACACCTCTTTGAACAAAAATATCTATTTCCAAGTGCGACGATCATTATCTGAGTATTTCAATGTGATCACGAGCTCACCACTCTTCCAAGAGTCTACTCATCCAAGAGTTGCGTTTGCCCTTTGTTCCACCCTAGGAACCACGCCTTACTTTTTCGTGAGTCACTTGCTCTTAGTCTTAAGAGTTCAAGTAGCTCTCCACATTTAACCATGAGGGCAACCTATTAAAGGTTGATCCATATTTGTCTTCATACTTTGAGTATTACAATACCATTACCGAGCTCACCACCTTAACAAAAGTCAACTTGTTCCCGGAACCTGCATAGGCCCTATACTCCTATATAGCAGTCGTGTCTTAATGCTCCATAAGTCATCCACTTATTATTTTAGACAAATATTTCTAGCTCATTGATCTTTAGCATGAGGGAAATAACCATGAAAATCAATTCAACATTTGTCTTCATACTTATCATAGCCACTCCATTGGCTATCCATACACCTGTCCACTCATATCTAGCCATCACATCGGCTTTGGGGTGTTTTGAACTTGGGTTTATATCATGACCCTCACACCTTCTCTCTGAGTTGTCTCTGCCTTTATCATAGACGGTTGCATCCTCTTTCATCTAGGATGCCTTAAAGTGACTTCAAGATTCTCTACTACTATGTGGACTATGGGAGAGATAATTGCCACTATTTACATAGAAAGAGAGAGTTGCGGTATACTCCTAGCAATTCTCCATCTTGATTTCTATGTTTAGAGTTTCTACGTCTTTTTATTTGACAACTCCACCTATATTAATTTCTTTTGGTGTCTTCACCTTTCATAGGCGGTCGGACCCCCTTAATTAAGTGCCTCTACAACAACTCATCTTTCCATCCTTACATGCATTGGAAAGGTCTTTGCCTGTTGTCTTTATCAAGAGCATAAGACACTTTTTGTTGTACAACCTTTACACAGTCTATGCTTTAAGCTTCATCCGGGAACACTTCTCTTTGCACTTTTGTCTCATTACAGGTATTTCTACACAAACTTCGTGTGCCCTCGTGCAATTTTTGTTCACCAGGTTTCTCCCTATTCCTTGTTTATGTTTGACAGCAGCTCATCCTATCACAACACCTATCCAAGTCAAAATAGGGTGCCAATCTTTATCCTTTTATTGTATTTCTCTTTCATTATTAGGGTCTTCATCAATTCTACCATCGAGAAATCACAGTCACTGAATCTAACTTTTTTGGAGAAATCACCACTCCATTAGATCTTTGATCATACAGAACCTAACTGTTCTTTTGTGCTGTCATCTTACTAGTCTTCAACCGTTTCATTACAAACTATTATATATAAAAAAATAGTACCGTATGGATAATCCTTCAACTAAGCAAGTTCCTAGGAAATATTGGAGGGGTCACATCGGTCCCGCTTAAAACCCAATCTCCTAGCTAGAACTTCTTAGGCCATATCTATTCATCGTACTGTTTTCTGTATATACAACCATTTGCTAGCTTTGTTATGGCTTTTCTTTACAAGTGATTAGGAAATCTTGGTTTTGTACTTGATTTCTCAATATCTGACGAGACTATCAGTGTTTAGATTCGTCAAAATTGGTCTTCATCAGTTTCCACTCTTCACCTCTAATCGTCTACGTGATCGGGTGTCTAGAGTGTCCTAATTTTGCCTTCCCTCAAGGCAACTAAAATTCCCCCACTTACCAATTCAGCATATGTAATCGGGTAAACATATGTTACTTTTTCTTCTTCATTTCCCTCAACCACCATAATAACCTTCATATGCCTTTTAATTGGGCAATCTTTCTTGTTAATTTACCATCATCACTTTTGATCCAAATCTCAATAATCGAACCATACCATTGTATTTGAAACAATCAAATTAGCTAGAAACAAGTCTGAAATCATTCAAATAGCAATTTAGAGGCTAAAATTTGATCAAAACAATTTTAGCCTAATTAACGGCCCAAATTCAATCTCACATCCGATTGCATGTAAGATCAGCTACACTGGATCCTATCTCTTGCCTCGCAGTTCGGCTCAACTCCACTTGGCTCAATTCAACTCGACTCGCAGTCGATCACATATCTGGAAGGTCCCTTGTGCTGACATTGAAGAACTGGTGATTCGTTATTGTAGTGATGTGAGGAGTTTATAAGATGTTTCATCACCAATATAGTATGCAGCTTTACTGAATTGCATCAACAAATATAGAACTAGGTCCCCTTGCTTTTCCTCTTGTTGAAATCCCGACTATTCTCAGTCTTAATGTTTTTTTCAAATATCTCTCTCTCTCTCTCTCTCTCTCTCTCTTAAATTGACTTGAAACAATGTAACAAAAGCTCAAATCTTCAGCCACCTCATCTATGTATGGATAGATTGGCCTCTTACAGTATCTCAGATTCTTACACATTTGTAATTGCAGATTTTCTCTGAGAAAGAAATAAATCCCAATTAATGGGCCAAACTTCAGAACTACGATTTAAAGTTTTAATGATCAAGAAATACAAATGCCTTCGTTGGGTATGGACCTGAAGATTCTCACTTCTTCATAGAACTAACTAATAGTAAGTGAACTCACCGCCTTTCCAAATATCTGAAACAGTGAGCTTGTGCTCTACCTTTCCTTAATTACATGTTATCGTAACATTTCCACCTTTTCATTTCTTATGTTAATAATTCAGTACTTGATGTCACTGAATTTTTTTTCTCTTTATTTGAGTTTCTTTATGCTGCCAGATTATGGAGTTGACAGCCATGCTATTGGAGCTGGATTTGGACATTTTGGCATTGCAGATGAGGATGAAATTTCCTATAAGCTAAACTTTCTTTCTGGTTGTTAATATTATCTTAAAACTGCAGTCAAATCAAAATGACGGGTCCTTGAGTTAGTTAATTTTTTTTTTTGACTGTCTTAGACTGTCAGCTGTTCTGATTGTTCCTGAAATAGGTTTCATGTGCCCTTTCGATTACGCTACCAAGACCATTTAAGTCATAAAGGCCAAGCGTGGCAAAGTGACCAGAGAACCTGGTCTTGGTGGCAGTAGAGTTATTGCTTTTATTGAAGATCCTGATGGTTATAAGTTTGAACTTTTGGAAAGGGGACCTACAACTGAGTCGCTCTGTCAGGGCATGCTTCGTGTTAGTGATCTTGATCGTTCTATAAATAGATATTTTCATATTGGAGCCCGTTAATGCCTTTTGTTTCAGAAATTTCAATCTATGAGATTTTTTCTCGTTTTCTCTAAAAGCTTGCTATTTAAGTGAACCTTATTCTCAATTAAATCAAGTGGTTCGCCTCTGTCTGACTTGTCTTTACATCGTGGATTTTCAGGTGAAACTTTTTGTGATGTTATTGGGAGTCCATACTATGTTGCACCAGTGGACCTGAAGCTGGTGTATGATAGAATTGCCCCAGATATTCCACCTGATTCTGCTTTGTATTGCAACTGAAGCAACTCTGCCATGAACAAACTTAAGAAGGCCATGCGTGTAAAGGTTCTTGCAAATGTGTAGTAGTTCAATTTATTATGCAAATTGGAGAAACAAAGAGTACTTTTATATTACTAGATTGATTGTTAAGTGAAGTTGATTGTGTTACCTCTAAAAAACAAAGGCTTGATAATGCTTCTCTTAATTTGCTTGCACAGCTGCTTCATTTGGAAGCACGTAGCATTCTGTTTAGTAAGTTGTCTGCTTGCATATACATAGATAAGAAATGTTAACATTCCTTAAAATCATCATTGGGTAAAATATTGATTAACTGTAAGCCCTTTAACACCAGGTGTGCTGTATTGTATCTTGATCTCAGAAATGTAAGAACTTGATGGATGCTTTGCTTTCAGAAATTAGTTGTTAATTGTGCTTTCCTGAACATGTAGTTAGATTTTGCTTTTAGCTTTGAATTGTAATATTCATTTGATTCTGCAGCAGTCATTTTGAAAGTAGTAGAGTGTTTGTTCATTGTAATGCCTAACAGATTAGATGTAAACCTAACAAGTAGCTGCAAGCCTTCTTCATTTTCACGCACTCTCTCACTGCTAGTTAAAACATTCAAAACTCACATGTTTTGGTTGTGGCCATGGCTCAAACTCTGCTAAGAAAAGTTTACTCAAAACTGTTTGGGTGTTAAGTAGCAGAAGCAGATAGCCAGGAGTATTCACAACTCAAAAACAGATCAAGTTTTTCCTTGCTGTGTTTCTATCTTCAATGTAATACATATATAATGCCTGTTCCATTGTTCTTTGGCTTCGCCATTGTAGTGACTGGTTCCCTTAGTGATTCTTGATCATATGTCTACTGTGCAGGATTCGCTACCATGCAAATGCATTATAGCAGGACATTGACCGACTCCATTAAAGGAGAAGTTATGCTTTTGTGATCCCATTTCCATGATTCCGAGTCTACAACAACTATCTCAAATCTTAAAGACGATCGGCGAGTGCTTTCAGTGATGGATCGCGAAAGAAGCAGAAGACTAATAGGATGAACAGTTCAGGAGGACCGAAAGTAGTTTTCAGTACAAGAGTTTGCTTGTGCGACTCATGCATGATTTTATACACAGAGGCACACAAGTTTCTTTGTAGACTTTGCTCCAGAAGACCAAAGACAGTTCCTCAAACCACCTGGTCTAGCTTGCTTTTGTGATCAATTAGCATAATTGGTTCTTTTCGTGGTTTTAGAACCCTAGCGGTTGCTTTTCATAATTTTTACAAAAGCATTTTTCAACTATAAAAACAAATGGGAGCTTAGTGCAACGACTCTTAAGCTTCAGGCAATGCAACACTGGAGATTTAGCAATGGGCCAAACATTGATTTCTGAACTGTTCAACTTCCCAGTCTAATATCCTGCAGTGTTTTTCCCATCTGTCTGATACAACTTTCTGTTATCTGTAAGCTATGAGTCACTCAGTCTATTCAGACATTGCACAGTTACCATGTACTAACATCCTGGAACAGAGAAATCCATGCATCAGGACACTGTCGGATCTGCAAAGCACGAGATGCTTCAATAAGAAAGGAGATTATTTATGGTAAAGTCACAAAATTTGGAGAACTATTATGGTTCCAGTGGTAGAACTAATAAAGACACAAAATTAAATATGGATCACAGAGCAAAAATAAACACTCAATAATCCAGGAGAAAGAGCAAATGCTTGCTAGAAAACACTAGTGAATTTTTTGTTTCACGTGCTAGTCAGGCAACAAAAACTTCTCTTCATTCATATTGTTATCAGACCCAACCTACCTCGTTAGATTAATTCCAGAATCTGTCAATTTAACACTTAGTAGAGCTTGGTTAGTGAAAAAACACTATTCATTTATTTATTTATTTTTATGATGTTGTTTTCAAGGTTGGTTTTTTTTTTAGGATAAAAATTTCATTCTTGAATTTGACTTGCTAATCTAATGGTCAACTCTCTTTGCTAAAATATTTTTTGATTAATTATATTTTTTAAATAAAATAATTTTTTTTACAATAAGTTTTTTTTTTTAAATCAATAAGGTTTTTACTTGGGTTTCACTGCAAATACTAAGTTGTGGGTCAAATTGAGTTTTTAATTCAATCATCTAAATTCTTTTTTTCTAAATCAAGTTTGATTTAAATTTTGAGGTAACTTGTCAAGTCGGTTAAAAATGTATATTATTTATAAAATATTTATTTAATATATAATTGAAATTCTAAATTCTTTACTCTCCAAAAAAAAAATTTGTAGTACACATAATTTCATAAACTATTCTTTATATCCTATTTAAATTCCTAACCCATCATAACTTTTCCAAAGTCTTGCCATGAAAAATTAGTCTCAAAATCAGTGTGGTTAAACTTGGTCCAAGCTATATTTTAAAAAAAAAAAAACTAAGTGATTTGATTTGATTAAAGCTAGGTGATTACTCGATTCAATTTTTTTTAATACATAATTTTTTTAAAATTTGATTTTAAAATTATATTATTTTAAATTGAGCTTGAGTGAACTTTAACGGGGCTTTTTTTTAAAGTATACATGTATAGAAACCGATGATAGTTTAACAACTAAATTGAAACATAATTCATAAAATAAGGACTAAATTGTAGCTACCTAAATTTCAAAACAGCAACAAAAGAAGCAGAGCCATTGAGAGAAGCAGAGAGCAATGGCTTCCATTCTCTTATCTTTAAACACACAAACTGTCCTTCCTCTCCATACAAAAACAAGAACCACCAAAACCACTCTAAAAGTCCTCCGCTTCTCCCACAAACTCCCCTCCTCTTCTCCCTTTTATTGCAACCATGACACTAGACTTCACCTCCGCTGCCAAACCACCACTGGCACTCCTTCCACTGCCGATTTCGCCGTCGCCGCCGGCCAAGACCGGCTTCGTAAAGTTCCCATTAAAAATATCAGGAATTTCTGCATAATAGCTCATATTGATCATGGGAAATCAACGTTAGCTGATAAGTTGCTGCAAATGACTGGTACTGTACAGAAGAGAGAAATGAAGGAGCAATTTTTGGATAATATGGATTTGGAGAGAGAACGAGGCATCACTATTAAGCTTCAGGTGTTTTTTTTTCAAAATTTCCGCATAAAATTTACGTTTTTTTTATTGATATTTTTTAATGCTTGATTAATTTTTTTATTTAATTTATGTTTTTATTGATATTTTTCAATTAATTGATATTTTTTTGTGGTTTTGTGTTTGATAATGCGTAATATAGGCGGCAAGAATGCGGTCTGTGTATGAAAATGAAGGGTATTGCTTGAATTTGATTGATACTCCTGGCCATGTTGATTTCTCTTATGAGGTATGTTTTAATGATGGATGGATATTTTATAATTTTATAATTTGTATTATCTCTGGTGGGTTCGAATCCTAGGAGATGCTGTGAGAAAGAAATTTCTTTTGGCGACCGGGGAGGGATTTAGTGTCAATATGCAAAAGCTGGCTCGGGAATAGCTTTGTGGTTAAAAGAAAGTTAGATTGCTAGATATTTGGAAATTGTTTCCTAGAAAATGAAAATGTGTACGTGGGATGTGTTTTGAATTATTGTGTTGTTTGTGTTATTTATTTGTTGTAGGTATCTCGTTCTCTTGCTGCTTGTGAGGGTGCTCTGCTTGTTGTTGATGCTTCTCAGGTGAACTGCTTTTGTGCAATCTCTACTTTTTTTAATCTGAGAATATGATTTATTTTGCCTAGCAAAGGTTATAATTTGTTTGTTATTTTGATACGGTGGGTCTTAGTTTGAAGTTTTTCGATATAGAATCTGAAAGGGAAGCACTGTTTGCTGAATTGTTTACCTATTTGTTCAGATTTATTGTTTTCACTTGTATTGCTGAGAAATGTCTATTATTGTTTAGGGGGTGGAAGCACAAACACTGGCTAATGTTTATTTGGCCTTGGAAAACAACCTAGAAATCATCCCTGTAAGTGGGTCATCATGTTATGTTTCACATATGAGTTTGCGTGCATACACACGTGTCTCCCATCTGTGAGATTCTGTAAATATATATACTAGTATTCTCTGAATTGCTTTGAATGGTTAAATCTAATTGGTTTAAATGTAATTGATCAACATTTCAGGTTTTAAACAAAATAGATCTTCCGGGTGCAGAACCAGATCGTGTTTGCAAGGAGATTGAAGAGGTTGGTTCATCAAATGGAAGAACTCCATTTGTTTAATGGGTGTGTAATCCATATTGGATCTAGTAGTTTGGAAACCATATTAAGTACTTAGTGAATAATGTGACTTGCCATTTCATTAATTTAGCTTATCGATTCAAAAAAAGAAAAGAAAAGAAGACTCACTATAACAGCAATTCTCTGCACCTTGTTCTGTGACAATAATCTGCACTGGAAGTCTGATTGTGAATTGAAAAATTCTTCCAGAGAAAAGGCAAGAAGGCCAACTTAATCCAAATCTGTATTTCTGTACACACACGCAAGCGCGCTCACACACACACACACACACACATATTTATCTGTGCTCTTTATCCATAGCTTACTGTGCTTGTGTTGAATCCTTGTTTGATCAATTAATTATTTTCATTTTATGTTTCAAGCTGAAAGATATGGATTTCTGTTTGCTAACAATTGCTTCAAAACTCACAGCTAAATGTCTCTCCGTGTAGGTTATTGGTTTGGATTGTAGCAATGCAATACACTGCTCTGCAAAGGTTGGTTCGTGACTATTTTCTTGATGCAGCTCATGTTCTCCATTTCCTGCATAGTGGAAAAGGATATTTCTTCCTTATAAAGTAATCTTCGCCTGTGTTGCTATTTGTTCTACAGGAGGGAATAGGTATAACTGAAATTCTGAATGCAATCGTTGAGCGGGTACCCCCACCCCGTGATACTGCTGCAATGCCTTTGAGGGCCTTAATATTTGATAGGTACAGACATTTTCATCATCACTGGACTCATCAATGTTTATGGACTCCTAGTAGAATGATACTAACAGTCTTTGTTTGTATAGTCTGTGTTTATTCATGCACCTATTAGTATCTAACTTCCATCAAAGATAAATCTGTTGATTTAGATATTTTGACACCAACATTATGACAATAACAAACCAGGTGGCGCATAGTTGAGATCAAATGAAACCTGAGCAGTGTGAACAAGAAAATTTATTTAAAGCGTTTCGTCATAAACATCCGTGGCTTAGCTGTTGAGATCTTTTTCCTCTTCTTCCTCTTCTTTTTAGAATATATTTTGATGGGAAGGGCAATGCTTTCCTTAGCCCATTTGCTTATAACCATTTAAACTTCTACTGTACTGACATCTGTTTGTCCACATTGTGTTTATTTTACATTTGCCTCACCAACAGTAGAAATGACATTCTTTAGCCTGTATTGTAACCTTATAAATCCTTTTGCAGCTACTATGATCCATATCGTGGTGTTATTGTGTATTTTCGAGTCATAGATGGGAATATAAAGAAAGGCGACAGAATTTATTTTATGGCCAGTGAGAAGGTAAAGTAATCTTGTTAATCAGTTCTTTGCCCCAAATAAATTATTTACTTTCTTTCTACTGCAGACTCAGCAATGTACAGCTGACATGTTTTCAAAATAACTGTTACCAGATCAGCAAATTTAGACTGTCCCCATTGTGTTCTTAGATTATGGCTGTGGTTGCATGGGTTTGTTAAAAGAATTTGCTAATAACCTTCAGAGATGCCAGCACTTCCATTAAATAAGGATCATGATTTTTTATTACAAATACACGAGTTATCTATTATGTTGTCAAGATTTGAGCAATGAAGCTAAAACAAAACATTCAATGAGTTTATCAAGTGTAATGGCTGTTATGTTCCCACTGACTGTTATTGGCAAGATGCTGACTGTAAATGGGTGTAAACTAATGGAACTTGAAATTAAAATTGGGACTTCAAAACCTTTCAAGTGACTGTAATGTGGTGTAAAGAACTGTTTTCTGAAACCAAGGTCCTGATAAATGCTTACATATTCTTGTAATTTTCCTAATAAATCATTATTAAAATGACAGGATTATTATGCTGATGAAATTGGAGTTTTATCTCCCAATCAGATGCAAGTGGAAGAATTGTATGCGGGTGAGGTAAAATTTCCTTTCTGAATGACGTTGATTAGAATGGGCTTTTGTGTTGCTTGCTTGGGTTGTTTTCTAGTGTCTAAAAACATGGTATTTGGAAGAAAATTGCAAAATGGATTGATGATTCTTTTGTATTTTGATCATATAAATTGTTGGTGCCTAATCACTCAATGTTTTCTGTGTAAGTGACATCATTGTCCATATTATTCTTGTTTCTTGTATCTGCAAATCTATTATCTCCAATCATCAGCAAGATTGCTTGTGAACTTAAACACAATCAAGGTTCGTAATTCAATACATTTTGTTATCAGGACTGCGATCTCTGTGTGTATGTATTCATGCTCATGGAAACAGAACAAACCTTCATAAACGATGCATCTTTTAGTGGTTCTAACCTGTAAACCAATTGAAGAGTGGGGATCCTTGATGGTCATTGATATATCTTCACAATTGGACAAGCTAAGGGGTACTGTACTGGTTATCTTTCAGTGTTCAGCCAATTATAGTCTCCTCTCTTTTTCTCTGCCATCACTCATACTGATTTATTTTTTCTTTTTTCTTACCCTTTTTAGACATAATGATGAAGCTCATTCTGTTTTCCATGTTCTGTTTCTCTGTGTGTGTGTGTGTGTGTGTGTGTTTCAAACATGTTTCTGTTAACTAATTTTGGAAAACTTTTTTTTCTTTATATATCTTGTGACTCTAATGTAGTCTTTTTTAAGATTTAGGCGTATTTGTCTTTTAACTTGTAACTACTTTTCCCTCCTCATATTGTACTTATTCAGGTAGGCTACCTTTCTGCTTCTATCAGATCAGTAGCAGATGCCAGAGTGGGTGATACCGTTACTCACTACAGTAGAAAGGCGGAACAATCATTGCCTGGATATGAGGAAGCCACCCCAATGGTGTTCTGCGGCCTATTCCCGGTTGATGCAGACCAGTACTGACATCTTTTTTGCTCTTGTTAAGTTTGCTACTTTGTGCATGTCTGTAGAATTTCTCATCTTCAACTCTCTCATTGACAGGTTTTCTGAGTTGCGTGATGCTTTGGAAAAACTGCAACTTAATGATGCTGCATTGAAGGTAAATTGTTTCTTATTAGTGATTATATAAAAAAGGGAGTCTTTAGACAAAGATCAAGGTGATTGGAAATAATTTGATTAGGTTATGACAGGTGATAAGAATTTGCTTTGGCTACTGGATTGCTATGTCTTTTTGGTAGCTAAGTTGCTTTCCATTATCTCCTTTGGTATCATGTAGCAATTGAGGACTGGATGGGCTTATTCATTTTTATTGTTTGTCCCATTTGTTAGGTTCTCTCAATTTCTTTTTTATGATTATTTTAGATAGTAGTGAACTTGAGTTGGAACATGACATTGTTTGGATTTGTGCAAATGGCTTTGGAGTAGATGCTGCAGAAGGTCATCTTATGATTGCTTCTGAGATTTGAAATAGATGTTGCGGATGGTGTTTTTTTTTTTCAATTGTCTTGTGAAATCCTGCATATGGATTTGTGGATTGTAGATGGGAGCAGTTCTTTTCTAGGATAGTGACACCTTGTGCGTTCTGGGTTTGTGAGGCAAGAGTTTCAGATCCTGTGAAGCAAAGGGGCGGGGGTGGTTGAGATAAGAAATTGGGGTTGTGAAAAGCTTATTCACATGGTTTATAGAATTTCAGTGTATGACTTTGGCACCTAGTTTTGTCTGCACCTGTATTTTCTTCATGTCCTCTCACTAGAGGTCTCTTGTATGCTTTTCCACGTGTTAGAGCAGTACACCCTTTATAACCAATCATTTATTAGAGGAATTGCTTATCCTTGTTTTTTGTTAAATTTTCAGTTCGAGCCTGAAACATCAAATGCCATGGGTTTTGGCTTTAGGTGTGGATTCTTAGGTCTTCTCCACATGGAAATTGTTCAGGTTTGCCTTGCTACAACTTCTCAGCTATGCTGTCAATTTATGAAAATTTAGCATTGTCTTTGAACAATTTATCTTCTTACAGGAAAGGCTGGAGAGAGAATACAATCTAAGCCTAATTACTACTGCTCCAAGTGTGGTATACAGAGTGACTTGCGTGGATGATGATATTGTAATTTCTTCTTGCTCCTGGATCCAGTAGCACTTAATAACTGATGTTGATACTCCATAGATATTTGTTGCCAATCTATGATTTTGCATAACGACATGTATTTATGAAGAGATGAATTTTGTCGACTTTCCCTTTATTGTGATCTTATTGTCCTCCTGGTTCAGTCCACAAGCAAGCACAAACTGTAAACCCTAACATTGACCTGCAGATGATATTAGGCTTATTCTATTAGATAATGTACAGAACATATATGAACACCTTTTTCTTTTTGATAAACTAGAAATTTTTAAAGTTTGTCAACCACAATTTTTATTTGACAATTAGGTGGTATCCTTGTACTAGCTAGCTTGCATGCACCAAGACTAAACCCACCTGCCCTTCTGGTTAAAGGCACACCATTCTGCATGGGGACTAGGGGATTCATAAGAATTACATTATCGTGGTTTGGCCTTGGAGTGAACCCTGGTTGCCAAGGTGGGGAGCATGCTCACTGGCCAACTAGGCCAACCCTCAAGTTTACTGTCTGCTATGTCCCATGTAATCTTAAAGTCCCCTGCTATGATGAGGTTTTCCTCAACAGTTGCAGTATAATAACTGTGTCCTTTTTAGCAACCACCTTTTAACATGCCATAAATCATGCAGTTGATGTTTCTTGTAATGCTTGATCTAGTTTCTGCATTTCTTTATGGTTAGTTGTTTATTTTAATTGTGTTATAACAGCTTAATGTGTCTCAATTATGTGTCATGCTACATCTTACATGCAAAATGTTCATTTTGGTGAAGGTTGAGTGCTCAAATCCATCTTTACTTCCTGAACCTGGGAAAAGGCGATCAATTGAGGAGCCATTTGTAAAGGTCTTGTTGTATGCACTGATGTTTATTATTTCATGTTATGACATCTAGCTTACTCTTCATGTTTTTAGGCTTGTAACAAAAGTTCTGTTTGCTTCTTTCAAGTACACAGATTGAAATGCTTACACCTAAAGACTACATTGGCGCGCTTATGGAGCTGGCTCAAGAAAGGAGAGGAGAGTTTAAAGAAATGAAATATATCACTGAGAATAGAGCATCAATCACGTATGAATTACCCCTAGCTGAGGTGACATTTTTGCTTTACTTTTGTCCTGTACTAGCACTCCTCTTCAAAGTCTCATTTCACTGAATTATTCTCTCTTTACAGTCTAATTATTCATTCTTGTCTCTTAGTTTTCTGCATGTTGACTTGACAGATGGTAGGTGATTTTTTTGACCAGCTCAAGTCCAGAAGTAAGGGATATGCTAGCATGGAGTATACATTTGTTGGGTAAATGCATATAATGCTTTGTGAGATGGGAAAAAATTGTCTATAGATATTCTTGTGTGCTCTTGCCTGGCAGTGGTTTGTATGTCTAAATACAAGCAGGGTAGCTTTTATTCTTATTGGCATCAGCATACTTGTATTCTTTTGTTGGAAGTATTGTTGTTTTTGAAACAAATGCCATGTATCATTTCATTTTCATCTTTTACATGGCATGGATTTTTAACTTCCTTGTATGTATTCCTCCAAATTACCAAAAACGATTTACTCACAGCAATTTACATTTCGTTATAAAACTTGGTCGATAGGTACAAGGAAAGTGATTTGATAAGGCTTGACATTCAAATCAACGGTGATCCTGTTGAACCATTAGCAACTATTGTGCACAAGGATAAGGTAATTTTCAAGACTCATCATTTGAGTCTATAAATTGTAGAGAAGTGATTGTACATATCTGGAGGACTGGTGCATTTTTATTTGAAATTCAACACTGTACAGATGAAACTTAAGCAATTGTTTAATGGATATTATGGTTAAATTTGGTAGGAAACTTCTGCCATTTGATGACAAAAATTTAACTGCTTCTGCTACCACAAGTGCAACACATGTAAGAATGAAGTATGGAATTTAAAAAAGAGAACAATTTTGTAGAAACGAGGATAACTAGGTTTACTAATGAACACAAATAGCTAATTCCTTAGACATTTACAGGTTTGTCTTGTGATATAATGTTTTTAGATGCTTCAATGGTCCAAGCAAATGAGCTAGCTACAAGTACTGTTGTTACTGTATATCCAGGAGAGAATGATGGAGGCGATCTCTAAAGGAACTGAATTCTCAGTTGCCTGCGTCTTCAAAAACATGGGTGATGCATTTGTGTTGTGCCCTCCTGTTGTTTATGGTCTAAATGATGATGTGGAGAGGGAGTAATCGGTGATTGTGTGATTTCAAATAAATTTTCATTTCTATAACATATTATTAAGTTATGTGAGCTGTCTTATAAAAGAGAATTCTTGTGCACTTGATTGAAATCTTTTTCAATGCGGGGTTGATGAGTGGAATAGTGGGAGAAGCATAAGATGTCCAAGAATGAGAGATGATTTGAATGTCTTGACGTCAAAATTGAGACATTGCCTCATATGTAAGGATAAACATGTAGCTTGTAGAAAGTAAAATCCCCTTATTTTTCTTTTTTCAATCTTAATTATGGCAATTTTGTGCTGGTTTCCTCTTTGGCATTTGATAGATAACTTCTGAAGAGTTTCTTAACATTTTGCTCATGTTTTCTTGAGCCAAGTTCTTGATTTTTGTTACTTTATTTTTATGTAACACCGTAGCATCTCTATTAGTCAGTCTTTTATTGAAAGTCCTTATCATTGAATGATATGAAAAGGTCCACATTCTAAAGTACCTATCCTGCGGAAGTTTTTATGTTGAGTTAAATGCTTTGTTGCCTGCCATATCTTATGTTGGATGGCTCCTTTTCAGGCATATTCTGTTGGAAGGGCTTTGACCCAGAAGTTGAAGGAGCTAATACCACGGCAAATGTTCAAAGTACCCATTCAAGTGAGGATTCTTTCTCTTTCAATGAGTAATGCTACAGCAGTGCTACTCATTATAAAATAACCAATCTACTGTTGTTTTTTCTTTTTCCACCATAAATTTGCTTCACACTACTGATCAAATTGTACATGTATTTCTGGTGCAAGAAATGCATCAAGAATATTTAATGGCTAACACAGTTAAATGTGCAAGATTTCGACTGCATGCTTCATGGCTTCAATTTGAGCAAAACCACATGTCACCATGTTAGTGATGCCTGGTGTCATTAAATATGTTAGTTTTCAGGTATCATGTTAATGTTTCTTTCTTCAAATCATGTTGTTGTCAACTAATCAGTTAGACTGTTAACTCTGCTAACATTGGTTTTATATATCATGCTTTCTATACTTTTGAAACATCAACACATGAAAAGCTGGGTGGATGCACGATAAGCTTGTTAAAAGTACTAAATGGAACGCCACGGATCCTATCTTCCCTAAAATGACATCTAGGTAGAAATTTTAGGACCTGCATTAGTTCTTCCGTTAGTTTTCTTTTTCCCAACAATATTTTACCATCTGCTACATAATTGCAGAGACATAACTGCATGATAGTTTGGCACAGTCAACAATATCCCTTCTGATTCTCAAAGAAAAATAAAATAAAAAACATCATCCAGTATGGTACTTAACATCCTTTCGTTTCAGGCATGCATGGGTGCAAAAGTCATTGCTAGTGAATCCTTATCAGCAATTAGAAAGGATGTCCTGGCCAAATGCTATGGTGAGATCACACTCTGCTTCTTAGAACATTGTACACTCAACTACTAGTGAATTGATATGCATCATGAGACACGCACAGCTTCCAGATGTTTGGTGCTTTTCTCCTTTCTCAATCATCTGGCATGGAATATCTACTTGTTTATGTTTTCCCCATATAGAACTCCAAAATTCCAGTGGGGTTTTGTTCCACAAGGAAAGCTAGGAGATTTCTTACAAGTAACCAGTGCTCGATACTTACATTACAAGCATTTTTTCGCTTCTCTATCAATGCAGGTGGCGACATTTCAAGGAAGAAGAAATTGCTCAAGAAACAGGTACATCATAGTTTAATTTCTTAGGTTATAGCGTTGACGCTCTTCATTATATTATGGATAATGGTGTTTCATTGTACCAATATGAAGAACTAAAAACATATCAAAATTGCCTGCCATTTTGAGCCCCCTGAAAGTTAAACAAATTTTTCAGAAAATTGATTTAATTTTGCTGATAAATGTTGCTGTCCCTAATTATTTATGTACCATTTTTCTTACAGGCTGCAGGGAAGAAAAGAATGAAGGCAATAGGCAAGGTTGATGTACCTCAAGAAGCCTTCATGGCTGTGTTGAAACTTGAAAAGGAAGTATTGTAACCGCATTACAATTTCATTTCAAACAAATTATGAAATTTCATTACTCATTAATTCAATATTAAAAAATAAAATTAAAAAAATTAATTAAAAAAACTGGGAGTCAATTAGCATAACTCTTCATGACTCCAGTTATAAAACTGTGATAATTTTATAGGAAAAAAAAATAAAGTTAATTTTTATTTAACACGATATCGACGGATTGCAATGAAAAAAAAAGTCAAATGAAAAAATAACAAAAAAATTAAGCTGAGTCAATTTAGGTTAAATTGTCAAGTATAGGTCCAGAGATTGGAATAATTCTATAAAAAATAAATAAAAAATAAATTATGAAATTTAATTTATAATCAGAAGGATAAGTATGATATTAAAATAAAAATATTTAATTAAAAAAATAAAAAATAAAAACTTGAATTAACTTAGGCCTTGTTTGTTTCCCGGAAAGTAGTTTCCGGGAAATCATTTTCCAAACTTTCCTGTATTTGTTTGTCATTAGGAAAGTTGGTCAACGGAAAACAATTTCCGGTCAGCGGAAAACACTTTCTAGTCAACGGAAAACACTCTCCGGTCAACGGAAAACACTTTCCAGTCAATTTTAGTCAAAAAAAAAATTGACTTGGTTTTCAGGAAAGTGTTTTCCTTTTAGCCGTGTTTGTTTTCCGGAAAGTGGTTTCCGGGAAAGCACTTTCCAAACTTTCTTGTGTTTATTTGCCAGTAGGAAAGTTGGTCAATGGAAAACACTTTCCAGTAAAAGGAAAATTTGGCTTGGTTTTCAGGAAAGTGTTTTCCTGAAAAATTTGAGGGGAAAACACTTTCCAGAAGTTGTGAAAAATTTAGAAATGTCATTATTTGTTGATTATATCAAATTTGATCCTCAAACTTTTGATTGCTATATATATTTTGTTTTTGAATATTTATTTTTCAATTTCATCTCTTAAAATTTTATTTTTATATTAACTTTGGTCCTTATTTTTATAATTGCTATTTGCTTTTTTCTTATCATTTTTTTTTATTGAAATTTTTTATTTATCAAATTTGATCCTCATTCTTTTGATTGTTACTTATTTTATTTGAAATAATTTATGAAATGTTGATTATTATTATTTTAATTTCTTTATTTTTAATTTATTTTTAATTTTTTAGATTTAATCCCTATTATTTTGATTATTATTTGTTTTATTTGAGATAATTTATGAAATTATATATTTTTTTTCAATTTCATTCTCATTCAACTTTTTAATTTGTAAGATTTGTTCCTCATTATTTTTAATAAACTTGAAAAAAATAAAATATTAATAAGTTATTTTCCAGCTCATTTTCCATGACATGACCAAACACTGGAAAGTGTTTTCCAGTTTATTTTCCATAACACTACCAAACATCGAAAAATACTTTCCCGGAATTCACTTTCCCCGGAATTCACTTTCCTACAAACAAACGGAGTAAAACTCATGATTTAGGTCATACGATTATGATAACTCTGTAGAAAATAAATGAAAAAAATTACGGAACTTAATTCCTAATCAATCTAGGATTGAACAATGAAGTCAAGAAAAAATAATTTTTTTGATTCGAGTCAACATGGCTAACTTGGAGCTCATGACCCGGTTTATAAGATTGGAATAACTCCATAGAAAGCAAGATAAAATAAAATATGAATTCCAATATTTAGTAAATTAATAGGTAAATGATGAAATTTAAAAAAAAAAAATTGAAATTTTTTTAAAAAAAAAGTCCATAAAATTTTAAAGGAACAAAGTGAAAATGACCTTCACATTTCATTTCTATAGTAATGTGCCAAGGCCTTTTAGTATATGTTAACATCTCATTTCTAATTTTTTTTAAAATTTCAAAGTCAATTCCGAGATGAAAAAAAAAACTACTAAACTTGTAATTCGGGTTATAATCTCATAAACGTAAGCCAAAACAAATTATATAGATGCATTCCTAACCAATCCAATATTGAAGGATTACATTGAAAAATTATTTACTAAAAAATGACTAAAAATACCTTGAGTCAACCGGCTTAATCTGCAACTTGGATTATAATATCGAGATAACTATACGTAGAAAGAAAAGGAAGCCAATTTTCAAACAAATATATATATAAGTCAAGTCAACCTAAGTTAATTTGTGAAATCCAAGTTAGGAGATCAAGATAACTCCATGGAAAATAAATAAAAAAATAAAGTGCAATTCCAAATCAACCCAATATTGAAGGATGACATTAAAATTAAAATTAAAATATTAAATTTAAAAATAAACAAAAAAAATTGAGTTAGCCTAGCTAACTTGCAAAAACTATAACTCGGGTCATAAGACCATGGCAACCTAACAGAAAAAAAAAAAAAAAATTATTATGAAACCCAATTCTCAATTATCTAATGTTGAAATATAAAATTAAGGAAAAAAATAATTTAAAAAAGGATAAAAACATGATCCAAATCAACATGGCTAACATGTGAAACTCACAATCCAGTTCGTAAGATCAAAGTAACTCCATAGAAATCAAATCAAAATAAATTATGAAATTCAATACTCATTAAAAAAATTAATGGAGGATGAAATTAAAAAAAAAATTAAAATTAAAAAAAAATCCTCAAAATTCCTTAGGAATAAAGTGAAAAAGACCTTTTTTATTTCACAATTCATTAGTATAGTGATGTGACAAGACCTTTCAATATATGTTAACATTCCACTTCCAATCTTTAAAAAATTTCTCAAAGTCAATTTTGAGATGAAAGGACATAAAAATCCACCCTGATTAAATAATCAAATATGTGATCGAGTCACGAGGCTGATATAATTTTATAAACATAAATTAAAAAAAATTATAAAGTCTAATTTTCAATTAATCCAATATTAAACAATGAAATTAAAAAAAAAATCTAACTAAAAAAAACATGAGCCAATCAGCCTAACTCGCAACCTGAATCATAAGACATTAATAACCTTAAAGAAAAAAAAATGAAGTCAATTCCCAATCAAACCAATGTTCAAGGATTGCATTAAAAAAAAACTCAAATAAAAAAGGACAATAAAATAAGTCGAGTCAACCTATGTTAACCTGTCAAATCTAGATCGAGAGACCGAGATAACTTCTAATAAAATAAATAAATAAAATTATAAAGTTTGATTCTTAATCAACCAAACATTGAAGGATGAAATTAAAATTAAAATATTTAATTAAAAAAATAAAAAAATAACTTGAGTCAATCTAGCAAACACGCAAAACTCGTGACTCGGGTTATAAGATTGTGATAATCTTATATAAAACAAATAAACAAAATCATGGAGTGTACTTTTCAATTAACTGAATGTTGAAAGATAAAATTTGTTGTAACCCATTTTTTGGGTCCCCATGAAAAATAAAATAAATAACCAAAAGAGGTTAGAAAAATAACAGGGGGCAGAAGCGCTCGGAAAACAGTCAGAAAATTGGTCAAGGAATTTAAAAATACAAGGATTGAATTTTTGACAGCCCTTTTGAGAAGGAAAATTTGAATTTTGAGGAGAAAAGCCCCAAATTTGGATGTTATGGACTTAATTGGATTTTTATTTGAATTTATAGAAGATTTGATTGCAAGAAAAATTGATTTTTAAGTCAATTTGGGCTTTAATTTGAAGAAATTTAAGTTCTGGGGCCAAAATATATTTTTTAGGAATTTATTGGGTCAAATCAGGGGCTCAATTGCATAAATATTGAAGTTTAAGGGCCAATTAGGGACTTAATTGTGAAAATCCGAAACCAGGGATCAATTTGGAGAAGGCGCAAAGATAGAGGGGGCTGTTTGGAATTGTTTCAGGGGCTTAATTGAAGAAATTGGAAGTTTATTGATCAATTAGGGGCTCAATTGCATAACTCAGAGACCAAGGACCAAAGTGAAAAAGGCGGCCAACAAAAGGGGCGGGGACCGAATTTGGAGGACTGATTTGAAGTTTAGCCATTTAAATGAAACGGCGCGTTTTACCTAAAACGACGCCGTTTTATATATATATATATGAAAAAAAAAAAAAAAAAAAGGAGGAAGATCAGAACGGTGTCGTTTTGAACGACACTGTTCATCTTCCTCCTTCCCCCCGTTTTAGCAGAACAGAAGACGAAAAATTTTTGAAAAAAACCTCCCGCGTCTCTCTCCTCGCCCCCACCACCACCACCGAAAGCATCAATGGCCGACCAGCCGTTGCGTGATTGAAGGCACACTAACCATGGTCCCCCACCTGTTCTGCCCCTATAAATAAGAGAAGAAAACCGAAAAAAAGAAAAGAAAAGAAAAAAAGAACCCAAAGAAAAAACAAAGAACCCGAAGGGAGGAGAGAGAGGAGAGACCGAACAGAGGGGAGAGAGTTATATTTTTTAAACTAAAAGGAGAGTGAAGTTTCAAACGAGGAGAGCACCATTGAAGAAAAGGCAGCACCTGCTCCTCTGCACGGGGAAGAAGAAGAAGGAAACAACCGTTGTCCTTAGGCTTCCCAGCCACTGTCACCGTCATAACCACTTGAGGCATCACCGGCTTCCTCTCCATCACCACCACCACCATCAACGCTGCCAAAAAATAGCAGAATCACCGTGAGAGGGAAGAGCAGTGTGAGAAGCAGAAGAAGAAAGGAGAAGCAGAGGAGAACAGAGTAGAACAAAAACACAGAGAAAAAGGAAGAAAGGCCAGCCACCATCCCAGCCATCCTCCGGTCAGCAACCGCCAGCAAAACCACCACCAGCACCACTGTCAGCTCCTCTACCCAAGCTCATCGTCGCAGGTAACTCTTCCCCTTTATCCCGTATTCGTCTTCTTGCATGCAGAACGTGCACTGTGCACGTTCTGCAAGTAAGAAATTAATTAGCTGGTTACTGTGCAGGGGCACAGTAACCAGCTAATTAATTCTTCGGTTACTATGCAGGTCTAATTAATTAACAGGTTACTGTGCAGGTGCACAGTAACCACCTAATTAATTAACTGGTTACTGTGCAGGTGCACAGTAACCAGTCCATGTTCATTTCGGGTTGTAACATCAGCCCACACCATGTGTGGGCTGGGCTGAGTCCAGCCCTGTAGAAATTGGGCCCTAATTTATTTTGGGTTGATTTTTGGCCCAATTTCCTTTTAGGCCGAGTCTGGCCCGTTTAAAAAATATCTTCAAAAAAATTTGTGATTTTTGTGTAATTTTATTATTGTATTTTGGGTCAATACCGGTTTGTATTTTTATATTGTCAAGATACAAATTCGGTATTAAAATACCCGGTTTTCGTCAAAAAAAAAGTTTACTAAAAAAAAAATGTTTTGTTTTCATGCATACGGCCAATACTCTAACATGTTTTGAATGTTTTTTTTTTATATATAAAAAAAAATATTGGAAGTTTTGAAAATGTGTTTTCGCATAGATTTCTTAAACACAAAAATCATTTTCTTGCATTTGTGGATTTTACAACCTGTTTGTAAAACTCCAAAGGGTATTGGCCAATATTCCAAAAACTATAAAAAATCTTATTTTGGGAGGAGAAGTTGTGGTTATTGTTCACCGCTAATGTTTGGATGAAGAAATCCTTAAAAGGACGAACATCCAAAATATTATCGGGAGTAATAAATCAACGCACATGTTTGAAAGAAGTTTTGGTTGCGATCGAGAACATTTCAAAAATTAAATTTTTTTCTCCACGGTTTACGAGTCGTGAAAAGTAGTTTTTTTTTTTAAAGAATCGTGAAAATTTTCTTCATTCTTTTATTCTCTTATCCTTGCGATTTACGAGTTGACGGGATTAGAAAACACCAACACCATAGACTATAAAGCAAACCAAACACCAAGCAGCTTACCTTAGGTAGGGCGTATTAGGGGTGCTAGTACCTTCCCTTTACGCAACCAGTCCCTTGCCTTAGAATCTCTGAAAGACCAGTTAGGGTTCCTAGTGACCAAATACTAGGTGGCGACTCCAAAGAACCAAATCATCAGAACACAACGAAAATCGCCAACCGATGTCGTGCCCTTTATTTAAAAATTTTTTGTGGGGGTGTGACAGTATGGCGACTCCACTGGGGATGTTAGGACTAAGCTTGATTTGTTTGTTTGTTTATGTTATATGTTATTGGTTTTTGTTTTCTTATGATGTTTTGTTTAAAAGCTTTAGCATATATCTTTACATTCTATCATACATGCCATAGTCATGCATCACTTTATTATTATTATTATGTTTTGGAGGGCACACACATGTAACTCTAAGTTTAAGTGGGGGACTAGCAGCTTGCCTTATGACTTGAGTCAAGGCTTAAGTTTGTGTAAACCCAACTCTTTGCTGAGTGTTTAGACTGATAGTGATTGGTACACGTGCCATCCCACTATCTGCTGGACCTCCATATCGCCTTTACGAGGGTGATCACTGGAACAGCAAGAGACCCTCTTTTAGAGACCTAGTAGTAAACCTACCCTATGTCTCACGTAAAAGAACTAGAACCTATCCTTAGGGTGTATGTTCCGATATAAATCTTTTGCATCGAAACAAGACTAACCCCCATGCATTTTGAATTGCAGGATTTATGAACGAAATGACCATCACCAAATCTTCCATAGAGTATGGAAAGAATTCTGAACTGTCACAATTGATTGAAGGAGACTGCCTTAGAAGCGATGCTAAGAAGATGTCGCCAATCAAGAACCTGAATTGCATATTGAATGAGGTGAACAAGTTAACGACTCATTTTCAGAATGTGGATAAAGATGCATTTTTTAGGAAATACGGACGTTTGATGGAAATCGCAAAGGTAGAAGTGTTAAGCCCAGCGGTGCGAGCCTTAGTTCATTTTTGGGATCCAGAATACCGATGTTTCTCCTTTGGAAGCATAGACTTGTGCCCCACGATTGAGGAATATGGATTGTTGACCGAGTTTCCGAATGACCTGTATCGGATTTATTCTCCTTTGAGTAACCCTAAAGTACAACCCTATCTCTGATAGCATGGATAAATATTTAAGTGGTCACTTTGTAATTGTCTTTTAAAGAACAAAGTTTATCAACCATAACAATGGCATTTTGAAATAAAAAAAAAATCATTATCTATTCACTCACTAAAAAAGTTTATCACCGGCTGAATGAATTGCTTCTCTATATAAAAACCCAGACTAATATCGCACCCCTATACTAGGGGGCAAGACGAGATGTTTTATGAAAAGTTTTACGAAAGCCTAGATTTGAAAACCAAGCTAAAGCATTTGATAAAAGCATGACAAAAAGGCAAATACAAGTCATACATTTTGAGAAAAGGACTACTTGAAGAAAGTCAAAGACTTCTTCTCCAAGAATATGATAGGCAACACGAGAGATGAATCCAGCATACGACTTCAAAAGCAAAGGGAGTCTCATGAACTAGAAGAAGAGGATGGGACCTATGTTTCAAAACCAGGTACGAATGCATGCATTGCATCTAATCATAAATCATTGCATGTATGTTTTTTTTTGGATCGTTACAGGAGGAGATCTTAGTGCATTCCAACAAGATTATGGACGAAGAAAGAATCATTGAGTTGATTCTAGAACAAAAAGAAGAGAAGATAAGGATTCTCAAACCCTGCCAGCAGGAAGAACGACATCGATAGCATTCGGTAAAAAGGAATCGCCAGATGGGATTCCAAGTTGTTTGAGATCGCCAGAAGGGATCTCGTATTTTGATATTCGTCAATGGAGGTCGCCAGAAGGGACCTCATATTCATGTTTGAATAAAAAGGAATCGCCAGATGGGATTCCAAGTTGATGGAGATCGCCAGAAGGGATCTCGCATTTCACTATTTGGAGGTCGCCAATGGGACCTCATATTTCATGTTTTGATAAAAAAGGAATCGCCAGATGGGATTCCAAGTTGTTTGAGATCGCCAGAAGGGATCTCGTATTTCGATGAAGGTCGCCAGAAGGGACCTCATATTTCATGTTTTAATAAAAGGAATTGCCAGATGGGATTCCAAGTTGATGGAGATCGCCAGAAGGGATCTCATATTTCACTATTTTGGGGGTCGCCAGATGGGACCTTATATTCCATGTTTGTTAAAAGGAATCGCCAGATGGGATTCCAAGATGATTAAAGGAGATCGCCAGAAGGGATCTCATGTTTCACTATTTGGAGGTCGCCAGATGGGACCTCGTATTTCATGTTGGTTAAAAAAGGAATCACCAGATGGGATTCCAAGTTGGTTAAAGGAGATCGCCAGAAGGGATCTCATATTTCGATATTCATCCAAGGAGGTCGCCAGAAGGGACCTCATATTTCGGCTTTGAATAAAAGGAATCGCCAGATGGGATTCCAAGTTAAAGGAGATCGCCAGATGGGATCTCATACTTCGATATTCATCAAGGAAGGTCGCCAGAAGGGACCTCATATTGAAACCATTTCTTGGAAAAGCATTGGAGTTTACTAAGAATTCTTCCCCCTGGGTAGGTCACCCATACAATGAGACCATTATTTTTCTGGGTAGGTCACCCATACAATGAGACCATCATTTATTGGGTAGGTCACCCATACAATGAGACCATCATTTTTCTGGGTAGGTCACCCATACAATGAGACCATTATTTTCCTGGGTAGGTCACCCATACAATGAGACCATTATTTTCCTGGGTAGGTCACCCATACAATGAGACCATTCTTCATCTTTTTTTATCTGGGTAGGTCACCCATAAGAATGAGACCCTTCTCCATTTTTTTTTCTTTTATCTGGGTAGGTCACCCATAAGAATGAGGCCATTCCTTCCCCTGGGTAGGTCACCCAAAGAATAAGACCACTCTTTCTTTTTCTGGGTAGGTCACCCATCACAATGAGACCATATTTTTTCTGGGTAGGTCACCCATAAGAATGAGACCATTCTCCATTTTTTTTTTTTTTTTTTTTTTTTTTTTTACCTGGGTAGGTCACCCATAATAATGAGGCCATTCTTTCCCTGGGTAGGTCACCCAAAGAATGAGACCACTCTTTCCCTTTCCACTCGGGCAGGTCACCCATCATAATGAGACCATACACACATTTTTTGTATTGATTATGGGTAAAGGAATCGCCAGATGGGGTTCCAGGTTAAAGGAGATCACCAGATGGGATCTCGGATGGATTTCCATATTGATCAAACTAAAGTAAGAATTCAGAAGATCGCTGGATAAGGATCTCGAGATGACTAAATTTGGATCATAGTTTTTGGGATAAAGAGGATTGTTGCAAAAGACAAGGTTTCAGATCAATTAAGCTTCGACCAGATCAGTTTCGGGAGTTCCGTTGTGGGTTTATCTTTATAAACACTTACTGCGCAAAATTCATGCTCCGTAAGTATTATAAAGAGGGGCATCTGTTGTAACCCATTTTTGGGTCCCATGAAAAATAAAATAAATAACCAAAAGAGGTTAGAAAAATAACAGGGGGCAGAAGCGCTCGGAAAACAGTCAGAAAATTGGTCAAGGAATTTAAAAATACAAGGATTGAATTTTTTGACAGCCCTTTTGAGAAGGAAAATTTGAATTTTGAGGAGAAAAGCCCCAAATTTGGATGTTATGGACTTAATTGGATTTTTTATTTGAATTTATATGAAGATTTGATTGCAAGAAAAATTGAATTTTTAAGTCAATTTGGGCTTTAATTTGAAGAAATTTAAGTTCTGGGGCCAAAATATATTTTTTAGGAATTTATTGGGTCAAATCAGGGGCTCAATTGCATAAATATTGAAGTTTAAGGGCCAATTAGGGACTTAATTGTGAAAATCCGAAAACCAGGGATCAATTTGGAGAAGGCGCAAAGATAGAGGGGGCTGTTTGGAATTGTTTCAGGGGCTTAATTGAAGAAATTGGAAGTTTATTGATCAATTAGGGGCTCAATTGCATAACTCAGAGACCAAGGACCAAAGTGAAAAAGGCGGCCAACAAGAGGGGCGGGGACCGAATTTGGAGGACTGATTTGAAGTTTAGCCATTTAAATGAAACGGCGCGTTTTACCTAAAACGACGCCGTTTTATATATATATATATGAAAAAAAAAAAAAAAAAAAAAGGAGGAAGATCAGAACGGTGTCGTTTTGAACGACACTGTTCATCTTCCTCCTTCCCCCCGTTTTAGCAGAACAGAAGACGAAAAATTTTTGAAAAAAACCTCCCGCGTCTCTCTCCTCGCCCCACCACCACCACCGAAGCATCAATGGCCGACCAGCCGTTGCGTGATTGAAGGCACACTAACCATGGTCCCCCACCTGTTCTGCCCCTATAAATAAGAGAAGAAAACCGAAAAAAAGAAAAGAAAAGAAAAAAAGAACCCAAAGAAAAAACAAAGAACCCGAAGGGAGGAGAGAGAGGAGAGACCGAACAGAGGGGAGAGAGTTATATTTTTTAAACTAAAAGGAGAGTGAAGTTTCAAACGAGGAGAGCACCATTGAAGAAAAGGCAGCACCTGCTCCTCTGCACGGGGAAGAAGAAGAAGAAGGAAACAACCGTTGTCCTTAGGCTTCCCAGCCACTGTCACCGTCATAACCACTTGAGGCATCACCGGCTTCCTCTCCATCACCACCACCACCATCAACGCTGCCAAAAAATAGCAGAATCACCGTGAGAGGGAAGAGCAGTGTGAGAAGCAGAAGAAGAAAGGAGAAGCAGAGGAGAACAGAGTAGAACAAAAACACAGAGAAAAAGGAAGAAAGGCCAGCCACCATCCCAGCCATCCTCCGGTCAGCAACCGCCAGCAAAACCACCACCAGCACCACTGTCAGCTCCTCTACCCAAGCTCATCGTCGCAGGTAACTCTTCCCTTTATCCCGTATTCGTCTTCTTGCATGCAGAACGTGCACTGTGCACGTTCTGCAAGTAAGAAATTAATTAGCTGGTTACTGTGCAGGGGCACAGTAACCAGCTAATTAATTCTTCGGTTACTATGCAGGTCTAATTAATTAACAGGTTACTGTGCAGGTGCACAGTAACCACCTAATTAATTAACTGGTTACTGTGCAGGTGCACAGTAACCAGTCCATGTTCATTTCGGGTTGTAACATCAGCCCACACCATGTGTGGGCTGGGCTGAGTCCAGCCCTGTAGAAATTGGGCCCTAATTTATTTTGGGTTGATTTTTGGCCCAATTTCCTTTTAGGCCGAGTCTGGCCCGTTTAAAAAATATCTTCAAAAAAATTTGTGATTTTTGTGTAATTTTATTATTGTATTTTGGGTCAATACCGGTTTGTATTTTTATATTGTCAAGATACAAATTCGGTATTAAAATACCCGGTTTTCGTCAAAAAAAATGTTTACTAAAAAAAATGTTTTGTTTTCATGCATACGGCCAATACTCTAACATGTTTTGAATGTTTTTTTTTTATATATAAAAAAATATTGGAAGTTTTTGAAAAATGTGTTTTCGCATAGATTTCTTAAAACACAAAAATCATTTTCTTGCATTTGTGGATTTTACAACCTGTTTGTAAAACTCCAAAGGGTATTGGCCAATATTCCAAAAACTATAAAAATCTTATTTTGGGAGGAGAAGTTGTGGTTATTGTTCACCGCTAATGTTTGGATGAAGAAATCCTTAAAAGGACGAACATCCAAAATATTATCGGGAGTAATAAATCAACGCACATGTTTGAAAGAAGTTTTGGTTGCGATCGAGAACATTTCAAAAATTAAATTTTTTTCTCCACGGTTTACGAGTCGTGAAAAGTAGTTTTTTTTTTAAAGAATCGTGAAAATTTTCTTCATTCTTTTATTCTCTTATCCTTGCGATTTACGAGTTGACGGGATTAGAAAACACCAACACCATAGACTATAAAGCAAACAAACACAAGCAGCTTACCTTAGGTAGGGCGTATTAGGGGTGCTAGTACCTTCCCTTTACGCAACCAGTCCCTTGCCTTAGAATCTCTGAAAGACCAGTTAGGGTTCCTAGTGACCAAATACTAGGTGGCGACTCCAAAGAACCAAATCATCAGAACACAACGAAAATCGCCAACCGATGTCGTGCCCTTTATTTAAAAATTTTTTGTGGGGGTGTGACAAAATTAATAAAAAAAAATTAATTTTAAAAAAGGATAAAAAATTATGCGAGTCAACATGGTTAACTTGGAAAATTCGCGATCTGAATCATGTGATCAAAATAACTTTATAAAAAAACAAATTAAGATAAATTACTAAGTTTAATATAGAGGATGTATTTTTTTTTTTAAAATAATAACATTGTTGAAATAAAACAAATATTAATTTTTTTTTTTAAAAGTCAGAGTTATCAGCAGCAAAGTCATAAGCAAAAGTCCTAGCGAAAGAGGAGTTGCAGCAGCAAAGTCGGCGGAACAGTCCTGGCATGAAGAGGATTTCTTGCAGCAGGAGGTCGGCTAAAGGAGGCTGAATCCTTGCGGCAACTAGGGAGGAAGAAAGAGGAAGTTTCCGACAAGTAAATAAAAAAGGAAAGTCCAAAATTAATTAAGATTTGTTATATGCGGCAAATAACGCTTCGAAGGAAACAACTCAGCCCGGGCATAACTTGGTTTCTGATTTGAGTTCTTATTTGTGAGAACTATCTTAAGCTCTACTGAAAGGGTATTGTTTGGCCCAAGAATAATAAATGAATTCTCATAATTTGAGCAGGAAAACCTTCAAATATGCGCACAGCACAATTAAAATTCAAAGGATATTTTTTATTTCTAATACTTTTATTTTTTATAGGCATTTTACAGACATGCAATAAATAGTAAATAAATAACTCTCTTAATTAGTATTTAATAGAAAATAACTGACTTATTGTTTCAAATAATAAATTACTTGAAAATATGCATAATAGAAAAATACCCTTTAATAATTAAGTAATTCCTTAGCTTATGTGGCCTCATTTTACTTAAATATTTTGGGCATGTAACATAACCTTCCCCTTCAGAAGAATTTGCCCACGAGTTTGGGATATGTCTTACTCAACTTTTCTCCCTCCATCTAGGTGGCATCTTCCTTGTTAGCTCCTTTTCATTGAACTAAAAAATCAACTCCTGCTCGATTTCCCTTTTTCTTGAGCTTTCTATCCAATATTTTTTTTTTTGTTTCGGGGTCAATGTACCTTCTTCCATTACTATCAACAACTTAGGATTAGGGTTAATTGAGTTCCAATCTTCTTCTTGAGGCAGGAGATATGGAATACTGGATAAATCTTGGAGTCTTTGGGTAGATCGAGCTTGTATACAACTTTCCCAATTTTTTGAATGACTTGGAAAGGCCTGAAATACCTTGGAGAAAGCTTCAAGTTCCTTCTCACTGCTACTCAGTGGCGGAGCCAAAGTTTTTTTAATGAGGGGGCAAATTATTAACAAATACTAAATTATATATATATATATATACACATTAGAAATCAATTCAAAGCATATATACTAATTCATATCAAGTAAAATTAATTTAAAAATACTTTCAAAATGAAAGAACTTACATTATAATTGTTCTCATGATTAGTGTCTACATAATAATTAACACAACTACATAATAATTCACTGTTAAATAAAAATCAGTTGAGTTACACAATAATTCTAAATCTTCCATATGAAATTCATAGCAAAATACATATCAATTCATCAAAATCAAAGCCTATTTCAATTCATATCTATATACATATAATAAGTATGTTGATTGAATTATACTTAATTATTTCTAGATATTTAATTGAGGAGCAATGCCTAGTGTATGTGTAAAAGAAACAATTCTTGAAAAACATGTTTTCTACTTGATATTTTACTTACAAACAAGTCATATGAAAATATTAAATTTCAATAAACTACTCTGCCAATACAAGAAATGTCAAGAATAGTGGTTTTACATGAATATTAATCTATTCCTTTATAATAAGAAAAGAAATATTTAATTGATTAAATTAGTAAATTTAAACATTTATTTTGAACATATTTATATCAAAATCTATAAATTATCATAAACCCAAATATTTTTTATAACTAATTATAAAAGAATAAAATTAAAATTAAACAATGAAATAAATAGAAAAAATAAAAAAACAATTTACCTAAAATATAAAGCAAAAGACAAAAAAGATTAATTGATTACCTATACTTGATGAGAAATTTGCATACGAGAGAGGCAGATAACAACAACTCATGAAAAAAACAAAACGGCAGAGCAACTCATGAAAAAGAATAACGTGGCAAAAGAAGGAAACAAAAAATAATTTTTGATAGCTAGGGATTCTATATTTTAAAACCGGTACCCTCAATTTAATAGGGAAACAAAAGGAGAAAGGAAAAAAAATTATGCAATGAGCTATGTATACATATATTATATTATATTATATTACAAGTCAACAATTATAAACAATTGACAGCTTTCCTTTTTCCTTCCTGCAGTAAAACATTTCGTAAACTAATATATTAATATTAAAAAAAAAAAAGTTAAGGGGGCAATTGCCCCCTTTTGTCCCCACGTGGCTCCGCCACTGCTGCTACTCTCATCTGTCTATAGGGTCTTAACCTCAAATAGACCCAATCCCCCACGCTATATTCCCTCTCTCTTCTCTTTTTATCTGCGTATAACTTCATTCTTGTTTGAGCTTTTTGGCAGTTTTCCTGTGCTAGGGTAAGGATGAAATCTTGACTTTTCATTTCATCTTTAACTGTTTGTACTGCAGTGGTCCCAGGCTCATATGGAAGGAGCTGTGGTGGTTCTTGTCCGTAAACGATCTCAAAAGGAGTAAACCTTATGGAGGAGTGCTCTGAAGTATTGTATGTCCACTCGGCTAGGGATAGCCAACTGGCCCAATCTTTGGGTCTATCGTTGGTAAAACACCTAGGGTACCCTTCTAACAACTTATTCATTACCTTTGTCTACCCGTTGGTTTGAGGATGATATGCCAAACTCATTAATAGCTTGGTTCCACTTCAATGAAAGATTTCTTTCCAAAAATTACTTGTGAATATTGCATCTTGATCACTGACCATGTTTTGTAATATACCATGTAATTTGAATATGTTTTCCATAAATGCCTTTTCTACTGTTGTTGTTGTATATGGATATTCCATTGGTATGAAATGACTGTACTTGTTGAACCTGTCTACTATCACCATGATTACATTGTATCCCTTAGACAATGGTAACCTTTTTATGAAGTTCATACTACTACCCACCCATACTTTACTTGGTATCGGCAGAGGCTGCAAAGCCCTAGTTGGTTTGAGGTTCTCTGTTTTGTTTCTTTGATGTACCTCACATTCTCTAATGAATTTTCTGATGTCCTTTCTCAAGCCATGCCAAAAGAATTCCCTTTCAAGTCTAGAGTGAGTCTTTTATGAACCAGTATGCCCTCCCATAGGGCTACTATGAAATTGTTGCATGATTTGCTCCTGCTGCATCTTTAAGGTTCCCAAATGTAGCCTCCCTTTGTAGAATAAAACCCCCCTCTAACTTGATACTTGAGGGGATCGAGATCACCTTGATGGTATTGGTTGAGTAACTGTTGCAATTGGGGATCTTGGTTGTATACTTGATAGAGCCCTTCCCACTAATTAACAGTAACCATACCAATGGCCTTAGCTTCTCCATAGTTAGTAATAACCCCTTTTGGTTCTATACTATTCCCCTGGTCCGGTATCTTGAATAGAGCATTTGCTGCTTTATTTACTTTCCCACTATGATATTCCACACTAAAATCAAAGCCTAATAGCTCTGTTATCCACTTTTGTTAAAAAAGAGTTCCAATCTTTTGTTCTAAAAGGTGCTTTAAAGCTTGCTGGTTAGTCCTTACTTTAAATATGTGTCCCAGCAGATAATGTCTCCATTTATGAATTGCCAACACAAGAGCAAAAAATTCTTTTTCATAAGTGGATAAGAATAATTTTTTACCTTTTAATGCTTGGCTTAAATAAGATAGAGGCCTCCCTTCCTGCATTAAGACTGCTCCCAATCCAATTCCAGAAGCATCACATTCTACCACAAATATTTTGGAAAAATTTGGTAAGGTAAGAACAGGAGGAGTCACCATGGCTGCCTTTAAGGCTGCAAAAGCTTGGCTGGCCTGCTCACCCCACCTAAAGGAATTTTTCTTGAGTAAGGTTGTTAGAGGAATTGCAATACTTTCATAGCCTTTTACAAACTTCCTGTAATAACCCGTTAACCCCAAAAATCCTCTTAGAGCCTTAGGATTCTTAGGTTCAGGGCACTCCATCATGGTTGAAATCTTTAATGGATCTGCTTGGACTCCTTCTTTGAAAATAACATAGCCCAAGTACTCCACTTCCCGACAGCCAAAGATACATTTTGAGGCCTTAACATATAGTTGATGTTGTCTTAAGACTTCTAAGACAGCTCTTAGATACCCCACATGTTCTTCAATAGATTTACTATACACAAGTATGTTATAAAAAAAACTAGCACAAATTTCATGGGATATGGCCTGAATATCTCATTCATCAATCCTTGAAAGGTTGATGGGGTATTGGCGAGCCTAAAAGGCATTACTAAAAACTCATAATGCCCCTCGCGGGTACAGAAGGCAGTTTTAGGCACATCTTCAATCTTCATTCTGATTTGATGGTAGCCCGATCGCAAGTCAAGTTTAGAAAACATCTCAGCACCATTAAACTCATCTAATAATTCATTTATATTAGGAATGGGAAACTTATCTTTGATGACATCTTTGTTGAGAGCTCGATAATCAATGCACATTTACCAACTTCCATCTGCCTTCCTCACTAAGAGGACTAGTGAAGAGTATTGACTTTGACCTGGTTTTATGATCCCAGCCTTCAGCATTACCCTGACCAGCTTCTCAATTTCTTCTTTCTGATAGTAGGGGTATCGATAAGGCTTAACACATATTAGCATAACTGCTTCTTGGAGTTGGATCTGATGGTTGTGTCTCCTTGGAGGTGGGAGTCTAGTGGGTTCAACAAACATTATTTTGAATTCATTCAAAACAGTTTGTAAGGTAGGCTCTACTAGTGCTCCTCTTGGACTATCATTGATCTTCATAAATTGGAGCCATATTCCTCTCCCTTCTACAAGGGTAACCTTGCTCAGACTATGTTTTTCCTTAATAGCTTCCTTGGTCAACCTCAAGCCTTGCAGAAATAATTTCTCTCCATCCACAAAGAAACTCATACTTAAATCAACAAAGTTCCACTGAATAGTTCCCAAACTTCTTAACCAATCTACCCTTAACACAATATCACACCCACCTAGGGTCAATAAGAACAAATTAGCTAAAACTTTATAGCTTTGCATCTTTAAAAGAACCGCCTTACAGCAACCTTGGCAAGGAAGGGTGTCCCCATTAGCAACTTGGATTCCCAATTGGCCTTCCTCCACTTGTAGTTTTGCCCTCTTTGCCACATTCATGTCAATAACTATGTGTAATACCGGTATCAATGAGAACAATAACTAAACATGTCCTAATTTTCCTAACTAATCTCATAGTTTTGGGAGAAGGTGCCCCTGTAATGGCATGCAAGGATATGCCTAATCGATCAGCTTGTTGGACTACAAGTATATTCTCTGTATCAGGTTGAATAAAATGTCTCTTCTTCTTCCTATTCTTCTTCTCCCTCCTCTTTGAATTCCATTCCCTCGAGTAAGTATAATTTGAGTCTGCTGCATTTGTGTCCTTGATGATACTTTTCATCACAAATATAACACAAACCTTTTTTCGTTCTTTCTTGCATTTGGTCAGGACTTATACGCCTTACAGGATATGGGTTTCTTCTTTAGAATGGCGGGTTATATCTTAGTTGTTCGGGGGGTGGAAGTTTAAATGCTGGGTTTGGGGCTAGTAATTTAGGTATAGGATTTTGTCCAGGTAGTCTGAGAGGGGTGGCTCTGAATGAGGGTGTATATGGGTTGTTTTGGCTTGGAGTGTTTCAATGAGGGAAATGTTTTCTAGTCACTTCCTCTTCTTGTAGTTGAGCCAAACCAAAAGCAGAAGCAAGAGTATTTGGTTTGAACATGGTAACAATAATTCGCAATTCATCTTTTAAACCATTTAGAAAGGTGCTTATACGAAACTCTTCACTTACCCCACTTATTTTATTAGATAGGGTCTCAAAATTTATTTGGTAATCCTCGACGCTACTTGTCTGCCTCAATTTGGTGAATGCTCCTACTAGATCCTCATATGTTGAAGGTCTGAATCTGGTGCGGAGAGCCTCCAAGAGGTCACCTCATCTGGTTATTGAGCTGGATTCTTGCAACCAATAATACCAAGTCAGTGCCTTCCCTTCCATGTGAAAAGAAGCAATTTCCAGCTTGTGGTTCTCTAGGGTCTCAAAATAATTAAAGAACTGTTGCGCCTTCAAGATCCATTTGCTGGGATCTCCCCCATCGAAACGAGAAAAATCCAATTGACGAGATCGAGCTTGAATTCCTCCATGTCTATCAAACAAAGGATTAGCATTTACTTTGACACTATTACAAGTCCCTTCCCCTGAATTCGTTTTAGTTGTAATTTGTACCAAGCAATCATAGATTGATGCCAAATTATTCAGTTGTTGTAGCACTCCTTCAATTAGCATTTCATGCTTGGATTGCTTTTCTTTTAGGGCAGTGGTTGCCCCTTGTAAATTGTGTACTGCTTCGGATAATTGGGATAGCCTTGTTCCCTCAGCAATGTTGCAGGAACACCTACTTTGATATCAACTTGTTAAGTCCCAAGAATTATAAATGAATTATAGCAATTTGAAGAGCCAGGAAAACCTTTACAGATGCACACGACTCAATTAAAATTCAAAGGATATTTTTTATTTCTAATATTCTTGTTTTTTATAGACATTTTACATACTTGCAATAAATAGTAAATAACTGACTCTCTTAATTAGCATTTAATTAAAAATAACTGATTCATTGTTACAAATTATAAATTACATAACAACTGAATTGAAAATATACATAATAGAAAAATACCCTTTAATAATTAAGTAATTTCTTAGCTTATGTGGCCTTATTTTACTTAAATATTTTGGGCGTGTAACTGGTATAGCCAAGATGCATTGAAGTTTTAACAAGAAAGAAATTATCAAATATTTTTTAGAAACTTTTCTAAACTTCTTTTGTTTTTATCCTGAATCAACAACGTCTATATTACTTTGATTAATACGAAAATACAAGGCTCTGATTGCAGATGAGGTAGTCGAAAGAGAAGACGAATTCAGGGCTTCGTTTTCAAACTAGACTTCGAGAAAGTGTTTGATTCAGTGACTTGGGGTTTCTTCAGAATACGAGATACATGGGTTTTTGAAAGAAATGGCTACACTGGATTTCTCTGTACATCACAACTTATAGGATACCTCTTTTTAATCGATGGGTCCCTTATTCCATAGTTTCATGTTTCCAAATGAATTTGGCAGGGAGACATCCATCACCTTTCCCTTACGATATAGTAGCTGAAGGGCTCTCCGTGTAGAGCAGGCGAGTGTGGTCTATTTATGGAATCAAGTTTGGGGATAATCTATCAAGCTTACCCCATCGTTGCACGTTCTAGACCACTCTTTACATGGCAGCCTGTGATTCAGAAGGTATCGCCTGTTATCTTAAAAAAGTAAGTTGTTATCTTTAGGAGGAAGAATCTGCCTAATAAAGTCCGTTCTTGCTAGCACTCTATGTCTCTCATCAAAATTCGTAGTGTAATGGCAAAAAAAGAAGCTTGTTGCAAAACGTAGTTTCCTCTGGAGTGGTGTTTGTGATCGAAGGAGTATTTGTGAATTAGCTTAGAAGGTTTTTGCGAGGCCTGAGAAGTGTGACGGGTAAGGAATTGGGTCGTTTGCAGGGAAAAACAAAGCCCTTCTATTTAAATGGATCTGGAGATTTAGCGGTGGACATCTCTCCGGTGTGCTGGACTTTCTTCTGCAAAAATTATCTCCTGGCCGGAAAATCATAGTAGTTCTAGCCAATGCTATAATCTCATTAGGGATAGGGTTAGATTTGTGGTCGGATATGGCAGCAAGGTTCACTTTTGGACTGACCACTGGACTGGGGACGCAGCACGTAGCATTACATTCCCAACTCTTTTCTCCCTTGCTCAAAAAGGGAAATGCAAAGTAATGGAGGCTGCGAACTGGTCGGGTTTTGAGAGGAGAACTGCTAGTGGTGGAGAAGGCGGTTGCGAGATTGGGAACGACTGCTAGAACAACAGGTGATGAGCCTGTGTAAATTGCCTGACAATGCTATTTATTTACGGATCGATAGACATGGTTAGGTTAAAAAAAAAGATATGAAATGCACAGAATATTTGGTATGATTAAAAAATATATAGTTTTTAATACTGTTGGATCATATTTAAATTTAACCAAGAGGTTTCCAAGACTTAGTTTTATAGGAGAAAGGGCAAATAATTGGTATGATGACCAGCAAGCCTTTAAATTAGATTCTATAATTCAGGCTAATTTTACTATTTTCTCTTTATTTTTTTATTTTTTTAGGATTTTATATTGCATTCTAATTGAGAATCATCGGTTTTTGAAATTTATTTAAAGAGTTGTGAATTTTTTTAGAAAAACATAAAGCTTGAAAAAAAAAATTCTACAATAAAATTTTAGATCAAGGTTTTTTATGTGTATGATTTTATTTGACAGAATTACATGTTGCTTCTATATGATTCAACAAAGAAAAGAAAGGATCAAAAGGATCATTTTGTATAATACATGGACTAATTCAAACAAATTAATTTTGTATCCATTTTCATAAATCGCAAAATAGGACATAGGGGTAAAGACAACATATGTATTAACATTTAATCGATTACCGTTCTCCATTATTATTCTCAAAATAAAGAAAATTACAGTTTAAAACATTTGTCAGCGCTCGTAAAAAAAAAAACTTTAACTTGATCACGACATATATTAGCTAAAAATAAAAGCATGCATATGACATTCAAAAATTAAGTGACACAAAAGGGCAAATCACATCATTTATAATTTATATATTATCTTATAATTTTCCTTGGCTCTTGAAGTTTAAAAGAGAAGAATAAAAAATAGAAGGTGGTGTGCCTGTAATTTAGCGTTATGTTTTGGAAATGTTTCTAAAAAAAAATTCAATTTTTTAATATATTTTTTTGCTTTAAATTAATATTTTTAATATCAAAATGTGTTTTGGAAATGTTTCTGAAAAAAATTCAATTTTTTTTTATATATTGTTTGCTTTAAATTAATATTTTTAAATTATTTTGATATGCTAATATAAAAAATAATTTTAAAAAATTAAAAAAAAATATTAATTTGATATGTTTTTGAAATAAAAAAAACACTTTGAAAAATAATCATTACCACACTCACAAATACACTATCAACTTGATCCATCATGTGAACTCGCCACATGAGGTCTCATCATTTGCCAATCCTACCTAATTGGCGCCAAAGAAAATGACAGCATAACCATCTAGTAAGTGGTCTAGTGGTAAGAACTTGGGACCAAGAAGTTTGTTCTTTTTGTGGTTTTAAATTCAAGCCATGTGGTTGCTAATATGATGGCTACTGGAGGTTTATATGGGCATTAACTTCAAGGTCTGTGGGATTAATTGAGGTACACGCAAGCTAATTCGAACACTCACGTTAATAATAATAATAATAATAATAATAAAGACAGCATGATCAATTAATCATCATCAAATTAGCTGGAAAAAAATATACCTTAAATAACTCTCTCTTTTTTTTTAAGTAATTCTAAATATTAAGAAATTAAATAAATATATGTGGATTTTTTTTTTAACAAACTAATACTCTAATATCATCACGAGTCAGTCGTCTCCTTTCTTCTATTTTCACCTCTCCAATCTCCCAGGAATCTAAGAGAACAATATTGTAAAACTGGCTAATATTAAAATGTTTATCTAACTAGCAAATCTACCTAGTAGTACATGATACGAGGAGGTAATATCTTGATTCTAAATTTTCTTCTTATTGTAATACATTGAACTTTTTCATAGCAGGAAAGGTTTATTAGACCTATCTGTATATAGTATTAAAATAATAATCCAGTTTATTTAATTTTGATTTAAAATCTCTATTTTACTTCTACTCAAAGTAATGATATCTCCTTTCATTAATTAAACCGTTTTAAGATTTGGAGGTGTTTTAAGCTCAAAAAGCCCTTTGAACCACCGTACCATATGTGACGTTTTGGCATTTAAATACACAATTATAGTAAGGGAAAAATAAAAAAAGGAAAGAGAGAAAATTAAATCTTGAAGGCAGAATACAATGCAATAGCATATGTGCATGCTCTTTAGCGAATCAATGATAATTTTTTTCATATATAAAAAATATATTAAGTATTTTGGAATTGACGAAATTATCAGACTCTATACTTGACGAGTAAACCAGACCCCAAATAGCTTTAGGTTTGGCGGTCAAAAAATCCAAAAGCTATTTGGTCTGGTCTTGGAACCAGACCTAGTAGCCTTGGATCCAATAGTCAAATCAGACCAAACAATATTTTTTTATTGAAAAATACAAAAAACAACGCCTCATGGTATTACAATATCATTCATAATACAAATATTTTATATCTACAATATCGTTTGCAGCAGTACATATACAATATTTTTTCTGTATTTTTTAAAGCATAGAATGATGTGTGCTTATATAGTTTAATTAAGATTCTAGGGATAAAAGTCAACAAGCTCTTAAGAATGGGGTGAGATTCTACTTCAACAAAAAGATTCACGGGGATTCCTCTCCATTACTGCCCCGCAAGACATGTTTAGGGCTAGTCTTATAATAATTAATGAAGTTTTTCCAGCTTGACAGAAACCTTATTATTACAGGACAAGAACTAAACATGTCAAGCTGGCCAATTACCCCCCCCCCTCCACCCCCTTTCCATTCGACGGTAACATATTATCCTTGGATTGGCAACGAAGCTAGATCTAGTAGTTTTGGATCTAACGATCAAATCAAACAAAGTAATAGTTTTTTACTGAAAAATACAAAAAATAATGCCTCATGATACTACAATACCATCCATAATACAAACATTTTATATCTATAATATCATCTGCAGTACATATATAATATTTTTTCTGTATTTTTTAAAGCATAGTATGATGTGTGCTTATATAGTTTAATTAAGATTCCAGGGATAAAAGTCAACAAGCTCTTAAGAATGGGGTGAGATTCTACTTCAACAAAAAGATTCACGGGGATTCCTCTCCATTACTGCCCCGCAAGACATGTTTAGGGCTAGTCTTATAATAATTAATGAAGTTTTTCCAGCTTGAACATGTCAAGCTGGCCACCCCCCCCGCTCCCCGCTCCCCGCTCCCCGCTCCACCCCCTTTCCATATTATCCTTGGATCTGGTCACGAATCTAGATCTAATAGTCTTGGATCTGACAGTCAAATCAAACCAAGTAATATTTTTTTATTGAAAAATACAAAAAATAATGCCTCATGATATTACAGTACCATCCATAATACAAACATTTTATATCTATAATATCATCTGCAGTACATATACAATATTTTTTCTGTATTTTTTAAAGCATAGTATGATGTGTGCTTATATAGTTTAATTAAGATTCCAGGGATAAAAGTCAACAAGCTCTTAAGAATGGGGTGAGATTCTACTTCAACAAAAAGATTCACGGGATTCCTCTCCATTACTGCCCCGCAAGACATGTTTAGGGCTAGTCTTATAATAATTAATTAAGTTTTTCCAGCTTGACAGAAACCTTATTATTACAGGACAAGAACTAAACATGTCAAGCTGGCCACTTAGACAAGGTACCGTTTTTGGAATCTTTCAACATAATTTATAATTCAAGAAGTATATACCAGCTGCTTCCCCCCCCCCCCCCCCTTCCATTCGACGGTAACATATTATTGCTTGATATGACAATAAATAACTTTATTAACTAAGCTATTAATTTCGTTAAAATCCATACAAATACAATTTTTTTTTCTTGGCCGAAGAATACATCAGCAAAATAACAAGAACCAAGCAAAAGAGACCCTGGAAAAAACTCCAGCCCCGATTGATGCCTTTTCCAGAAACGGTACCATGGAGAGTTATCTGCAAGCCCCAGAAAATAGCATCGATAACTTCAACAGAAATTGTCTTTGACATTCTGGCTCATAGCAGTCCACCGAGCTCGATCCGGATGTTGGATATGGCGCTCTCGCCAGCTCTGGATATTGGGTCTACTGCTCATCAGATGTAGCTGTAATTAAGTTTTACAGTGCATCAAGCCTGGAGTGTTGGGTCTGATGCTCGCTAGACTGAGTCACAGATGAGCAGTGGTATATTCAGCCTAGATACATTAGATTTGATGCTGCCCAAACATAAAAGATGATTAAATCTACCATCATTTATTTTGTAGATTTTTATATAAAATCAATGAAAATTTATTTCTCAACAAATAAAATTCATTAAATAAGTCTATATATATACTCCACCAAAATCATTAGATGTATTAATGTTTTACATTTTACAATATAACTTAAAATATCACAAAAATAAAATTATACTTCTGTCTCTTTTCTTTATAAAATGACAAAACTCATGGGTTATAAATATATCATAAGACCTTAAGAATAAAGATTTACAATCTTTCATTATCTATTACATATATATTTTCATATTATCTTTTTCTAAAATATAATTATATTTTTTTCTTTTTAAAAAAATACTTAATTAAGTATCGGAGAATCTTCATCTCCATAAAAAAAGATCTTTTATAAGTAATGATCATCACAAGTTGTCTTGGTTTACTAAGCACTAAATACAAGTTATTTTTCTTTGGCTAAAAAAAAAAATAAAATTATTAGAACTAATTAATTAACCAATTATCTAATCTAAAAGTTTTGTTGTTATTTTTTAAACTTCGAAAGAAATAATTTTTATTTTCACCGGCGATGTTTTTTCTATCCCAATAAAATAATTAAATGTTATCTTGAAGCTATAACGGAGAGGAAACACAAAAGTAAAAGTAAGTTAACTAGCAACCAAAAAGGTTTTCCTTTCCATCACTCTCTTGAAACAAAGTCATATGGAATAAAATACAACGTATACTTTAAAATTAATTCCAACAAAATTTTGCTTTACGCGTATTTATGAATCCCATTGCGTCCATTTCCTTCTACAGCAGTCAGGCCTTTGCATGTTGTAGGAAAAAAGAGCTCGTCAAATAGGAGTAGCAGTTGCTAGCTAGTCCTACCCCTCTAAAAACCATGGCTGCTCCTCCACCTAACCCAGTGCCAGTGGCGTACCAAGGAGGCTCAGCATCGGTTCCTGACTGGTTAAACAAGGGTGATAACTCATGGCAAATGATATCAGCCACCCTTGTTGGCCTCCAAAGCATGCCAGGACTTGTAATCCTCTATGGAAGTATTGTGAAGAAAAAATGGGCAGTCAATTCAGCTTTCATGGCCTTATATGCTTTCGCTGCTGTTGTACTCTGCTGGGTGGTTTGGGCCTACAAGATGTCTTTTGGAGATAAGCTCTTGCCCTTTTGGGGTAAAGCAGGACCTGCCTTAGGCCAGAAGTTTTTAATCAAACAAGCTGTACTGCCTGCGACCACACAGTTCTATGAAAATGGTGAAGTGGAGACTGCAGTGATTGCGCCATTTTATCCCATGGCTTCCATGGTTTGGTTTCAGTGTGTGTTTGCTGCAATCACTCTTATTCTTTTGGCTGGATCAGTCCTTGGAAGAATGAATTTTAAGGCTTGGATGGCTTTTGTGCCTCTATGGCTAACTTTCTCTTACACTATTGGAGCCTTTAGCTTGTGGGGTGGTGGATTCTTGTTTCACTGGGGTGTCATGGACTATTCCGGTGGCTATGTTATTCATCTTTCTTCAGGGATTGCTGGCTTGACTACTGCCTTCTGGGTTAGTTTTTTTATCTTTTTTTTTCCCTATTCTCTTAGTCTTGGAGCATATGTACATATGCCTTAATGTAAATTGTAGTACAAAATGCATGTCAGGTCTCTCTTTTTTGTTTCATGTATTTGAACTTTGACTGCTCAATTAGAAATTTCTTGCTTCCTTGGAAAATATTGCAGAGTACCTTTTCTTGGTACAAGAACATTTTCAGTGAATATTTAATCTCTAAGTTCTTCAGATCCTTGAGTTAATTGTTTTGTTCTTGTAATTTCTTCCATGACATGAGGAGAATATATTAATTGGTGGGATGGTGAGAGATTTTCCTTGTAAATGATGCAGGTAGGTCCAAGATCAACAAAGGATAGAGAGAGATTTCCACCAAACAATGTGCTGCTAATGTTAGCAGGGGCGGGGTTGCTATGGATGGGATGGGCTGGATTCAATGGCGGAGATCCATACACAGCCAATATCGACTCTTCCATGGCTGTCCTTAACACGAACATCTGTGCAGCTACTAGTCTTCTTGTATGGACCTGGCTAGATGTCATTTTCTTCAAGAAACCTTCTGTCATTGGTGCTGTTCAGGGCATGATTACTGGCCTTGTTTGCATTACCCCTGGTGCAGGTATATAGTTCTTACTCCTTTTTTTCCAGCTGAAGAGATGCTTTTCAAGATCTTGTTCACATGAAAGGCGTTGACTTCTTTGTTGGACTTGGAGCTAGAATTAAGTATGCAATAATCTCTTTCTTTTAATCTTGTCACACCTAGCGGTAGTTGACTTTTTTTTTTTTTTCATCTTTTTGTGCACCCTCACTTAACAAACTTGATAGTATAATTTAACTTGATAGATCATATTCCAACCTTAAAAGATTTTTTATGGATTTTTGTAGTCCTAAATCTGGTTTCACGGGTTAGAAAGTCATTGATTTTATAACATAGTCTTCAGATTTTATAATTTGTATATTTTTCAGGTCTTGTTCAAGGATGGGCTGCCATAATCATGGGAATTCTATCCGGTAGTGTTCCATGGTTCACCATGATGATTGTTCACAAAAGATGGGCACTAATTCAAAAGATTGATGACACACTAGGTGTGTTTCACACCCACGCTGTTGCTGGCCTTCTAGGAGGAGTTTTAACAGGCCTTTTTGCAGAACCTCAGCTATGTGCCCTATTTTTGCCGGTGACAAACTCAAGGGGAGGTGTCTACGGTGGTTCTGGTGGAATCCAAGTATTCAAACAACTAGTTGGCGCTGCTTTCATAATTGGATGGAACGTTGTTGTTACATCGATTATTTGTGTAGGGATAAACCTTGTGATACCATTGAGAATGTCTGAGGAACAACTGCTTATTGGGGACGATGCTGTGCATGGTGAAGAGGCTTATGCATTGTGGGGTGATGGAGAAAAGTACGATTCAACCAAGCATGGAGATACCGCAGATGCACTTTCTATGGAGCCCAAGTTATAAACTCAAGTGTTGTAGAGAAGGGGACGGCAGTATATTAATTGTTTGATGATTAATTTACTTTAAGAAACGTTTGAGCTAAAATTAAACCTCGTGATTGTATTTCTTTTCTGGTCTTGAATAAAGACTTTGTGTTGTAACTTGTTGACATTTTGTGTATTTGGTTTTGTATTTTCTACAAAAATATTATATTTTTATTATGTTTTAAAAATACAAAATAAAAATTATAACTAGTTTATGATTATCAATTAGGATTTGATAAAAAAAAAATTCAATAATACCATAAAAATTAATTTGTTTAATTAATAGTTGGGGTAAGAATTTTAAAACATAATACATACTCTCGGTATTAAATTAAATGAATTAACAACAATTAATATTAGAAATTAGTGGTAGACTTTATTATTTGATAGTATAAAATTATAATATAAAGTATATCCTCAAATATTAAAGATATAAAGTAGAAAATAAATGAAATACTAAAATCTAAGCTCTAGAACAATTAATTTTTAGCACAATAAAGTATAAATTTCCTCACAAAAGGAGATCTGTCTTGAACCTTAGATAAGACCAATGAATAGAAAAACAATAAATTGCACTAGAGGTGATTTGTCTTTCCTTTGCACAACTAGTTCCCTTACTCAAACTCTCACAAACCATTAAGTTTTCTAGTTACCATGATACTAAGTGGAGATTCTTTTAAAATTATAATTTTATGATTAATCTCAAAACCCCTCAATTCAAGAGGCAGACCCACCATTCAATGTCTTGCACGCCACAACACTGGCCAAGAGCTTTTCCTTCTGTATTTTCACTCTATTGATTATAGACACTAAAATTTTTACAAGTCTAGACTATGATCTAAAGCTCTTTTTGACCAAACAAATTCGATTTATTTAGGCTTACGCCTAAATTAAATTTATTGGGTTTAGGCCCAAATTAAATTAAAACTCAATCCAAATATGTTTTATGGTTCTTACTTTAATATCCTTCTAACTAAAGGTATTTTAAGTAATTTTCATATCAATTTTCCTAAAATATCCTTTGGATAAAGGACATTTAAGGTAAATTATACAAAGTCAGTCTATAAATAGACAACAAAGCCACCAAATCAAACATAACAAGCATACAAAAATAACAATAAGAAGAAGCACAAGAAGGACAACATACAAAGACTCAAGACCAAGCACAAATACTTGGAAGTTCTCTCAAAGAAATTCAAGTCCATCAAGAAAGTAAAGTATCAAAGTCTTTTCCTTCATCAAATCAATGAAACAACAAATTAAAATCTTTTCCTTTATTAAATCAAATCAAGTTAAGATATCACATGGTCAAAGATTTCAAACTCTTGTGAATAATCTTCATCTTCATCAAAGCCCCTTTTTTCATCAAATCAATCAAGGAAGCAAAGAATCAAAATCCTTTCCTTTTTCAAATCAAATCAAGTTAAGATATCATATAATTAAAGTTTTCAGGCTTGTGTGGATAAACTTCATCATGTCAAGTCAAATCAAGTCACTCATCAAATCCATTCAAGTTAAGATTTCACACGGTTAAAACGTTCAAGGTTATATGAATAATCTTCATTTTCATCATGTCAATTCAAATCAAGTTAATATTTCACATGGTAAAAGTTTTCGTTTTGTATGAATATCTTCTCATCCAAAACAAGATCCAGATTTGACTGATGATTAGAGGATTTGTGCATGTGAAGAACACTTTAAGAGAGTTTCCACTTTTTCTAGTACTAAAGTTCAATATTGTAATTTTGACACTATTTTAATGTATTTTTAATACGTGAAATTTTTTGTGTACAAATTTTTGGCACGCTTGGTGGGATACTCTTTTCCTCTCATCTCTCAAGTTAACAGATATACTATTCAAAATAGAAAACATGGAGCTTAAAAATAGTTCTCCGATCAATTCTCAAGGTGTTGAAGTGGATGCTTTGTCAGCCACTCATCTAAGGAATCAGTCTAGAAATTTCAAGTTGACCTCTCCACTAAGAAAATCCTCTAGAAGAGAAAAGAAAGAAAAATATTTCCTCAAAATATAAGTTTGGAAACTCTCCCTTTTTAAATTTACAAAAAAGGATTGAGATTCCACCATAAGTCTCAAATCCAAGCATGCAATTGAAGTCTAGATTTCATTCTACGACTTATTCCAAAAAAAATATGAGAAGATTATTCATCCTCATCTAACTCTGACTTTTAAATGCTAGTTATGGTTGTCATAACGTGTACAATGTTGAACGATGGGTCTTCTTTTTGATATGTGTTGAAAGGAAATGAGTTTTGGGTTTAATCATAAAATTATGATTATAAGTTTAGAAGTCATCACCTAGTATTATGGTCATTAGAAAACCTAATAATCTACGAGAGTCTGATTAAGAGAATAGTTGTGTAAGAGAAAGATGCATCATCCTCTATGCATCCTACCTAGGGTAAGTTGCATTGTTGTTTGATTGTTATTCTAAGTTGTATTTCTATCCATTGGTCTTGTTTAAGGTTTAAGGTAGATCTCTCTTTGTGAGGAATTCTCTACCTTATTGTGTTAAATCCTAACCATTCTAAGTGCCAAACTTATTTATTTCTTGGATATAGCTAAGTCCTAACATTTTGAATAACAAAATAATTTTTATGGATTTTTTTGTACTTTGGTCAAACCCTGTAGGATAATCATAAGTTGATTACAATACTTATTTTGCATTTATAAAATATGATAAAAATGATTTTATTTCTTTTTAGAAAATATACATGAAAAACTTTTAGGATGTGGTCGTATGTAGGATCTGTATCTTACATTGTAAATATACAACTTGATATTATGCAAAATTATTGGAAAAACATGCGGGGGTCTCACAAATGTTTTTAAAATGCCATTTGAAAATTTTGAATTTTTTAATATATTTTTAATTTTTTTAATATTATTATATTATTATTAAATATATTGGACTTGACTCGGCCCAACCATTTGGGTTGGACCCAGTCAGGTCGGGTGGGGTCGATTAATGACTCATCAAATCTATCTCTTTTTTTTCTGGGGGGCTGAACTTACCCCAAGCAACAAGTTCAACCCGACTTACATGGTTGCTGGCCTAGCCCAGCGACCATATGAATTCATTATGCTGCATATAGAATGAATTATCATTTTGCATGCAGCAACCGTGATTAATGCAGTGAAAATGAAAAATGAGAGAAGAAGACTACCTGGCATGGAGGGTGTAGTTGCCGTCATTGGTCTAGCATGAGGATGGTGGAGGCATTGGTAGCTCACGGTGGGACTGGAGTTGTTGCCAGCAAGGAGGGATGGTTTTTATTGTTGGAAAAAGAAAATTGTGGCAAAGAGGGAAAAGTTTATAGTGGTTGCTCTTGTTGCCGGTGAGAAGATGAGTTGGTAAAGGAGGTTAAGTTGTTGTTATTCATGGTGGTGCTGAGGTGGTGGTCGCTGAAGAAGTAGCAAAATGAGAGGAGAAAGAGACTGGTAGAGAGAAAAAGAAAAAACTAGGAAAAAAGCTGATTTTGTTTTTCAAACTTTAGCCTTTAATTTCTTCACTTTCAATGTCTGGAATCCACCTTTATTTATAGAGGGTTAAAGAGGAACACTTTATCTTTATTGGGGACAAATCTTGGCCCATGATTTAATCTAGAAGGATCTCAACTATTGGCTTAAAGTGGTCATCATAAACTGTCAAATTTTGATAGTTAAAGGTTGTCTGAGTTGGTCTTTTTGGGGCGATATCATGGTAGCTGTGATGTCAATCAACCAGAAAGAACCATACCAGGATATAGTCAAATATTAAGTCATCATGGTGATGTGTCTTTTGTCAAATTTGGTTAAGAGAGAAAGCATTAAATGCATTTAGAAAGTAGCCATCGGAGCAACTTTTTCGAGAGAAAAAAAAAAAAAGTGATGAACAGTAACTAGACGACATGTTGTCTAGTCCTTTCTTTTTTATTTTTTCTTTTTCAAGACGGTGTCTTTTTTGGCTTTTAAGGTTTTAATTTAGGAATTTGGTCAAAGTTCAATTTGGTCCTCCAACTTTTGATTCCTTTCAGTTGCACCCGTGATTGACCTAAAACTTTAAATTTTATACAATTTTGCCTCAATCGAACTTCAACATCAACCATGAATTTTAGTGCCTTTTTTATTTTGATTCTTGGTCATGGATTTATACAAATTGACCTTCAATTAACTATTAAACTTTCAAATCTCTTTAATTTCACCTTTGATTTCGATCAATTTAGTCCCCCAAAGTTCGACACCTTTTTCATTTTGGTCCTTGGTTGCAAATTTCTTCAATTTAATCCTTAATTAACCATAAACTTTGATTTGTTGTAATTTTTACCCCCTGATTTGAACCAATTGACTTTATAAAAATTAAGTTTGGTCTTCTAAAATTCTAATTTTCTCAATTAAGCCTAAATTGGGCTCCCAAATTTAAGTTTTCACCAATTAATTCCTAATAAAATTAATTTGATTCATTAAAGTATAATTAGGTCCTTGCACTTAATTAAATCATTTAATCGGATCAAAATTGATTCTGAAACATAATTAAACTTTAAATTTGGCTCATGATTAAATCAAATAGGTATATTAAAAATCTAATTATGTTTATAGACTTAATTTTTATGCAAATTCATCCAATAATAATTTAATTTGACCTTAAATCTGCATTGTCTCTCCAGTTTTGGGTACAATTAGGATCTCAATTCATTCAAAATTGTAACTTGATCTTCCTCTATATTTGAAATCCTCTTAACTTACTTTTGCCAAAATGTCAATCTTCTTGCTATTATTATTTATTTTTATATTTTAAAAGGAAAAAAGGTAAAATTTAGGGAATAACCAAAAAATGAGTTATGATAATGGTCATTAAGGAATCACTTTCTAAGGATCATGTCAATTAGATGTCTCTAGAAATGAAGGAGTTGAAAAGATCTGTTAAGGAAAAGGGATGCTTAAATGGCCATGTTAATAGAGCAACTGAAAAAACAAAATCCACTTGTTGAAAGCACTCAAAGGACTAGAGATCTGTCTAGGAATAAAGCTCACCAATAACATTTAGAAAGCCAAGATACTCCTAAAAAGTAGCAACAACAAGAGTAACATAATCGAACAACAGTGTAAAATGCCCTAAGGGACACTGCTAGATCATTAGTGGGCTAACTTACTCTTCAACAACTACAACATCTGATTGCTGATACTAATCATGCTCAATATAAAGGCGCTCCTCAGTCCAGTCCCTAAAAGGAGTCACCTTTGACTGGTACACTCAGATTCCTGCTAGAAAGACAAATAGGTGGAACCAATTGGAGCGAGAGTTATTGACTTGCTTTTATGACACTTGGTGAACTGTAAGTTTGCTAGATCTTGCTTGTACTAAGCAAAGAAAAGAAAAGCTAGTCTTGGATTACATCGAGAGATGAAGGAACTTAGTCTTTACCTATAAGTAGAAGATAATTGAAGCCTTTTCCATAGACATGTGTGTCCATGAAATATGGTGAGAGTTGTTATATAGTCTCCAAAGGAACATGCCATTCACTTTTGAACAACTCGCTACAAGAGCCCATGACCTAGAGATCTAAATAGTATGGCATGATCATTCAAGTGTCCAAACTCAACAACATAGACGATGTCTTTGTTTTCGCCAAGTAATGCTAATAGGTTTATTAAACATACACTCTTTTCTTTTAGAAATGATTATTCAATAGTTGATTGGTTATCCGTAGTGAAAACTAAACCCAGGGGTTGTGTCAAAGTTGTTTAGGATGACAACGATGAATTACTGTGGGAGATAATGTCTTTCAACTTGGTGGGTTAGTTAATCCATATTGAGTTGCTTTGTCTAAAACTTAAATAGCGATGGATAGATAGGAGTTGAATGATGTTTTGTGCTCCAATGAACATACACAAGTCGATGAAAATGATAACAATAAAATCAACATACAAGATTGCGATAGAGATGAGGACGAGTCAATTGGTGAAGAAGAAGAGAATTCTCATTAATTTACACAACACGAATGTGTAGTGCCATTAGCTATAATGTAATATTTATGGACAAAATTCACTTCAATGTAATGAAAATGATGTTAATTTATTATTAAATGATAAGGAATATTTAGTTTATTATTATGATGTGAACTAGTGTTATTGTGTTGTGTCTGCAATTGTATATTTAAGTATTTACGGGATGGATAGATAGGGAATACATATATGATTTGGCACCATACATTGTTTTATACTAATGAAAATAACAACAAACTGTACATTATATACGAGTATACCGAAGGAATATATTTGTCAGTATATTCAAAAGACTATGAGAATTGTTCTTGTCGCACCTGACATCGCGACGGCCTTAAAAATAATTCTCGATTATGAAAAAAGAATAGATTATCTAGCATCTGGTTCTTTTAGGAGAAAATGTCTTGTTTAAGGAGTCGCCACCTGGTATTATGGTCACTAGGAATTCTAACTGGTCAACAGAGATTATATGGCTCGGGATTGGTTATGTAAAAGGGAAGATATTATCACCCCTTCAACATTCTGCCTAAGGCAAACTGCATTGCTGATTTTGTCTTAAATTGCTAAATGTTAATTAGTTTACACTATGATAATTTGCTTATAATATTCCTGACTCTAGCATCAGTGAATATTCAACTACGAATATCTCCAACTCTGGCGTTGATAAATATTGCATAACTATAAAATAAATTAGATCAATATTTTTTATTCTCTACTCTAGTGCCAGTGAATAAATAAATAAAAATATATTTATTTTTAAGCATGCACATATTTTTTTTTTCTAGCTAAATAAAATACAATGAATAAAAATAATATAAATTTAAATCGGTATTTTTATTCTTGATCCTAGCTTCAATGAATAAACCAATAAATTTATATTATTTTTATTTATGTATACACATTTTTTTTTTTATATATTTTTTTTACCTTTTTTACTTTTCTTATTTTTATTTTTTATTATATTTTTATTTTTCTGGGACTAGGCCCAGCTTCGCCCACATGGGCTGGGCTTGACCCAGCCAGCTCGGCCACTGGCCCAAGCCAGTGGCCCTGCTAGGCAAAAGAAGAAGAAGCACGCGTGAAGTAAATTCACACGTGCATGAATAGTGTGAAGGTAATTAAATTACCTTCACACTGCGTTTGGAAGACTTAGAGCGTATTTGGCAGTGTGGTAGCGGTTGCTTTTCAAATAGCTTTTCGTGCCGAAATACATGCAAATGATGTTTTTTCATTTTTAAAAAATCATTTTTGACATCAAAAACAATCCAAAAAGTACAAACCACACTCAATTTTAGCAAAAAACAAAATCAAAATTTGATGAAACGCAGGTACAAACGCAATGCCAAACGGATTATTAATTGAATGCATAGAATGGAAACTTACCTGTGCAGCGGAGAACGGCGCCGAAGACGATGGCGCGGTGGTTGTTTGCTTTTGTTTCCCGATGTAGCTCAAGTGTCTTTTGGATTGTTCTTTTTCTGCAGGCGCGAAATGGTTGCTTCTTTGTTTTTCCGTCCTTCTCTGTTTTCCTTTTTCCCCTTTGAGATTTTGTTTGGGAAGGAAAAAATTTTGGTCTCTGCTTTCGAATTCCCCTGCTCTGGACGAAGGCTAAGATGGTAAGGGTACTAGAACCGGGGGTTGGCTGGAACCAAGCTTCCTCGGGTTCTTTGCTTTGTTTTTGCTCTGGTTCTGCCTCTGTTTTTCTAGGTTTTTTTTTTTCTACTCCTCCGTGTTTTTTTCGTTCTTTCCCCCTGTATGCTTCCTTATTTTTCTCTGTTAGGCTCTGTGAATTTTTGTTCTCTACCGTTCTAGGTCTCCAGTGGCTTTTCCGTTATGCCCTTTCCTCTCCCCTCCTTTTTTTCACGCGTGGACTATCTTTGGCTTTTATAGCCAGAGAACAATGTCATTTCTTCAAGCCATAAATTGTGTTAATTGCAGGTGTAATGGTGGGAGCGGTGGTGAGCGGTTCGCTTCAGTCAGGAAAAAGATGAACAGTAACGGGAAAACGGCGCCGTTTTTGGTGTTTAATGGCTATTTGCATTTTGGACCTTGAATTTTTGACAATTTCGTAATTAAGCCCCTAGTTAAATTGTAATTAGACCTCTACATTTTGGCGCCTTTACAAGTTAATCTCTGGACTTTAATCTGTTGCCATTATGCCCCCAATTAACCCCAAACTTTGGTATTTTTTCAATTAAGCCCCTGATTTCATTAATTAAATTAATTCCAAGTTCAATTAAGTCTAAAAACTTATCAATTCTCCAATCCAATTAAAACCCTTGATTGGATGAATTAAATTAATTTCAAGTTTAATTAAGTTTCAAAACTTGTCAATTCTCCAATTAAAACCTTGATTGGATGAATTAAACAAGTCAAAAATTTAATTAAATCTTTAAACTTCCAATCATGTTGTCTTTAACCCAAATTTTAATTCATTCTTCATTTATTTCATTTTACTTGTTTTTCCAACATTATTTTTTTTTTTTCATCATTTTTTTCCTTTTCAGTAAATAAAAAATAATAATAATAATTAAAATAAAATGATAAAAAATTAAGTTATGATAGTTCTCGTTCACCCTGGCACTATTCATGATGTTCATTACATACGGGTATGCTGATAGAATATATTTATTGGTACATTCCAAAGACAATGAGAACTATTCCCCTTCACCATCGCATTGTTCACGATGTTCATTACATACGGGTAAACTAACTGAATATGTTCGTCAGTATATTCCAGAGACCGTGAGAACTATTCCTCTTCTTCCTAGCACTATTTATGATTTTCATTGCATACGATATACATATAGAATGCGCTCGTCAATATATTCTAAAGACCATAAGAACTATTTACTTCTTAATGCGATGATAATTAATGATCTTTGAATGTTTAATTTTTTTTCAATGGAATCACCAATGAAATGAAAACTCATTGGTAATAGTTTGAAGGCTTTCTGAAAATTTTCATGCAAGTTGAAAATTTTCATTTGGCTTTACAAACAGAATCACAAATGAAAATATTAAAAATATTAGTATTTAATTGCATGTCAGTAAAAACTAAAATAAAATACCAAAATCATGATAAACAAGGCTTCATCTTCTTCTTCCTTCTTCTCTCACACACCCGTTTCTATCTCTATCTCTTCTCCCTCTCCTTCTCACCCGAAATCAAGCATTATGTTCTAAAGTAATCCTAAGGTATGTTATCTTTCTTCATTTTGCTTCTTATTTTTCTTATTTTTGGTTTATTAACAATGTCTTTTCTTTTTTCCATTTTTTTTAATTAAGAGCCAAAATAAAGCATGCCATTAAGATAGTTATTTTCCTTTCCTATTTCTTCTTTTTGTGTGTTTTTTCATTATTTTTTTATTTTTTCATTATTTTTGTTCAATTTTATCTTCTTCATAATTTTTTGAATTAATAAATGACATGAATTTTAGTTTTTATTGAAATATTTTTTGCATTATTTTATTGAATTTTAGTTAATTTGTTTTTCAAAGTTGTTGTTCAATTTCAATTAAATATGTATGATTAATTTTAATTATTATTTTATTTTTAATCCATTTAGCATAAATCTTATTGTAAATTTAAGATTAAAAATATTTTAACTTAGAAATAATTTTCTTGAATTTTAGTTGTTATTTTAATAATTTTTGCATTATTTTGTTGAATTTTATTTGTTTTTTTTTTTTTCAATTTTGTTGTTCAATTTCATTTAAATGTGTAGGATTAATTTAAATTATTATTAGGAATTTTTGTAAATTTAGAATAATTTACTATAAATCTAAGATTAAAAATATTATTATGTAGAAATAAAGATTTTCTATGAAATTGAATTATACTAAATCGTTATAAGAAATTGAATAAAATCAACTTGTGTATTTTGATGTTTAAAATTTTGGGTAGTCTCATGTAAAAGGGAGATGCTGCCAAATGTTTTTTAAAAGATAGGAATCATTTGATTTTTTTTATCCGTTAATTTGTGTAGATGCCTAGATGAAAATCTATTGCACTTCGCGAGGACATGATCGTTGCTAGTTCTTATTATAGCGATGTTGATGACCATGAGCCATTAAGTGTTAATCAAGAATATGCACCTGAGGTATAAGCATCAACTCATGACGCGCGTGCTTGTCAAGTGTGTTGTCGTAACGTCGAGGACGGGTCCCTTCATAGTGGAATCCATTTACCTGCAAGTACGAGGCCCAATGGAAGGATGACCTTTCAATGTAAGTTTGTTTTACTTTCACAATAACATGTTTGATAATTTTTGAAAAAATAATATCATTTAACGAATGCAATTTCAAGTTTACAAACATTGAAGTTGCGAGAACAATAACATTAACCTTTAAATCGTCGATGGAAATTCTATTATTTCAATGGAGCTAGGTTTCCATATGGAGAATCGGGACCAAGGTATTCACGGTTCCGTTACCATGCACACCGGTGGCTTAATTCCATTCGTTTTGCATACTAAATGGATGATATGATGTTTTTTATTACATATATTTTATTACAGGCTACGGTTCTTGGACGCGAGCCAAGCCTGATAAAGCTTTTTATTGAAACGTATGTACGGAGTGATAACCTTCAAAAAAAGGTGCAATAGTTCGTTGATAGCTGAGCTCAATATTTTGTGGTATGTTGGTTTTCAATCCTTTTTTTCTTAAGTTATTATTTTCTTAAATTTGATGATTTTTTTTCTTTTCAGGATACATATAACAGCCGATTGAAGGAGAGATACGAGGACAATCCTTCTACTCATCCAGATATTGATTTAGATTTGTGGTTGGAGGTAGGATTCTTTAATGGACTCGATAGAAATTGAGTATGCGAACTCTCTAACACTACAACCGAGAACTTGTGAACGACCCATAGTGCTTCAACCGATGAATGTTCATAATTATTTCCGAGCATGCAAACCCAGAGTTCATGATGATGTTAGACCAATGGGTACAAGATCAAACAACCCATTTTAATGATAAATATGAGCGACTCAATGTTGATTATGAAGATGAGATCACAGAGGAGTGGTTCATATGCACCCTCTGATTGTGCTCGCGATCCCAGCGATGACCAACCTCTTTCTTCTTCTCCAGCACCACCTCTATTTTAGATTTATTGTATTTGAACGTACAGATGTTTAAATTTGCAACAAATATTTGATTTTTATACTAATTTATTTGATTTTAATTATTTTTCTACTTTTATTTTATATATATATATATATATACTTGACAGCATTATGACAACACAACTCCATTGGTATATATTTCAGGAGAGTTGGAAAAAAATTACTGCAAATGTCACTACTACTATTAACGCTTCAATGAAATTACAGGTGATATTTTGTTGGTGATATATTCTATTTATCGATGGATATATCGACAGGCAAATAAAAACACCAATGATATTATATATGGTTTTTTTGTCGGTGATATGTAAAATTTACAATGGAATAAAGCAAGTAATTTTTTGGACGCACTTTATCTGTCTGTAAATCTATCGGTATCTTTATTACCAACGGACTCATTGGAGTTCATAATTTATCGACTAAAGTTTGTTGGACATACTGTTTCCATCCATGAGTTCATCGGTAACATACACACCAAAAAACAGCTAGTGTAAATACCGATAAAAAATTTTGTTAATAAAATTGTTAAATATTATAGTGTATAAAAGATATGTTTTGCCAAACATTACTAAAGAAAGTTTAATGAAGGTGGAACCAACCAGATGAGGATCTTCTAATGAAAAAGCTAGGCCTGAGCATGATGATTGTCGTATGTGGGCGAGAGGTGCTGGGACGTTGTTGGAGTAACCACTTAGTTGTTTTTTCTAGATTCGCTAGGAAACTTGGGTTTATTGGTTTTATCAGATATTATAAGGGTAAGGGATTGGTTGCGACTAAGGAATGTATTAGCACTCATGGCACAACTTATCTGAGGTAAGCTGCTTTGTGCGGTTTAGAATGTGGTTTAAAGGTTTTTTATGGGTTCCTAACTGATAGTCTATTATTGGCTTAGAATTGGGATTTATTTATGTGAATAAATTTGATATTTGAGAATTTATTATGGGCTCATGCACCCAAATAAATTCTTATGAGAAGGCTTTTCTGTAATTGATATTGCGGTAAAAAGAAAAAAAAAATACTCTCAATTAAAATCGGTGAATATTTAGAATAACTCTGAAAATTTTCTAGTCAATTCTTGATATTCAAATATCATCCTCACTCGTAGATCCAACATTCCATACTATAATATTGACCATTAATTTTCATGAATTAAAAAAATTATGTGTTTGAAATATTGGACAAATTCTTATGGATCCAGTAAACTAGTTATTAAATCCAAAATAAATGCTAAAAAAACAAAATTGCCATGTACTTTATTTATTTATTATTATTTTTCTGAAAAAAAGATATGATTTTTCCTATATATTGTTTTGAGAGAATTGATCATATGCAAATTATATATATATATATATATATATATATATATATATATATATATATATATATATATATCTTTGTATTTTTTCTTAAGACCACATTTAGCAAAAACTTCTTGAAATGAAAACAAACCAAAAAGCCTAAATGGTGTTCGCCAAACATACCCTTAAACCAAATAAACATTCAAAATCAAACCAAACAAAACCTAAAGGACTGGCATGGCTTCAACTAGAAACAAACCAAAAAATAAAAACCAAAACCAAAACCAAAATAGATTAAACTAAGAAAAAAAAAACTTAAAAATCTTTCAAAAAAAAAACGGATCAAACACATGAAAAACAAAGAACATGAAGAACATTCATTGAATATTCTATAAACACAACTCTCAAACCAGACCAAATCAAAACAAAAAAAGGCATTGTTTTATTTGGGATCATGCATAGAACAAGAATTAGGGTTTCATTTCCTTTGATTATCATCAAATCAACACGATTTTGTTAAGGATAGATTTTGATTCAAAACTGAAACCATAATATTAAAACCAACTAAAACATGTTATTAATGCATAAAACTCCTAGATTGTTTTACTAATAATGACAAACAAACTCTCGTAAACTAGAATTTAATCAAAACGAGTTCTAAAACTAGTACCTAAGACAAACTTCATCAGAATCTACAGAAACCAAAACCCAAAATACCAAATCAATCCCAGAATGATCATTTTAGGCGTCTAAAACATGCTTCTTATACTCCTGTAAACTATATTATTAATGATGAGTATAATTAGAACAAAAAAAAAAACAACAAAACTAAAAAAAAATACATTAATTTTCAATCTAAAAACTGTCAATTCAATATAAAAGGCATGCTTAAACAATATGGGCTTTAAAATTCATATTTTGTCATTCTATATGACTAAACCACAACTCCAAAACTTGGAACCATGTGCTCATTAAACGAAAAACACATCTTCTTGTTGCCATATTTGGCATTTATTAAATCAAACAAACATGTAATATATATTATATAAGGACCATCATTAATATGCTAAAAACATTCAAAATATTGCATTTAAACACAAGAAATCAATCCAGCAGGCCTCATGGACTCTACTTTCAAGGTTTGAATGTATATACCTTTTAAGCTTAAAACTCTCTAAATAATAATCAATTTCTGATGTTGCCTTCCTTTCCCTTTTATATCCAAACCTAAAAAAACAAAATTGAAGCTTCAAAATCATATTGGATTAGATTTCTTGCACCTTAACTAAAGTTTCTTTCTTTTTCTTCCTTTTTCTCTTTTTTTCTCCATTTCTCCTCCATTTCCTTGCTCTTTCTTACCTCTCCTTTTATAGGCAGATTCCAAGCTTCTAGATGGGTTTGTTAGGGTTCTAACAAACTAAAACTAAGTTGGTTTTTCCACAAAATCAATAGTTTTGGGTTAAGGTGGTTTTGTAACAAACTTAGAGGCCAAGATGAGATTTTTTTTTTTTTGGCCTTTAGATCTAGAGAGAAGGGTTTTAAACCCTTGATAGGAACCCTCTGCGGAGTTTTTTATGGGAACACACAAAAGAATTAGGTGGTTTTCTGCAAATAGATGTCTCAGTCAAAGCTGATTGAATTGGTCATTTTCATGGCTTTTCCATAGCAACTCCAACGTTAACATTGTTTGAGACCGCCTAAACTTGGTTGAGGGGGTGCATAGCTTTTGATTGTATCCATTTTTGCTTAATGTAAAGGTTTATAGCTCTACATTCCTCCATTTGAAAGTGTCCACTCAATCAGCGTAACAACTAAAACTGTAGTGATGAATGACTAGTGAAAAGATGTTGTGGAGATCAATGAAGAATATAGGATGTAAGCATATGATTTCAAAGACACGGGGTTATAGGGGGGTGTATCTCAGTTAAATGGTGGTGCTTGTAGCCTTTGAAATGGCCAGAAATACCACATTCATTCGCTTGAAAGTGCCTACTTGGTCAACCAAAAATTAAAGAGAAGATGCACAGTATCCTGAACGGTGCTGTTTTGGCTAAACCCTACAAATTAAGGTCTTTTTTTTTTATTTGGCAATTTTAATTTGGTCCATATTCTTCAAATTTTGTTTAATTTTAGGTGTAATCTCCCCCTAAACTCCTAATTTCATGCAATTACATCTCTACAAGATTCACTTGCCAACCTCAAATTTAAATGCCTTTTATAAGTTGGTCATTGACTTATAATTTGTTCAATTGGACCCTTAGATAACCATCAATTTTTTTTAATTTTCTTTGATTTGACCCTTGATTTTACCAATTTCATTTCTCGAAGTCGCACGACTTTTGCAAGTTAGTCCTTGGTTCATAAATTGTGTAATTAAGTCCTTATTTCTCATCAGAATTTAAATTTTATGCAATTAAGCCTCTGGTTTGACTTTCTAAAGTCCAATTCAGTCCCCAAACTTTGATTTGTTTCAAATAGCATCAAAATTAACTCCAAAAGTTGATTGATTGTATATATAGTGTGCATTTTGATAATTTATTCATGGTTATGGAAACCAATCTTATTGCGACTTATTAATAGATTTTGATTCATATGATAAAGATAGTATATTGTATTTCATGTATATACCGTATTAGAGACTATACCGAAAAATATACTCTTTCACATCACACATTAACAAAAACTAAGATGTGAGAGGGTTTTAATGTGCAAAATGTAATATAGTCACTCTAATATTTTACTGTGAATTTATTTAATTAATTTTTATTTTATTTTAGTTATAAAAAAATTTTAAAATGATTTGATCATTTTATGTTTTTTTAAAATTAGCATGAAAAGTTAACTTAGATCTTTTTGCTTCCAATGGATAGATTTTTGTTCCCCAAAGTTTTCTAAAATTCATTATAAGCTTAAAAGTTTATATTCTTTATTTTCCAGTACCTACTTTAAAAGATAAGAAAGAAAGCACTAAATTCTAGTGATAAAGAGAAAAAATCTCGTTTGACACCAATTCCAACAAAAAATAATAATTTATATTAGTGTCAATATGTTTTCTTAGATGAGAAGAGTTTTGTTGAGGTTTTTTAAACGCTAAAATCATTGTAGATTTGATATTTGGATTTTTTTTTTGTTTTAGATTACTTTCTATTTTTTGATAGATTTTCGAGTTATTTGGTATACGGGTTCAATTAGATCTTTGAGATATTTTTAGATGTTTTCAATCAAAAAATAGCTCAAAATAGATTTTTAGGTGTAAAATAACCCTAACCCTATTTTCCGACAACCCTTTGTTTATAAAAATTTAGGTTATAGATAACGCATTGTTTGCTTAATTTACTAAAATAAATAAAAGCCCAAGCAAACAGGCTTGAGATGGAAAGCCCATGCTACTAGACCTTTTATTTTTATTAAAGTCTAGGCATGTTGGGCCTTGGTCTGCTAATCACATGCCTCACATTTTTTTTCTTTTGTTATTTAGTGTATTTTAGTTCCTTGAACTTAATAAAAAAGTCAATCCTTTGTTATTTAAAAGTATTTTTTTTATCTTAATTTTACAAAAAAATAATCTTTTTGTAATTTAAATAAATTTAAGTCTTCTTTTGTTATTTCAATCTCACGAGTCCAATGTATTTTTTTAATGCTCTTTTAGTCCCTTAAACTTTTTTTTTAAAAAATCATCCTTTATTATTTAAAGTTTTTTTTTTTCTTATTTCAATTTAATAAAATGAATCTTTTTGTTATTTAACTTTAAAAAAATTATGTATGCCTATCCTTTTTTAAAAAAATAATGATATTTGATACAAAAAAAATGTCTCACCCACATGATTGTCATATAATTAAATAAAAAATAATCTTATTGATAAAAACTTATTAAGGGTACATGACTCGAATAGTGGGTTCGGCAGATTAACCCGTGTTTACTCATGTGTTTTTTTGTCATGTTTTTTTTATCAAATACTTATTTTACCAATTTCATTCTTTAACATTAGCTTAATTGATAATTAAGTTTCATAATTTATTTTGAATTTTTTATATATAATATTATCATGGTCTCATGATGCAAATCGCAAGTTTAGCTGATTAAACCTGATTTAATCCAAGTTCGATCTATTATGTTGTTATTTGAATATTTCAAAAAAAAATCATATAACAAGTCATCGTCTCAATATTTAAAAAAAAAATCGTTCAATATATCATTGTTTTAATATTAAAAAAATATTGATATTTAATATATGTTTAGAGTTTAAAGCTACGATAAAATTTTAAAAAATCAAACGCGTTAACCAGATTTAAATATTTGTTTTTATTCAAGAAAAAATATTTTGAACAGCTGCTCGAACTCCTAATAAGAATTTGACTCCATGAAAAAATGCATTTTGCGAGCACTTGCTATTTGTAAAAAGCCAGGAGAGGAAACAATAAAAAGAATAAGAAAAGGCGAAGACCATTCCAGAAAAGGACTGTGTTGATACTCGTGGAAACTATGGAGGCTAAAATATATTTTACCCTTTACATGGGATGAAAATTATTATTATTACTATTACTATTACTATTATTATATATAAAAACTAAACCTGGAAGAGAAGTTATTGTAGGATTGTAATGGTTTGTTTACTAATTTGACCTTGAAAAAAAAAAGCTGTGAATTAAGTTTTGGGGGTGAAGTTGTATTTTCACCGTAACATATTAATACATATGTCATACTTTAATGCACAGTAAAATTATAACTTTAGCCTTGGAATAAATAATTATAATGCTTTGGACCAGGGGTGCTTTTGTCATTTTATTTTTTTCAAAATAGTACAATTACTTTTGTGCCCTAAGACAAGAACGAAGCACCTCTCTTAAAAGGGTTTTTTTTTTATTATTATCTTACATTGGTTTTGTTGTAGATTTGAAGGTTGCTTAGGGGTAATATTATAATAGTTTTATATTTAATATTATTTAAAAAAACAACATGCTGACGCGTGAGCACACACCAACGTGTGGACAACCAATGCGTCGTCCAAACGATATATGTAGGGTTATCCGGCCACCAAACACTGTCTTTTATGATCGTGTTTGAAAGATTTTGGAGCCCTTTACACAGTGGTTAAGCGCGTATATCATGATCGATGTTGGTTTGGCATTGACAACCGTTTTTTTTTCTTTTCTTCTCTCTATTTTCCTTGAATTTTGCACCAGGTCTTGCAAAATTTCATAATAACCCTTCAATTGTTTTTTTGTTCACATTTTCTCTCTATGCTTTTGATTAATATTTTTTTTTATTTTAGAATAAGATATAAAATTATAAATGATTTTCAATTTCACCCCCTACTATTTTTTAATCTATAAAAAATTCTCTCAAATTATATATTTTTTTATTTCACCCCCAACATTTTTAAATATATATATATAAATAATCTATCAAATTACAAATATTTTTTTATTTCCAACCCCTATTATATTTTTAATATTTCAAACTTGGTCTTTATTTTTTTTAATTGCTACTTATTTTCTTTGGCATCATTTTTAAAATTGGTTTTTTTAAAAAATTTTATCCTCCTTGAATTTTATTTTTTCCATCAAATTTTATCCTCATTCTTTTTGCAGCTATTTTTTTTTTTTTGCTTTTGCATTTTATTTTATTGATATTTTTTCACCAATTTCATCATTTAAAATTAAATTGATTAAAAATTACGTTTTTTTTTATTTAACCCGAGTCTAAGATTTTATGGGTTGTGAGTTTTAGAGGCTATACCAGGTTTAGGATGTTCATCCAATTTTGCTTGGTTTTTTTTTTTTTTTAAGTGATGTTTCTTTATCTTTTTTTTTTATTCTATTATTTTTTTCAGTTTGCCTACTATTTTTTTTTTCAATTTAACTCCTTATCATTTTTTAATATATGAAATTAAAAATATTTTTTAATTTCACCTCATATAATTTTTTTATATTTCAAATTTGATTCTTATTCTTTTAATTGCTATTTATTTTGTTTGGATTCAATTTTTAAATTGTTTTTCTTTCAAATTTCATCCTCCTTAGGTTTTTTTTTATCAAATTTTATCCACATTGTTTTCTTCTCTTTTTTTTTTTTTTTTTTTTGCTTTTGCAAGTTTTTTTTTTAATAATATGTTTTTTTACCAATTTCATTCTTTAAAAATAAATTGGTTGATTATTGATCTTCTTGGTTGAATCTAGGTTTATGTTTTCACGAGTTGTGATTTTCAGAGTATAGATCAAGTTTAGGAGGTTTGTCCGAGTTTGGTTTTTTTTTTTTTCTGGTTTTTCTTCTGTTGAGTTGGCCCTTATGATTTTGTTTTTTTCAATTTCATCCCCTGCTAGCTTTTAATATATAAATTATATATCAAAGTATATATGTATTTCAATTTCACCCCTATGATTTTTTAATCATTCGAATTTAATCCTCATTCTATTAATTGTGATTTATTTTGTTTGGGATGTTTTTAATTTTTTTCAAATTTTATTCTTGTTGTAGTTTTTTCTATTAAACTTTATCCTCCTTCATTTTGTTTATGTGTTTTGTTTTCTTTTGGAGGTTTTTTAATTCATATTTTGTTCACAAATTCATCATTCAAAATTAAATTTATTGAGAGTTAAACTTCTTGATTAAGTACATATCCAATACTTCATAAGCTTCAAGTTTTAGATATTAAACTAGATGCAGTAGTTCCAACCAATTATGCTTGTTTTTTTTTTTTGAAAAAAAAAAACAAGTGTTTGCTTATTTTTATCCCTTTTTTTGTTTTATTTATGTATTTGTTTGTGATTTTATTCTATTTGGTTACCCTATAAAACTTTATTTTCAATTTCACCCCCACCATTTTTTTACTTTAGAATTAGCTATAAAATTATAAATAATTTATAATATCACCCCTTACTATTTTTTAATCTATAAAAAATCTTTCAAGTTAGATTTTTTTTTATTTCACCCCATATCATTTTTAAATATATAAATAATTTATCAAATTACAAATATTTTTTATTTTCACCTCCTATGATGTTTTTAATCTTTAAAACGTAGTTTTTATTTTTTTTAATTGCTATTTATTTTCTTTGGCATCATTTTTAGAAATAATTTCCTATCAAATTTTATTCTCATTCTTTTTGTTGCTATTTTTTTTTCTTTTGCATGTTTTTTTTATTGATATTTTTTCACCAATTTCATCATTCAAAATTAAATTGATTAAAAACTAAGTTTCTTGATTTAACCCGAGTCTAAGATTTCATTGGTTGTGAGTTTTAAAGGCTATATCAGATTTAGGAGGTTTACCTGGTTTTGCTTGGTTTTTTTTTTTTTTTTTTTTAATGTGATGTGTTTTTATCTTTCTTTTTTTTAATTCTATTATTCTTTTTTTTTTTTCAGTTTGCCTACCACTTTGTTTTTTAAATTTCACTCCTTACCATTTTTTAATCTATGAAATTATAAATATTTTTTTAATTTCACCCTATATGATTTTTTTATACTTCAAATTTGGTTCTTATTTTTTTAATTACTATTTATTTTTATTTGATTTATTTTTTAAATTATTTTTCTTTCAAATTTCATCCTCCTTAGGTTTTTTTTTTTTTTTTATCAAATTCCCTATTTTTTTCTTCTCTTTTTTTTTTTGTTTTTTTTAATACTATTTTTTCTCCGATTTCATCCTTTAAAAATAATTGGTTGATTATTGATCTTTTTGGTTGAATCTAAGTCTAAGTTTTCGTAAGTTGCTATTTTTAGAGTATAGATCAAGTTTAGGAGGTTTATCAGATTTGTTTGTTTGCTTTTTATGATATTTTCTTATTTTTTTATCTTTTATATATATATATGTGTGTGTGTGTGTGTGTGTGGTTTTCCTTCTTTTGATTTGGCTCTTACAATTTTATTTTTTATTTCAATTTCACCCCTGTGATTTTTTAATTATTCGAATTTGATCCTGATTCTGTTAATTGCTATTTATTTTGTTTGGGATGATTTTAATGTTTTCAAATTTTATCCTCGTTGCGGTTTTTTCTATTAAACTTTATCATCATTTTTTTTTATGTGTTTCATTTTTCTTTTGGAGGTTTTTTAATTCATATTTTTTTCACAAATTTATCATTCAAAATTAAATTTGTTAAGAGTTAAACTTTTTGATTGAACCCATATCTAATATTTCATAAGTTACAAGTTTTAGAGATTATACTAGAGTTAGGAGGTTCACCCAATTTGCTTGTGTTTTTTCTTTTTTTAAACTGGTGTTTTCTTATATTTTGTCCCTTTTTTTGTTTTATTTTTGTATTTGTTTGCAATTTTATTCTATTGGGTTAGCCCTTTAAAACTTATTTTTTCAATTTCACCCCCTATTATTTTTTAACCTTTTAAATTTGGTGCCATTCTTTTAACTGTTATTTATTTTGTTTAAGATCTTCTTCTTTCTTTTTTTTAAGTTTCATCCTTCTTAGGTATTTTTTTTCTCTCAAATTTTATCTTCATTATTTTTTTTGTTTTTTTCTTTTAAAAGTTTTTTTAATTAATATTTTTTCAATGATTTTATCCTTAAAAATTAAATTGGTTGAGAGCTAAGCTTCTCTATTGAACTTGAGTCCTTGATTTAACAAGTTGTAAGTTTTAGAGATTAAATTAAGTTTAAAGGTTTGTCTGGGTTCACTTGGTTGTTTTTTCATTTTTAAAGCTGATTTTTTTGGAGTTTTTGTTTGTTTTGTTTTTTATATTTTATATTTTTTAGTTTAACATTTGATTGTTTGATAATCTCAATAGGATCATGTTTAGTTCTTTTATTTTATTTTTTTCTTGTCAATTTATTTATTGTTATTGCATTTTTTTTTCATATTATTTAACTTACTAATTGAACCAATAACTTGAAACTTGGATTTTTTTAACCCTAACCTTTTTTATGTCATAAAAAAATTTGTTTGGCTCGCTGCGAAGCGCAAGCTTCAAATTTAATAATATAAATTAGAAAAGGTGGTGTTTTTTATTATTCCCTACCTCACAAAAACAATATTCCATTCCCATTATATTTTCTTTTTGTCTATATCTATATTTATTTCCCTAATCTTATACTTTGAACTTTAGTTTATTGGATATTAAGTTTCATAATTTATTGTGATTTGCTTTATATGTGGTTAGCTCGATCTCATAACCTGTATCACAGGTTTGGCGAGTTAACTTGGTAGACTCAAGTTTTTTTTTTTTTTAATTGACTCTTTTTTTTCAATTTTATCTTTAACGTTTGGTTGATTGAAAATTAAGCTTAATAATTTTTATTTTTTTTACTTTCTATGAGTTTGTTTCAGTTTCATGACTCGGATCATAAATTTAACAGGTTAACTCAACTGACTCGAGTTTTTATTTTTTATTTTTATCTTTTTTATATGATATTTTTTTCAATCTCATCCTTTAACATGAAGTTATTTGGCTTGTTTTCTATGATGTTATCTCGGTCGTATGACTTGGGTCATGTGTTTTGCTAGTTAATCTGAGTAGACTCGTTTTATTATGTCCTGTTTTTATATTGAATTTTTGTAGATTTCAACCTTTAACGATGAGTTTATTGAAAATTAAGTTTCATAATTTATTTTAATTTTTTTTCTATTAGGTTATCATAGTTTCATGACTTTAGTCGCAGGTTTGGCAAGTTCACTCAGGTTGATTCAGGTCATATTTTTTGTTTATTTTTTATGATGTTATTCTAATCTTATAACCTGGATCATAGGTTTGTCAAGTTAACTCATGTCAGAATTTTTTAATTTTTTAATTTGTTAATTAGTTATTTTTAAAATTTTATTTTTTAACATTGAGTTGATTAAGAAATAAACTTTATAATTTATTTTGATTTATTTTATATAAGATAGATTATCATAGTCTCATGATATAGATTGAAGATTTGATCGATTAACTCAGGTTGGTTCGGATTGTTTTAATACATTGTCATTTCAATATTATTTTTTAAAATATATATATATTTTTAAAAAAAATTTAAATCAAATTATATTTTTACTGATCATTTAAATTACTTTTAAATTTATCAAATTAATCAAATCACATCAAATTAACCTCATATAATTAAAAAAAATTATTAAAAAGATATTAACAATGTCAATTTTTTTTTTTTTGGGGTTCAAAATAATTTTAATCCGAACTGCGTAATAGCCCGGGATAACGATGTAGTAAATAAATAAAAATAACTATAAAATGAGCTATAGTGACATACTGACATGCATCCGATCTCTCTTTTCTCCCTCCCTCCCTCTCTCTCTCTCTCTCTCTCTGAATTGAACAGAACTAAACTTCTCTTTTATGTCTCCTCCTCGACAAAACCTCCTCCTCCGCCTCCGCCTCCGCCTCCGCCTCCGCTTCCTCCGCCGTCACTCTCCGCCGTCATTCTCCTTCTCACTCTCTCCCTTCGACCTGACTTACTGCACTAGAAAAAATTAAACAAACATAAAAGCAAAGTTCCTTTCTTTTTAAGCTTATTATCAGCAACATAGCAATTAGGGAAAGTTCATCAACTCATCCATGAATGCTCCAATAATTGGTCAGCTCTCTCTCTCTCTCTCCCCTTTTCATTTTTTTCATTTTATTTCTGGGTTTTCTTTTTCGTACACAAATATTATGTTTTACCAAATTTATTTTGTTGGGTTTTATCGAAAAGATCCACTGCAAGGAGATTTTCCAGAAGTGATAGAGGAGTATTTGCAACATGGGCTTATGAAATGTATTGCTTTTAATCGTCGCGGCACGCTTCTTGCTGGTATGTGATTAGAACTTTATGCTTTTAAATAATGTAGGTACTAGTAGCTAGATAAGTTATTGTGGGTGTTGCATATTTTTGCTAGTTTGATTGTTCTTTGATAAGGAAGCCATTTCTTGCTGCCTGTTCTTTTATGCCGTATTTATTTTTATCGATTTTAATTTTAGCTACTTGTAGAAATGTGTGTGTATTGTTCGAAGATATTCTGATTTCCTAATTGCTTCTATCTTCTTTCAGCTGGATGCACTGATGGAAGTTGTGTTATTTGGGACTTTGAGACCAGGGGAATTGCAAAAGAGCTCCGGGATAAAGATTGTGTTGCTGCCATAACTAGTGTCTGTTGGTCGAAGTATGGTCATCGAATTCTGGTGTCTGCTGCTGACAAATCACTAACACTTTGGGATGTTGTCAGTGGAGAGAAGATTACTTGCATTACTCTTCAGCAAACCCCACTACTAGCTCGGCTACATTCTGGATCCTCTACTCCATCTCTCTGCCTGGCATGCCCACTTTCATCTGCTCCCATGATTGTAGATTTAAACACAGGAAACACCACTTTGCTACCAGTTACAGTAGCTGATGTGGACAATGGACTTGCCCCACCATCACGTAACAAGCCCACAGATGGTCTCCCTTTCACTCCCACTGCCGCATGCTTTAACAAGTGTGGGGATCTGGTTTATGTGGGAAACTCCAAAGGAGAAATACTTATAATAGATCCCAAAAGCATTCAAGTGCATGCCATGGTTCCCACTCCCGGTGGTGCTGTGATTAAGAACATAGTTTTCAGCAGAAATGGACAGTTTCTTCTTACAAATTCAAATGACCGGACAATTAGGATATATGAAAATCTTCTTCCTCTTAAAGATGGTCTCATGGCTTTAGAGGACCTGAACAAGACTCTTGATGAGGTAGCTGGTGTCGAGAGAATGAAGGTTGTTGGATCAAGGTGCTTAGCACTTTTCCGGGAATTCCAGGATATCATCACCAAAGTGCACTGGAAAGCGCCTTGTTTCAGTGGTGATGGGGAATGGGTTATTGGTGGTTCTGCGAGCAAGGGAGAGCACAAGATCTACATATGGGATAGAGCTGGACATCTTGTAAAAATCCTTGAAGGTCCAAAAGAAGCACTGATTGATTTAGCGTGGCATCCTGTTCACCCTATTATTGTCTCTGTTTCGTTGACTGGCTTGGTTTATATTTGGGCTAAGGACCATACTGAGAACTGGAGTGCATTTGCCCCAGACTTCAAAGAGCTAGAGGAAAATGAAGAGTACGTGGAATGCGAAGATGAATTTGATCTGATACCTGGAACTGAAAAGGTAAACACAAAAAGTTGAGCAAGTCTTCTGTCCATTTCTATGTTTCTCAAAATATATGTATGGTTGCAGGTAAAAGAATCAGATATTAATCAAGATGATGAAGTTGATATTGTAACAGTGGAGAAAGATGCTTTCAGTGATTCAGATGTGTCTCAAGAAGAACTGTGTTTCTTGCCAGCTACCCCTTGTCCTGACGTTCTTGAGCAACAAGATAAGTGTGTGGGAAGTTCTTCAAAGGTGATGGATTCAAATAATTCTGGTTCCCCTCTTTCTGAAGAAGCTGAACAGAACGGACAAGCAACGAACCATGCATCAAGTCCTCTTGAAGGTAACACCATGCCTATCATTAAAGAGTTTTAAGTGGTGATTTTTGTATAACTAATGATTATGCTGTGAGGTTTGTCAACATTCTCGATTCATACCATGAACTGGGATCAAGATTTATCTTAAAACTTTTAACATTTTCCATATACCTGATTTGTTAATAATTGCAAAACACATTAAACTTATCTTCTGGGAAAATGCTGTCTGTGTATGATAGTTGACTTTGGTAATCAGTTTTTTTGTTTGGTGTGGGCGGGGGAAGGAGGCAAGGAGAATGATTTTCTATATGAAAAATGAAATTATATAATTTTAGCAGATGCAAATCTGGTTATATTACGCTTAAAACTCTTTAGGCTTTTGGTGTTAGAGTCTTTAAGCAAGTTGACTCTGAGTGTTCTATGTTAGTTTATTTGTTTAATTGATGACTACCTCTTATGTTGCAATGGACTCTCTTACAGAGGACACGGGAGGGACACGCATGAAAAGAAAACGGAAACCTTCTGAGAAGGGGTTGGAATTGCAGGCGGGGAAGGTCGGGAAACCATTGAAATCTTCTGGTAGATTGTCAAAATTAAAAAGTAAACCTGATACTGATCTGGATATTGGTAATGGAATGTACGGGGATGGTGTTTCTGACTGAGTATCATTAATTATAATTGACATAAATCTATTATTTGTATCTGCAAGCTTACTTATCCATAAGGAAAACTCTAGCATCATTTATTATTCAGACATCTTTGCTCCATCAAATCTGCTTACTTGTCATCATATTGCTCACAAGTAGCTAAACTGTGTTCTAGAATCCCAACAACGGTCTTGAAATTCTTTGACATTAGTTTAGAACTGAGAACTCATGGACATCAGGATTATTTTATGTCAGTGTACGGTATCTTGCGGCATCATTGATTTATCAGTGTACATGCAATGATTTTCGATCTTCATATCGCTGCCTACAGTCACAGAACCAATACATTCCGCTTACCAAACTGTATTTTTTTGGCTAATTCATCTTTTGTATCTGACAAAGCAGTTAATCCAATCATCACAAACACAGGGCCCAAGCAATCATAAACACAGGTCGCAAGCTGGCCAATGGATGTATATACCAGATCCACGTGTAACAGTTTAGGAGGCAAGTGGCACCATTGAGCTCGTCTCTGGCCGAAGAACATTTAGATTGGGTTTGAAAATGCAATTTAGATCCTCTTTTTTAAAATTTTAAATTTTTTATTTAAAATAAATTTATTTTTATGTTTTCATATTATTTTATGTGTTAATATTAAAAATAATTTTTAAAAAATAAAAAAAATATTTTAAATCACTATTATAATAATAGATTAAAACCGCCCTTTACTTTGATGCTGACTTTGGAGTTTGGATGATTGGACATGGTAGAGGAATTGCTTAGAAACATCAAATTTGCCATACCATTAATACTGTATATTTTCAAAATAATCTCTCTCTTCAATAATTTGTTATGTTGGTATTAGGCTTAAATTTGGATAAGAAAACTAACAAAATAAGATTCATAAGGGATGATGTTGATTGTTCATGAGGTCAACTCCTTTTTATTCACTGTAAGAGAATGTCAAAGCCAATCCAAATACAAGTCCATACGTTAAAGTTTTATGTGAGTTAGAGATCATTACAAAGAGCCAGTTTGATAACTTGAAATAAATGGAAATTAATTAACATTAACATTAAGTATAAAACTAAAAGACATTATTGTGGGTGGGTTGTATAAAAGTTTTTGTTTTTTTTTCAATTTGGTTCTCAAATCTTTTTTTCTTTTTAATTTAATTTTAAATGAAGACGAATTGATTTTGATTTCTTATGAAATGGTAAGATTGAAAGAAGAGAGATCTAAATGAAAAGGGCGTCAAACATAGGTGATTTGCCATAAGTTTAACAAAAAATGCACTTTGGTCCTCGAACTTAAAAAATAATACAGATTAGACAATTTTAATACCTTAATATTTTTCAAACTCAATTTTGATACAAAAGTTTATTTTTGTTATTTTTTAGTCACTAATTGAGAGAGGAGAGAGAGGTTGCTAAATTCCAGCGATAGAGAGATAAACATGTTGTTAACATCGATTTAAGCCACCAAAACGGATGATATATGTGTCAAATTATTCCTTTTGATGAGGGCAGTTCATATTATATGCCTTTTAACCTTTAAATTTCATTAAAAAAAAAAAACAGATCTGAGCTCGGATTGAATTTTGATTTCTGGTTTATTTTGGTTTTTGAAATTTTTCTAAGTCATTGATAGGTTTATCATGGTTCTTAAGGTGTTATATAGGTGTTGTGGGTCAAAATGGGTTGAAAAACGAGTTTGGATAAAAAAACACTTAAACCTTGATTTTTTGGCCACCACAGTAATCAAAATCTAAGCAAAATCAAACGACATGTGATTTTTTTTTTTAAATGGATATAAGAGCCTTGTCATGTGGCCCCTAATGAAATGGGCCATGCAGGCTAGCCTGGCATGCCAAGTCCGGTAGCGCCTGATTTTTTTTTTTCCTATTTGTTTTTCAATGAATGCTTCTTTTTATATGTTTTTTTTTTTATAAAAAACTATTTATATTTACATTAATACTCATTCTTTCTTTTATTTTGTTTAGAGAACTTTTTTTTTGTTATGCGTTTAGTTTTTTAAGAGATTTTTCTGATTTATCTATAATTTTTTTTTTTAATCTTTTTTATAGATAAACTATATTTTTTAAAATAAAAAATATTTATTTTCTAATAATATTTCTAATATGTGTAGTCTTACATAATATTTTTTTTTCTTTTTATTTTATTTAATCAATTTAATGTGTTTGTCTATTTCTATTATCGTTTGATTGAATAAAATAAATATTATAATAAAAATATTTAGCAAACATAATCGGGTATATGTCCTGTTTTACGAGATTAAATATCTTGATTTACATTTGTTTTTCAATTTTTAAGTTTTATTTTTAAGTATCGTTAATAATTTTTTATTTATTTATTAGCATAAATAGTTCTTGGTTTATTTGATTACATGTATGCATAAAATTTTTATTTGCACTAATGTTTTTTGAACTATAGAAATACATTGAAAAAACATATATATATAATTTTTTTTTAACAAAATAAAATATTTGACTCATAGGGGAGCACAGGTTACATAACTAGTTATTAACAATACACTAAAACATATAGGGAAAGAACTATAGCAATGAATAGTACTTTGCTCGCATATTTTAGTGCGGTTGCTAAAAAAACATTTGCCTTTTTTCTTCTTCTTTGATTTTGCTTTTCAATCAATGCTTTTTTTTTTTCCTTTTACTTTTATCCTTTAATATTAGATTTTATTATTGGCTTCTCTCACCTTCATGACACAGATAGCAAGTTTGACAGGTTAACCTGGTTGATTAGGGCTTTTTTTTTCTCCCTTATTTAACTTTTCCTTCATTTTTATCATTTAATATTGAGTTAATTGAGAATTAGATTTTTATTTTATTTACTTTTTATCAGGTTATTCAGGATTCATGACTAGGAAATAATGCTTAACGAGTTAACCAGAGTTGACTCAGGTTGTTATTTTTTTTTAAAAAAAAAAAATTTATCATTCAATATTAAGTCGGTTGAGAATTAAGCTTCATAACCTATTTAATTTGTTTTCTATGAGGATATTTTGGTCTTATGATCAAGGTCGCGGGTTTTGGTATTTTAACCTCCGTTAAATCAGGTTGTTTTTATTTTATTTTATTTTTTAAGAGGTTATCTTGGTCTTATGCCCTTCAATATAAGATTTTCTTTTTATTGGGTTGTCCTCATCTCATGACTTGAGTTGCAGGTTTGGTAGGTTAATCCAGTTGACTCAATTATTCTTAGTTGACTTTTTTTCCCTTCTTAGTTTCATTATTTAATATTGTGTTTGATTAAGAATTAAATTTCATGATTTATTGGTTTGAATTTTATGAGGTTATTCTAGCCTTATGACCAAAAAATAATGCTTAATGAGTTAATTTATATTGGCTTGGCTCATTTTTTGTGTTATTTTTTAATTAATATTTTTATAAATTTCATCGTTCAATATTGGATCCTACAAAATCAATTGAAAATTGAGCTTCATAATTTGTTTTCATTTGCTCTTTAAGGGGTTATTTCAGTCTCAAAACTAGAGTCGTGAATTTGGAAAGTTAATCATGGTTAAATCAGGTTGTTTTTTTTTTTTTATAAGGGTTTCTCGGTCTTATGATCCGGGATCATGAGTTTGGTGGATTGACTTGGATTATTTTTTTAAGTTTTTTTTAATTGATTTTATTTTTATTTTTCTACTTTCAACATTAGATTGATTGATAATTGAACTTTGTAATTTATTTAGATTTTATTTTTATGGGTTCATATGAGTCTTATGGTCTAAGTCACAAGTTTGACAAGTTAACTTGAATTATTTTTTTAGATCATTTTTTAATTGAATTTTTTTAATTTTATCTTTCAACTTTGGTGGATTGAAAATTATGCTTTACAATTTGTTTTGATTTGTTTTCTATGGGGTTTATCATAGTCTCATAACTCGAATAATGGATTTAACTTGTTAACTCGGGTTGATCCAAGTAAATTTAATATGTTTTTATCTTATTAAAAAAATATCTTCTTGAATTTTTTGGATCAAACTATGTTCTTACATGTTGTTTGGATTGCTCTTAGACTCTCAAATTCAACTAAATTGCATCGAGTCAACCCCCACACAATTAAAAAAAAAATTTCCACTAAAAAAATTTAGCAATATCTAAATATTTTTTTCAAGAAATATTTAACCTGACCCGCAGCATAGCACGGGTCAATGATCAAGTTAACACTATTCATGAATATAGAATAAAAAAAATAGGTATAAAGATTGAGATGATGTTATTTGAAAATAATATAATTTTTTGTTTTATGTTAAAAAGTTTTGTGATGATTTTAGATAAGGGGATCCAATTGAGGAACTCTAGAGGTAAGGGATCTAAATGAAAAATATTGTTAGATTGAGAACTAAATTTAAAATAAACATATGGCCAAGGTTCAAGGAAAAAAAATCCTGCACTTGTGCTCGTTTATCTCTTGGAAGAGCCGAAGCAAGTGTCCTAAGTGTCTCCGATGAACAATAACAACAATTATCTCTTTTCTTCCTTAACTCCTCCTATTTTATTAAACAACTACCACTAATCACCTTTTCACAAATTTGAAGGCATTATAAAAATAAATTGACCCAGAATACTATCAACTAAGTAGTAGAATAGTCTTGAAAGTCCTGGCTTGTTTAATAAACAAAAGAAAAACGTTGACCGAGTTGTAGACTATGCACCTTCAAGGATCAAAGCATAAGAAATCGACAAGAACATAAACTGAACGAGCATTAGATTATGAGTATGTACATAACGTTTGTTGAATAGTAAAATGCCGATATGATTTGGTTGTTTTTTTTTTTTTTTTGTTAATAATTAATAATTTTTAAAGTTTATTTTCATCTTGAAAATGACATATTATTTAGTCCTAGCCACACGGTTAAATGGACTTTCGATGGAAACAAAAATAAACAAATAAACTTATTCTCAAAATCATCATTTTAACTATGACTTTGAAGAAAAAATTATTTTCATATAAACAATCTAGAAATAAATAACGTGTCTAAAACCTAATTGAAAAATATTCCTCACAACTTGTGTGTTTGAAAATATGATAATAATTATTTTTTAAAGTATTTTTTTATTTAGAAATATATTATAATAATATTTAAAATATATATATATATATATATATATTTTATATCAACATATTAAAATGATTTAAAAACATAAAAAAAAAATACATAATTTTTTTTTTTTCAAAATTTAGGAGATGATTTTATCATTCAAACATGTTAAAAAAAAAAAGATTGGATCCTTGAATTGTTTTGTTTGATTTGATTTTGAACTTTTAAAATTAATAGAGAGTTTTTTGGATTGAAAATGAGTTTATTAAGTTTTTAAAATGTTTTAAAATAAAAAATCTCAACCTTGGGCTCTAAATTTTCAATCATCTTCGGTTTAAAGATATGTTATTTGTGCTAGGTGGATAATGATTTGTTGACTCTTTGTTTTTTTGAAAAAAAATTAAATAATAACAAAACTAGGTGCACAATTCTAAATTTTTAGCTCAAGTGTGCTGGGACTTTTTCTAAGCTTGAATATTTATTTAATCTTAATTAATTTTATTTTTAATTAATACCCCTCTCATTTTAACTTTTTTAGGTTAACAATTAATCTTTTGGATAGTATAACTTCATGATATTTTAAATAAATTATTATAATTTATTTTTAAATTTATCTTCTATTAAATTTTTAGAAAACTAAGTTTTATTTTCATGATGCATTTATATAAAAAAAGAAAATCATATGTACTTAGGATTTAATATTAATCTTCAATATACATTAAAAAAAAGCATATGAAATTTAAAGATAATCATGATAAAATATTTTCATGTATATTTATTTTTATTTTTTAAAAAAGATCAATTTCTTATTTTATTATTTAATTAATATTCATAATCCTTTAACGATTTTTTAATCCATTTTAAAGATATATATATTTTTTATTTCTCAATTTTTTTTTTTTTTTTAATATGTAACTTGAAATTTTACTCATCATGTCGGATACAACTTATCCATCAAAAACTAAAATAGCAGCAGCATATGATGTGGGTTTCTGTTTTTCCTGAAGAAAGAAAGAACCAAAGCAGTAGCTGAGGCTGCACAAAACCTTTGACTTGATCTCCAGCCACTTTCACACCTAAACTTGAAGCTCCAAATAAAAGAATTATAAACAAAATTATCAAACACACAAAAAATCAAACCTTGACCATTATATTCTCTTTAGCATTCATTCAACCACGACAACTTTTGGTGAATAACAACAAATGTAATGTTAACGACAAGAAAGACCCAAAAAGACTTAATCTTTTATGGGACTTGAACCAAAAAACAAAGAAAGAAATCTAAAGCCTTGAGGGAAAGATTGTAACTTGTAAGAATGAGTAGTGCAAAGAAAGCTGCAGAAGCAGCTATAGAAGCAATTGGGTTGGGATATGATCTGGGTTTTGATTTAAGGCTCAAGTATTGCAAGAAAAACTCTCCAAGATTGATAGTGATTAATGATGATGATAAGCAAGTGCGTAATATGGTGATTCCTGGTGGGTTTTCTCTTCCTAATGTTCCTAAATCTATCAAATGTGATAAAGGCGAGCGTTTGAGGTTTAGCTCTGATGTTCTTTCTTTTCAACAGGTAAAAAGAACTCACCTTTCCTTCGTTCTTTTTGCTTATGTTGCTGCCCACTTGTGCTCTATTTTGAATTCTTATGTCCAAGTTTCTGTCTTTTTATGTTTATGTATATTGAGCTTGTAGTCGAAGCACCTGTCTTTGTGTGTGCTTTAATGAAAAACGAAGTTCAACAATTTGGCTAAAATTTTAGCTGTCTCTCTTGAGTGATGAGCCCAATTGATTTTTTTTTTTTTTGTTGATTTTGTAACATCAGCTAATTTTCTTTAAGAAAAAAAAAGTTAGGATTGATTGTTCTTTGCTTCATTAAGGCATCTTAAGAACTTTTTCTTTCTTTGTTTCTTCTTATAATTTAGTGATAGCTTCTGATTGACTTGATGGTCAAAATTGAGGGATTTGAATATCAGTGGCAAAACAAAAAGGGAAATTTCTGCAATGAGGTGTCTAAACTGGCCTGAGGGTGCAGTTGGTTGAAAATTGTATGGGATCAACTGGGAAGTAGATATTAAAATTGCTCTGCATTCAAGAGAAAGTTAAATTTGTTTTAATTTAAAATGGTGTTTGGTTAAAGATACAAGTGACTTGATTCATCGGTTCACAGTGTTTTCCCTTTGCTTGTAGATGTCAGAGCAGTTTAACCAGGAACTATCTCTTTCTGGAAAAATTCCTTCGGGCCATTTCAATGTTGCGTTTGAATTTTCAAGAGTTTGGCAGAAAGATGCTGCCAATACTAAAGCCCTTGCTTTTGATGGTGTAAACATCACACTTTACAGCATTGCACTAGAGAAATCGCAGGTTGTGCTATGTGATCATGTTAAAGAAGCTGTACCGTCATCTTGGGAACCTGCTGCATTGGCAAGGTGAGATTCTGCAGCTTCTAGAACATGTGTATAAAGAGGATGAGGTTGTCCATTTATAACTTCAAATCGCAGGTTGTGCTACGTGATCAGAAGAGCATGCTTTTTTCTTTTTTTTTTTTTTGCATTTGCACACCATTTCTAAGCTAGTAAAGATTCTGAAAATATAATTACACCAATATTGATTATAGCAATCGTGGCATGGTAAGCCCAGGAAATTTACAGTTACTGGTTGAAGTTAGCATAACAAGAACATATTGTGTGATCCTGGTCTGATTAATTTTTTTAGCTACAACACCGTGTGAAGTTTTTGTAAGTTCAGATGTAAAGTTCATGACCAAACAACCATCCTTGGAGCCTTGGAGGCGATAGCCTGATATTAACTTACTTAGTGGGGTAATGCCTGAACTACATTTCGACCTGAAAACAATGAATACAACTTTATATAAAAGTATTGAAAATATGGGATGGAAAATAATGGTGGATTTTAGAAATCCTATTGTTTATGTATTTCTTTAGCACCACAGGATTTTATCATCAATTTCACTTTGCAAACAGGAGAAGTGTTTGAAAGATTTCTAGATTTTATTTAACTTGTTTTGTAGACTAGTTTGTTAGCCGAAGTGAATGTGGGCAAATTATTCATTGTCTGTTATGCTCGTGACCTCTTAGTAGTAGTAGTACAGTTCCTGATTTGTTGTGTGGAGTTATTTACATGGCTTCGCTGATATAAAGGGAGGGAATGGACTCAAAGGTGTTTAGAAGACCCAATAGTTTCCTATGTACAAGGCACTGGGAATTTGTTTTAAATAAGATGACTTCGTACTTCTGAAGAAAAACCTGGGCTACGTAGTTTTTGTAAACTCGAGAAAGATAAAATGTTGCATGGTTGTGACCACATATTGCTGAAGTGCTTAACATATATGTAGCTGGTATAGGCACTCATTGAACAAAAGTTAGTGTTCTTATCTCTCGCTTGTCTGAATCAATCATCTGGCCTTTTCAATAATGGATCTGCAATGGGGTAAATATCCAAAAAGTTTGATTCTGCTATTCAACTATTATATTTTTTTGCCTTGTTGGAGTAGTCTGTACTTTGTCATGTGCATTTACTTTATAGACTAACTGAGTATATTGCATTAGTGGAAGTTTAACTTGTTTATGACACGTATTATATTGATAATTGGTTATATGCCTTGTACAACTGAACTCAGAAGACATGCTCTTTCTCTGACCGTTTAACACTGTATATTACAGATAATTGGTGGATCCTTGACAACTTTGATCATACTTCTCTGTTTCTTTACAGGTTTATTGAGAAGTATGGTACACACGCTATTGTCGGCATCAAAATGGGGGGAAAGGACATGATATATATGAAGCAGCAGCATTCATCACCTCTCCAACCTGTTGATGTGCAGAAAAAATTAAAGGACATGGCTGACAAGATGTTTATAGATGGTGGAAGGAGTACCATGAACTCTGATAAATTTTATGATAGAGAAAAGGTTTGAAGAAAAGTCCATCTACGCTTTCCCTCTTAAATTGACATGAATGAAATCCAAGTGAACTCAAAAGACGAGTTTTCGGCAATAAATTTTACAGGTAGCTTAATTTGGTCTTTTTTTTTCCCAGCTTGTCAAGCATCAGGGGGTGGCATTCATGGACCAAGTTCCATCCAGCTCTTCTTCCCACACTGAGGTACACCTTTTGGAAATGTGTAATAGCTTCCTAGCTGCCTACCATTCCACAAATGACACAATTAAATTTGATTTTAACCCCCATAGATTATGCAGTGGTTCGTATTTAAGTTTGATCGACTCTGCGTTTTTCTTTTTCCTCTTTCCAGTTCTGACTTCTGTTTAAATTTGTATTTATTTTGCAGGATATTAAATTCATAAGTAAGCGTAAAGGTGGAATGGTTAAAAACCTACCACACAATGAGTGGTGTCAAACTGTTCAGTCTGAACCTGATGTTATCTCAATGTCATTTGTGCCAATCACATCATTACTGAGTGGAATCAACGGGAGTGGATTTTTGACCCATGCCATTAATCTCTATATCCGATGTAAGCATGGAATTTCTTCTCAGTTTGCATGTTGATGTAGTGCATGTTGTGGACTTGAGATTGTGATAGTGCACATTCATTGCGTTTCTATGGGATGCTTGCCGAAGAAAATGCTTTCCAAAGCTGAACGGGAACTACTGTTTATTTAAGTGATCAACAAATAACATTGAGTTTCATGTGGTTTTTTTTATCAAAATATGATAGATATTTTTTTTTAAAAAAAAAATGGATTTCTGCTCATTCACTGAATGATTTATCGCTTTTTATTTTTTCGGTTTGCTCAGCTCTTGACTGTTGTTTGGTTTGACCTGTTTCCGAGTGAAGATAAGCCACCAATTGAAGAATTACACCAGTTTTTGGAGTTCCAGCTTCCAAGGCAATGGGCACCAGTATTTGGTGAGCTTGCCATTGGTCCTGACAGGAAGCAACAAAGTAATGCATCTTTGCAGTTCAGCCTAATGGGTCCTAAGCTTTACGTTAATACATCGCCAGTAATGTTCTTACCATGGTGTGAGATTTTCATGTTTTGCTTTGTGGGATTTTTGTTTCCTTTCATTCGTTAGGGTCTTGAACTTTATTTTCAATATTGTCCTTCTTTTCCATTCAAGTAACGAAGCTCATTCCATTGTCAGTCATCATATATGAGATCATAATGCCCCTTGGAAAGTAATTGCCTCTCAAAGCTATCATAAATCTTGTCTCAGTTTTCCATTGAAGATCAAGAACAGAAAAAACACACTTTACAAAGGAAAAGTAGGTATCCTAATTTTTTTTTATCAGCATTGTTCTAGATTAGATACAAGTCAAACCAAGCTACATTTCCTATGTAGTCATATTATCCATCGTAAGTGATTGATTTGGTCTGAAAGTGGTGGTTCCATTGACAGCTGCATCTCGTCTGTCCTCCTAGTTGCAGTAAAGATCTATAAAAAGTGAAAGTGGATGATACTCAGCACAATTCTATCGTACTAATCTTTTTGGTAAAATACATGACAGGTCAATGTGGGGAAGAAGCCAGTTACTGGTCTTCGACTGTACTTGGAAGGGAAAAGAAGCAACTGCTTAGCAATCCACTTGCAGCACCTTTCTTCACTGCCAAAGACCTTCCAACTTGCAGATGAACGAAATGGCAACATCTCAGATCCCTCCTCTGACCAAAGATATTATGAGAAGTTGAAATGGAAGAGTTTCTCGCATATCTGCACAGCCCCTGTTGAGTCAGATGATGATCTCTCGATTGTCACTGGAGCTGAGTTTGAAGTTGGAGAATCTGGTTTGAAAAAAGTTCTATTTTTGCGGCTCCAATTTTCTAAAGTTATGGGTGCCACATCTCTTAGGACGTCTGAGTGGGATGGTTCCCCTGCCTTGAACCAGAAATCCGGAATAATATCCACATTGATCAGCACTCGTTTCTCAGGTGCTCAAAAACAGCCTCCACCACAACCTGTCGTGAACATAAACTCAGCTGTGTACCCTGGAGGCCCACCAGTTGCTGCGCAGACCCCCAAACTTTTGAAGCTCGTTGACACAACAGAGATGACTAGAGGACCACAAGACTCACCTGGATACTGGGTTGTATCTGGGGCAAAGCTTAATGTAGACAACGGAAAAATCTCTCTTCGAGTCAAGTATTCTCTACTGCCTTTGGTTTCACCGGATGATGATGTATCGATAGAGATGTAGCTTATTATTTTGAAACGGGAGGGCGAAAGAAAGGAATGTTTGATACAGGAAAAACAAGATTTTGATTGGTTTACAGGATTTCAGACCGGGCTTGTATTCATAGGGGTAAGAATTTGTATGAGAAATTCAATGGGGGTAGCAGTTCACTGATATCCTATTTCATTGTGTAATTTCTTCCGAGTTCTCATGTTATTTGTGAATATACGAATTCCTAATGTTTGAAGATTCTTGGCATTTTTTGAACCGAAAAGAATTTTCCAAAGTGAGGAGTTTGAACCCATGACCACTAGGAAAGGGGAGGAATGAGTACTGGTTGAGCATCAAGTTCATTAGCAAGAAATGTGTGAGCTACACTGGCATGCATGTGAGACAAGTGACTGTTAGTGTTACTTTCCAATTCACATCCACTTCATCATTTCCTAGTTTATCTATATACAAAATTGAACTCACGGTTTAACATCATTTTCTAGTTTCTTGTTTTTTTGGAAAGTAGTGTTCTATAGCAATGAATATCAACAAGAACTAATATTTCTTGTGTTCTGTCGTTGTAAAGGTTCCAGTCAAGTCTCTGATTATTATTCCTGTTCATGTCCATCTTGCCATTTCCAGCTCCTCTCCCGTTCTTGTAGATTCCTGCCAAGTTAAGAACTGATCCACCACCCAGTAAGGTACCAAGCCCTAACTGTCAGCATTTATGACTTCATAGCTGGGGTAGCTCTCACTTAGAAGTAGAGGAGACTTGAGTCAAAGCAGGTGATCATATCACTGCAAGACCAAACTCCATTCAAGTTCTCTTTTGTCAGATCAGTAAGTTAAAGAACATGCAGAGCTGGACCTGTTGGTTGACTTGGATCACAGAAGAGCAAGAATTAGAGACCCTTACAGCAATGTTTATTGTTTAGTGGTTCTTCACGAAACGACCCTTCATTTTACAGGTAGAGCATGGAAGTATTGCAGATGGCAAACATATCCATGGTAGAGGTGACTTGGATCTCCTCAACATAAAAAAATTAATCAAATATCAACCTTTATCTATGCAAGAGGCAAGAAGCTATGACACTAATCATGAGAGCACGGAAAAATAATCAATTTCAGCACAACCGAAGAGATGAATTTACCAATACTTATCATATAAAATCAAATAAATTAGACTACCAGCTCAGTCTGAAGCCTACACAATGAGACTGGACATGGTTTGAAGAATGAAATCAAATATTGCTACATGTTGAAAAAGAGAACAAAAAAGTGAAAATCAAAATAAGGTGAGAGACCACCACTACTAACAACTTTGGCACAAGACTGCAAGATAAAATTGTTATTCCATCTTTAAAGGGGGAAAAGAACAAAGTATTCCCTAACAAAAAAACACTTTACCACATGGTTTTCACCTGCAAAAGAACTAGGCACTCGAGCTGTTCTGCATAGGGCCTTAGGCACCATGAACAAGTTGAAAACTGGTGCACCTCACTTGAAATGGTCTTGTCGGAGAATTGTGATGAAATCAGGAGGTGACCCATCTTCATCCTTCTGTTTCCAATGTTCTCCATTGCCTTGGATGTACCATGAAACTTTTGGAGACAATGGTGTATAAAGATCTGCATAGTCAGTTTTATCAGACAAATGCACTACTTTTTCTTTAAAATAAGGCTCTGCTACCCTAGAAACTAAAATCTATGTAGTACTTGTTTTTAACATATTAGCTTGATCAAAAGGTATCCACGCAGTAGCTGATATTACAATGAAGTGAAAAAAACCTACCATCCTGAAGGAACTTGAATCTCATCCTTGGTATGAAAATTTAAAAACACATAAACGTAGAGCCTACAGTTCATAATCAGCTAGAGTTCACTTGTTCCAGCAAAATAAAATTAGATCACATCAGCACTGTTAGAGGTGTGGAAACATGATTCTGTTAATGTGTAAAACATTACACCCTCATAGTTAATAATCTACCCAAATCGCTATTTCTAACAATAAACTAGCCAAACCCTGCCTCATAAGGGCATTTCAGCAAAATGCAATAGCAATTGTGATGATAAACATGACCAGTAGTGCTAGCGATCAACTCATATTTTTCAAAAACAAAGTAATCTACCTGAACGGTACCTTCTATTTTCTACAATCTTTACATAGCACTTTGTTTTTATTTATTTCAATTTCCCTTTATTTTCAGATTCATTGCCAGTCAAATCCTGTGATTGATTCATGATTTTCGAAGCAGTCCCATCCATAAAAGAGGCTTGTTCTCCCTAAAACACTTGATTGTCTCTTCCGCAATGAAGCTAACATCTCAGGCCAGTTGCAATAATCTAAAGAGTTTCTACAAAATCATTTCAAAATTGTTCAAGAACCTCAAACCAATATTCAAACCTTTTCTAGTTACCCTCTAATATACTGCACCTACCTACAAATGTTTTTGCATGTTCCTTTCTCCTTTCTTCAATGTCCTCATTACAAACTCTGGCATCTTACAAACAGAGTGAGTGACTTTCACCCCGCACTCAACTAATTTTCTATCACCTCACTGGTTCTCTTTACCTAATTCATCATACTGAGAAACCTTACCAGTTACTCCTAATAACCTATTCCTTTCTATATGTTTGTCTCTATAAAATGAACATTAATGATTTAGATTTTCAGAATTATGATTCTTACTACTTAAATATGATTTTTTTTAATTAGAAAAGTAATGAGATGCATGTGCACTAAGGCTTGAACAATATGCAAACATGAGACACTCAGCAATCACGCATGTAAGTCACAATTTTAACATATAGCAAGAGTCACCAACCTAAGCACAAAAGAAATCTACCTGGTAGGGTTGGTGGATCTGGCTCTCTCGTGCTATGTAATACAGCAGTACCAGATAACACGGTAAGAAACCCACAAAGTTCAGATGCAATGCTGCTTGCACTTTGACCAGAATAATCCTTCAGAGAAGATATGGGAAGAGTTAGAAGTGTTCTTTACTACGCCCCCCCCCCCCCCCCCACACACACACACACACAGAGCCACGGAGTGTGCACGCACTCTCTCTCTTCCCATGTGCATGTGCACATAACAATACCTTAAACATTATTGCACTGGCAAGAATTGTAAAGGAAGTAAACCCAGCATAGTAAATGGGAGAAACAACTGCTGTGTTGAATGTATCTAATGCCTGCAACCACACCACATCATTAGGAAACAGCTTGTATTGAACCTGAATCATAATCAAGGCAATGCAACATCTTCTCTAAATTTGGAGGAGACTTGGAATCTTCCAAAATGCACAAGAAGAATAGGGAGAGAGAATCGTCTTCTAATGGACCCATTGTCACAGATTTTCCAAGTTTATTCAGCACTTGTCATCAAATAGCCATGAACTTTTAAGATGAGGGAATTAAAAGTAAAAAAGAAAAAAGCACCTCCATTCACAGGGCTAATGTGCATCTGCTGTTCTATTGATCCTATCACCTACACATTCTCAACAAGACCACACATTTGTCTAGATTGAATTCTTGCAGGTGTATCATGGGAGATCTATGGTGGAGATCAATTGAGGTTCGAAAACCCTCATGTAAAGAAAATATCTGCCTAGAAGTGTATTAGTTGTACTGCATAATAAATATTGGTTGAAATGTTGCACAAAGTGGTTGAATTATGTTATGTGTATATTAAAAAAACATTGTCCACGCCTAAGGGTCCAGTCAGCTTCATTCCATGCAAAAAAGCACTGCTACGTTAGTGCAAATTAAGAAATAAAAACACTTCTTTTATGTATAAGATTGTAAGAAGACAGAATCTGCTAAGCATTCCTAATTTTTGACAGATTTTTAAGCATATTCATCCTCAATTAAATGATGTTTTTAGGTCCCTTAAATAATATACACTAATAGTTCTGGTTATAGCTATGTAGGTCCTAGGTAAGACTACAAAGTCGCAGGTACTAAATCATTTTAAATCTTTATGGATATCAGATCCCTCAAGATCAGCATGTCTGTGAACACCCCCACCTAGATCCTAAAAACATGCACAGCTAATGGCTTAGAGGCAATGGTGAAAGTCCTAGTCTCAGGAAGGCCATAGATGCATTCAATTATCAGTAAGAAGATAGGACAGCAACTCCTTTTAGAGTAGTAAAGTAATTCAGTCTTCATTAGCATAAGTATTTTTGTCACAGGGAAAATGGTTAAATATCACCACCTTACCAGCATGTAGCACTACATGTCAAAAATATATAACCATTCAGATAATACTATATTGTGCTAGAACTGCATATTAAGATACTAACCATGTTTAGATAATTTAATTGAGTGATGATGCAAGTAATTACGACCATTGCGAAAATCCATGTTTGAAAGTATTTGGCCTGGTTTATGCCCTCTATGGTTAACTTTATAGCAATGCCAATGGCTTTTATACTCATAACCTGCAAAAAAGACAACATGTAGTTATTATTATAGGAATACATGCAAATGTTCCATTAGGATTAAAGTTTCAAAGCTCCTAGACCACATATGCATAAACCAAAGGTGTTAAATTTGTTTAATCTTGGTAAACATTTAGCAAGAGGCCTACAAGAAACTTACAGTCAATGATCCAATTACAGAGCAAATTCCTATATACACCAAAATGTTGGTTTGGCCATAGCGTGGAGAAAAATACAAAATCAGCACCAATGATATAGCTACCACAGAGGCTGTATACAAGAGAAATGCTGGAAAAGAAAAAAAAAATCACATCAAATTGATTGGGAGGAAAGGTAGAAACAAGAAATTAGCACTTATAAGGATGACAGACTACCTGGCTGAATAGCTAATTCCCAGATTTCTTCTACTGAATTGATGGACCGTTCTTCAGGTGCATGTAAAACAATCACAGTAGAACCAACAATACATAGAAGACAACCCAACACCCCCATTTTTTGCAGCTTCTCCTTCAACAAGAAATGGGCTAATACAGCACTGCCCATGTTTACACAAACACAATCAGACACACTAATCATGCAACTGTTGCTTTATAGTAAAAACAACAACAGATCCTAATTGAACTACAAATAAACCTTACCTAACAATGATACTCAATGCACCAAGTGGTGTCACAAGAACAGCAGGAGCATAAATGTATGCTACAAAATTGGAAATCTCTCCAACAATCACTGTCAATTTCCCCCAACAAAACATCAATCAGATCAAGATACATCAAACCTAAGCATACAAGAACATTCATCCCTCAAACAAATTCCACCTAAATTCAGATAGCCTAATTGGGTCAACTCCCACAAAAAATGCCCTAAAAATCAATCCTTTCTAAACAAAGACTGTGAATTGAATAGCCACAACCACAACAATAACAACAACAGCAAAAAGCAGTATAAAAAAATGTAACTTACTAGTAATCATGCCTATCCACCATAGTGGCTCCAACAAATAACCATAGCCTCCAGAACCTTAAACAACCAAAATCAAATTCAATCACATTACAAACTCAGCAAAAAACCACAATCCATTTCACAAAAAAAAAAAAAAAAACTTGATTTACTTGCTCTAGGACCACTAACACCGGCTTTTCTAAGGCCCTTCTTCTTGATTATAAAACTAGAGCCTATAAAGGCACTGGAAACCATTGCCAGTATAAACCCCAATAAATTGCTTGAGTACATCTACACATATACATACACATACATACATATATACATAGATGAGAAAACAAAATGAAAAAGGGATGATAATTCTATCAAAGCAATGAGAAATCTAATCTGGGTTTTCTCTAAATACAATAAAGTAACGGTCTTGATGATGTTCTTGTTTTGATGATGATGATGTTTGTAGTTGACCAATCCAGCATCTGCAAGGACAGACGAATGTAAAAGTTACAGGTGTTCGTTGAATGTTTTTCTACTTCTGCTGATGTGTAGTTTTCTTTTTTGAGGTTAAATTATCATAAGATAGTCTTTTGTTTTTGTTTTGTTAGAAGGGAAAGATGTCAGCAAGTGTGAAAAATGACCGTAGAGAAAGGATCGTTAAGGGAACTTAGTTCTCCACCTGCCAGTCACTTGTTGTTCAACGATACAATTCTTTGGAAAAAGAACATATTTGTTCTCTAATTATAACATAATTTCCAACTTGGTATCTAAACAATTATATTTGCAATTGGATACAATATCTATAAAAACAATTGTCCAGTTACTCAAATGTAGACAAATTGTGACGATTTTGTAGTTCGTAAAGTTGAGGAATTGATGAAATGTGATGGATATAGAGGTAGTGCCTTTTTTTTATATATATAAGAGTTTGTTTATTGAATTTACATAAATATAGGAGCTAAATTGGGAGATTGTTATTTATTTGATAAAACCCATGTTAAGAATACATAATTATTTTAACTAAACAATGGCATTATCGTTAAGGAGTTATGTTATTTTCATGGAGAAATTATATAATTATAAATTTTAGTATTTTCTTTTATTGTGGCGAGCTAAAATTATAATTTTTGGGTTTTTTAAAATTATAATTTAAAAAACATGTTTTTTTATATTTTATTTCTCTTTATACTTCATATTTTTATCATTTTACACTTTACTTATGTATCACTATTTTTTCATATCTTTATTTTTGTAATAATTTTTTTAGTTTTTCCTCTCTTTTTTACACTTTTTTTTTGAAAAAAAAATTATTTTTTATTTTTCATACTTTGAATATTTATCACTCTACACTTAACCTATTTATACCATTCTTTTTGTTCTTATCTTTATTCTTTTTTATTTTTTAAAATTTTTTTTCTTTACACTTTTTTTTGAAAATTTATTATACAAATACTAAGAAAATGGTGTTTCATTATAGCAATTGCAACGTTGTTTCATTATTTTGCTATATTAAAAATTAACTTGAGATCTTACATGTATTTTTATTATTAAATATGATCTTTACTATATTTTATTATATATAAGTATATACTTTTTTTCATTCATGATTATATTTTTTAATCGATGTTAAAAAATTCATTAATAAAACATACACATTAATTCTTTTGTGTTAGAAAAAAATTTATTTTACTTCAGTGAGACAAGTTGAATAAACAAGTTAACACTTTGTTTTTTGTATGTATTGGCACAAATGATTCTTTATATATTTAATTAAATGAATGTATATGCCTTTTCATTTATAATTAAAATTAAAAAATATATTTGAAAAACTTGCATATTTTTTTTTTTAAAAAAATATTATCCAACCCACCACAAATTCAAAGATTAAATAACTAATTTTAACTAAACAATGGCATGTTTGTTAAGAAGTTGTGCTATCTCCCTAGACTTTTCAAGGTAAAAAATCTTAGAGTCCAACATTACAAAGAATTTATTAAATTTATGCTGATGGAGAAGTTTTTTTTGGAAAAATAAATATTTTTCATAAATATTTTTATTTTTATTTTTTAGAATTTTTTTCTATTAAGTATCAATATAGTTTTCTAGTTTATTATATACAAAGGATTATAAAATTCTTTTGGTAAATGAAACTTTGATGAATAAAAATTGAATATTTTAGAAATCTACTCTAATTTTAGTATTCTTGATTTTTAAGGAATTTAACTTCTAAAAAACTCTATTATCCTTTGCTTCGAACTATGTTAGTTAGTATCAAAGCTATGTAAGTCGACATCAAAACCCAACAATTTCTAGTGATTAGTGTTTTTCAGTGGAATAACAATGTCTAGAATAAGACACAAAATATAATGTGACCATGCAGTAGATGATTAAGAGGTTTTTCCTTGAAAAAAGAAACTTTCAAGAATTAGTGATAGAAGTTATGAAGAGACAAATTGTATAATTGACTTAAAAATTAGCATCAGTGAGAGCCTTGGAGGATCATGAGAAAAGTGATTATGAATCTTTGGCCACCTTTGAAAACTAGTTTTGAAGGTGGGAGTAATGGAAACAAACTCTTGATCGAGATGAGTATCATGAAAATTTAGGGTTTTTGATAAGACTTTCTAAGTTTGTAGAACCTTATAAACAAAAAAGTTTATTCATTAGTTACAAAAGTAGAGAGAAATGTTTTTTTAAGTATGAAGAGGTCTTAGAGAGGGTGAAGGTGAAGTTGGTAGCCATTAAATTCATGATGTAGGAACTTTTTTGGAAAAATAAATATTTTCTTTAATTATTTTTATTTCTTATTCTTTAGTTTATGAATTTTATTTTTTTCCTATTTAATATTAGGATTTTATAGTTTTTCTATTTGAAGAGAATAGTTTTCTATTTAGTATTACTAGGGTTTTCTAGTTTTTTTTCTTTATATAAAGGGTTGTAATAAATTTTTGACAAGTGAGACTACGATTAATAAAAATTAAGTATTTTGGGTGTGTCTCTATAGTTATGGTGCTCTTTGTATTTGAAGGTTTTAACTTGTAACAAACTCTGTTATCTCTTGCTCTCAGTTGTTTCAGAAAAACTAAACCTAAACTAATTAAAAAAAATGAAAATAGCTAAGAAAATAAAAAATAAGCATCTTATGAACTTAATTTAAGTATGGAAATGATCTAATCTAGTTACTCTAAGCTACCTTTTAAAAGGAAAAGAGCATGTAAAATGTTTCTATAAAATTTTAATTTGATCCAAAGATCAGATCAAAAGTTATGGTTATTTTTTGTAAAAAAATTTGATTAACACATCTGAACTTCTTTGTGACCTTGTGATCCATAAATATATCTACTAATGTAGCATTTGTGGTTGTATTTTGAAAAAAATAGGTTTGAAAAAAAACACTTTTAGTTGTTGTAGTTGGATTAAAATATATGTTTGGTTAAAATTATTGATGATAATAAAATGACTAAAATGAATATGTAGTAATTCCATAACTTCAAATTATATAAGAAAATATGTAGTTATTAATACATAAGAAACCTGAAATATAAACTAATTTTATTATCCTATTAAACTAGTTGCAATCTCATCAGGTACATCATCCATTCGAGATTATCAATGATTTGCATGACTTTGTGAATGTGCCATGACATTGGTTAAAATCTAATCTGGAATAAAATATGGATATTGATCAAATTCTACAAATATATTATTATCTTGAGTCTTTATTCTAATGTAGTTATGTAGAGCCATTGATACAACTATAACTTGAACTTGTGTTTTATAAAGATAAATGGACGTGTTTTGCAAAAGTTTCCATCTGTTTTCGCACATTCTAAAAGTACATTCAATCACATTATGTATCACCATTGAATACTTTTTCTTAACTTCTTTTGTTTGCTCCACATCGAAAATATGACATGTGATATATTTCACCTTTTTACAGATTTAAAAATCCATAATCATTTGGATATTAAACATCTATCAAATAATATTTTCCTATGAGAATAAATAATAAATTTATAAGTTATTACACAAAGAAAGGTTATTTAGAAAAATAGTAATAATAACATGACATTTTCTTATCGAATTACCTTCAGGTGGTTTTAGAAATTTTTTCTAAGAATTGTCAATGCCTCTAGAAAAATATATGTCATGTACACTACCTTCTCATCCTTCCTAAATAAAGGTGAATTGCATGTCAATACTAAATGCAATCATTATGTTTTGAGTTGATGCATCTTTTTTATCGATAAATGAAATTTAATTCTTTAAATAAAACAAGCATGCACACGTGAGTCATCAATTTCTCTTACATAGTTTTACATCAAATACAAGAAAGATAAATTTATAAATTATTGAACAAAAATATCCAAATAATTTATATTTAGCATTAATAATACAAAAGTATATTATTGTAACCTAGAAAATAGGCATATATCTTGAAGTCATCTCAATTTCCTATGAAGTGTTTCTAAATTCAGGGTCTTTTAGTTTTACAATATCAATTAAGAGCAAACACATTATTTTAAACACTTTTTTAAAATATCTACTAACAATTTTGCTCAAATGTTGAAATCTTTCTTGAACTTTTTATATTTAAAGAATTTAATGCTAGTGTATAAAGATATATGATCACCTTTTTAATAACTTTTTTTAAAGTTTTTTACCCATACTTTGATTCTAAATCAAAGCACAAACTTTGAAATGTTATTGCATCAATCTTAAATATGTTGAGATATTGTTTTTAATGTTCTTTTAAGATTTTATTTAGCCATCTCATACCTATTTCATATGAAGTTATACAAGATTCTTTATGCATATAATTAAGATAAATACATAGAGATAGCTCAAGTTAGCATAATGCTAGTTTATAATAATCAAGATCTCACTTTCAAAATGATTCATAATTCCCATCATTATCATTATCACTATCATCGTTGTCATCATCATCTATATCCTCATTATCACCAACACCACCAATGCCATAATTACCATCACTGTAATTAATATAATGAACTACATGATTCATTACATCATCATAATCTTTCTTAAAATTATCTTTGAATAAAGCATTAAACCATTTAGTTTCCATACAATGAGAAATGAAAAAACATTTATAAAGATATTGTCATTTTGAAAACAAAGGCTTAACATTTATATTAGTTTATAATTTCACTATGAAGGACTCATTGTTTACTAATATATTAGTCTAGATAGAGTATTTTATATTTATGAACTGATGAATTCAATATATATTTTAGTAGTATTAATTAATTCCAATAGGTTAACAACTTTTAAAACTAATCTAACCTATCTGATTTGTCTTGTGTGAATCTATATGCTAGTATTCATGTGTATGTAAAATCTCCTAAGCCATATACTCAGCCAAGGACCACAAAAATTAACAATAGTAAATGAGGAGATTCTCAAATCCCTATATATCCTCTAAAGTTAGAATATAAACAACATGATAAATAATACTAACATTTATTGTTTAACTAATCCAATTACATTATCATAATAATATAAATATTCATCAATCATACTAAATTACAATACTATAACTAAAGTCTTAATTTAGACATGAAACATTAACATCCATTACAAACATCCTAAATAACTTAATTCTAACTAAAGAGTCGAAAATCCATCATCTCGATTCTAATGCCTTAAGCTTCACTCATACATCTTTTTTAGCCACTTGAGCTTGGAATCATGATCTTCACTCTCTTACTCCTTAAACAAAAAAGATCTGAAGAAAATGAATGAAAGTTATCACATATGGTAATTTCATATATAAAATGAAGGTCTCTCATTACTTCTTTAATGTCACACGCTTTCTTATATCTACAATGACTCTTGCTCTTTATAACATCTATTAAGCGATCTAAAAGTAATAATAGCATAGTTTAAATTCTAGAACCTTTTCTACTTCTTTGTCCACCTTGTTATCTAGAATGTTCTTTATGTTTCATTTTACCATGTACTTTAGAATAACAATCAATTAACATTACTGCTTACCATAGGTAAGGTGCACTAGACGTGATGTGTCTTTCCCTTGCACAATTAGTCCTCTTACCCAGGCTCTCGTAAACCATTAGGTTTTCCTAGTGATGATGATATTAGACGGCAACTCCTTTAAAAATCATAATTTTATGATTAAACCTCAAACCTTTCAATCCAAGAGGCAGTTCATCCATTCGATGTCGTCCATGCCATGACAAGATGACGACTCCACTGAGAACTTGTTTGGTTGGACTAAGCTTTGTTGATTGTTTATTTAATTGTTTGTTGTCTTGTTTATTTTATTGGTTTATGTAATTTAATTTTACCATAATTTTTTTTTAATATATATTGCTCATATGTAAGTACATCGAATATGGATTCATACTTTCATGCATTTAAAATTCTGAAAGTATAAACCCAATTCTAGGTTAGGTGGGGGAGTATTAGTCTGCCTCATGACTTTTAGTTAGGGTTTAGATTCATGAAGCACTCAATTATAAGCTGAGCATTTACTTGATAATGATGATCAAACTGTGCCCCAACCATTCCTTGTAAACCCATTTATTGTGTTCACGAGAGGTGGTCACTGGGAAGATCATAGACCTTTTTTACGGTAATAAGCCTACCTTTCATGTAATGACGAGAATCCACTCCTAGGATTTTTAACTCTTTAATAGTTTATTTTGCATTAAGGAAAACTTGATAAAAAATCCTAAACACTACAAGATTGTTTTGAGCTAAGATCATGACTTTTTCTTAATATGAGCAAAAGTATGAGATGATGTAACTAGCTAGGGGGAATTGCCTAAAGACCAAGGTCGGAAAATTATCACACAAAAGAACCATTTGTTTTTTTTTTTAAGAGGCTCAGACCTATCTTTTTATTGTACTTTCCAATGTGTATGGAATTTAACTGAAATGAGGACTTGGAAAAGATCTCTTCAAATTCATTAGATTACGGGTTATGCCTGCATTCAATATAATAAGTTATGGATTAGCTTTTTGAACAAGTTAATCCATATTTGATGTAGATGTACATACATTTACATCCATACATGAGCATATATGCATTCATGTTTTGGGGTTATGTCATGTGTCCATGGCCAAGTTGAAATATAGGTCACTATAAAGTCCAAATCTATAAAATCTATAACACCAAACTTTAACAAATAAATATGGAAGATAAGGAATATGCCCATCGTGATGCTCACTTTTAAAAGGAGTCAAACTCCTTAAAAATTAACATGACCCTTATCTCTAGCCTACTCGAGCAAATGCTCAGGAACATATCTAGTGAAGGTCCATTTAATTAGCATGTGACCTTTGCCTAAACTCAGGCTCCTAACCTTAGCCAACTAGTTGGCTAAGGTTTCTCAATCATGTTGCAAACTATACCTATACCAGCCCCAATAATTATGAATGCATTCTTCAATGAATCCCACAAGATAAAATACTCCAAGGATGTTGACTATGATAAGATAGCAGCGTTAGAACTAAGAGTAAAAGCTATTGAAGGTGTTGACTTGTATGATCCCGTCCAAGCCACCAAGATATGTCTAGTTTTGAATGTCGTTGTAACAAAAAAAATTCCGTGTATCTGAGTTCATAAAATACACCGAAACTTAATGCTCTGCCACTCATCTCAAATCTTAGTATAATAAGATGACAGAAATTATGCATGATGAAAAGTTGTTAATGCACATTTTTTTAGATAACTTGAGTGAGGTTGCATTAAATTGGTACATTAGGTCGAATAACATGTGAATTCAGAGCTAAAAGTATCTTGCATATGCTTTCATTAAGCAATACAAGTTTAATATGGACATTGCTTTAGACAGATTTAGTCTATTATTGTTGGAGAAAAAAAGCCACAAATCAGTCCGAAAGTATGCTCAACGATGAAAAAGCTACTTAAGTTAATCCACCCCTACTTGAAAAAGAAATAATTAATTATTTTCTAATAATTTTAAAAACCCTTATTTTGATCATCTGATAGGTGCCTCAGCCCAACACTTCATTGATATAGTGAAAGTGGCTGAGAGAATTGAGCAAGTTATAAGAGCTAGTAAAATTGCTACTAGAAAGAAGAAAGAAGACAATGAGGTCCATTAGCTGTGATCTAACCAAAACCAACCCAAGGAAATAGTGGAACAATATATGGATGCCGAGGCAACATAACCCTATATCTAGTTATCAACATTTATGTTTGCCTCATCCCCTCAAAATCAGTTAATAATTGGTTAAAACAATATACAACCTCATTAACATCCATAACAGAATAAGAAGGCCTTACTATCTTTCTTTTCCTTATAAAAAATGTTTGAGATATTGGACAAATCACTTTAATGTTGCAAAAACCATTTCAACCACCATACCTAAAATGGTATGAGCCTAACCAAACATGTGAGTATTATGACGGACTAATAAGGTATAATATTGAAAATTATCATTCTTTCAAGGACAAACTTTTTCAACTTATTAAGACCGTGTGGATTGCATTGAAGGGCTAGAAAATCTCTAAGAACAATGTGAAGGGATAAAAGAGTAGACTATAAAAGCTTCAAGTGTTGAAGAAAAGAAGAGAAGCCAAATTGTTGTAGTCAACATGCTTTGTCATTTTAGCTTTGTAAACAAGGTATTCAAGACCACGTTTTATTTTTAAATGTTTTCAAAACTCAATCGTATCTTTTAATAGGATTATACCTTTTCATTTGCATTGAAATCAAGAAATATTTTGTTATGAAAAAAGTAATGACATCTTTATTCATGATAGAAATGATCAAACCCTAATGTGTGCTATGCAAGATGCTAAGAGGCAATCCTCACCTTTATAAAACTCATAAAACCAACTTTTATAACTAATCTCATAGCTCTATTCAAAACATTTTGACCAAATAAGTTTTGTAAAAAATCATTTTACCAAAATAATCCTGAAAAATTGAATTTGATTTTTTGTTTTAGAAATAATTTGATGTTTTCTTAAAATAATGTTTAGACACCTTTTTGTAAGGTGAAAAAAGTATCATTCAAGCAATTCACTTTTTGAGGTGACCAAACAATTTTGAACTAAGACATAAAAAATGAAAAATGCATAAAAAGCTTTACCATGTTTTTTGGGCCATATTTTAGTTATATGCATAATCACATGTAGTTCAATTTACTAGTCATTAATTCATAAACACGTAAGTCTTTATGCAAAAGCTTAAAACAATTACACTAAATAAGGACAAAACTCATCGGTTTTAACCACTTGTGCTTCAAATGATAAAAGGTTATCTTTGTTATCCCTTTATATTTTAAAAATATATCACTTATGGTCCCTATTCGAGTCTGAATATGCTTTTATTTGTGAAAACTCTGACTAGGATCACACTCCACAATGAGAGAAAATGAAAATTCTAAAGATCAAGAGTCGATCATAAGGATCACACCTCATATTAGGGGCAAGCAAAAATTCAAAGATCAAAGACCAAGAAGATGCTGTGAAAAATCCAAAGAGCTCGAGAAATCCAAATGTAGGCGAGCATGCCTAAATGAAAAGAAAAAAATGACCAATTCAAGGTCAAAACAAAAATGCCCCACTTAAGCAATCAAAATAGGTGAATTAAAGAAAAAAAAAAAGACACAATGACAGTGATCCTAAGTCTTTAAAACCTTGAAACACTCTTTAAGACTACAAATCCTTTTCTTTCATAACCAAAATCCATAACCTCATTATGTGCCTTTAAAAGTCCTTTCTAATCAAGCAAGCAAGTAAACTAAACCGATAAATAGTGCTCTCAAAATAGAGAAGTTTCATAAGAATCATAACATTGCGAACAAAACTACTCATGATTATTCATACTGATAAAATAAATTTTAAAAAACAACACAATTTATTTTCTCAACAAAACCTCGAGTCTTAGTCGAACCTCTTTCTTTGAAACCTACAAAAAAAGAAGGTCACCTCATCATATATCTTTGTCAAATCAAATCATCTTTTTCCTAAAGAAATATTAAAACCCTTTTAGAACTGTAAGAGATTCTAAAATTGTTTTAAGCTTACATTATGTAAATTTCTATTTTTAAAATGAAAAAAAATTCATTTGAGTCATGGATAGCCCAACTTTGAGCTAACACTTCTTTCTCAACCATTACCCTGTCAATTCTTAGTCATAAACACATATAAGGCTCATGTAATGAGTCATGTTGACTATTGACCTGGGTCAACATAAAAATAAAAATAGTTATTATCATAGTTTTAAAACCCGACTTGAGGGTCAACCCGGAGTTAGGCTTGTATCACAAGTAGGGTTGATCGTTGACGCAGGTCAACATAATAATAAAAGGGTTATTATTATAGTTTTAAAATCTAACTCGAGGGTTAACTGTGGGTAAAGCCCGGGTCATGGGTTGGGAGGGTTGACTTGGGTCAATGTATAGATAAAAATAGTTATTATCAATTTTTTAAACTCGACTCAAGAGTTGCCCGGGACAAGGCTCGGGTTATGAGTCAGGAGGGTTAAACTGGATTGACCTACAATTTTTTTTTTTTAAAAAAAAAGAATCAAAGCAACCTTGTTTTGACCCAAATAATTTCAAAAAAAAGTCAATGAGTTTTTGACCCGTGTTTTATCTTAGATTAACTGGGTCAATCATCAATCAAGTTTTGGACTGGGGACAATCATGCCTTTTTTTTTTTCTTAAACCAGGACCAATCTAGGTGCTAGATTGTCCAGGTCTTAGGTTAATTTATCAGGCCAACCTAAGTTTTATAACGATAATTATTATAATATTATTAATCTCATCTCTCAATATAAACTAAAGTAATATCTAATTATTTTATAAAATATCCAAGTTTGGTAGCAATGCATAGTAAAGATAAAATATACCTTTTATATTTATTTTGTCTTATTCATCATAATTAAACAAGATACAAGGATAATTATTTTATCTTGTACACTATATAATTGTTTTTATCTCTCTCTCTTTTCTTGTTTCATGTATCTTCATTGTCCTCATCCCTCCTTTTTTTTTTTTTATCTAAGAATAGTAACCAAACATTATTTTGAATATAGATCCACAACTTATTGTTAAAAACTATCTAACTCTTATTATCCACCCACATCATATTAACTTCAACTTTAATTTGATACTGTGGATTTGTGGTACCTAACTCTTATTTATGCAACCAAAGCAACAATGTCAACATGATCCAATCCTATTAATGTGAGTTGTAATTCAACTGATATTAACATTTTTATTTTTTTAAAAGATTTCTACTTCTAACTTCTCCTAGAAAAAACATTGCCTAACCTTCTCGAAGCCCTCGTAAATATAGTTCTATAACTCTGCTTAGATCTTGGGCATGAGTATCAATAATTTTTATTTAAAATAATATTATTTTAGAAGAAATAACTAATATTATTTTAAAATAAATTAAAAGAAATTGGCTACAACAAGCAAGTAAACTGACTGGCCAGGCGAAGTTTCCAATCTTTACCCATAACTGGCCCGCCCCGACGCAACACAGCCAACTGCCGCCAAGAACGACATCCGCTGGATAAGTTCGAATATAAGTGATCAGTTCATACTAGTCAAAGCCCATAGTTTGACTATATATTAAAATAAGAAGCAGACGCCTGCTGCTGTCTTTCTATTACAGCAATATTTCTACTTTTGATTCATTATCTGTCCGACTATTGGACACAATTAAAAACAGCTCACCAAATTTAATGTCTAAGAATCACATATGGTCCCTTTAGTTTTCATGTTTATCAATTCAAATACTCTACTTTATATTAAGTTAAAGCAACTCCTCTATCTTAAATAAAAGTCAATTTGACATCTTTCATGTGACCTTCATCTAGACATTAAATTTTTTTTTTTTTTACCTTAACAATAAAGAAATCCTTGTACCCTTTCATTGCACAGCAAGATTAACTATTTTTTCTATTGAGTTTTAAATAAATCATGAAATGATGTGTTAACAAGAAATTATTTTTCTTGTAATCTTTTATAAAATTTAAACCCTAATATGGAGAGTAAATCCGCTTGTCAACCATGCTAGATGTCCAATGGTATCTGGCCTTTAATTGAAAAAAAGAGTTGGAAAGAGAGGTTAAATCACCTATGATTGAAAAAGAAGGATCAAAATGATTTAAATGAAAGTGCAGAATTTGATTTGATAAAAGTAAAAAGTAGGAGGATCACATGTGATTGCTTAGCAGCATTAAAGAATTCTCATTAATGGTTTAGGCGGGATGGCTATGTCGGGTGGACTTTTATACCCCCTAGCTCCCCTCTCTCTCTCTCTCTGGAAAAATCCACTTCTTTTATTCATCTGGTAAATCACTTGTAAATTTTCAATCTTTGATTTTTCTTTCTTTTTCAGCTTCGATTTTGTGTTCCAAATTGGGTTTTTGCTGGTTTTGGATTCACAATTTGTGTTAGTGTTGATTGATCACTAGACAATAACCATGGGGGGGACTTTTTCAAAGAAATCCCATGCCAGTAACAAAAAATCCAATCCATATGCAAAGTCTAAGGGGAATGCTGTTGATTCTTATTGCAACAAGCCACATATTTCAAGTACTCAACAAGTGAAGGAAAGAATAGAGAAAAAAGAATTGCAAGAGGCAAATTTAAAGCAGCGGACAAAGGAGTCATTTTTATATGCTAAAAATGATGTTGGAGACGAGTTTTATGATGGGATTCCTAGATATCCATCATCGTCAATAAAATCAAGATCAATTCGCAGACAAGCAGCTGTTGCCAAGGTAAAGTTTGCAAATTTTTTTGGTTTGGTCAACTGAAGTTTTCATGTTTTTTTCTAGCAAGAGCAGTTAGTTGTGGCTATTTTTCAAGACTAGTTCTTTTATGTTTTATTGTTAAGGCAAGCTTGTTGATGATTTAAAAGTGTCGGATAGTGTAGATGGAAAGCTTGATGTGGTGAAACTTGGATTGGAGTCAAACATAGAGAAAAGTAGTTTAAATTGAGTAAACAGGTAGCATCAGCCCTTAATCCCAGTTATCGAATCCTTAACCACCAAAATTGTCCATCCTTAGATTAATTTTTTTTTCATCTAATTGTGAAAATTTTGGCGAGGCGAATGGATATCAAGTATATGGCATGCTAGAGTAAATAGGAATAGTCTCCTATATACGATGTTGGATTGGAGGAAAGTTCTTGTTTTTTGAACAAACCAGACCAGAAGCATGATGAGATTGCATTAGTGATTGTAACTGGAATATTTACGAAAGCTTATATGTGTAATCAGCATTGTTGGATGGCTGAAGACCCAGATGAATAATCTAGATTATAACCAACTACAATTCTGCAGAGGTCTGCTAATTTGATATGCATTGAAAATAATTAAATGAAATGCTATAATCTGCAGGTTTCAGAGGTTAGTTCACGTATAAGTAGAGTTGGCACTCTTGGACTAGGGAAAGCAGTGGAGGTCCTGGACACACTAGGGAGTAGCATGACAAATTTAAACCCTAACATTTTTGCTTCTAGTGTAGCAACCAAGGGCAATGAACTTGGAATTTTAGCTTTTGAGGTAGCAAACACAGTTGTCAAGGGTTCCAACCTTATGCAATCTCTTTCTATACGAAGTGTAAGTTATTTGAAAGAAGAGGTGCTTCCTTCAGAAGGCGTGCAAAATCTGATATCAAAAGATATGGATGAACTTTTGAGGATCGTTGCAGCTGACAAGAGGTGAGTGCCTTACAGATTAGCATCATAATGCATCTATAGGCAAGCTCTCTTCATATTTGTCTTTTTTCTGTAACAGTATCTTGAAGTCTTCATTTACTTGTTTTGCAGAGAAGAGCTGAAAGTATTTTCAGGAGAAGTGGTTCGTTTTGGAAATCGATGTAAAGATTCTCAATGGCACAACTTGGACCGTTATTTTGAGAAGTAATATATATAACACGGTACCTTGTTTGTCCATTATATTTACAATATACTTCTATAGTATTGATTACTGATTGAAATTCTTTATTTAATTTCTAGAATTAGCAGAGTACAAACTCCTCGTAAGGGATTGCGGGAGGAGGCAGAATCCATAATAGAACTTTTAACGATTCTGGTTCAGTATACAGCTGTGAGTACAGTATTCTTTCTTGCTATGATTTGGAGAACTTTAATTGGTGGATGGATGGCATCTTTAGCACTTTAATATGGTTGTGCCCAAAAAACTATTCTTGACATTTACGATATTCTGCAGCTTTACATTATTTTTTTATTTATTTGCCTTCCTGATGTAATGATTTATGCTTTGCATAACTGGAGTATTGTGATAAGTTGTGTAAACGTATGCTGTTACATCATGTGCTTTGGTTTCAAAGAATGATAACATAAATGTTCTTGGGTTTGCAGGAGCTATACCATGAATTGCAAATTTTGGATAAAATGGAACAAGAATATCAACAGAGGGAGGATGCTACAGCTTCTAATCAGAAAGGTTATTTTTTAACTTCTATATGGCTATCTGAGAGCTGCTCTTGAATAAAAAATGCAGCCATTCGAGCTTCATAAAAGAGTGTGATGTGACTGTGAATTACATTTTAGTTACTAAACAGTATGCCACTCCTTTTTCCAAAAACTAATGAGAAATGATGTTATTGACTGAACATATCACCTTTGTTGCTGAAATTGACTGGGCCTGAACACAAAGTGAAACAAACTAAAAGACATATAATGTAAATACATCTAGGTGAGATGAAGAAAGCTACATTCTTTGAATGGATTTTTATAAATGATAGGATATGGTGCTTTATCTATGCTTTCATCATCACAATATTGATATATATAATATACAAAAAAGAGGCCACTTTCTTTATTTTTTAATCTGGGTACTGATTTTCACAGTGCTGCAATGTTGTGAGTTTGTGCTTATATGATGGTAACATTTAATTTTGTTTGTTATATTTTACATATGACTAATCCTAAAGGTATATAGAGGCCATTTGTTAAGTTGCAGTTACTAGAAATTGAAAATATCTGTGTTGAATAGTTTTAGGATTCAGAAAGTCGAGGTGATTGACATGATTGTAGTTGAGAATTCTGATAATGTATCAATTGCTAATTAATGTACTAACCCGCACCCAGTGCCCTGGGGCACTTGTTGGTGAGGTACTAATTAAAGTTTGTGTCTTTGCAGGAGAAAGCCCCACAATGTTAAGGACAGAAATAAGAAACCAAAGAAAACGAATACAAAACGTAAAGAAGAAATCACTCTGGTCTAGAAGTTTGGAAGAGGTAGCATTACTGATTGTTTTGCTTCTTTCTGTTGATACATAATTGTGATTATGATTTTGATTTATGGCAACAAATATCATTGATTATCTACCAAGGTTGTTGATAAAGTAAATAGAATCTCAATAATTGGAATACTTCTTGTAGTGACCTAAGTATCTTATGCAGGTTATGGAGAAGTTTGTAGATATTGTCCATTTCTTAATCCTCGAGATAGGCAACGCATATGGTAGCTTCGGTATGTGTTTGGCCATGGTCTTGAGCACGTCTTATTTATGCTCTCCAAGTGCATGTTTTACTTTCATTTTCTTCAAAATATGTAATTTTCACGTTCGAAAATTGCTAGTTCTGGTGTTATCACATTTTGGTTTCAGTTTCAACTCAAAATTACAGGGAAAGTTACCAAACCAAAACATCAAGTCGCAAAGAAATTATTTGAAGTGTATGCTTCTGCAGTTTTCCTTGTCAATGTCAACTTTCCCTGTGATTTCATCACAGAAGTCATTCTAATTTTCCTTGTGATTTCTGTTTTGAATATGAACGCTAAATTTATAATTTTTTTCAATTAAAATTAATCTTTTATCATTCAAAAATTTCTTATGGATGCACTTGTATATTCCGTGTAATAAGTTTTCACCATTAACCAATGAACATGTACTACCATTTGGTATCATTTTCTTTTCTTTTCTTTTCTTTTTTTCAATACTTTGAAACCATTCTGAATAAGAAAAAAGAACATTATACGTGGAGTTCAAACTTGGCAATGGAAAGTAGAAAAGTTTTTCTTGCAACTACTGGCCCACAGATTTTCCTTGGGATTTATGCTCTGCATATTTGACTTTCTATCCTTTACTCGAAGGAGTTCTTGCATAAATTGATTTCATTTATTATAATATTTGATGGCATTTAGTTGTATACTGCAGATGATTCCATAAAAGATAAAGAATCTGTGAGCAATCCTGCAAGATTGGGACCTGCTGGTCTTTCTTTACATTATGCAAATGTAGTTATGCAAATTGATAGCCTTGTAAGTGCCATCTATGTTCATCATGTTAAATCTCATTCCGCATTTTGTCTATCCACTATTCTTCAAAGTTAGTAATTATTAGTCTTACAATTTGTAATCAAGATTGGTTGCTATGTGACATTATTTCACATATCTGATGGGCTTCTAATATAGCAAGAACAGTCTTACTCTTAAAGGAAAGCGAAAGAGAATCAGAAAGGTTGTGGGAAGAAAAATCTTGAATGAGTTGAACTATTTTTCCATAATTTCTGCACCTAAAAGCATGGACGAGCTATCTTATTTTCCATATGTACTGCACTACATGCATAAAATGACTCTGATGGAGTCCCTTACATGCTGCACTAGATTTCAAAGTTTTCATCTTGTAAAATTACATGTTTCGCCTGCAATTCACCTAACTGCAACCGATATTACTTTTGGATGCATGTACGTGCACAACCTTGCATTCATGTATCATGCAGTTACCATGTAAGAATGAAAAGAGTTATTAACAACTTCATAACAGAACCTTAGAAATGAAAATAGATATGTGTGTGTCTGTGTGCGTGTGCACCATTGCATGGGTGGTTGTTTATTTTAGAATTCTGACCTAGCCAGTGCATACTCGAAGAAACGATGATTACCTGGTTTATGGCCTTTTGAATAGGACCATGAACTGCTAAATTGGGGTCTTAAGAGGGCTAGTCTCGATTCAGTTACAATGCATTAACTTCAAACACTTGAACACTGAGCTGCTCTATTTTGCATTACAAGTAAAACGAATAGCCCTCATGCTTCATAAATTTCTAGCTCATTTTCTATTCACAGACAGCTTCAAGGGCCACAACCCTATTAAATGCAAGGCACACCCTCATGTTTTGCTCTGAACCAGACTAAGTTGACAGCTTACAGTGCCCCTGCTAAGCTGAATGACTTGGAACATGATTTGAAGATTTCACACCCGCATTTCCTACTGTTTATCATCTTTGCTTGTTGTTTAGTTTCCCTGCCTTAATCGCACTTTTTTAGTTCACCTGCGTTAAAAAAATTGAGCTCCCTGCTTTCTTACGATCTCTCCATTCATGCATGTACTTGTGTTCTTAGAATCTTGCTTCAAGGCCTTTCTAATTATAGATTCTCAGGTGGCACGATCAAGCTCCATGCCTTCAAGTAGTAAGGATGCATTGTACCAGAACTTGCTGCCTGGTGTAAAATCAGCTCTGCGTTCCAAATTGCAATCATTTCATGTCAAAGATGAGGTATTACTTTTCCCCTTGGTTTTTATTTTCTTAGCCATGCAGATGCTCCAGTTGTCTACATCAGTTGTGATTTGCCTCTCCAGCTTACCATTACGGAAATTAAAGATGAGATGGAGAAGACATTGCAGTGGCTGGTTCCAATGTCCATTAATACAGCCAAGTATGCAATGCCATTATTTTCCCTCCCTAAAAACAGAAAATTTCTCCTGCTTTATATCCTTAATTTTGCTGTGTGTCTCGCTGCCTAATCATTATCATCGTTTCATTTTGCATTTTACTGATCTAAAACAGAGCCCATCATGGTTTTGGTTGGGTTGGAGAGTGGGCAAGTATCGGGTGAGTCCTTAGGTTTCTACCAATTGTTTCTCAGTTTTTCCAATTTATTTTGTTAATACGAGCAAGCAGAGTGAACTAAGATATGGTCGTTTGCATACAGGTCCGAGCCCAATAGAAAGTCTGCTGCAGCAGCAGCTGACATAATCCGGATTGAAACACTCCACCACGCCGACAAGGAGAAAACAGAAGCCTATATTCTTGAACAGGTATTGTGGCTTCACCATCTTGTCAGCAAAACCAAGAGTGTTTCTGGTGGTGGTAGCACACTGGGTCAGAAGTCGAATCAGAAGCAAAAACAAGAGTTGGCCAATGCACCCGAGTTGCCTGACACAATTATAATGTCAGATGCGCCATCACTAATTACTAATGACCAAACAATTTTGCTGGAAGATAGTGAGAAAAAACAGATACCAGAAAACAGGAAGAGCCAGGACTTCGACTCGGTGGTTACCCAGTTGAGAGATGATAGGCTGAGTAAGAGCAACAGTCATTCCCCTCCGAGGGAAAATGAAGGCTTAGCTACTGTAAATCGTGTTCCCTCTGTGCTTCCCATAACTGATGTTAGTATTGACAAGGAGAACGAATCGGATACCATTGACAGAGTCAATGTGCTCAGATACTAAGGAAAGCATGGACTTGTTACTGCTAAGTGGCCGTTCGGTGTACCCTTAGTTTCCATTGATAAAAAACGCAGGTTGCACTACAGGTGCAACCTTGCAGTTCATCATCGTTTTTAGGGTTCACAACGAGAAACCATTGAATGTTAATAGTAAAGTTGACGTGCTCAGACAACTGATAGAACGATATACATTATATGCAAGTGACAAGAAATTTAAGTAATATGTAGACAGAGAAGGCCTTCCCATGTATTTACTGTATGTAATCTTTGTAATTAGAGTTGGCATAGGCTTGGGGCCAGAAAGAACAGTTTTTGTGCATCATTAAATTTTTTCAACCAAGATTTTGCTACAATATCAATCCCAAAATCTAGGATGATAGGCAATCATATATTGTAAATTATAATATATAGTGCAAATTTTTGACATAATACACCCATCCCTGACATTAAACAAAATTTTCTCCCAAATAGTCTGCTAACAAAAAGGATGACCAAGTTGCTTAAAGCAGTTTCAGTCTCAAAATCCATCAGAGAGATATGACCAAGCTTGGGTATTTTCCAGTTTAAGTGCTGGGTGATTTCAACACCCCTACACCAGCCCGCACCCCTGCATGATCCATCATATTGGTCTGTATCGTTTCTGAAACATCTGTGGAGAATTTTTGCACTCGACCATCTGTTGAATGACCTTTGGCGACTGTTGTAACAATCGTTCCTGCTCAGACGGTTTCTTAAGCAGTTCTAGTTCATCTAAATATTCATACAACGTTTGACACCAATAAAAGGTTAAGGTAACAATCATTCATTGATATAGTTAATAACTTGTGAAAAATGCATAACGTTACATGTACACTTACGATGGTGAACGGATGACAATGATGACAAATAAAAGAAAAAATCAGTACCAAGTAAAATTAAGAAAGGTATAATTCAGCTAAAGCTAGACATATTGTATCCCCATCATACCAATACGACAGATTTGATTGCCATGTATGGTGCAAAAAAAGAATATTGCGGGTGCATTGCAGAGCCAAGAACTTAGTTTTAGGCTTTAAAGAGGGTGAGTGTACTTCCAATATAATCTCAAGGAAGTTTATGCAAGAGGTTCAAGAAAGAAAATTTGAAGATGATGGAATATGTTACCAAAACCAACACTTTTATTAAATAGCATATACCATGAAAGGATATTCTCTTCTCCATCCCTTCTCATTCGCTAAATCAATGCGTTTTTGTAACCTTGCCAGCTCTTTCTCAATCCACTGCAGCAAAAAGTGTCCCATTCATAACTAATGAAATGAGAAATTTTGATAGCAAGCAATATGAAAGTTTGTTGAACTTTTTCAGGATGCAAAGGGTAAGAAAAACATTATTAAGAGGTATAGCATCAAGTCTGAATACATACATGTTTTGTTATATCCACATGCAGCTGTTTTGCCTTCTGTTCAAGCTCCTCCTGTCAAGAAAGGCATCCCCATCAATTATTGCCGTAACCTATTACTTTACCCATATTAGGGGGAAAAAGAAAGGCAGATTAAGTTGGCAAATTGTTTGACCTATGGTAAATATTCCGTTATCATACAGCCAGAAATATAACAGAAAACAGCTTCCATTTCCTAGCTAAACAGTTCCTCAAAGGATTAACTCTACATTTTCGAAAACAGGTAAAAGTTGAATTCCCCTTCTTTAATTATAGGTTTCGAGTGATTCTTTTCTTATCTACAAAACTAGCAACTTGAACTCCGATAATGATGATTACTCTGAAGTCCTTAATATTAAAGTCTTAAAATTTCTTGAGATAATCAAAATATATTCGAAATAGTAGAATGCCAAGGAAAAAGCAACATGAGTGAGTGATACGAAATGCTGCACCTCAAGAGAAAAAGATAAACTAATCTTTGAAAAATCTTACAATAGTAGGTTTCGGATGTAACCCTCCTTCCACATTTTGTCTCAAATCCTCAATTTCATCCTGCAAATGACACATTAGACAAGAATGTGCCGAATACATCAATAAACAGCTCAACCACTATGTGAAGATAATTCATGCAAAGCCCTATTATGCTATGAGTAATGGGAAATGGTAACTTAATTGAGAGATACTGTCATCAGAACTGGCATTTCTCAGAATTGCTTAGTACGAGGAAAGAACAACAATGTTGCAAAGGGATAGGTAAATAGAGTACAAATAAAAATGATAAGAAAAAAATGGTAGAATAGTGAATTATCCATTTCCCATGATAAGCACGGAAGACTTGGGTAATTATTGACAATACTGTTTCATTTAGATGAAACCTTCAAAACCTATATTAATTCGCAGAATAAAACATATCATTATTTCTATACAAAAGCTTCGATAGCAGTTACCTCAGTTAAGTCCAAATCTGAAAGTATTGAAAAGCAAACATCCATTGGCATACTGGAAACTCTTAGAAGAATTTCACTCTTATTCTCTCCAATTACCGAGGATTGCTTTATACCTGAGATAAAAACGAGAAATAAAATAATAAAATGTGAATAACCTCTGAAATACAGAACATATGTTTAGGCACAAAAATGAGCTACATTGTGTGAAATTTACCACAAATTACCTAATCATGTTTCCACTTTATGCAAACAGGAATAAAAACATAAATGAAAAGATTTTGGTTTTGCAGAACTGAAAATAAGCTGCCACCCCCTTCATGCATTAATAATAATTGAATGCTATGGTTGGTCCAGATACAGTGACCTACCTGTAACTTGTGAGAGCTGGTAAGAATTTCTAGCACTGGGGTCTCTGGAGTCATTTTTTACTTTCACAAAGCTTCCCACTATCTTACCTTCAAAACTTTCAGGCTCCTTCGACAGTTCCTCCACTAAGCTTTTCCTCAAGTAGACAAGTTTGATATTCTCAGTAACTATAGCTGCAAAACCACTGTCATAGAGTCTAGGAACTGCTTCTATTTCTTCAGACTTCGTTCGAGAACCCATTGTGTTCTGTCTCTTGAATGTTATAGTGGATTTTTCACTTTTGTCTTGCAAACTTATTTCGACTCCATCTATATTTTCATCATCCTCTGACTGTGAATCAATTAAGTTTGCAGTAAAATGATATTCCAGAAGATTAATTATGGCATTTTTATACATAGATTTCCTTCTAAAAATTGAATAGAGCTTTTCATCACAAATAACTTTCTTTTTCTTTACGGGATCAAGAAGTTCCTTTTCTTGAATGTATGCACAAATGATTGTATTAACTTCATATTGTGATAGCTCTTTTGTTGTATCTTTTCCAAGAAATGTAAGAAACTCAATAAGCTGTTTTGATCCCCAACCATCAAATTCAATTGGCTTTGACCCCTTCCTTTTTCCTCTTGTTTTGTAGGCTTCGGTAATTTCCAGATCATTATCATATATCACCAAGTCATCATCATTTTTGCTCTTCCCAAATTTAGTTGACTTGAAGCTGCGTTTGGAATGCTTTCTCAACCCAAGCTCTGCCAAACTGACATCATCCCATGTCAAGCCTTCTGCTTCCTTTATGATTTCCCAATATTCCAGGAACAGGCATTCATACGTATCTCGATCTGTCAAGTCTATTTCACCCTGCAAATTGATATACATACAAAATACAGCCACAGTGGAACAATCATCACCATAACTTTGTTCTCACATCCAAAAAAGAGCAGAGTTTATCAATAAATTGAAAGAAAGCATGGATGCCCAACCGTTGAGAATTCATAGATGAATCTAAGTTTCTATTTCAATCTGACTCATTGTTTAAATGGCTAAAATCCTCTTCATTTGTTGAAAAACTTCCAAGTCCTTTCCATTGGTATCCCTACTCTTCAACAATGACCTAGGAGTCAGATTCTTGCTAATCTACTAAAATGCAGATCCATGGTGCTAAAAAACCAGGAAAATTCAAGAAACATATCCCTGCAAGATAAATAAGTCAACTTTCTTCCCTTCTTCATTCTTTAATTAAAATATATTATGTTTACCAAACGATTAACTAAAAGTTTTGGCAGACAAAATGACCTGCCTAAGTATTCAATGTGATACGCTTATTGCATTTTCTTTCCAGGTGTTTGCAGCCAAACTCTCCAGTCTGTCACAAGCCAGCCCAAAACTTGCTATAATGTATTTATTGGGTCCTTCTGAAATGCAGTATGCAGACAAGAACTAGTACAGAATGCACACTTGCATGTTGCTATAAAAAAATGACACACAAGGTGATATGCTTACCCCATCAGCATCCACATCATCTTTATCTTCTACACAATGTACATACTCTAAACATTCTTCACATAATCCTTTATTCCCACTAACAGATAAAAACTTAGCAGCACTGATGCAGCGACTGCATACAGCTTTAGGACAGCAGTAGCAATATAATTTGGGGGCCTTATGACATTTGGTACAAGCATGCCGAGCTGAAACATCAAAATTTTTTATATATGCTACATAAGTTTTTCTGTCATATTCTTTACAAAGAAAGTTGAGAAAAAGGAAACCTAATACATTAAGATATTTCAAAGTAGCATGGCTTAGACAGTGTAATCTACCTCATGCATACTGTAACTGCACTTGCTTAGAAATATTTGAATAGAAGACATGATTTCAAGTTAGATTATCATCACATATAACTTTTAGTGACTTACCACAAGTCCATTGCTGACCAGTTCCCGGAGAGGAATCACCCTTTTTCACACACTCTGAATGGTAAACCTTTAGACAATCACTAGAAAGAGGACAAAAGTTAGAAAGGCAACAATGACATTGACAATTTTAATTTAAGAGGTGCATGGAAGTATCTGTCGCACATACTTCAGAGGAAAGTCAAGAAATGAGTGCAGTTTCAATGCACGATTACCACAATCAGATTATAGCCGTCCCCATAAAGTATTCACGGACATTAATTAAATCATGATTTATGGACAAGTGTATATAACAGCAAAGCTTTCTGCAGTATGTACTCATTATAATAATATATGGCAGGTTTTCTCGATTCTCATCATTAGAGTTATCTATTTGACTGTCAGAAAACAAGGACGACAACGTTAATTGAAAACCGCTCAACTATCTCAATGTATTAAGCACCACCATGCTTCATAACAGTACACTATCCAAGTGACTAACTTTCCATTTAGGAACATCAGTATTTTCTTTCTTTTATTTTCCTTGTTGCAGAGAGGCTCAACTTTCATAAAGTAATGAACCTATTACTCCTACCAAAGCTAGCAACATTCATACTGTAAATAGATTGAGCCAAACAGAGAAATTCACCATGATAATAAACATAAGGCAATGCAACATGATCACATGTTATTGTGTTGATGTTTTTGAAAAAAACAATCAGTATTCCCCTTTCTAGATAGAAGAAAACACAACTTTCTTAGTCATCCATACCTTCAAATTTTAGGCATTCTCCATAGCTGAATCTATCTGACATTGAGTTCAGAAAAAAGAGATTGTGCACAAATAAAAATTACAGGTACAACATTGCTTGCCAGTGATTGCATTTTCCGCGAGTGATAGATTTAAAAATGATCAATGATGATCATAATTGAATGCTAAACATAAACTATCAAAAGAATAAGATCACAAGATATTGGTTCTTAAGCAATTAAATCCTAGTACTTTCTATTATTTTAATGTTTTACAAGTACAAGGTTTTCATCCACTAACCATATCTAAGCTTTAATTCAAAGGAAGTGCTCAAGAAAACACTTATGACATACAAAATGCCAACTTTTATTGAGCACAAAAATGAAACAAGATCATCAAATTCAAACAACAAGGACCTCTTTTTCCTACTTTCCATCAACTTACCAATTAATACCAAAATCACGATTTCACAAGCTCCTCAGCCTATCAATACTGAAATCAAGAACTTCCATATTCAAAAGAAAAAATAGACTTTCGTAGGTAAAAAAATTTATTTCCCAAAGGCCAAGATACTGCCGATCTTGGCTTTTCCACGGGCATTCAGTGGATGTGAAATTCAAAAACAAAATCACAGAAAACTCTAAATTCTTGAAAAAGGCATTGAAGAATCTGCCATGTTCAAGGTGACAATCTAACAATGTACATAATACAGTGCCTTGAAAATCATTAAAAATCAAGATATAACAAGAAAATGGATTGTTTCAACTTGGGAAAGCAAAAGCAAATATTACTACAATCCTTGTATGTTATAGCAGCATACATGAGGCAAGTTCAGTCCACCAGACAGGAACTCACCAAGACAAAACTACCCTTTGACCCCCAAAAGACGGAAACTAGCACTCCAATCTCCAGGCATGCAAAATATCTCAGTCATCAATAGCAAAAGAAGAAAAAAGAAGAACCCAACAAGACAGTGACTTTGAACAGTAAAGATTGAACTTGAAAGTCAGAAAATAGAAGAAAAAAAAATCATACTCAAAGTCACAGAGAATCAACTCTCCCCCATCCTTGCAAACAAAACACCAGTCTTCGCAGTCTCTTTCTTTAACTATCTCCTGCTTTTTGTCCTTCGTTACCTTCTTCATTGTACAGTATTCACACAATGGTTGATGATCACTTTAGCCACTTACCCCTGCCTCTCTTTTCGCTCTCGAAGAACCCAAAAGGACACCTCCAAACAAACATAAAAAAGGAAAGCAAAAATACTTGCACGATATTCGAGAAGCAAAAAGCCACCACAGTTCTTGAAACCAAAGTGGTAGTTGGTGGTTGTTTTTTAAGTTTTTTCTTATTTTGTAGCAATTATGACATGACATGGGTGATTCGAAATAAAAAGGATAAAAATAATGAAAATAAAGAATATATGTTTTTTTTATATTTTTATTTTGAAAATATATAAATTTATTCTAAGATTATAATAAATATGGATTTATTTTATATCTCTTTCTGTTTTATTTTTTTTTAATTTTGAAATACTAAAAAAAAAAAAAAACAACTTAAATGTACTTACTATACAGGCATTCTTGACATACCCTTGTTTTTATATAGTTATTAATATTTGAACTTGTTCGATTGAAAGAATTTACTGGCCATAAAACGATTAGGCGAAGATAGTCATAGCTTTTTATCAAGCAATTTTTTCATATACATTAATTAATAAACCACAATTTAGTGTCATAAGTTTTAGGTTATATAATAATAATAAAAAAAAAATACTTATTTGATTTATAATAATTAAATAAATTAAAATTATTAATATTATGATTTGTTTCATTAAAAAACAATATTTAGTGAATAGCAGAATGTCATGTCCGATCAAAGACGGATTTAAGAGGAGGCAAGCATGCCCAGGCCTGCAAGACATTTCAATTATTTTTATTACTTAATGATTAAGTGCAAGAAGGTGTAATATTTTATTTATTTAAATAAATGGGCCCTTTTAATAGTAAATATATTTATTATCCTTTACTTTAAAGCTATTTATTCTATGCTACCTACTTCAAAAGACAAAAAAAAAGATATAATTATAAATAATGTTTTAGATTGAATAAACTTTGTTGTCTTCTTTCCCTACAGCCTTAATATAAAAGGTATAAAACAAAAATAAGAATACAAGTCCCAAGTAGATAAATTAAAATAGAGCCACCAATTAATTCATTTTTCATCAAACAAAACAAGATAATTGGGACATAAGTAACCGAAACTTAAAATTTGTTTTTATTTTATTTTGAGATATTTGTTAAGAATTTGATAAGGTTTTTTCATAATTCTACTATTTTTGCTTCTTTTTTTTTTTTTTTTGCTTAGATCTACTAGTTCTGCCAATTTTTTTTTTTTTTGAATTCTTGTTATAGTAATTTTTTTCTAATTAATTAGATATATTTTATTGGTTTGTTTTGATTATACTTGGATTTTTTTTATATTTTGTTTTTAGCAGAGCTACCAAAATTATCAATTTTTTTCTCACGATATATGTTTTGATTTTAGGTTGAACCATGAAAAAATAAGAAGAATTTATTCTTTTTTTCAAAAAAAAAGAGAAAAAAATATTAATAACTTACAACTTAATGAACCAACTCCAATATGTAATGTTGAAGTTATGGTTAAGCAACTCTAATGTGCTTCAATTTACAAAGAACATGCATTGATACGCAGCCTCTTACTAGAATCAACATTACTTTAATTAGAGATCCAAGCAATCGTTCTCAAATTTGAAAATACCTGGTTAATCAATAAGATGACATTCAAACGGCATACATTAATTTGAGACCATATCAGCCTTTGATGTTTGAATATCTACTAACTAGTGAAAAAAATCATCGTCGATTTCAGTCTTATTGGTTCAAAAATTATCTGTGGGTTGAATATTCAGAGAAAAGTACTGCATTTTGTTTTCCTTGCTATTTATTTCCAACTAAACCATTTGGAAAGCCAGGATCAAATACATTTATTGTTAAAGGATTCAATTATTGAAAGAAAGTTATGATAGGGAACGGTGTGGTTTTTTGACTCACATGGAAAAAAGTTCAAATTCAGCTTATAGATTTGCTACCAGGTGCTTGGAAAATTTTAAAAATCAATCATGTCATTTTGAGAAGGTAGTTAAAAGGCAAACTACTCAAGAAAATCTAAATAATCGATTGCGTATTAAAGCTTCAATAGATATTGTTCATTAGCTCACATTTTAAGCATGTGCTTTTAAAGGGCATGATAAACGTTTAGAATAAAAAAACTAAGGTAATTTTCTTGAAATGGTGGAAATGTTAGCATCATGTATGAATAAATAGGTGTTCTTGTTTTGGATAATGATCCACAAAATGCTAAATGCACCTTATATCAAATTCAAAAAGAAATCTTGCATGTCTTTGCTAGAAATGTTTAGTCTCAATTCGTCATGAGATTGGTGATGCAAGATTTTGTTTAATTATTGATAAAGCTTAAGATGAATCCGGAAGAGAGTAAATGACCCTTGTTATTAGGTTTGTTGATAGAAGTGGATTTATACGATAACGATTTTTGGATATAGTTCATGTCAAAGATACAACTGCTTTGACTTTTAAGGAAGATATTTCTTTTGTTTTATCTCATCACAATCTTGATGTTCAAAATATTAGGGGTCAGGGGTATGATGGTGCTAGTAATATGCGTGTAGAGTGGAATGGTTTACAAGCTTTATTCATTAATGATTGCCTTTATACATATTATATACATTGCTTAGCTCATCAATTACAATGGGCTCTTATTACTACAACTAGAGAAATATCTGATGTTCACACTTTCTTTCAGAATTTGATTTTTATTATTAACATTGTTAGTGCTCTTTGTAAGCATATTGATGAATTATGAGTTTTTCAAGCAGCTACAATTGAACATTTAGTTGATATTGGTGAGATTGAAATGGATAAAAGAGTTAATCAAGTAGGTGGTTTACAATGACCTGGAAATAGTAGATGGAGTTTGCATTTCAAATCAATTTGCAGTTTGATAAAAATATATGGGGCAACTTGCTTGGTTCTTAAGAACATACTTTAGATGGATCTACTTATTCTCAATGTAATGATGTCGTTTTTTCATTTAAGTTGCTAAAGTCATTTGATTTTGTATCCATCTTACATATAATGAAGAATGTTATGGGAATTACTGATGTGCTTTGTAAAGCTCTGCAACAAAGATCTCAAGACATTTTAAATGTTATGCATCTAGTGACTACCACAAAGACTTTAATTCAGAAGTTCAGAGATAATGGTTGGAAAACTCTTTTAGAAAAAGTAACATCATTTTGTAAGCATTAAGACATTGAAGTTTCTGATATGAATGCTAATTTTTCTAATGTAGAATGATCTCGCTGTAACAAAAAAATAAATCAATAGTAGTTGAACATCACTACCGAGTTGATATATTTACAGCTATCATTGATCAACAATTGCAATAATTAAATAATAGATTCAATGAGTAGACGATCGAGCTTCTTAAGTTGAGCACAACTTTAAATCCTAAAAATAGTTATAAATTATTCAATGTTGAAGATATATACTTATTTGTTGACAAATTTTATCTTGAAGATTTTTCTGACCAAGAAAAAAATTCATTTGCGACTTTAGTTGCAACATTATGAGTTTGATGTACCAAATCATTCAAAGTTAAAGAACATGTCATCGATTGTTTATTTATATCAATGATTGGTTGAAGCAAAAAAATCAATAATTTATCCGCTCGTTAGCAGGTTGATTCGACTTATTTTAACTCTTCCTGTTTCAACAACAACTACTGAATGAACTTTTTCAGCGATAAAAATTATATTAAAACAAGACTTTGCAATCAGATGGAGGATGATTTTCTTGCAAATTATTTGATTGTCTATATATATATATAAAAAAAATTATTGAAAGATTCACAATTGATTTGATAATCAATGATTTCTATTTTATGAAAGAACGACGAGCAAAACTAAAATAAATATGTAAGAATCATTCTTTATTATTTTTTACTTTATTTCAAAGTTTATCAAACATAAATAATGTTTCGCTTTAGCTAATGTTTCTTATATACTTTGTATGTTTATATTTGATAGGTATAAAGACCAACAAAATTAAAGTAATAGATACATTATAAAGATGAAATTAACTTTATCGCTTTGACTCAATTTGGTATTGCTCCAAACCTCTTACCTTATATAAATATCATTATATGTTTGTAGTAAATTATTTGAATAAAACTAAATCATGCAATTTTTTTTACAACTCATGTATAATAAATTTAAAAAATATTATATCTTGTTGTATTAATTTTGGCCCCCGTAACAAATAATCCTAGCTCCACCCTTGTATTTAACCATAATAAAGTAGTAAAGTCCAACAATGAGGGCTTTTCTAATAATTACTAGTTATATAACCAACATTGTAATTTTTTAAAAAAATATTAAGTATGAAGATTATTTTATATGTTTTTTTATATAAAAAAATCAAAGTATAAATTAAAACATTTATGTGAATATCTAATTAAATAAATTGATAATTATTTATGTAAATAAATGGGAAAAAAAATAGTTAACAAAAATCAAAAGAGAAATTGATAAAAAAAAATTAAAAGATGAATGCAGATCAATATATTCAATAATACAAAATGAGACATTCAACCAATTATGTTTACTGAACTTGATTATTTAAATCAATAAAAGATAAATCTATAACCTAAAAAACTCATGACGTAAAAGATAAATATAAATAAAACTGACCGAATAAACCCACACTCTAAAAAAATATCATGTAAGGTCGAACACATCATTAATATTATTTAAAAATAAATATTTTTTTTATTTTGAAAAATAAATTTCTTTTTTTTTAAAAATAAAATAAATGAATTACAATAATAAATTTAAAAATCAAACACAAATAACACAATTAAAAAAAAACATATATTAAAAAAAAAATGCAAAACCAATGACCTAAACCATGAGATCGGGATAAACTCATAAAAAAGAAATTGAAAATAATCACAAAATCAATATTTTTTTAAAAAAATAATTAATGCAAAATGATAAGATCATACGACATTGAATCCCCAACAAATCAAATGTAAAAAGATAAAACAAGAAAAAATAAGGGTGAAAAATAGATAAAGCTTATCATGGAATAACTTAATATGTATACTAAATTTACTTCCATATACCATGAATTTGACCTAATTGCATACCCTGATCCCAAATCTCGGACCGCAACCCAAACGTTTGGATATTTTAAGAGATTAATGAGGCCAAGAAAAATTGACTAGGGAATAATTGACTTTGTCTCCGCAGAACATGGTTTATTTCGTATTAGAAGCTTCTCTAAAGACAGATGCTAATAGTCTTCTGATAGATATATATCAGAAGCATCTCACCGGGTTAATTTGGATATTTTACAAGCAACAACACCAAAAACAGTGTTAATCATTATCTTAATCCAATCCAATTGCAAGAAAAAGCATCGCAAAGTTTAATTAGTGGGATTCTCATTCTCGTCCGCCACCAACACACCACTAGTCCCTCTCATATTCTCTGTTATTGGCCTTTCAAGAATTCCATATTTTTTCATATCAAAATGCTTTGTGGGTCCATTGCATTAATCACCATTTATTCCTTATGATCATCATGATAGTGGCTGTGTTCAGCTTCTTCGTTTTCTTCTTTTGCCACCACCTTTTTTTCAGTCTTCTGCATTTTCCATGACTGAGGTTAATAGTGGTATGTTTCTTTTCATTCCTTCTTGATTTATCTGTCTGCCTGTCTGTTATGTACATTTGTCGTGTGAGTTTCTTGCAACTGTTACATTCCAAGCAAGAGATTGATTTTTTGTGTAATTCTTTCTTGGTTGTTGTCAATTTCATAGCTTCTCTCTTTTGTTCTTCAGGCTATAGTATATATTTTATTTTTTGTATGTCCGCGTGGGGGATCACTGGCTGGTTGAGTTTATTACTGATGCTGAGAGATGGTAGCTAGGTTCTGTAGTTGACGATCATTTTGTTGAAAGATTATGAATTTGAAGTCCTAATCTGCTGTTTTTCACTACTAAGAGAAAACATAAAGAAGAATTGCTTGTTCTATGATCAAGCCAAGTAGCTTTGTACAAAGAAATTGGGACAGAAAAGTTGAACGAACCTTGACCATTAACCATCTATGGTCCTGCAAAGTTTGTGGTGGGAAAATAATACTTGTCTCTTTGTTGTGAAAGTAACACATCATGTATTCTTATAGGGAAACTTCCTTAAACGGCAAGAAAGAAAGAATAAAATGAAAAAAAGATAAGAAAAAACAAAATCTATCTTGTTTCATTTGGGTGTGTGGTGGGTATAAGTAGATTTCTAGCTTCCATTTTCCCATCAGATGCTTTTTTTGTGGAAGATGAGGATCATGGGAATATTTTTTTGTCAGAATTATGTATGAAATTTCTTTATGGGATGTGAAGAAGCTTAGATTGAACTTGTTCTGACCACCTGATAGAATGTTTTTCTTTTTTGGTTTGCTCTCCTTTTCCTTCTTTCACCATCTTAGGCCGTATTAGGGTAGCATAATTGAGTCTCCTAGAGTCTAGATGCAAGCATAAAGGAAACTTGCATACAAAAAAGTTAAACCTAAAGTGCATGATCTTAAGAAAGAAGGATATATTTTGTTAGTGAAATCAATAGTGAATGCTTTGGTCTATTACTTTAAATGAGGAGTAATGGTCAAATTAGAGCATCCACTTAATTTTGTTTTTTAAACTGATAAAACTTTGCTTTATTAGAGCATCCAAGTGGTGGCAAGAGGTCTGCTGCTGAATCCTTCGGCTACAACAAATTCGGATACATGTTTGGAGTGTTCTCCATCAGGAATCCTCTGAAACTAGTTATCAACTGTCTTGTTCTGCTCAATTTTTTACAAATCATTAATTCATCCAAGGAACCTGACACTGAAGGTATGGTGTTATCTACAATTTGCTTTACAAGATATAAGGCTTGGAGATAGTTTGAAACTTCAGGCCTGAAAATGTATCCTGGCCTCAAAAAGTGGATCATTGGCATTTGAAAAATCATGGGAGTCTCTAAGAGTTTTCATTTCTTTTCTTTAAGCTTGGGAGTCTCTAAAAGTTTTCATTTCTTTTCTTTTAGCTTTGTTCTCCCTCTGTAGTATCATTCCTTGGAAATAGTTTTACTGATTTCAGGCTCAATGTAAATCCATGAATTAATATCTTGGTGGAAGTATGGTAGTCTTGAAAGAAAACATCACATTTAAACTCTGTTCAGACATTTCTCAGAATGTTTTGATTTTGAAAATTATCAGGACCCAATTATTATGATTTTGATCTTGAGGGAAAGAAGAAAACAATTTCTGTCATCATTTAGCATGTTTCTATTGTTGCTCGAGAGCAGAAAGGCAAGCTACACTTCTTAAACTCAATGGCTTTATGTCTTGGAAAACTGCTATTAATTCACTATAATTTCTTCAAATCTGGATATATTTATACAACATAAATATAAATATATCCAGAAATCTAACTTGTATAGCCAATTATGCTTATGAATGAGACAGGTACAATATATAGTTGTCTCTTCCTGTTTTCATTTTGAAAATACTATATCTATTTAAAGAAATATGGGGAGCTGCTGCCAGTCATTACCTTCTACCGAGCATCAGATATTTACTGACAAGTTTCAACTTTCTCTAATGTTCAGGTGGTGCTTTAAGAGATCTTCTACTGGCACTCAATGATTCCAATGGACACATAGATTGGGATCCTAATTTAGTGAGCCCTTGCTTTAGTTGGACTCATGTCTATTGCAAAAATGGACATGTTGTATTCCTGTAAGTGTATGTATTTGGAATACACTTCTGTTTTGCCTATTTTTGCAATACACTTCTGTTATCCAGAGGGACTGCTGCATTTTTATTTGAGTCTTCCTTGATTGACAGTGCTTTCGTCGGTAAATTTTGCAGTGCATTTACTCTGTGAACGTACTACTTTGCAGGAGCTTGAATTCACTTGGACTTTCAGGAACTCTTTCACCTGCAATCACTAAACTGAAGTTTCTGGTTTCCCTGTGAGTTTTTGGTTAGCTTGTAATTCACATGGATTTTCAGTTTTACGTTTGCAGAAGCATTCATCTAACTATCAACTGAGACAGTTTAGCCAACCCAAATGTGAACCAATCTATTTCTAATACGAATTGATGTCCCTATTGAATCTGATCTTTTCATGTGAAAGTACTGATCGCAATAATTTACCCAGTTTTCCGGGATGTAAGACCTACTGTCAACAAAACCTACCACTTCCACTGCTTAACATGAATATAAAGTTTCGGGACTAAGATCGATGCAATTGAACGGTAGAAGATGAAGTTAAAGTCGATACTAATCTAGGAGAACTATCACTTTAATGTCATATTTTTTTCTTTTTATGATCTTATTTACATACCATATTAGACTTGAAAAAAAGAAGATTACCTTTTGTGTTTCCAGGAGGTATGAGTGCTGGTGGTGAGTTATGGCCATGTTTTTTAAAACCTACCCTTCTCCATGCAGGGAATTAAGGAACAATAATCTATCAGGGTCCTTGCCTGATTATCTGGGCAGCATGGTGCAGCTAAAAAATCTGAATCTTGCCAGCAATAAATTCAGTGGTTCGATACCTGACACTTGGGGTCAGCTATCCAATTTAAAAATTTTGTAAGGATTCTTTAATGCCTCTTGAAGAGTCATATTTCCTTGCTTTCTTATTCTTATATGAATGAAGCAGCACACTTCATCTTTGTTTTAACAGTTTCTTAGAACATGGATTTGTTTTAAATTTCAGTCATTTTACTGTTTCTTCCATCAAGGAATCAACATTATGAGGTTCTACAAGGCTTTTCGGTGGTCTTGCTCTTGCGAATATCATCATTCTTAAAACAATTCTTGGTTGCTTTACATGGCTGGGTAGCCTTTTACATATTGTTTGTAGTTATATTTCTCTACCTATGGTCGTACTATGTTCAATTGCTCATGATTCCTTTTCTTTGACAGGGATGTCTCATCTAACAATTTAACAGGAAGAATACCAGAGAAACTCTTTTCAGTTGCAACATTCAAGTAAATCCCACTCGAATCTTCATCTGATTGATCATCTTTTGTTTGGATTCATTTGTCTAACCATAGCTGGTCACTTTCTTTCTCATCAACTTGGTGAAAAGAAATCTCCTAACTGTGAAAACATGGTGGAAGGAGACTAATATTGCTTAAAAGAGAACCCATCATTTAATGATAGAAATCAAGATTAATGTGTATAGTGATTCTTTGTAATTTAAGTTCTAAAACTTTTATCATCTTTTAATGGTAGGCACATAGTTATCAGGCTTGGTTTGCTCGACATTAATTGTTATGTATCTTCAGTTTTACAGGGACTAATATTGCTTGTGGCCTGAGCTTTGAAGAACCTTGCCTGTCATGGTCTCCTCTTCCAGGTTAATTTCTGAAGACACTGCATTTTGTTTGTATTATTCTTCATGGCATGATCTCCAGATGGAACCTAATCATGAAACATTTGCAGTTGCAACCAGGAAGTCAAGACTTAAAGTAATTGCAGTTTCTGCAAGCTGTGGTGCTTTCGGTCTACTGACACTTTTAGTTGTCTTGGCATACCGATATCATCAACTTCACAAAGAGAAAAATGATATCTTTGTTGATGTTTCTGGTAAATTTTGTTTTCGGTTGTGTAGTTGAATTGGTTTCAACATAATTGTTGATTAATGTTAACTAAACTCTGGCTTTTTTTTTTCCTGTGATTTTAGGTGAAGATGACCGCAAAATTTCATTTGGGCAGCTTAGAAGATTTTCATGGCGTGAGCTTCAACTTGCAACAGACAACTTCAGTGAAAGCAACATAATAGGACAAGGAGGGTTTGGAAAAGTTTACAAAGGTATCCTCTCAGACAACATGAAAGTTGCTGTGAAACGCCTCGAAGATTATTACAGTCCTGGAGGAAAGGCTGCATTCCTGATAGAAGTTCAACTTATTAGTGTTGCTGCTCATAAAAATCTTCTAAGGTTGATTGGATTTTGTACAACTTCATCTGAGAGAATCCTGGTCTATCCATATATGCAAAATCTTAGTGTTGCATACCACTTGAGAGGTATTTTTTGAATGAGCACCGTGCTTTCCATCTTTGAGATTTTCATGTTATAAATAGCACTCCTAAATTGATTCATAACAGTGACTTGTGTAATCAATTTTCTTTTGATTCATTTTATAGATTTAAAGCCTGGCGAGAAAGGCTTGGACTGGCCAACGAGGAAACGCATTGCCTTCGGTGCAGCGCACGGATTGGAATATCTACATGAGCATTGTAATCCTAAGATTATACACCGTGATTTAAAGGCTGCAAACATCCTATTAGACGACAGTTTTGAACCTGTTCTTGGAGATTTTGGGCTAGCAAAGCTGGTTGACACAAAATTCACTCATATTACAACTCAGGTGCGTGGTACCATGGGTCACATTGCCCCAGAATATTTATCCACCGGAAAACCATCAGAAAAGATAGATGTGTTCGGATATGGCATTACACTTCTTGAACTGGTAACTGGTCAGCGTGCAATAGACCTTTCTCGACTCGAGGAGGAAGAGGATGTTCTTCTGCTTGACCATGTGAGACTGCATGCCATGCGTCTATTTCTTTCCACTTACACAAATGCTTCTTAAATAATGCTTAAAATGGTGGAAATATGATGTACAGATCAAGAAGTTGCTGAGGGAAAACAGGCTTGATGACGTAGTGGATGGAAACTTGGAAACTTATGACCGCAAAGAAGTGGAGACGATTGTCCAGGTTGCATTGCTGTGCACGCAGAGCTCACCTGAAGGCCGCCCTACAATGGCAGGAGTGGTGAAGATGCTGCAAGGAATAGGTCTGGCCGAGAGATGGGCGAAGCGGGAGCAGCATGAGAATGCTAGGAACCAAGAATTCTCACGCATGTCTCAGCAATATATTTGGTCCGAAGATTCGAGCATTGACCAAGAAGCTATTCAATTGTCCAAGGCAAGATAAAGCTTCTCCAACATGAAACAGATTTTGAGACAAGCTTATCAAACTAATGCATGATTATATACGTACTATGTGTTACCTGTAGATTGATGTACATAAGCTAGAAAATCTCTGGAAAAAACATACTAAACCATGTGGGCGGGCATATAACATGCCAGTTTCATCTTCTATGTCTTGTATCAGTTACAATTGCAGTAAGGATCTGGTATTGTCTGGTAATGATCTGCCTCTGAGATGACTCTTCAGTTAATTCCCTACTGTTCGGTCCTTTTCCCTTGTCCCCTGTCTGAAGAAGAAAGGGCTGGATGGAAGAGTCACAAGTTGTCAAGTTCTTATTTATTATTTCTAATGCTTGGACATTGCCAGTTAAATTTCATCTTAACAGTCTTCTAGATTGAAAGTTGAAACATGCAGAAGCTGACATGAGAAGTTATGGTAGGAGGACTTGAAGCTTAAATGACGAATTTAAAATTATATTTAGTTAGTGTTATGAGATAGAAAAAACATAGAAAAAAATAGAAATAGATTTAATTAATAAAATATAGATAGAAATGTAAAATAAATCTCATATTTTCAAAATAAAAAGTAGACATATTCTTTTTATTTCTATTATCTCTGGTTTTTCTGTTTTAAAACTCCAAACATTACCAAAAATCTCAAGAATCATGATTTATCAAAGTTGTTGGGAGGAAGGATAAATATTTCAAGTTAAGGATTCAAGTTGATTGATTAAATATATCTAATAACCCCCGGATGATTCTATGCAGTGATGTAACATAATTAGTTTGTGTAATATTTTTAAAAAATTTTTTTAATTGAAAATATATTAAAATAATTTTTTAAAATTTTTTTTCTACATGAATATATCAAAATTATTTAAAAATAATTGATAAAAATATCAATTTGATATATTTTTTTAATAAAAATAATTTAAAAAATAAGTTATAACATAAAACAAACACTCCAACATTTTATTTGAAAGTCAAGAGAGTGAAAGGAAAAAAAAAATAGAAAGAATGAAACTAGAGGAATGAGAAAAACAAGATATTGCGGTTTTTCCCTCTTGTCCGGAAGGAATGAAAATGAGAAAAAAAAAAAAGAAAAAGAGGAAGATATATAAAATATAAATATAAATTATCTTTATTGCACTTTTTTAACTATAAAAATGGTGGGTTCAACTAGAGATTAACTTGGATAAGAGTTGAGTTACAAGTCTGATTAGATTTTGATTAATGTAATTACAAGTCAATTCAGAATTTTAATCATGTTAATTGCATTTTTTAGGTAATAAATTGCAGCAAATCATTTGTTTTTTTTACTTTTGTAGAAAAAAGAAAAAGCATCAGGAATAAATGGACTAGAGCGCATTTCCGAGACAGTAGATTGGGCCTTGGCCCGTCTAAAAAAAATAATCCAGCACAGTTCGTACAAATTCTCAGTTATGGCTAGTAAAATTAAATGAAGAGCGATGGCTAGAAGCATCTCTCGGTCGCCGTCGTACCGGCGTAGGCGCTCACCGTCGCCAGCGGAAAACCACCGTAGTAGAAGAAGCAGAAGGGCTGACCGCAGCCGATCTCCTTATTCTAATTCTCAATCCAGGTCACATACTCTTTGCATCAAAAGCTAATGACACTATTTATTTCCTTGTTTTTTTGTTCTTAAAAATTCAATCTAGTAAATTATGGAAGTAATTTGATAATCCAATTTGTGGGTCTTTTGTTACTCTTAAAAGGGTGTTATGCAATGTTGTAAAGTTGTGATTTTGAAGTCATCTTTATTCAATCTTGCAATGGCATTTTTTTGGTTCTTAAATTCGAACTTACAGTGAAATTTGGTACAATATGGAGGCGAATTGATGTTCCTATTAGTGGCTTTTTGATTATTCTTAAAAGGGTGTGTTGTGATGATGTAAAGTTGTGAGTTTTTTAGTGCAGGAGAAGAAGTGATTCTGATTCTCCACCTCCTCGTCGCCATCGGAGCAGTCGTTCGCCTGGTTATAGGAGGCGTAAAAGCCGGTCTCCAACACCTCCTAGGCGGCGTAGAAGACAAAGAAGTAGAAGTAGGAGTGAATCGCTATCTTCATTGCCTAGGTCAAGAAGTCTAAGTATTGCTTCTACCAAAAATGCTGTTGAGAAACTAAAGAAAGAGGAGGAAGAGAAGAAAAGGTAAATATCTTATGCATGTTCTTGCTGACATCTTATTAATATTGCTAACAGCTTAGTGATGTGCGTTTTAAATTTCTTCAATTTTTATCCCTATTTTATCATCCAATTGGGTTTTTGCCACTTTTCAGTGAGCAGGTTGATATTTAGTTCTGACATGTGACAGATTAGCTTCTATGGGTTTTTGAATTAGTAAGCCACTGCTTATTCTAACATGCGTTGTTTAATGAATAATTATTTTCTTGTTTATGTGTGCTTCCTCGAAGTGGAAATCTGCAATTTACTTAGGATAGCTTTTGCTTGCTTATTGAATGACTCTTACTGTTTTTTTTTTTGTACACACTATCAGGCGTCAAAAAGAGGCTATACTAAAACTATTAGAGGAAGAGACTGCAAGGAGACTGGAAGAATCCATTCGGAAAAATGTGGAAGAGAAGTTAAACTCTGAGGAAGTTCAGTTAGAAATAGAGAGGCGGATAGAAGAAGGTCGAAAGAAATTGTTTGATGATGTTGAAGCTCAACTTCGTAAGGAAAAGGAAGCTGCGCTTGCTGAGGAAAGAAGGAAAGAAGTAAGAATTTTGAACTCTCGCTAGTTACTTGTCCCTTTGTTGCAGGTTGGTTATGAGCTTCCACCTGCCACCTGCCTATTGGTATTTTATTTGCGGTCATAAAAAATTAGGACCTTAACATGTAAAATGTTTAAAGGAAGTGGCCTATGTTATATAGTAATCATATGTTTTAACTTCTATTTTATATTTCAAAGAGTTTTTGAAGAGAAAAAAAGCAATCGAGGCATTGACAATCTTGTAATTGAAGCCATCTCGTTAATGCTACAACTTCTATTCTTCTTTTAGGTGTGAGGATAGATTGTTGAGTCTTGTGAATTTATTGCGTTTTCTATCATTGTGTTTCAATATCATACTGAGTTTTGAGGCTTAAGTTGGGATTTCCACTGCCATTGCATCAGTCATTGTCAATATTGACACTATCAGGAATGTTCTAATTGTTTCTGTTTGCACTCGCTGTCATTGCCAATGCCAATGTTGTTGTCCTTTACGTGGCATAAATAATCTCGAGTTCCCTTTGGGTTAAGTCCCTGAACAATGGAGAACTGACCGAATCCCCCGGCATTCAACTGTTGTTTCTAACAAGTATCATCATAAGATGAAAACACTAAATACTTAGGTTTGCTGTCATGTAGATATTGGCAATATAGAATCACTTGTGGCAAGTCTCCGCAGAGTACCATTAAGATTTGGGATAGAACTGAGGCAGTGAGTAATAGGAGGTTATTACAGTGGGCAAGACCAATTATGATGTGGAGGTGCTCCTGCATGTAGAGTTTGTAGTTCTCTCCAATAATTCCTAAACTTGGGGCTTAACTTCTTTCTAAAGGAGATAAATACCAAAGACTGTTTCAGCTAAATCATGGTTGAGTTAAGTCTTAACATTAAACAGCCTTAAAGTACTGTCCAAGCATTGTAGTTTTCAAACATTAAATCAAAGAGGGGAGCTCTAAGAGCAAAGAATGTTCGGATCAGTCATCTATCTGTTGGGTAAAGAACATATCTGTATTTACTAAAATCACAGTAGGTGCAAAGCCAGAATCTAAAGATTTTTATCTGCTGAACCGTGAACCTAGATAAGGCTGAACCGTGAACCTAGATTAGTATTTGAGTTGGTCCCACCTAAAGTTAGTTTTCCCCACCTCTATTTCTTTTGCTCTTCTAACCACTTACATTAACCATCTCAGATTTGGATTTACCTGGTCTGTCTGTCATACGTAAGCGGACTGCACCACCGTTAATTCTTTCAATTTGTATCAGTTCCCTTTTCTTCTGTGCCTAACAGTGTACCATTCGATATCTATTTTGATCAAAGTTTATTGCTGAAAGCATATGAATAAGCTTTACTTTTATTTTCTTTCTTTCTTTCTTTTTTAAAGAAGCTAGAAGTATCAGAAATTTGTTGCTCTTAAAACCAGTTCATTAGATGTTTCTGTCATTTTGGCCTCGTGCACATTTTGACATGAATATGACCACTCAGGAACAAGCTCGAAAAGAAAGAGAAGAGCTGGATAAGATGCTGGAAGAGAATAGGAGGAGGGTGGAAGAAGCACAGAGAAGAGAAGCCTTGGAGCAACAAAGGAAAGAGGAGGAACGGTTTCGTGAGTTAGAGCTGATTCAAAGACAAAAGGAAGAGGCTGCTTGGAGGAAAAAGCTGGAAGACGAAGAAGAACATGCAAACCAGATGAAACTGTTGGGTAAGAATAAATCTCGACAGAAGCAACCTTATGGAATTGGTTTATGACAACAATTAGTTGCCTGTATGTTGTATCCAAACAAGTAGGAAGTGATGACTAGAGTTTTGAAAAGAGAATTGAAGGTAGGTTGTCGCGAAGGTATTGGAAATTTGGAATTGGCTTTATTTGCTTATTTTATTCCTCTTTCCTCTTTAGTGATATTACACGGACTTTTATTGATGTTCTATTTCACTGGATCAAATATCTATAATCCCAGGAACTGCAGCAGTTTTTGTTGAATGTCGTCAATCATGCTTACAATTCACCTTGTGCTGAAAATTTACACCTCGCTCGATAATTTAACTATAAATGGTCTTGAATTATCTCAAACACTGGAATTATTGTTTTGGTTCTGCCTCAACAACGCTCAAGAAGACAACAAGCAAAGAAAAACAGAATTGTTGCGAATTGTTGCCGAAAAGGGTTATCATCATCAGAATTGTAATTCGTATGTTTTGTGGAAATGTTTTTCTCTAATATGATGTACTGTGCTTGTACTTTAATTAGCTTAGAAAACCAACATTTACAAGGAAAATCAGAATCTCAAGTTCATATAGAACAGAAAATATAAAATTCAAAATTAAACTACAAATCTGAAAATAAAACAGAAATATATTGAAATCGACTCAGATAGAATCATCTGGGCTTAATTTGAGGGTTTTCCTAACCTACAAACTCAAATAGAATTGATTTTGTAGAATTATTTAGCAAAATTTGAGTCTATTTTAATGGTTGAATTTAAAGTTGTGTTATTCTTATTACACTATTTGTTTGGTGTGAAAAAGCCTCTTTTTAGGCATTGCTTTGTCCTATCAGTTTAATGAATATGCTAGATTTTCTGCATGATCCACTAGTAACATATTCACAACTAGTTTATAAATAAGTATGCTAGATTTTCTGCATAATCCACTAGTAATATATCCACAACTAGCGATTCAGAACTATCATGTTCTTTATACTCACCTGCATAAATTGTCCTCCACATTTCAGCTAAAAATTCTCCTTTTCCCGCTAGTTCTCTACAAATTTTTATGTTTTAGCTGAAACTGATCTTACCATAAAAAAAATATATGGAACTGTTGGCTGTCTTTCTCATCTTAAGATTTGCTTTTGTTGCGGTTACATCATCATACAAATTGCCATGAGGTTTTTGCAACTTAGACAGTCTTCGAACATCAAATATCTGCTTACTCAAGCTTCTATATTTCTTGATCAAAGTATAAGATGCTAAAAGCTGCAAGGCTTACCCCATACATGACTGTCATGTATACGAAACTTTGTATTGTAATTCAAATGTCTGTCTTTTCTTTTTGGTCAGCAAACTCTCTTTGCATTCCTTTGGGAGAGTGTCTGAGTGAGGATTGAGTATGAGGTATCTTCACTCAAATTCCTTCCTTTGGACCCACCTGAAATGTTTCATCCTGCTAAGAGTAGGTGTCGGGAGAAAAGCTTGCGAAACCTTGTACTGAAAGGAAAGCCACCCAAAACACACACACACTGTAATAGAGCATTTCTTTTCTTTTCAGAGCTTTTCAAACTAATCAGCTGAGTCCATCCTATTAACAGTTGATACAAGTTCAATTCAAATCAACTCAATGTGAAAGGGTCAAATTGAAAGAACAAGAAGTTAAATGGCTGGATTTCTTTTTTAAAGGACCCAAAAAAAGGAAAGCAGCGAACAAATTCACAATGCTCTTTTGAAGGACCCACTGGGAGGCCTTTTAGGTTTTTTTTTTTTTTTTAATTATTTGCGAAAATTAATTTCTGATGTATGTTTTTTTGGATGTATAATGTGCTCCTACCCTTTCCTTCCAACACAAATGTCTATACCATTTTTTGCAAAGGAGCTAGGAAAGATTTGAAAAAAGAGAGACGTTAAATGTAATGGCTCTGCTGTTTAGACTTTGCTCACATTCCTCCAACTCATTTTCCAAGTTAGGTTCGGAGATGAGTTCAAGAAAGTGATGTTTTCTTTCCCTCAAAGGACAATTGCTTATATAATGATTCATGAGCAATCCACATTGTCCCATCATAATTTGAGATCTTCTCATATTTGAGAAGTTATACCTCGTATTTTCTCAATTTCTTTAAGGTCATATGCCAATATTATCCGATAATCAAGAAAAAAAATCATGAATTGTTCCATTTCCCTATAAATATATCAAGATCATGACAATGTATATATATATATATATATATATATATTAACATTACTAGTTGTATTATTCCAGGTATTCAAGTTGTAACACACAAGGAAAAAAGAGAAACATGAGGGAAAAAAAAATAGTATTTTAATAAAAGATAATTTTTATCACTTTTTAGTGGAACATGATATGATTTTTTTTTTTTTTGCGCTTATTTTTCTCATATGTTATAAATAATAAATAATTATAATTGGAATATCATAAAATTATGTATTATTTGTACGAAGAGAGCAGACTAATCCATAACATTAATCTGTATCAATATTTAACTCTTAATGTCAAAGCCAAAAATGCTAACTTGTTTTTTCTTTGGTGAATGGGTAATTTTTCTAACCAAAAAGAGAGAAAATATTAAGACGGATGTGTAAAAGCACAGATGGCATCTGCCATAATAGAACCATCAAACAAACTTTGTTCCATCAATACCTAATTATAATTAGTAAACCAATTAGCTCACCAAACTTCAACTATTTTCTTCAACTTCTCTGTAAATATATTGCACTAGATAGAAAGAAGCAAAGACAAATGTATGACAAATTAAGGATCCTAGCCTTAACTACAATTGGTAAAAGCAAATGAATACAAGTATTATGATATACTCATCAATATATGTATGACAAATGGCAGTGAAGTCTAAAAAAACAAAATTATCCATCTTAATATGGATAGATCTGGTTTGGATATTAACTAACCCGTCCATATTTTCTCTCCAGCAAAAAAATTTTCATGGGATTAAGATATAAACTCGGTTCGACCTGTTACGGATAGATCTGGTTTGGATAGACCTGGATTGTAAATTACTTGCATGGGATTAAGATATTGTCATCCTTCTTTCTCAAAATGGTTGTAGCAAACATGTGAGTTCAGTCTCATTTTTCCCAACCACCACTCATGACTCGGCCTTTGGTTTCACTATCACGACCGATGTTATCTAAACCTTCACTACAAGTTCAAATGTCTTGGTTTCCACTTTAAAACCCTCTTCAATCTCCTGTAATATCTCCCAGTCTTCTTCACACATGCCTCCTCCATTTTGTTCTCCTTTTTTGTAGAGTCCAAAGTCCATCATGCAAGACCATTTCTTCCTTGGCTAACCTATATAATTAACCTTCACTAACCCGTCCATCTTTTCTCTCCAGCAAACATTTTCTTCTTAAGTGATTGCGTTGTTCGATCATGGCTAGGATGACTTCTTTGTGTTTTGTTTTGGCGTTGGCGATGTTTACCATATTTTTTTCTCCCGCATTTTCTACGTCACGGCGAGCTTTAGAACATCCGAAGATATTGCAAAAGGGCTTTCGTGTTAGGCTCAAACATGTTGATTCAGGTAAGAACTTGACGAAACTTGAGCGTATTCGACACGGGGTTAAGCGTGGAAGAAACAGGTTGCAAAGGCTCAAAGCAATGGCCTTGGTAGCATCTTCAAGTTCTGAGATTGAAGCTCCAGTTCTTCCAGGGAATGGTGAGTTCTTGATGAAGCTAGCGATTGGCACGCCGCCGGAGACATACTCTGCCATCTTGGACACTGGTAGTGACTTGATATGGACTCAGTGCAAGCCTTGTACACAGTGTTTTGATCAATCGACCCCTATTTTCGATCCGAAAAAGTCCTCTTCTTTCTCTAAGCTATCATGTTCTAGCCAATTATGTGAAGCACTACCCCAGTCCAGTTGCAACAAGGGCTGTGAATACCAGTACAGTTATGGCGATTATTCTTCAACACAAGGGATTCTGGCAAGCGAAACTCTCACATTTGGCAAGGCTTCGGTTCCTAATGTTGCATTTGGTTGCGGAGCAGATAATGAAGGAAGTGGATTCAGCCAAGGTGCTGGCCTGGTGGGGCTTGGCCGTGGACCCTTGTCATTGGTTTCTCAACTCAAGGAGCCCAAGTTCTCTTATTGCTTAACCACTGTTGATGACACAAAAACCAGCACGCTATTGATGGGATCTCTAGCTAGTGTGAATGCATCAAGTAGTGCCATCAAAACCACCCCTTTAATCCATAGCCCAGCACAGCCATCTTTTTACTATCTTTCTCTTGAAGGAATATCGGTGGGTGACACTCGCTTACCTATCAAGAAATCCACTTTTTCACTCCAAGACGACGGAAGCGGTGGCCTAATTATTGACTCTGGCACTACAATAACCTATTTAGAAGAAAGTGCTTTTGACTTGGTAGCCAAAGAGTTCACCTCTCAGATTAATCTACCCGTCGACAGTTCTGGCTCGACAGGGCTAGACGTTTGCTTTACATTGCCATCAGGCTCGACTAATATGGAGGTGCCCAAGTTGGTATTCCACTTTGATGGAGCAGACTTGGAATTGCCGGCCGAAAACTACATGATAGGTGATTCAAGCATGGGAGTAGCTTGCTTGGCTATGGGGAGTTCAAGTGGCATGTCTATTTTTGGCAACGTTCAGCAGCAAAACATGTTGGTGCTCCATGATCTTGAGAAGGAAACTTTATCATTCCTTCCTACACCATGTGATCTGCTTTGAGCTTGTGTGGTACTTAGGTTATTTCTTTGTGTGCTTGTTTGTGTGATTTTACAGAAATTTGCTACATTTATTAGATGATCTGATTCAATAAAATCAGTATTTTCCATCAAGGTTTCTAGTGTGAACATTTTCTAGGCCAGCACCTTGGCTAAACCTTCTCTTCCTCCTTGTTTCGTTACACTTGAGATGCAACATTTTCAGCTCAGCAAGCTATCATAGGTTATATCAGGAAATAAATTAAATAAATAAATAAAAAGGAAGCTAGTTGACAAATACAGACGGACACACACTACCAGAAAATTGACAAATACAAACGGATACATTGACAAAATATTTTTGTCTGTATATTATGGTGAATATTTTCGACTTAATATGTCATCGCAGTATCTATTGGTAAACACTAATATAAATATTTCTTCGATATATACCAAGGGAATTACAGTAACAAAATAAGAAATGAAAAAAAAAAACCAAGTACATTGATGTTTTATTTTTACAGAAAAAATTACCGACATATTTAAATTTATTAGTAAGTCTGTCTGTAATATTTAATTTACAACCTGGCAAGCAATCCTCCTCTCCCCCGCCCCTCATTTTTTTCTTTTTCCTCCATTTTTCTTTGCACCAAACAGCACACCCCCACCCCCTAATTTTATCACAAACCAATCTCATATTATAAATTTGATCACCCCAACACTTAATTTCTCAATATCCTTGTTCTGATTAAAATGTTATTGAGGATTCTCCACTTCAAGCAAGCAAAATTACCCATTTTTTTATTTGAAATTAATTTTAAAATGTTAATTTTTATTGAATATTTTTATACTAAATGTATTTTGTTTAGGTGTTTATTTGTTTTATAGCTTTTATCCATATAAATTTGTGATATGAATGTATGATTTGTATATGTTAGGGTTTGTTTGAGATTTTATAAAATTATATTTTTTTGTAAATTGATGAAATTTAATTTGAATTTGAGATTTAAGTGTTTTGTGATGGACTAAATAATGACTTATCTAACGAGTTCATTTTATATTTTGTCAATTTTATTATTGAGTTGAAATTTTTAGTAAATGTATAGAAAATTAAATTTATATAGATAATTGATAATAAATTAGTTGTACTATTAAAATAGTTTGAATAAATTTAAGTTGAACCAATATTTTGTTATTTATTTATTTTATGTAATTAATTAATCAATGTTATCATCAATATTCTATATAGGTTTGACATAAGTAATAGATGATTGTTCATGGATGTATTGAGATTCACCAGAAGGGTTGTATAAGATGAATTATTGTAACATGGTTTAGGGTTTTATTAACTATATACTATCAAATTCAAGAAATATTAGTGGAGGCGATATTACATGTCTATATAAGAGATGTAAAAATAAAAAGTTTCTTAATCCAGATGTTGTAACGATGCATCTTCTGCAAAAATGGTTCATGAAGATATATATGTGTTGGTTTGCACACCAAGAACCATATGTTCCTCACAAGACCATGGTAGAAAGGGTGGTTGGGTAAACTTTTAGTTCTAGTAATGTGCATGAAGTTATAGATGACAAAAGTAATCCTTATAGGAATATGGTTATAGATGTGATGATAATGAATTACGGTTATGTCGATCAATTTCCAGTAGTAAATGAAGAACCTTATATAGATACGATTAGGTTTTTTTGATCTTTTAAAAGACTCTGATGAACAATTATGGGATGGATACATAAATAATAAAAAATTATTGGTCATTGCATATGTGTTCACATTCAAGTCAGATCATAGATTGAGTGAGGCCGATTACAAAAAAATATTGAATGGGAGAAAAAAATCTTACCTTAGGAGAATAGGCTAAAAGAAAACTTTTCTGCTGCTAAATCTATGATAATAGAACATGTGGTATGCTTGTTATAAACACATAACAGGCAAGGGAAGGACTCTTGTCGCACTTAGAAAACTTAGATACTTTTCAATTACACCTAAATTGCGAATGTTATTCATGTCACAAAAAAACTGATGAGCACATGACATGATATAATTTACATAATACGGTGAAGAAGTGATGGTGTACCCTTCTGATGGTGAAGCCCAAAAACATTTTAATAGGGTGCTTTCATGATTTTTAGTGGAATCAAGTAAAGTTCATCTTGAGTTATGTATAGATGGATTGAATCCATTAAGGTCATATGTTATTCCTTATTCTTATTGGCCAATGATATTAGTGATTTACAACTTGCCACCGAGGATGTGTATGAGGTCGAAACTTATGTTTTTATCTACAGTTATACCCGGTCCTAATAGTCTTAGTCGAAATATAGATGTTTTTTCTTTATCTATTGATTAATGAGTTAAAGTAGTTGTGGTCATTTAGGGTTTTAACACATGATGTATCGAGGAAACATAATTTTCAGACATAGGTAGCTTTGATATGCACCATTAATTATTTTTCTACGTATGGAATGGTTTCTGGTTGGAGCACACATGGAAACTAACATATTCATAATATATAAAAAAATAACAAGGCCTTCACGTTAACAAATGATGGTAAATCATCTTTTTTTTATTGCCACATATGGTTCTTGCCAATGGATTACAAGTATAGAAAAAGCAGAAATGACTTCATTATTGGCGGAGTTGAAAGGGATGTTGAATCGTCGTTATTGTTAAGTGAAGAATTGTATAATGTTGTGTTAAAGTATGATGACATTCTGTTTAGTTTTTAATCTGATAATCAGAAGTTTTTTAGTTTTGGTTTGACCTAAAATTGGATAAAACGAAGTATTTTATGGAAGCTTCCTTGTTGGAAAACCAATCTTTTTCGCCATAACCTTGATATCATGCACATTGAAAAGAACATGTTAGAAAGTATTTTCAACATGGTTATAGATGTGAAAGAAAAGATAAAGGACAACGTTAAGGCTAAAATGAATATATCTTTGTTTTGTTATGTCTTCATATAGAGCTGGTTTATGATGGGCCATGGTTTGCAAAGCCCAAAGCCAATTTTGTCTTAGATAATAATATATAATTACTTATTTACCAATATTTTAAGTGTTTGTGCTTTCCTAATAGACATGCTTCAGAAATATCAAGGTTGATGGATTTAAAGGACTGCAGATTGTATGAAATAAAGAGTCATGACTACCATATAGTTATCCAAACACTTATTCCACTAGCTTATTGGTATTTATTACCAAATAGGATATGTGATGAGTCATTTTTTTAGAGATATATGTTCCAACAAGTTGCAGATACAACACATGAAGACGCTCAAAACGAATATCGTCCATACAATTTACAAACTTGAGATGATATTCTTTTATCCTTCTTCAACTCAATGAAGCATCTATCCATATATCTATCGTTTAAGGAAAATATTGGAGGCCTAGTTCAATATACATTGATATATTCATTAAAGAAGTTAGGGATTACACAAGCATCATAACTAAAATTCTATTATCTTTTTTTTAAAATTCAAAACGTTCATTTAATTCTATGCAGGAACTTGTTCAACATTAAGATAAAAGTAAAAAAAACAAGGTGCATGTTAAGGCTTTGATATACGAAGATACTATTATTGAAGAGATCTCAATAGTTATTTCATACTATTTTGAGCTTCACTTGAAAATAAGAATCAATCACATTCCAAGGCATAACGATGGTGGGGAAGTGCCTTTGAGCATAAACTTGTCAATATTCTCACATCCTGGATGACCCGTGCCAAAAAATACTGCGAGGAGAAGATATTTGGTAAAAATAGAATTCAAACAAGCACATAATTATATGTTATTTAACTACGATGATCTGAGGCTTTTTATTTAGTAAGTATAATACTCTATATGTTGTTAATGTAATTCATGTACCAAGTTTATCAATTAGGAGGAAATGTTAGTGTTACTTTGAATTACTACTAAGCCTAGGTCTTAAAAGAAAGGTGAAGTGCTATAACAAGTATTTCATCAACGAAAATATGTTTCATAATGAAGAGTATGATCAAGGTAGAAAGACATATAACAGTGGGGGTTAAGAGATCGACTTCAAACGAGTTTGAAGTTGACTACTATGACAAGTTAAAAGAGGTCATTAAATTGCAATATTATAGCAAGTAGAATATAGTGTTTTTATTCAAATTCTATTGGTATGGTACCATTGACAGAGGAATCAAAGTAGATCCCTATCATGGTTTAGTCAAAATTAATACAAAGGCTAGACTCCACAATGTTGATGATGTCTTTATTTTCGCCAAGCAATGCTAGAAAGTTTATTATACATACATTTATTCTTTTAGAAATGATCATTCATGAGTTGATTGATTTTCCATAATGAAAAGAAAAATCAAGGGTTATGTCCAAGTTGTTTATGATGGCAACGATTAATTAATTGTGGGAGATAATGTCTTTCACCTTGATAAGTTAGTCAATCCATATTGAGTTGTTTCATCTAATAACTTAGAAGAAAATTCAAATTTTTGCATCGTTGAGAATATTTTTGTTGATATTAACGTTGATGAGTTAAATTATGTTTTGAGAACCAACAAACATACACAAGTTAGTAAAGATGATGATAGCGAAGAAATCGGTGTACAAAATTGTGATGGATATGATGATGATGATGAAATTGAAGATTGTGATGGATCAACTTAACTTTATAATGTAATATTTCTAGATTAAATTAACTTTAATGTAATAACAATGATGTTTATTTATTATTAAATCATAATAAAACATTTATTTTATGTGATTTTATTATTACACATATCTGGTATTATTGTGTGTATTGTTGTGATTTTAAGTATTTATAGGATAGATACATAATGAAATACAAAAATTGTGATGGATATGATGATGATGAAAATATAAACAAACACAACAATAGATTAAAGTCTTCGATATATTCTAGGGAGCATTGGAGCTTTTCACCTCTCAATTGCATTGTTCATTGTGCTCAATCCATACGAGATCACCAATGGTTAATGTTTATCAGTATGTTCCCGAGAGCTAAGATACTGTTCACTTCTCACTTGCACTGTTTATTACCATTCAGTACATACATGATCATCGATGGTTCATGTACGTTGGTATTTTCCTTAGAGCTAAGGTATTGCTTACTTCTCACTTGCAATGTTGATTAATGTTCATTACATACGGGATTATCGATTGTTAATGTACGTCGGTATTTTACCAATAACTAAGGTAATGTTCATTTCTTACTTGCATTGTTTATTATTGTAATTTATAGATAAAATCACCAAAAAACTAAAAAGTAGTCGCTGATAGTTTGAAGGTTTCTAAAAATTTTGGATTAAATTGAAAATCTCAATTAAACTTGACAAACAGAAACGCCAATAGAACAATTAAAATATTAATTTTTATTTACCATCGATAAAGGAGTCAGTGATAGTTGGCGAATTTATAAAATTTTTTGGATTAAATCAACTTTTTCAATTAGACTTTACAGATGGATACACCAACGAAAAAAAAAAAAAAATTCATATTTTATTTACCATTGGTGATACGTGGCGGGTTTCTGAAAAAATTAGACTAAATTGAAAATTTCAATTAGACTTGATAGATGGAAACACCGACGGAATAATTAAAATAAAAAATTTTATTTTTTCCAACAGTAAAGATGTTGGTAATACTTGACGTGTTTTTTAAAATTATTTATTAAATAAAAAATCTCAATTAGACTTGACCGATGGAAACATGAAATGAAAAAATAAAATATTAATATTTAATTTTTCATCGGTAAAAAGACCCCAAATTATAAAACCAAAATCCTTAAAATCAAAATCAACATGCACACCTCTTTTTTTTTCTCTTTCTCTGTAGTTTTTTCTCTCCTCCTTCCAAATCTTCTTCTTTCTTTCTCTCTCTCGCCTTCTCTCCTCAACTCATTCTCTTCTCCTCCACGTGTAGGTTTGGCTACTCCTTTTTTTTTTTTTTCTCTTCTTCTCTTGTTATTTAATTATCTGTTTGGATTTTTTTTCCTCTTATCAGGCTCGGGAAAACATAACATTAATGTAAGATCATTCTTTTTCTTTCTCTTTTTTTTGTGTTTTTTTTTTATCAATTTGTTTATACATATTTTGTTTATATTTTTAATAATTGTATAAATGTTAGTGGAATTTTTTTTTAAGTTTTTTTGTTATAAATAATTGTATAAATATTTATTGAAATTTTTTTATTTTTTATTTTTTCTATTATAAATAATTGCATAAATATTGATGGTAATTTTTTAATTTTGTTTGAATTTTTTTGTTATTAATAATTGTATAAATTTTATTGGAAAGTTTTAATTTTTTTAAAAAAAACATTTTCTGTTCTTTAAAGATTGTATATAGATTGTTGAATTTTTTTGTTAACTTTTTCATAAATTTAGTGATTGTATAAATGTTGTTGGAATTGTTTTAATTTTTTTTTTGAATTTTAATGTTCTTTAATAATTGTATATAGATTGTTGGCAATTTGTTTTTTTAATTTTTTTATTTATTTATATGGTTAACTAATTGATTTGTTGAAAAGTCAATGGCACGTCGTACAGACAGGATTATGCTAACTAGTAGTGCTTTCAATAACCATGAGTTGTTAAGGTTGACCAAGAACAAGCACTTGAGAAACCGTTAACCATGCTCGACGCGGGATTGTTGAGTGCGATGCTACCATGTCAAAGGGGTCCCTTCATAATGGTATCCATTTACTCGAAAGTACCAAGCTGTACTAGGCTTAATGGAAGAACGACATTTCAATGTATATTTGTTTTACGTTCAAAGTGACATGTTAATAATTTTTGAAAAATTAATTTCAAGCAACATTGTCAATTTTAGGTTTACAAACATTGAGGTTGCCAGAACCATAACATCGCTGATGAAATGATCGATGGAAATTTCATTGTTTCAATAAAATCAGATTTTCAAACATCCTTAATGAAAACCTATGATTGATGTATGGTCAGAAGGTTTAATGTTAATATTAACTTAAATATATTTTTTATTATCTTAATTCAGTTACGTTATTAATATTAATAAAAATCTTCTTCTAAGAATTTTATCTGCAAGAAAAATTTTGAATGGGATAGAGCTGACAACGTTATTGCAAGGAGAATTTGGAAGAATAATGCTACAACTAGTCAAGATAAAAATCAAGATAATTTTTTTAATCCTTTTATTTAATTTAATTATTCATTTACTAATAGATAATTCATTTGTACCATATAAATTATGTGATTTTTGATACGAGACCCAAAAAAATATTTGAAAGAAAGAGAACTTTCAGGCTAGAAGGAGGTGACAGTTTGGAAGGATTTCAGATTGCCAATACATCTCAGAGGCCATCTAGACGGAATATATCCAGCATGTGATGTCCGATCGTTTAGCGCGACGATCACACTTTGGTACGAAGGACTAGAACCAACGTATTCATGATTTTGTTACCAACGCACACCAACTACTCCATCCTATTCATTTCAAAAATAAAAATAATTAAATATTTATAAATTATAAAATAAAATATTTAAGGGCCACATTAATAACTTCACTAATGTATATCCACTCAGACACTTTATTATACAAAATAAAAAATTGGACACCTGTATGAACAAGCTTAAATATAAGTCTTAATTATAAGAATTAGATAATTTCAAACATTTACCACGTGGCATAATGAGTGGATCACCCACCCCAACCTTCGGTCTTGACATGAATTAAATAAAATATTTTAATTGAAATTGTAGAAAAACTCTTAGGATCAAACCGAGTTTTGTTTTGAATGACTTTAAAAGCTATTATTGCCTACTCTTTATTAGAGTTCACCAAACCCATCTACTTAACTGTTCATCCTACTTCCTTTTCTTTTTAATTCTACCTTCCATTTTTTTCGAATTGAATCCTTTTTATTTTTCAATTTCATTAATCTTAAATTAGTTTTCATAATTTTATTTTTTATTTTTTATTATCATATCATTAATTAAAAAATAGTTATAATTTTATTTTTTTTATTAAACATAATGGAGTCCATGATTCAGATTGTAAGTTTGACAGGTTAAACCGCAAAATCCAAGTTGATTCAATAAAACATTGTCTAAATATTAAAAAATATTATCTTAAATATTTTTTAAAGCCAAACTATATTTTTTTTACCAGTTTGTCCGGGTTGCCTTCAAACATATCCAATCAATTGAATCATATTATGACAACTTCCGACTCAATTTATTTTTAAACCTAAATTAGGCAAGAAATTGGTTCAAAAGATTTCAAGGTTGTTCGCTAGGTTAGGCCCCTTTTTTATTTTATTTAAATTCCATCTTTCAAATTTTTTTTTATGATTGAGTCCATTTAGATTTACTTTTCAAATTTTATTCTTTAAAATTTGGTTTATTTTGAATTAGTCTTCAGAATTTATTTTAGTTTGTTACCTATAAAGTCATCATAATCTCAAACAAATATCATTGTATTTAATTGGTGCTCAATTTTACAATTATTTATTTTGTTATTATATCATTAAGTAAAAATTAGTCTTTAAAAAAAAAAAACATTGTTAAACCCGGTATAGTCCATGATTTGGGCCGCGGGTTTACGAATTAAGTCGCAAATCGATCCAATATATTTTCTCAATATTAAAATAAAAAAGACATCATCTTTAAATTTTTTTAAAGCCAAACCACTCTTTTTACCTATTATCTGAATTGTTTTTGGACCCGCCAAGTTGACAGAGTTATGTTAAAGTAACTATCACATAAATTAATTTTAAAATCAAGTTAGATAAAGAGTCGGGTTTCAAGGTTGGCCTTTTAAATCAAGTTTAATAAAATCAAATAATTTCTTGTGACTTGAATATTTTTTTTATGTTTAAAATTTTTCTAATATAACCCATAATATAGCGTGAGTTAATAAACTAGTATTAACAAAAAAAAAAAAAAAAACATTAAAACATATGAGATGATGAACAATATTCATATGAAAAGTAAACCACCTCAAATGTTTTCCTTTTCATTTAAGTCTTTTTTTTTTATAGATCCTTATTTTTCATTCAAGTCTTTTTTCTTTATTAAGTCATTATACTTCCTATTTAACATACCTCAATCTTTTTTTATTTTTTTATTTGATATTTTTGCTTCCCATTTAACAATTGCAATGTGGTTTTGAAAAATTGAAACCAAGTAAAACATGGAAGGGATGTCTAGAATCATGAAGATGCGATGTAATGCGAGATGAAAAAAAAATAAAAAATTAAATGAAAATACAAATAAAAAAAAAAAGAAACAATCTATTATAGATTGTAATATTTACCCATAATTTAATATATCATGTTAGATTAACTTGAGATTGGGTTTGATATTTTGTTTTGGTTTATTTTATATAAGGTTCTCGACATGCTTAGAATAAATTTCAATGTTGAATTAATACTTGATTTGAAATATTTTTTTTTATTGATTCAAGTTAATTAAAACTTTAAAAGTTTAATTTTTATTTTAAAAAAAATTCACCCGCAATGTAGTAGTGCAATGAATCAAACTAGTATATATTTAGAAAATAACCTAGAGTTCAAGGTTTTCTTGTATGTTTTTCTCAATGGCAAGGACTTGACAAATTGATTAAAATTGCAAGATTTAAGCTGTGATATTCTTTAAAAAGTAAGATACGTGGCAATTCAGCAGCCCATCATACCCACCAAAATATCAAATTACTCTCTAAAAAGTTCAGGGACGAAATTGACCATTAAACAACACAGTTGCCTGACACGTAATTAAAATTTGGGAAGCTACCAAATTCCATCCGATGAGATAATTAAATTCGTACCAGCATATAATTTATGAAAAAAAATATTATCAGGAATCTTTTAATTTTTAACCATAAGATTATTAGGAATCTTTTAAATTGGAAGGAAATAAAAACAATTAGTGGAAAGTATATTGTGATGTGTACAAGTCCAACTCAAGTCGTGGTCCATTGAGAATGGTCGGTCACATGTGATCATGGCTCCTCCAGTGCTTCTGGAAAGTCCTCCGTTACATATTCGTGGTATAGGAATAATCCTATTCCTGCCCAAATCCATTTACAGTTATATAGCAACATTCATCTGTGCGAGGGCCAGGGCTGGATTCTCTAGCCATGTTCGACCTCACGTCATACAGCAAGAATTTCACATAATTAGTTCTTAGATACGTGGTTAAATTGGTTAAATTTTAAATTTATTTTTTAAAAATTATCAGTTTGAATGTTATAAACATCAGGATTAATAAAGACTTATATAATCGTTAACTTTAGAATCTCAGTGAATTAGTTAAGATATACATAAGCTGGTCTGGACATCTACAATTAAAAAAAAAAATTCATATAATTTAAACTTTTATAGAAAAAAAAAAAAAAAAAAACAAGGATGAAGAAGAAGATGAATGAGAATAGTAGCCGAGCTAGGAAATTCTTTTTTAGGGTTAAGATCAGGAAATAATTTTTAGGGGATCTCAATTTTAATTTTATTAGTTTTAATTCTAAAAATTCAAGCCCTTGCAGTCTATCCTAGCTAAATACCGTTGTATTGTGTTTCTATAAAAAAGAAAAATTTTATTTTTTTACATTTGCACTAATTTTAAAAATAATTTTTAAAAAATAAAAATAATTATTTTAATGTATCTCATCATAAAAAAATATTTTAAAAAACAATTACAATTATATTCCCAAACATATCCTAAATATAAAAAGAAAGAGTGAGATGTATAATTCGATTATTCACTATATAATTGTGCGGGATTTCCATAACAAAAGATTGGTTTTCGATCAAGAAAAAGGGTCTCATATCCTTGATGTGAAATACAAACCATATTCAAAATATTTTGTATTGGTGCAAACATCTTGAAATTCATGTATGCAAATAGAAAATTCTAATTGAAATTGCACAATACATAGACGAATCAAGCCATAAAACTAAATACGTTTACTCAAATCAAGGATCTTAGATTTTTGTCAACGGGCTCTTTTCTTTTGTCAAAATAAACTGCCACATGCTAGATTCTCCACTGCCAAAAGTGCCAAGTGGAGTATCATTCTCAAGATCAAGAGAGAAGAAGAGGTCATGCTGGAAGCTCAGAAATAATGGTGAAGAACACCCTGGAGAAGCTCACGAACACTAATATTGATGTTATCTTTATCAACATTTATCAATTTCCGACCAATAATTTTGTAAGAAAGTGCTATGGTCCATGTGTAATGAAACTCAAATCTAAAGTATTAAAAGCTACATGATCTTGAAAATAAAGCCAGGCTGGTCGTCCCTTTTTGACCTCGGATCGTGGCTGGTTCCAACAATTTTGTCCACATATTTATTTCTCTTTTAGTATGATTATACCTTGCTACCAACTAGTCATTGAACCCATGCTTCGCCGTGAATTATGATTTTTAAAAAAAATATATCAGTTATGGAGACTGTTTTAATGTACTTTTTAACATAATATAAATTATAAGCATAAATCCAAAAGTTTATCTAAACATCTAATAATTATCTATGCAAATAAATAAATAAATAATTATTAATAATAACTAAAAAAGAAACTCAAAAAAAAAAAAAGAGATAGATATAAATCAAGATATTTGATCTTACAAAATGAGATATTTACTTGTTTATGTCTACTAAATTTGTTTTTTTAAATTATCAGGTGCATTGAACATTGTGGCCACCAAAAGCAATAAAAGATAATAGAAATAGAAACACATGTGAAATAAAGTGAATAAAATTAATTAAAAAAATTGCATGCCTGAATATATAAGAAATATTATTTCAAAATAACTATTTTTCATGAAAAACAAAACCTACATGTAGAATAGAATAAAATAAAAAATAGTAAAAATTAAACACAAAACAAAACATTTTTTTAAAAAAAAACCTTTATCCAAAAACAACTCACAAAACTTGTGGTTTATGTAATGACACAAAAACAAACTGATACAAAAGAATATAAAGGTAACTACAAAATATTTTTTTTTAAACAATGTAGAATGATGAAATCAAAATATATAATGAGGAAAAAAATAATTATTAACCATATTAACACTTAAAACTTGTAACATATGTCATTAAATTAGAAGCATTATAAATGGGAAAACTATAAAGCTCAATTCTAAATAAATCAAATACCGAAATGTATTTGGAAAAAAACCAACCACATAAAAAAATTAATTAAAAAATAAAGGTGGAAACCAAAATAAAAATTAAATTTGAAGGCATTTGAAAATTAAATTGCATGGTTAAATCAAAAGGGAAAAAAAATTAACAAAAGGAGAAAAAAAAAAACCAAAAGAATTAAGGCTAAAATGAAAAAAAAAACATAAAGTTTGATTCAATGATGAAATTGAATACTAATAAAATTTTAACAAAAGATCCAATTGTAAAAATAACAAATAAAAAAAATACGGATCAAATTGGTGAAAACAATACATGACAAATTGTAATTTAAGGACTGGATTGAAAAAAATAAAAAAAAATTTCTATAAGGGTCAAGGATGAAAATAAGCATTAAAAAATATAAAGACTGAAATCTAAAAACAAAAAGAAAAAATAACAAATGGTGGCGTCGCACGCACCGTCAAAAGGGCACGGACGCCACCAACACGTTGGCATGTAAAAAACAAGCACCCATAACTTTTTAGAATTTAATATTTAAAATAAATGTTAAATTACTGGGAAACCCCCCTCCCTCAATAACCCTATAAATAACAAATAAATCAATGTGAAAATACCAAAACATTCTTGAATGCATTGAAACTATTTTATCTTATCTAAAGGCAAAGAAATATTTTACTTATTTTAAAATTTGTATAAAGTAAAACAAAAAAAAAAAACCTTGGTTAACAGGTTTAACTTTTATGGACCTTGGAGGTAAAAAAATATTTTTACTATATACCAAATAATCTGAAAAAAATAATAATATTCATGCTCAATCTTTTAAAGACCAATGAATCAGCGTAAAAAAATTAAAATACCCTCATATCCCAGCCTTCCAACTTCTCCATCAAAATGCACAAAGATAAATTCACTATAATAATTAATAATAAACTACATTTATTATTACAGTAAACACGTATTTTAGAGTTTTGTTTAATGTACTCGATATAGACATTTCAATTCATCTTGTTACCTGGAGTTGGACGTGTTTGAATCTGAAAATCTTATGTTATTATTTTTTTTCATTTTAATATTAGTTATAAAATTTATTGCAAACTAACATATATGTTGCAAAACTATATATCGAAAACAAAGACAAGAATGAGTAAAAATCTTTTTTCTTATATTTAATATCATGAGAAAAATACTTAAATATGACAATCGGTAAATCTTTTAGAGGGAAAAAAAATAAATTAAAATTGAAGCAAATGAACAAGATGTATACCTCAAGTCCATCAATTTAAAATTTTAATAGTCTTTCTGTAGGAAACATATTTCATATTTATTAATTAAATTAAAATTCTCGAAGTAAAGAACTATTATACAATATAATTTTGATAAATAAATAATATCAATTAAATAATATTTTTATTCCGACCTCAATTAAATAATATATTGATTAATTAATATTTTTTTATAATTATAAAAATATTAATTTATAGAGCCTTAATTGTATATATATATGTGTGTATACGTGAATATGAGTGGATTTACATGGAAGATATATGAAGGCAGTTGCTCTATTATTTATTTATTTATTTATTTTTGCAAATAGTCATAAAGCTCTTGATAGTTTTATTGGTTCAAATAGTCATAACATGAGAGGGATGTGGGATGAGTGATTTGAGTATATCTTTAGCTTGATAATTAAGAAGGATAATGAACCAAATAGTGATTGGAGAGATCCTTCCATTAATCATTCTGATTTAGAAGGATTCACTTCTATCCTTGTAATTCTCAATAATTTCAATTTACATAGATTGACTCTCATCATTTTGTTTCTTGTTAGTCAAATAATTAGAAATTTGGTGTGGATAGTTTTTTCCCTTGAAAATATTGAACTTCTAGGTACTTAAAATTAGTGATAGTTCACATCAAAACTGTTCTCGTAAGAAAATTTTGTTTTATCGATATATCATAAGTCAAAGTCTTGAAAGAATCTCGATACATTCATGAACAATGATCCATGATTTCTATCAAACCTATACCAAATAATGATGATAACATGTATTAATTAACTATGTTAACTAAATAAATTTACAAAAATATTGGTTTAGCTCAAGATTATCCAACCTACTTTAATACTTCTCTTAATTCATTATCAATTATCTACGTACATACAAATTTGTACACATTTACAGAAATTACAACTCGGCAATAAAATTAACAAAATATAAAACAGACTTATTAAACAAGCCATTATTTATTTCATCACAACACACCTAAATTGGTAATTTGACATAAATTTCAACAATTTACAAACAAATATAATTTTACAAAATCTAAAATAAACCATAACATGTACAATATCAGAAATTCATACAATAAGTTTATTTGAGAAAAAAACAATCAAACACCCAAGCAAAATACATATGCTACTAAATTATGCAATAAAAAAAAATGAACATTTTAAAATTGTGTTCAAATTAGAAAAAGGGTAGATTTACTTAACTAAAATAAAAAAATCTATAATAAAATTTCAATCAAAACACGAATGTTGTCAAACAGATTGTTGTTGTGACTGAAAAAGTTAAAAAGAATAAGTTGTGTCGAGATGGAAGGAGGGTTGTTTGTTTAGTTCTAGTGAGGAAGAAGCTGGAGTAATATGAGAGGGGAGAGTCGATGGTCAAATCATATATTAATCATTACAGAAGGATTTACCAACAAAATATTTTTGTTTGTCATTATATGGGTAATTTTATCGGTATAAGTTACACATCATTATATAATAGTGAACTTTTCTATTTAAATTAAACTGTAATTTTATTAGTAACATCGTACACAAAAACGTATAGTCATTGTACCGTTTGATTTTTTAAAATTTATTTTATTCTGTTTGGGATTTTTTTAAGTATATACCGAAAGAATATTCTAACTCAGTAGAGCATCCTGGTTGATTGTTTAACGAAAACATCACTGAAATATATAAAACATTCTATATACATGTAGAAAATCTACGCTTCCAAGACGAAGTAGAATTTGTTCCAAAAAGCTACACCGAGTTGTAGCAACTAGGGGTGGCCCTAGGGGCACCGACCGCATACTAGAGAGAGGGACAAGCCACCATCTCATCAGAAGATATTATACTTGGCATCTGAATCTAGTTAGATAGCATAACATTTCAGCAGAAAGTGAAAAGAGGAAAGAGGAACGGGCAACTTAACCACCCGAATCGTTAAAGGGAGAGCTTTTTCTAGGGCAAAGTTGCAGGTACAATGGAAGATAGCACTGGTAGGCAAATACTTGGAAGGTAAAGGTGGTGGTGGTGGTGGTGGTGGTGGAAGATAAGCCTGATAGTCTGATAGAGACAGAGTGTGCGCCACCACCGCCCAATAGCATGTGAGCAAGAGTCAAGTCTTTAGTACAAAGGGCCACCAACGTAAAGCATCGAGCCATTGAGAGCATGGTCCCCATGAAAACTCCTATTCTTCTTCTTTTTACCTTCTGAAATCTTCCAAATCTTTGGTTTGATTAATTGTGACTCAACATTGACAAGTATACGGGCTCGATGCCATGACAAGCTAGTCGGTTTTGTGTCAACATTCTCTCTTTTTGGTTTTTAATTCATAATAGCATTTGTTTTTGCATATATATATATATTGATTGATTGATAGATACACAGATATTTGTGTTTTCTTTACTGGTTGTCCTTTTAGGAAAATATTTTATAAATAAGTTTTTTTATTAAATCTTGACACGAATTGATTTGTCAGCTTATAAATAGTAAAATTCAATCTTTTTAATATTATTTTTCTGAGAAAAAACTTAAATTTCACATGTATTTGTATAAAAACTTTATACGAAAAATCTGTTTATAGCAATATTATATATATTTATCCTTTTGGCCATATATTTTATTGTTGTGTTTAATATGAGAATTTCTTAGCTCCCATCTATACTCACATGGTAGGAAAAAGAAAATGAGGATGCGGTCTTTACATCACTACTTTGCATTTATCATGCTTTTCCCTCTCTTTGTTCGCACAATATTTGCTGAGTCATATGGTTCAAATCTATTTGATATTTGATGTTAGTGATGATTTCATGAAGATGAAACTTGAGATCATACGTCTTCCTTCTTATTTGAATAGAGTATAGATGAATTATACTGCTTGAAAGTATAGTAATAATTGATTTTTAAAATATTATTTTTATTTAAAAGTATATTTAAATAATTTTTAATATCAACACATGAAAACAATTTAAAAACATAAAAAATAATAAAATGAAATATAAAAAATAAAAAGAATTTTAATTTTTTTTCAAAGTGTTTTTAAAACACAAAAAACCAATGGATCTAAATTTTAATTTATTAAAACATGGGATCCTTTTATATTTATTTTTTTAAAAAAATGAATTCGTAATTTAATGTAAAGAGAGCACTGTGTTCAGTGGGAAATATGGGTATTTGAAACCTAACCTAACAGTGGCCAATATCGTGTTACACCATTCGAGTCAACGTTTTCTACATTAGCAATATCACTAGTTAGAAGCACGCACTACGCGCGGCGGGGTTATTTTTTATTTTTATAAAAAAATATTATAAAAATTTATAATATAAAAAATAATATTTTTTAATATTATTAATAATATTTTTTAAAATTCGTTAATTTTTTTATTAATAATATTAATTATAATAAAATAATAATATTTTATAACACAAATGATAATATTTTTAATATTCATAGTATTAATTATAATAAAAATAATAATATTTACAAGACAAATAATACTATTTTTTATATGAATTTTTAAAAATATAATAAAAAAATAATATTTATCACATAAATAATTATATTAAGAATTCAAAGGATGATTATAATACAAATAATAATATTTTTTGATACGAACACTTTGAATTATAAAAAAATAATAATATTTATAACACACATTATTATATTAAGAAAACCAAAAAATATTTATAACATAAATTATTTGGGTCCTAGTAAATAGGTCATAAGACAAGACTCATTAGACTTGGATTCTACGCAAGACTCATTGCTATTGGGTCCACGCCCAAAGTGGGGATGGGTGTGAACGTGTTCAAGTCCATCATGGAGTTGGCGCAGTCACGTCTAGACCTAACATGGCAATGGATGTGTTTGCTTTCAGACCCAAAGTGAGGTGGGTGTGGTTGCGTCCAAGTCCAACATAGAAGTTAGGCGTGCACACGTCTAGATCCAAGATGGCGTTTGTCGCGATCACATCTAGGCCCAACCTAGCGTTGGACATTGGCACGTCTATGTCCAACATATGGTTGGGCACGGACGCGTCCAGTCCCAACATGGGGTGGACGCGGACGAGTCGAGACTCAACATAGGGTTGGGCATGGACGTGTCTAGGCCCAACATGGAGTTAGACCTGGATGCGTCCACACCCAATCAAGTTGTTAGGCTTGGGGCCTATCCGAACCCAAGTTGGGTGGTCTGGTTATGCGCCATAGGTAAGGCAGCCTCAGCACCACGTGGCGCGCGAGTCTGACCAAGTGCAAGTGCAGGTAGCCCAAGCACTAGGTATCCCCCACGTGGGAGTGTGGGCTTGGCTCACGCCCAAGGCAAGGGCAAGCCAACCCTAGTGTCACGTGGCATTCGGGTCTAACCTAGTTCAAGGACAGGTCATCCCAAGCGCTAGGTGTCCTCACATGGAGGCATGGGCTTGAAGCAGTCATTTTTTCACCAACCATCAATTCAATGTCGAATGTATCCTAGTGAAAAGACAACCTCATCCCTTTTCCGTTGTTTTTGCAATTCTTTGTGGTAAGGGTTGGGCTGCCATTACACTGCTCAAATCAACAATGCTTTAAATATAGGTAAACAATAAGAGGGGCACTGAACCATTTTAATATATTGTATAATATCATCTTCCAAGACTTCTTACAAGAAAGATTATACTTAAATGCTGATTTAAACCAACCTTAGACCAAGTATAGAATTAATGAATCAATAAATTAATCTATTAAACGAAACTAAATTTAATAATACCAGGTGAAAGCGGGTTCTATAAATACCCTGAATATTGGAAAAAGAAATTAAGAAAAACATAGCCCGTGCTCCTCGTTGGCACTAACCACGAAATGCTATGACTAGAATGGCCACTAGTCAGTTTCTTAATATTTGATTCCATCACTATTCCCTAATAAAACTAGCAAAAAAAAAAAAACATATCTTCTCCCTCAAAGTGCAAATTGATGAATATAAAAAGAGAAAAAATATAAGATCAGAAAGGAAAACGGATGGGCGCGTGCTCAAGGACATCCGTACCCGTAACGACTTACGTCCTTAAGAAAAAATAATAACATCCGTGCTAAAAACAATTATTAAAAATTTTTTTATTAAAAACAATATATATATTGTTTAATTTATTTTTAATATAAGTATATCAAAATTATTAAAAAAATATCAATTTAATAACTTTTAAATAAAAATTAATTTAAAAAATACCTTACAAATATTTAAGTGGCAAGTACTGATCTAGCCTACAAAACATATCTAATCATTTATTTCTTGGTGTTCGGTTTGACTTTTCTGTAGAAGAAATCTTTTTTTTTTTTGGAAGAAAATATATTAAAATAATATATTTTTTATTTTTTAAAATTTATTTTTAATATTAATATATCAAAACAATTTTAAAAAATTAAAAATATTTATTTAAAACACGAGAATGCAGAGTATTCTGGGGTGGTAAAGTACTGAAATTTATGTTCTTTATGATTTTAAATTGTTTTAATATATTAATATCAAAAATAAATTTTAATATATATATATATTATTTTAATATATTTTTAAAGAAATACCCTTTAAAAAACAATCAACAACGATATAAATGAACTTTAAAAGTGAACCCATGCCTTTGAACACACGTATGAATCCTTGATGTTGCAGAAATACCAAGATCTTGCACCCATCCGGTGCCATAAAAGCCAGGTAAGGTAAGATTCCTAAATCTGAAGGAGCACAAGTTTCAAGAGAAAAACATGGAGCTTCGCTGTCTCCTTCTCGGACCACACGATCGAGTTACCCTCCAAAGTAAATGGACGGCTCATAAAAGTAAATTAATTCCATTGATATGGTACTCCATCTCCGAGTTATAATATTCTAACTTGATTCCGTATAAAGTACATGGGACACACCGTACACTAATATTCTAAACTTTAATTATATTCTTATAATCTTATGCTTTCTCAGTTTTTCTTTCTTAAAAAAATATGATAATAAGAATAATCTCACCTTGTTATTTCTAATAACTATAAACACCATGTGCAGCTACATTATTTCAAAAAAACATTTCTAGAGAGCGTTTGGAAAACGCGGTTATACCCGTGTTTTTCAAAAAACACGGTTGGAAAGCATTATTTTATTTTTACTAATTTTTTTTTATTTTTTAAATCGTTTTGATGCGTTGATTTTAAAAATAATTTTTTAAAAATAAAAAAATATTTTGATGCATTTCGATATAAAAAAACACTTTGAAAAACAATCATAACCATATTCTCAAACAGACCCATTATTTATTGCGGAATAACATGTATATTGATCTATATTAGGAGATTAAAACAATACGTTGTTCAATAATATTATTATATTTTTAGTTTATTTATTGTATTAAGATTAATTACTTTCCATGTTCCTAAGTTCATGTTTATAATTTTAGGAGCTGTGAGAGAGAGAATTATGTTGAGGTAGTTGAGATAATTAATGTTTGAAAATGTAGTTATAATTGTTTTTAAAAGTTTTTTATTTAAAAATAGATCAAAATAATATAAAAATATTAAAAAAATATTAATTTGAAACAAAAAAAAAATTTAATTTTTTTAAAAAATATTTTTAAACACAAAAAACAAATAGAATAATCACTATTAAAAGTGACAACATAAATGACTACATGACCCATTCTATAGTTTCTTACAACAAAAACAAGAATTTGTTATCCAAAAATGCCCTTCCTTTTTTATTTTTCTTTTTTTTTCTAGTCTCTTCCCCATTCTTACCTATATAAAAAAACACCTAGTACTACGATTCAAAGGCGAACAAGAGCAAGAGATTTCTCCCTCTCTCAACCAACACTCTCGACACCAATATTCCACCATCACATCCATCATTTTTTTTAATTAAAAAAGATGAGCAACATGCAGGAAGACAAGAAATCGAAGGTAAAGAAAGGATGGCTTGCAGTTCGAGTTGGTTTAGAGGATGAAGATGGTGGATTTCAAAGATTTGTAATTCCGATTTCATACCTTTATCACCCTCTTTTCAAGCGACTTTTAGAGAAAGCTCATGAAGTTTATGGCTACCACACCACAGGTCCACTAAGGGTACCGTGTTCTGTTGATGATTTTCTTCATCTCCGGTGGCGGATTGAAAAGGAGTCCACCCATCACAGCCATCACAGCCACCACCACCACCACCTTCCTAGTTCTTTGTCTTTCTACTCTTGCTGATCATATGTAGAAACTAAGTTAGTTACCCCATCTAGCTAGCTTCTTCATATTTATAACAGAAGCTAAATTCCTTGTACTGCATAGTTAAGGAGGTGATGAAGATGTTGATGCTGAACATCAACAACGCTCTTGTCTTGTGTTTTTCTACTCAAAGAAAAGAAAAGCAAATACAATTGGAGTTTCTTTTTTCGTGTATGGTGAAGAATTTCCTTCATTTTACACTGCTCAGCCCCTCTATTTTATTTATTTTATTTATTTCTAAAGTAAAAAATTATCTCCTGCATACATCTAATTTGATTGTGATAAGGTGTTTTGATAATTTTATTCAGTCTAATTAATTTTATTTTTCACAAGCAAACAGGAAGGATGAATTAAAATTTAAATATGCTTCTAGTAATTAATCGTCTAATAAATATGTTAAATATATAGTCCTCTAATCTATAGCCGAAGCAAGATATCTTTACAAGAGAAGCATGGACTTTTGGGAGTCACTTTCCACAAAAATATTATGGCCAGTTAATTAAAGAAAATGCAATGTCCATTGCTTTTTTGAACATGCTCGAGGACGTCTTTGTCCTCTCGTAATCATTTTGCCTTTGTGGGGTGGAAAAGAGCTGAGAACTATTGAGACATTTTCAATGTTTGTCTTTTCTTTTCTTTTCATTTTTTTAACCTTCAATTATATTAAAGCCGGTTTTGTTTTTATATTTTAAAAAAAATTTATTTTTTTTATTTCAAATTAATATTTATTTATATTTTTATATCATTTTAATACATTGATATCAAAAATAATTTTTAAAAAATAAAAAATATATATATAATTTTGATATATTTTCGAATAAAAAACACTTTTAAAAAACAATCGTAAACACAATTTCAAATACATTTAAATCCCCACCATGGGAAATTGTCATTTAATATTGTTGAAGTTTTGAGCAAGATGATAAAAATTTTTATTTCTCAAATTATCATTTCAGATTTAAATTTGGAAAAGAAGATTATGAGATTTTTTTATTATTATTATTAAATACATCAAGATGACCTATTTGTATATGAAAGTTTACCCCCAAACACCTTCAAAGAGTTCATCTTTTTAATAAAAAAGATATTGCTTATGCCATTAGAATTTCTAATCCAGACATGGGTAACATTCAATTCCAAATGATGAAGTTTTTCTTTCTGCTTGGTTGTCCGAAAAGTTTCAAATCAAATCATGATTTCCTACAATATCATCAAATTAATTAGCAAATAAAAAAATTAGTTATTTTATAGTTGCAAACCTCGGTCCAGAAAATCGGAAGGGATTGAGTAGGCACCTGATGTTGAGCCAGGGAGCCATGGAAGATGACAGGAACAGACAGAGGTAGCCATGGTACAATAGCTAGTTTATGCAAAAGGGATTGGCTATTTATGGGTTGAAGGCATGCAACTAGCTAGTCGGAAAGGTAAGTGAATTATGACACATACCATTCTTTAGTTTGCATGGCTTCCTGGCCCTGTTGTCTTACACCTAATAAGGAGAGGGAGGGCAGGTGTCTTTCTGCTTGGACAACACAATTTGCTTAGATAAAAGAGAATAACAAGATCAAGACATGTCGGTTCTTGTGTGTCCTTCTTCATGGAGTGGTTGTGGCACATTAAATTTTTATCTAGGTTAAATAAATAAAAAAATTATCCGACCTGCCGGATTCGAACCAGCGACCTAAGGATGACAGCAACAACTACAGTCCTCCGCTCTACCAACTGAGCTAAGGTCGGAAACCATTTGTGGCTGCTGGGATTCGAGCCCAGGTCTCCACGGCCACAACGTGGAATTCTCACCACTAAACTACAGCCACTTCGTGATCGTTCTCTTTCAATTTATCTATTTAACATATAATAATGCTTTCAATGTGCCTAACAGTCTCCCCCAATGTAACTCTTACCATCGTGGCGTGCAATGAAAATCTGGCAGGTTTTTAAAAAAAAATTAATATGAGTTTTCAAGTTAGTTTAAGCAAATTAATTATATGTTAACAATTAGTAACTGTAAAAAAACTCAAAAGAACAAATTAAAGATCTAAAAAAGCAAAATTCTAGGGGGGTTAAATACTCTTCCATTCCAAGTAGCTGATTTTGGAGTATTCTTTACTGTTTCGGCTGGTTTTTTTTATTAAAAAAAAATATAGTTTTCATAATTAAAATTGAACTCATGAAAAACTATAGTGTATTAACTAAATACTTTCAACCACACCACCCAATGAACTCTTGATACATTGGAAAAGCATTTTATAAATAACTATTCAAATCAAAAGATTTGCTCCCTTCATTGGTTTATTGAATTCAAATCTTAAGACTGAGTGCTCCACGCTGATACGAAAAGCGCGTCCGATCGATGAACAAACTGATTTGAAGATATCACTTGCCATCAATTTTAAAAAAAAAAATAACTAATGTCTTTTGCACAGTAAACTTGCTCAAGTGCAGTGGATAAACAAGTATATTAGGTGATGATGCTAGAAAGCAAGTCTTCACTACTTTTAAAATAGAACACGTGATACACAATACAACACCGATGTTTTACATGGACAGTCAAATGGGTACAAAATTCTCAGAAAAAAAGTAGAATTGATGTGGCAGCAAGTGAATCTCGCTACAGGAGAGGGTTTGATTGGGACCTTAACTAGCTTCTTTCTTCTTTATGTTCATGTAAATGGTATGGAATTGCAGCTTGGTATCAAGAATACTTGCTTCCTTCTTTCTCATGTTTTCCAAACCTTAATTGTGCCATCAACGGAGGCGCTTATCATGCAGTTGTCAGTTGGATGGTAACTCACACTTGTTACCTGCCATAAACAGCCACAAAAACCATCGACTGTCAGGTGTGAATTCCTTCTAAAAGTCTATAAATCACCATCATGCAATAGCAATTCCTTTCTACAATTGATAGTCCTAGTTGCAGTACGCAGCAATGAACCCATGGTATTTGATTATGCACAAATTACAGCAAAAAAATTAAAAAAGATAGATCAGTCTTGTGATTCCAAATGATCTTTTTATAAGATCACCATCTAACGATACTCAATAGTTCATGCCAGCAACTATATGATATACAAGGTTTGGGAAGTTAGTTGCAGCTTTCTGATGTCAATCACAGATCACCCACCAAAAAGGTCATTCAACAAAAGGTGAAAGTTAAAGTTTCAGGAACTCACTATAGTAAGAATCGAAGATTTAATCAGGAAAAAAGGTAAATATTGTGTAAAAAAAATTATAACATGGCTCACAAATGGTTTGGAACCGTTACAAAAGACCGACAGTGTATACAACATTCCACATCTTGAAGCATGGCAAAACTGGCTAAAACTGCACGAACTTAAGCACAAACATGTAATTTGAATCATTTCAAGAAGCAAACTAAAAGGTTTTTAGAATAGAAGTGAGAAAAGGTGGAAATTTGCTGCAGTTATCAAATACATATGCTAAACAACTTTACCACTGAGGAATGAGCTCGGAAACGTGACAACACAGATGCGTCCACAAGATCCCAGAAGTAAATGTAGCCATCCTCTGAGCCACCAGCAACATGGGCGTCAGTGTTGGTGAGGCAGCAATCCAACTTGTATGACTGATGCAGAATCACCCACCAATTACAACAATAATAATAATAACAACAACAACAACAACAATTAGAAGTGAAGAACAATGGAGAATGGAACTTGAGACATTGACAAGTTTTCAACTTATTATTGTGATCTCAAAATAACAAAAGGAGGTTTGGCCAACTAACCTTACATATATGTCCTTTATATTCTTGTAAAAGCTCGCCTGTAGTTCTGCCATCAGGAACCAATAAGACAAGGCAGACAAACATCAGACAACAGAAACTATGAGACTTATTCATAAAAGCATGAGAATTCACCTGTCCAATAGGCGCAAAGTAGAATCCAAGCAACTCGCTAATATGCAGTTACCATCATTTGACATCGAGATACAGTTGACAGGATGCCCCAAGTTATCAGATATTTCTCTACACAAATAACGCAAAAGACCAACATCATTAATCCAATGATAACAATCCGACAACACCAACTTTATCAAATCCCAACACCTATAGATACCTCCCAATACGAATGTCGAATGTTCTAACAGTACCATCAACACTTCCAGCAATGATTTCAGTTTTCGTCAAACACACAGACATCACACTATCTGAAAACGTGTCAATGATCTGGGAAAAAAAATCACCAAGTTTTGAAGATCAACCACCGCACCTACATATTCACAATTTATAGTAACAAATTCAGAAACATAAAGCACCTGAATTGGCTCAGTACTATGAGATCTACAATCCCAAGCACGCAATGATTGATCATAACCTGCTGATACCACAACAGATGCATACTCATTAAATTTCACAGCATTCACCTACATCAAAACAAAAACAACATAAATAAAACTGAAAAATACATCCCATATAATCATTAAACAACCTTAAAAAAAAATTACCTCACTACCATGTCCTCGGAATTTCCGAATTACACGACCAGTAGCCACATCCCAGTAAAAAACTTGTCGGTCTCCTCCACAAGAAACCAATTTCGAATTATCCCTTTTAACAAAAACCAAAAAAATTAAAATTAAAAAGAAATCAAAGCTATTCCAGTATTATTAAAATTAAAACAAAAAAGATTTATTTTATCTTACTGGGTGACGTGAACATCGCGAACTTCACGACCGTGAGATTTGTAGGTCTTAATGTGGATTCCGCGGTGAGGATTCCAAAGACGAATGGTGCGGTCTTTGCCGCAACTCAGGCAATAATTTCCGTCACCGTTGAATCTTGCGGCTAAGACTCCTCCTTCGTGACCTTTCAGCACGTTTTCCTCCTTACTTGGCAGTTCCGAGACGTTGCTCATCTCTCTCTCCCTCTCTCCCTCTCTCTCTCGATTGATTGATTCTTCTGTTTTTTCAGGGCGGGAAAGGGAAGGGAAAGAAAGCTGAAAGCTTTGTCGTCTGAAGAAGGGAGAAAGGAGACCAACAGTGTTTGAGGCAGATGGACTTAATTTTTTATTTGCAAACTTAGGCCCACAAAAAACTAGGCCTAGCCCAAACAAATATGGACCAAGAAGTTATTCTACGAGGTTATTTGGTATTTCTTGTTTTGATGTTATTACTTATTAGTAAAGGACACAATACTGTAGATTTTGAATTATTTATTGTGAAATTTTTTGATGCGTGTGGTTCAATTTTATTTAATTTTTTTATATATAAATATGCGGTTTTAAATTTTACTTTTAAATTTTTGATAAATATTCATTTTGAACTATAATGTTAAACTCGATTTAATTTTACAAATTGACCTAAAATATTTATGATCAAAAACCTTACTCAAATTATATTTTTAATTAATTCGATCAAGATATTAATTATATAAAACTTGATTTACCAAGTTGAATTCAATTCAAACACATTAATTGAACATCAAGAAAACAAAAAAATAATAAAATGATGTTGTTTTTTAATAAAAGAATTGAACTAATAACCAAAAGGATTATCTATAGGAAACCACCTGTTCATCCAATAATCCATAAACTAACTCAATAATTTAGTAATCCTAGACTTTTCCATGTCAATTTTTGAAATTCACTTTTATGAGTGCTCATAAGAAAATATTATTTCCATTCAATTATGAACTCATTGATTTATTTTGAAAAATTACATAATAAAATTAAAAAAAAACTCTAAAAATATAGGTAAAACAACTATGGATATCCACATATGAATCAATATTTTTTTTTCTATTTTTACCTTCTCAAAACAAAAATAAATGCTAGCAATGAAGATATTTTGGTCTTTTTTTTCGTAATAAACACATGTTTTTTAAAAACTCATTGAAGGCACAAAAGTCTTTTTGTGTTTTTTAAACAATTAAGGTATTAAAATAACTTTTTAGAAAGAAAAAAAAGTTAGCTTTTGTCCAAGGATTTTGTGGTCATTTTCTTTTTTAATGAACAATAAAAAGACTTAAATCCCCCCTGATCAAATAATTTTAAAGCTTCCTTAGAGAGGGTATTTTCATTTCTGTCTAGGTTTTTTGTTATTTTTAGGTGAGATTAGGAGCATTCCGTCTTTTTAGTAATATAAAATTTTAAAAAAAAAAATTGATGGCACTTACATGCCTATGCGAGAAAGTGGAAGCCGCCCTGTGGTCTTCAAGTGATAATTGTAAAGGATTCTAACAATTAAATGTCATTCTTTCATCGGGTTGTTAGAAGCGTCATTGTATCTTTTCCACCTGTTATGACAACGTGTTAGTGTTAGATGAATAATCTGTTGCAAGTGACTTCTTCTCTTTTCTTTTTTTTCTCTCTCTCCTCCCTTAAAAAGTGCATATGGGTCCTTTTTGTTTTGGGTTTTCAATTTTTATCTTATTTTTTTATTTCTAATTTTTTCTAGTCTTTTTTATAAAAGTTTTGTTTGTTTTCAATGTAGTCCTTCAATTAATAATTTTTCATGAATTATTTTTTTCCAATTCGATCGTTATTTTTTTTCTTAATTTTGTTTCCAATGGCTATTTAGTTAAAGTTTTACTGGTTTTTCAATTTCATCATTTAATCGAAGTTTATGATGCATTAATTTTTTTTTAAAAACTTAGTATCATTCTTGTGATTTTCTCTTTCTTTGGTTAAAGTTATTTTTCTTTTCAATTTAGCCCTCCAAATGAAAATTTTTTATTGCCCTCTCATTTATTTTTTAAATTTTTTTTCACCCTCATTCTTATATATATATTAGATCCCTTTTTTGTAATTGATTTTTAATCCTAATTTCATCCAATAGATTTTCTAAGGGATTGAGCTTCTTAGTTTTTCTATTTATGGTACTTCTAACCTAATTGACCTAGATCAGTTTGAAATATTTAATACGGGTTGACATCCTTTTTTGGCTCAATTTCTTTTATGATTTCATCGTTTACGAAATGTTTTTTTTTTAAATAAAAACTTGGCTTTATAGTTTTCTTATTTTTTCTATCAAGTTATTTTGATTTTATGATTTACGGTAATTAAGTTTTGCGAAGTTAACCCTTTGTACTTCTAAGTTTTTTTTTCTTCAAGTTATCGTTAATCTTTATTTTTATAAAAAACTTTATTATTTTATTATCATTACCTTTTTTCTTATTATCTAATTAAAATTAATCCAACTTATTAAACTCGGTCAGAGTTGTAACCTAAGTTGTTGTTTTTCTTATTTCTTTTAAACATGTTAGCATACCACATAGACCATCACTGTCTTTTCTTATTTTTTTATTCTAATTTTTATTTTATTTTAATTGATAAATTTTATAATGTCTTTTTTAAAATTATTCTTAAATTTATATTTTAGTTAATATCCCTTCTCTATAATTTTTTATTTTTCTTATTTAGCTTTTTTAATATATTTTTTTAATATTTTTTATGTATTTAATTTTTAAAGGTATTATTTTGATCCATCTATATTTTTTTATGTTTATATAGATGAACTTAATTTAAAAAAAAAAAAACTTATATTTTTATATTTTAGCATGTTGCAACCTTGCCATAATATTTTTTTCCCTTTTATTTTATTCAATAAGTTCCTCGTATGTGTCATTTTCTATTATAATTTGATTAAATAAAAATAATTTTAATAAAAATCATTGAATATAATAAATGACCATGTTGCGAGATCAAAATTTTTGATTTATATCTATTTTTATTTGTTTTTATTTTCATATATATTTAGTTATTGTTAAATATGACTAATAATTATATTTATTATTATACAAATAATTCATGATTTATTTAGTTAGATTCATGTGTATTAATTTTCCAATTTATATTTAAGTTTTTTTTAATTTAGAAAATAGTAGTGGAACAACTGCGCATATTTAATTTTTTATTGAAAAAAATCTTACATGCAAAACACGAGTTAAAATGCTAATATTTCTCTGTATAGTTTTCCAAATATTCCTACACATGCTAAGTTACTAACAAAAGCTGATAAAAAGCCATACATCTTCAGTTTCTCTAATTTTCTCTATCTTTTGTCTAATAATAATAAAAAAAAAAAAAAACTAAATAGGAACACACCAATTTCTTTCTTCTTCTTTTTGGTTAATATATATAAACCGATAATTGTTTTTGTTAAAAAAAAAGGTAAAAAAAAAAAAAAGATTAGGATTAGGATAATTAATAAAAAAAATAATTTATCAGTTACAAGTACTTAAGAAACCCACCATCTCCTCGTAAACTATTTGGATTAAATACCACTAATCACCGTTTTTGTTTTTTCTTCTAACGAGCCCTCTCATCTCCCTTGCCAACTCTTTACAAACTATAAATACCCCCACAAATTCTCAAACCTAACCATCTCCCTCCATTCTCCATCTCCTCTTGCACAAACACAAGCAAAAACACTTGATCATGGCAGCTTTCAAGAATCTTGCTCTCTTCTTGTCTCTCACATTGCTGATCTCAGCCAATATTTCATCTGCAGCTAGAGACATTCTCATTAACAAACCAGGCTTCAACAGCCTTTCAGCAAGACTTGAAGACGAGGGCAGCCTTGTGGAGTGCTGGAATGCACTCGTGGAGATAAAATCTTGCACAAATGAGATATTCTTGTTTTTCATGAATGGCCAGGCTGATATTGGCCCTGACTGTTGTCGCGCTATTCATACCATCACTCATAATTGCTGGCCTGCCATGTTTACTTCTCTTGGCTTCTCAGATGAGGAAGGAAACATACTTAGAGGATACTGTGATGCTTCTCCTAATTCACCTTCTATTTATTTTAGTCCTGCTTCTGCTCCTTCACCTCTTGCTGCTGGCGCTCCTGCTCAATATCAGCCTATGCTGGTTTAAAGAGGGTTGATGATGATCTAGTCTGCTAGCTTTCTATTCCAGGGACTTGTGTGTTTTTGTTGAATTTGCCTGTTTGATCTGTTGTTTTTGCTTTCCACGTTTGAGTCTTCAATGTTGTTCAAGTTTGGTGTCATGATGTACGTAGAGTGTTTATACTTGAGGAATAAAGTTGTGCTTTCTTAATGTTTTAGTTTTCTCTCCAAAAGTCGGGTTCTTGAATCCTTACAATTTCCAAGGTTAAATTTAGGTTTAGTTTTGCTGGTAATTGTATCTTGCCAAAAATATCACAGAGGGGGTCAAGGTTAATTAGGGTAATTCCTGAGCAACTAGATTTGCATCACTGTTCCGGTGATGTACCTTCACAAAACATTTGACAACAATTAATGCAAAGCGATATGAACAAAAATTCCCAAACCACCCTTTAATTTCCCCCTACATTTCTTTCACTAGTTTTGCTTATCATGTCGTCGGAAAATTCCCAAAAATTCCGGCTAGACTACCTTGACAGAGCAGACCAGCGAGAGGATCATATGGTAGGAGACACAAGTACGGGTTCAGTTTTTAGTGAATCCAACGCAATAGCACATGCAGCATACGCATACTGTGACTCCCAACTCTTTCATGAGACGTTCTTTCTCTTCAGTTAACATAAAAAAAAATGGCCATGCCCACAGGCACCGTGTGTCTGCACCATCTGTCATCAATCAATTTCTACAGCTCCACGGAAAGTGGCTCCGGCTAGCCTCTTAAACCTGGTTTGGAAAAAACCCAGCCCGGCCTGGAGATTAACTTGATAGCTAGACCGATCTGTAAGATTTAATAAAAAACCAGTCATGGCAATAATCCTGGTCAAAAACCCTTGGTAGGTCAATTCATAACTCTGGCTACCCGGGTGAACCTAGACGAGACCCGGTATTTTTTTGTTCTCGGATGTGGGATTTGAAATTTACTAATATATATACTCTATGTTCTAGGGAAAAAAAAGTTATTTGTTTCAATTGTGGGATAAAAAATTTTTTTGGTTTAAATACTTCAATTTAAAGAATAACATATTATCTTTTCAATATGGGATTTGAAACCCTTTCATAAATATACTCTATATTCTCATGAAAAAAGTTTTGTTCTTTCAATGTGGGATTTTAACCCATTAGTATATATATTCTATGTTCTAAAAAAAAAGTTATGTTTTTTTAATGTAGGATAAAAAAACTTTTTGATTTGAATACTTCAACTTAAAAGGATAACATAATATCTTTTCAATGTTGGATTTGAAGTCTTTCATATATATACTCTATGTTCACACACAAAAAAAAAATATATATATAATATATATATATATATATATATTATATATATATATATATATATATATATATATTTTCGATGTAGATTTTAAAACTCATTAGTATAATGTACTCTATGTTTCCAAGAAAAACATTATATTTTTTTTCAATGTGAAATTTGAAACCTATTAGTATATATACTATATGTTTTTCTAAAAAAAAGTTATTTTTTCAATGTGGGATAATAAATTTTTTTTGTTTAAATACTTCAATTTAAAAACTTAAATATAGTATCTTTTTAATATGGGATAAAAAAACTTTTTTAAAATATTCTTTTAAACTTCGCTATTTATAATATGTATAGCATATATTTACATGGATTTTTTTTTAATTTTTTCATATAAAATATTAAAGCTTTAAATATATATTTTTTAATTTTTCCAGATTAATCTGAGTTGATCATTGAAACTCGAGACCTGATTACTTGACCGGATCAACTCTGACCGGGTTTAACAAGTATGTCTAAAACTACGAGTCATCAATGAACGAGCAGGACCATCCATATACCCAGTGATCATTAACAGACATTATCATCAATGACTTTAATATTCATAATACATTAACTTACAAAACAGCTAAACCCTTTCATCAACCGTTACTCGAGCTAATCCTCAATAAATCTCCCATTCACTCCTTTTCAGTCTCTTAAGCTCCCCATAATCATAAACAATCCAAGCTCCTCGTCTATAAAATCAAACTACGAACTCCATCTCCTCCACGCAACATCCTTTGCATTCCTCCCTGTCTCCAATGGATTTCTCTTTCAAGCTCTTGCTCACTCTCTTCCTCACATGCTACATAGCCTCCATGCCCATGATGGCACACCCTCAAGTCTCCACCCACACAACTCTCGCTACCCGTCTCCGGTTAGACAACGAAGAAACCACCTGCTGGGGCTCCTTACTCCACCTCCAATCCTGCATCTCCAATGTCCTTCTCTTCTTCCTCAACGGCGAGACTTATCTCAGCCCTAGCTGCTTGCCTACGCCATCCGCATCATCGTGACACGCATTGCTGGCCTTCCATGCTTGCCTCCCTTGGTTTCACCGTTCAAGAAGGTGATATCCTGCTCGGCTACTGCGATGCCACTGCTTATTCATCTTCTCCACCACCAGAACCCATTTTTTTCCCCAACCACACTTAGCCTCTACTAATTATTCTCAGAAACTAAATAAAATGATCTGAACAGTTCGATTTCGATTCCTAGTTTCCATGTTTCCTTTTTTTATAGTTCTAATGCAAAAAAATTTCCAATGAAATATCAATACTGAGTATCAAAAAATTTTACGCAATAATCTCTTTTTGTTTACAGAATCTGAATGGCCCACATTTCCAACTAATATTTTGGGTCATAAATTGTTTGGTTAAGAAAAATATGCCAAGAAAACAACCCACCAAATTTCTCAGCATCCAAACAGGCTCTGAATCCAAAAAAAAAAATTCAGAGCAAATTAAGGCTCTGTTTGAATTCTTTCAAGAATATCGAAATAAAGAATCCATTAGTGCTACAAAATCCAAACAGACCCTAACAGGAAAAAAATCACGGAAACTAACAAACAATTAATGGTGATTAAACCTTCCAAATGCACCATGCGAAACAACATCACCGCGAGTGCCTCCGTTAAGGATCCGCCCTCGGCGATTGTTCCCTCTCCTGTCACCATTCCTCTCCCGCCAGTGGAGAATTCAGCTCCTCAGACCAAATAGCGTCAATCTGAGACGACGACGTCGCAGCCTCAAACGACGTGTCTTCGACTCTGTCTTCGAATCCAGCAACAATAATGCCATCAAGTCCATGAACAGCAATGGAAGGACAGAGAAAAAGATCCGGAACTGAAACCCGAACCCGATTAACCAAAACGGTACCGTTTATGTGAGCCAGAGAGAATTATTGATCAAGAGACGGTGATTCGGCACCAAAGAGTCAATGGAGGCCCCACCGGAGGAGGCGGTCAAGTTTCTTAGATCTGAAGTCGACATGCGAAAGGGTGACATGTGGAGGGAGAGGGATTTGGTGTAGTGAGAAGCAGCGGAGGCAAGGTCAAGAGAGAAGAGGAGGGAATCAGGCGGGGAAAAGAGAGTGAAGGTTGAGAATGACGACTTGGCGTGGTTTGATTGGTTGAGGAGTTGGAGGCGGAGATCAGATGTGGCGATGGCGTTGGGGAAAAGTGTGTAGCCGTGTGATCGGAGGGAAAAGAGGGCAAAGTCAAGTTCTTGGTCGGTGAGTTTAGCGGTTGTGATTTGGTGGAGGAGAGAGAGGAGGAGGATGTGGAGAAGAATCTTGGCCGTTGATTTGATGGTCATGAAGTCTTGGGATTCCATTTTTCTTGGGAGGGAGGGAGGGAGCTGTTAGAGAGAGAATTATGTTGAGGAAGTCGGGATTTTCTGTTAGTTTTGGCGGGGTTTTGGAGCTCTTGAATGTGAGAGGGTAGGGAGTAAATTAGGTGTGGTGGGGTATATATTTGCGGTGTAAATGAATTTACAGCCATTGGATTGTGAATGGACGATTTATGACATGTGGTTGAGATCGAATGAGAGGAATCTTGGAATGGGCCAAGATTACAGCCTTCAAATCGCAGTGGAGGAGATTGGGCTTGTATTTTATGCACTTTCAAGGTCCATCGGATATTATTTTTTATTCATGGAAACATTTTTTAAATAATTTTGTTAAATCAAATTATATTAAATATATTAAGAGTATGTGTATTTTAAAAATACGTACATAATTAATAAACCCATGCATATCATGTATAAATCAATAAGCATATTAAGTCTTATTTTATATACGTATTTTTAATGTTTTTCTAAATCAAATACAATTTGAAGCGTTTAAGTTTTGAATTTTTAAATGAATTTGCTTCTTATATTATAAAATAATTATTATGAAATTTTCTTATTCATGTGTTGTGTGTGTAGATGATATGCGTAATATACATTATAATTTTATTTATTTATAAAAAATTATTTTTATATTAGCATATCAAAAACGATATGAAAAATATAAAAAATAATTTAAAATAAAAAAATAAAAATTTTTTATATTTTTTTCAAAAATAGTTTTTAAAATGCAAAAATAAACAAAAAAACATTCATACAAATCATATATAACGTTCCTCTCTAGTTAATTGAAGTGGCAATTACAATTTATTTTCTTTCATGAAATCCACAATCTTATAATGTAACATGTTTATATATAGGACATTTTTCTTAATTTAAATTATGAAAAACCAGTATCAAGTATCTCGTAGATACAAAAAATCAAAATTGATTTGGCTGATAATATTATCTAATTATTGCTACTATAATCTTTTTTTTTATTAACGTGTATATCTGAGCTAGGTTACACGCATCTCGACTAATCATAATGGCTCTGAAATTAACGACCATGTACGCCTCCAGTAGCCTTGAGATTTGTGGGACTCAAACTGGTGACCTTTAAAAAATAAACTTGAAGCCTTGCTAGTTAAATTACACCCCTCATTATTTTCTTTTAAATTTTATTCCAACACTAATAATGCCTTGTACATTTATGTGAACAAGGCGCGCGCGCGCCATATATACTATATATAATATATATACATATATATATATATATATATATATATATATATTATATATATTATATTACTTCCTTAGGACCTTGATTCCCCTCCAACGAGACTCCATATAGTCGGACGCGCCATCCTGTGCATAGACTCCAAATTTGAAGTAATGGGATGAAGCCCCATTCCCATTAGCTTCGTGCACCAATGACCCATCAATGTAGACCTTGACTTTTGGGGCACCAGCATCATGGATTACGTTGACTCTAAACCACCTATCATATATGTTTTGAGCAATCGGAGCCCTGTAGTAAGATAGTGCTCCATTGTAGACTCTAAGCATCATGGTTGTGGCTGCGCTAGCACCTCCGAAGATTTGCATGATGGACACACCAGTTGTGCCTGAAGGCACGTATGCGTATCCTTCAAATTGCCACACACCAGAAGTGTAGTCATATCCCTGTTGAACATAGATTGAGTGAGTCATATATACATCATCGTTGAGCAAGTGGAGAAAAGTTACCAATAATTTTGAGCAAGAACCCAGAAATTCAAGAGGGATCCTCTTCTCAGATATTATTTACTTAGTTGTAGCAAATTTCTGGATACTGTCACGTGTATATATGATGCATGGTACTTACTCGAACGCGGACCTCAGTCCTGGGACTGGTATTGCTCCCGGACATGAAAGGCTTGTCAGCAGAGTAAACCCACAGCTTGTGGATGCCATTTTGGAAGCTATATCGCTCACTTTCAGATACGTCATAAGGCTTATGAATGACAAAGTTGGATCGACCCAACGAAAGGGAGGTGAACCCATCTGCGGGATCAGCAAGGGCATGGTGTGGCATGAGCTCCGTGAGGCTGAGAGATATGATCAGGGCTGAGAGAATAGTGGAAGCCATTTTTGTAGAGTGAGTTGAGGAACAGAGGAGAAGGGTTCATTCTGGGTTTTAGGCAATGAAAGAATGAAGAACCAGACTCTGAATATAAATAGGAATGGAATGGAAGATTATTAATGATGAAAAGGGCATGGCCAATGGAAATAAGAGAGGATAAGAAATCTCCAAGCGGTTCAATCATATTTTTTTAAAATTTTAATTTTTTGTTTTGCTTTAAGTTAACTTTTAACTGTTTTTGAATTGTTTTAATATGTTAATATCAAAAATAAATTTAAAAATAAAATATATATTATTATTTTAATGTATTCTCAAATAAAAAATATATTTTTAAAAAATATTATATATATATGTCATTCAAACACCCCCTTACCAACATGATAAAAATAAAAAATAACCTAACTCCTAATTAATCCATAAGAAATATAACAAAAAACCATATTTCTTTAACTTGAAAAATAAAAAGAAAGAAACACTAAAAAACAACATAGTAAGATTTATTTTCAAAACATGATGTTATGTTAATTCAAAAAACAAAAACACAGCAACAAGAAGAAAAATGTTGAGAAATTATTAAATCAAAACTTGACTTTGGGTATGAATGTTAACTCCTTGGAAGCTAAGCATTGAAACTAAGACTTAATTTTGAGTACTTTATGGGGTGCATTTTAACTGATTTTTCCATTTCAATTTTTCTTCTTTTTTTTTTTATTTTCAAACCCTAATAATGAAAGGGTGAGGATAACGATCTGCCATGGTTCCCTCACATCTTTAAGTTTATAATTACAAAAATAAAATCACAATTTGAAGAATAAAGTAATCGGTTTGAAACTTGACAAGGTATTAGCCGCCTCGCTTCCCTTCTTTTTAGGTTACCGAATAAGAGTTTTCTTTATCATCATTTCATGGCTAAATTGTACAAACAATCCCTTAATTATATTTGGTCCAATTTAACCATTAAATACAACAAACAAATCACATATTTTGAAGTGTTTCTTCTTCTTCTTCTTCTTGTTTTTAATTAGATATGAGATTATAACATTCCTTACGGTCCATGTTTTACATTCAAAACACTGTTTAATAATTCCGAATTTGACAAGTTCTATTCACAATAATTTTCAAGTAGAATGACGGAATAAAATGATTATTTCTCTTTTATTAAAATATATTGGTTATTCGTAACTGATTTTTTTTATTTTAAAAATTATTTTCATGCCACATCATATAATTGGTCAATACTAAGTGAAGATTATTGATGATGGAATAAAAGGGCATTCCCAATAGAAATATGTGAGGATTAGAAATCTTTTGGTCCGCACCTTCTTCGTCAATATTTTTTTTTTTTTTTTTTTTTGTGCGCGCGCGTGTTTTGCCAATGAACTTCCTTGCACAAGAATATGAAAAATGAACTTATCATGATGAATTGCATTCAAATTATTACTTTCAAAAGTAATACTCTCTGAAATATTCCGCAGCGTGATTGAATTGTATTTTTTTTTTTATTTAATTTAAATTATTTTAATATGTTAATACTAAATATAAATTATAAAAATATATATTTGATATATGAAACTAGGCTTAACAAAATGTGAATTTTATATCAGTGCATAGCAACACATGGAAGTAGACAAAAGGAGCTTTAATTTTTTTTTTTTTCCAATATTTCAGTTTTTCCTCACCTCCCCCCTCCCGAACAGAATTCATGAGGGAGGAGAAGAAATTTAGAGATACTAAGAGAGATGAAGGTTTTTATTTTACACCTCATTTAATGGCTTAGCTATAAATTCAGGATTACCCTGGTGAGTCAACTTTGAATCTAAATTAGTCCGAGTTGAAAAAAACTTATATTAAAGTAATAACTTAGGCTCCACAGGTCCTCCCTTCACATGGAATAATCACTGGAAGGGAGATGGTAACATTGAAGAACGACTGGATAAATTTCTTACAATGCAGGAGAATTGTTAAGAGACAGTGTCGCTAGGCTGCTAATTGATGTTGGAGATTTGGAGCTGAGTTGTCAAATTCTATTAACAATGGAAAACCAGCCACTACAGAAAATTTCCAAACACTAACGGAATATTCTGTCGCTATAAACGCTAATTATATTGGTGTAAAAATCAGATTTACTTATAGAAACATATCTTCAAGAACTATCTCATCATTGATATCATATATATTGATAATTTCATTCGTGGTTTTTATACCAATAGATATAGCAATGAATTGTTGCTGTTGGTCCTTAAAAAATGAATCGACCAATATTTACAGTCAAATTCATGAATGAATATTAGCGACATAATGTCGACTGATACTTTTATCAACAATATATATGTCTCACTAATGTTTTCACCAACAGAACGCCGATAACATATTATATTAGTAAATCCATTAATTAAGGTGGATCAAAACAAAAATTCCATCCATGTTTACCGAAACAGTTAATAATTCTCTGTAATTCTCATATGAAAATATTGATCATTAACCGATAGAAATTCATCAGTATACACCAAAGCATTTGATAACTTGATGTAATTCTCCGATAAAAAGATTGATCATTTACCAACAAAAATTTCATTGGTTTTTTTAAAAAACAAATTGTTTTTTTTAATGCTATAAAACAATTTCATAATGGCATTAAGCAACATCAAACAACTAATTTAAATTGAAAAATAAATTTTACCATAATATAAAAAACAATTATAAATATATATAGGGGGAGGATAATGACTAAAAAAATATGCATGATCTATATTTTTTTTTTTTGCTTCATACATTGCCTCCATTTCAACCCTTAAAGCACTAACTCATTGTTCAACCAACTCCTCAACAACTGTTGATGGTTGACTCGGGCCAGAATGTGAGGTGCCTATAGTCAAGATATTATAACTCAATCTTATATCTTGAGCCATAGTCATAAAGATATTGTAAACCTAATTCATATCGGGCGCACCATTTGCTTCAACCTTCAACCACAAATCTAAATCATATTTCAGATCAGTTGAAGGGTTTTATCCATGTTTTGGATGCATGGCGGTGTTATATTATTCTTACACCATAGAAAACAAGTTAGAGATATGGATGAAAAAAACATTAGTCCAAACAATTTACAGAAAGGTTTGAAGTCTACTTACAATAAACGCCTCAGTTCGACTATCAACAAACTGTTTTTTTCATCTATTCTCCCTCCATATATGTGTTATCATTTACAACTTCATCAAAGAAGGCTTGCACCCAAGATGTGTAGCCTATAAAATAAATCCACCAGTTTTTAGTTAATCACAAATTATAGGTATCATTTTAAGAAAAATACTTGAAATTAAAATAGACTCTCTTACTAGGTGCTTTATATGGTTTGTAAAAGGAAGTGACTTGCCGATATGCTTGATAATGAAACCATGAGTCTTTTTGTTTCAATTTGAGGACTCACTCCGTGAATGCCTCTTAAAACCCTAAGACAATAAAACTCTAATTATCTCTCCTAGTTGCTCTCAGTGATATGGGGAGATCTAAAATTCTTCCACACCTCAAAGTCATTTAAGTTGGCTCTTCTCTTAGCATAAGTGTATGTCTCATACCAAAAATCACTCAATCTAATTCAATAATTTGTTAAACTAAAAAAAATATTAAAACATTACAAAAAACATGTATACATCACACATTAAAATTTATTTAGTTACATTCTGACTTTTTCAGACTTGTCTTGCCACGCCTTATCCTACCAAATTTTTTTCCTGAAATCATTTTCAAAAAATAATTAGTTTTCCAAATTTTAAAAACATCTTTTATCCATTAAAATTATTGATTACGTACTAAACTTAAACTTCCCTCACTAAGCCTCAATCACAGGCCTCCATTCAATGATCTTTAAGTTGGCTCCATTAAAAAAAAAAAGCACCTACAATGATGTTTTCTTCGTCGATGTTATTGTTCTCATAGCTTTCAAGTTTGTAAACCTGAAAATAAAATAATTAACTCTAACTTATTTAAACGTTTTAACATTAATTTAATGTTATGTTTGAGCAAAATTACATTTTTTTGCGTGCTTATATTTAGTTTTTATTTTGCAATTAACTTATTGAAATATGGATCCCTAACATATGGGATCCTAGATTTGCGACCGATAGTTAATGAGCCAACGTCATTAAATGGTATATCAGATGCTTTATGATTGACACCTAAATAAACCGAAGGGTCAGGAACACTACTGCTTGATGATGTAATAGCACTCCCTTTTGACCCTATATTTCTCCTAGCATCTAAACAGTATAACTAAATAACTAAGAATATTCAATTAAGATCTCAATCAATGTATTATGTTTTTTTTTCTTAAAAGTGCTATATCCATTTATAATATATGCTTGACGATAGAACTTGGCATGACAGTTGTTAATTAATGGCATGCGTGTGAAAGTATCTTCAAGAATGCATAGAAGGCTAACCAAAGTCATCCGTTGCAACTGATTTCTCCATTCATCCCACTAAGGCTCTAGGGAGCGATGGTATGACATTAAATTTTTTCCAAGCTCATTGGGATACAATTGGCGGTGATATTCGTGCTGCTGTCAAGAGCTTTTTTAATGGAGGAAAAATTCTACGGAGCTGTGACTTCCTTAAATATTCTAGGGTTAGTACTGTGGTGAAAAACATGATTCAATTGCGACCTATTAGCCTCTTTATAGTCTTTTACAAAATAATATCAGAAGTGCTAGCTGCTAGACTGCGAACTGTCGTGAATGATGTAATTGGTCCTCATCAGAGTGCCTTCCTTCATGGAAGACTCATCTCTGATAATATTCCGATAATACAAGTTCCAAAAGTTTGATCATGTAGAATCTGACCCCATTTTTTTATCGAAGCAAAGCGTCCGACATAACTATCAACATTTTGCTTTTTCTTGGAAATTCAGATGGTATCAAAGATAATACGAAACAAGAAGTGATCCATTTTCTAGTGAGGAATTTTGTCGAACACTCCACATGGAACCTTGATCAAAGATTAATTAGTAGGTTTTTCTCGGAGGCGATTATTTTCTCAATCGGAAAAACTGCCTACAGAAGAAACAAAAACTTTTTTCGTTTTTTTTTATAATCATAGTTATTGTTTGCTTGATTTAAAGCTGATGATGCGGTTAAATAGATTGATATGCCTTTTGCTGACTTACTTTGGGATCATGGAAGATCCTTCATGATTTTTTGAGAACCTAATTGGATTCGCTAACTTTATTGCCACTACGATCATGCTTTTGTTAATGGGGCTGTTCATTGACCAGCAACAAATCTTACCATCTCATTATCAGAAAAATAAAAATATAGAAACTAACATAAATGCTCGACTTATGTATTTCTGAAACTTTTTTTTTAATATCTAACATTTTATATTATATTTAGAACTTAATAGTTTACATGTATACGCTATGCTGCTGCAGGTAAGATAAAAAAAATTGAACATAAAAAGAATAGTTAGATTTTAGAAACTATTTGATATTGTTATTATTCAATATGTTAATTTTGAAATTTTCTTATTTGATTCCTATACCTAGCCCAGATTTATATTAAACCACATGAAAGTTAATTAACATGATCCAGTTAACTTGCTCGGTCCTAAAAACAACTCGATCAACTAATAATAAAATTTTGAAGATGAAATTGACAAAAAAAAAATATATATTCTAACCCAACTTCTTACCTAGCTCAAATTTAAAATTAAAACGTATGAGAATTGTCTTGACGTGACCCAATCAACTTAGCTATTCCAAAAGAAACCTAGTTGTTTTAGTAAAAAAAGTATGAGAATGAAAATTGACATAAAAAAAACCTTTAGACTCAACTCCTTGCTTATTCCATGTTTTAAAATTAAACCAAATGAAAATTTTTCAGACACGATACATGTCAATCTTGGTTGATTCAAAAACAACTCAAAAGATTGTTAAGAAAATCAAAATGAAATTGAAAAATAAATGATGAAATTTAAAGAAAAACAAAAGGCGGGAAATGAAAAGGAAAAAAAGGTGTTTCATTGTTTATATCAAACACTAAGGTAGTGTTTAGAATTGTTTGTAATGGGTTTCATTTTAAAAAAAAATTTATTTGGAAATCCATCAAAATAATATATTTTTTTATTTTAAAAAAATTTATTTTTAATATTAGCACGTCAAAACGATCCAGAATGATAAAAAAATTAATTTTCAAATAAAAAAATTCAAAATATTTTTAAAATATTTTCTAAACACGTAAACAAACACTCTTGGAAAGTCCTATTAACTTTTATAGTTTTTTTTAGTATAGTAAGATAATGTACAAAACCTATCGGCTATTGTTGGATAGGAAGTACAATAGTTGAAACTGAAGATCCGCCCAAGAATTTTAATTGTATTGACTTCAAAAACAAAGTTAGTAACTCAATATAGTCCAGTCACCAGTGGGTTAATCTTGTAAAAACAAAACCCATTAATTTCTTTTTAAATCAAAAAATTAAATTTTTAATTTTTAAAAAAAAAATTATCAACTCAAGTTAACCCACAACTGATAAATTAAACCCTGCCCGTGTTGAACTCCAGTTTGCGTTAATAACTATGCTTCAAATTACGAATTTATTATAGTTCTTTTATTATAATTTTGAGAAACAAAATAAATATTCCCAATTAAATGCCAATTGTAAACCTAAGACGCCACCAAGCATTTAATATTTTTGTGTATAAATTAATCATGAGGCCATTTGACCAAAAAGTGAAAAGTTATAATCCAGAAACTGAAACTAATTATTATCGGCTGAACAATCAACTCTCCACCATCTTTTCCGACTAGGAATGCGAAAGTCTCCATTTCAATTGATTGCATGAGAGGCAACTTCCCAAGCATTAATAAGATTCCTTCAAATTTGTTAGCCGAAAGACATTAAATGAACCCACTAACTTTTATAATTGATTTCTCAATATACGAAATATCTATCAACTTTCTCTAAAATTTGTTGAATAGAGCTTACTTTTGTTGAAACTTTTCTTCTATTGAAGTCTTTTTTCACAGAGTAGTTGAATAATATGTTTTTTCTGTTCCAGAATGTTTTCAAAATATGAATCCATGTTTTTTTAATTATAAAAATTACACTTATAAATGGATTGATTTTGAATTATATTAACAAAAGCTAAATGAGTATTGAAAAACTACAATCACATATCCATTTGCATTGTTCATTGGAATTAGGATTGTTAATGGATATCCGGAGAGTCAGAATTTTTTAATATTTATATTCTACTTATTATCCATCACATAAAAAATTTAAATATCTTTTAAATTACTCATCGAGTTTTAGATATCTAAATGGATATTCATTATTTACTCTTATTTATTAATCAATAAAAAATAAAATAGTTAGTGTGTGCATGTGTGTGTGTATATATCAATATTAAGGTCTATATATATCATATTGTATTAAAAAATCTAAATATTTTACAAATATATTTATATAATATAAACATATATTTGCATATTGGTTCTGGTGGATTTCAAGTCGAGTTTGACAATATTCATTCCTACCATTTATTTATCAGGTCTAAAAAAATACTCACTCATTAGGTCGGTTGATATACATCGGATTTTGATTGAATTGTCATCCCCTAACTGGAATAGTGTAATAGCATCCTTGTCCTTCCAAAAAAAAAATAATCAAATGTCTTGGTATTGAGGATAGTTAGTGTGTGCATGTGTTATATCAATATTAAGGTTCTATATATATCATATTGTATTAAAAAAATCAAAATATTCTATAAATTTATTTATATAATATAAACATATATTTCATATTGATTCAGGTGGATTTCAGATCGAGTTTGACAATATTCATATCCTATCTTTTATTTATCAGGTCTAAAAAAATACTCACTCATTTAGGTCAGGTTGTTATACATCGGATTTCGATTGAATTGTTATCCCTAACTAGAATAGTGTAATAGCATCCTTGTCCTTCAAAAAATAAAAATCAAATGTCTCGGTATTGAGGTATTTGTGTCTTTTTACGTGACTTATTAGTCATTAAAGAATTAAATGGGCTTTATGATTATCATCATCTTTCTTTTATTTTAGGTTATTCTAATCTTATGATCTATGTTATGGGTTTGATGGAATAACTCTAATTGGCTCAGCTTTGATTACCGGTATTACAAGTTTATCTTGCTAACTCGAGCTAATTCTAATCAATTTTTTTTGAGTTTTTTTATTTAATTTAATTATTATATATTTAACAGGCCTGGACATGAACTATATTATTTGTCCTCTTTAAAAAAAAAAAAAAAGGTTATAGTCTATTATGATTATATTTTTTGTTTATTTTATTTGTTGTTGTTGTTTATTTATTTTTGTCTAATTAAAATAAAATTAATTTACTTGATTTAGCTAGGTTTATAATCCAAGTCAATCTAAATATTATTTTTTAAGCAAAAAGAAAAAATTGAGCGGCCGCATAATGCACTTCCACAACTAGTTTATATCTACAAGACTTGAAAAAACCACTCAAGGAATTAAAATAAAATGTTTCATCATATTAGATTGCCTATGATTTAAATTTTAATTACGATTCATAAGTCTATAAGGAAAAATCCAAAAATAAATAAACAAAATATTGCCTATAGTTTTGCTTTAAACAAACTCGAGTGTTTGACCTTCACTAAAGTGTGTGCATTTATCCATCACGATGTACTTTCATTTTAAAGTAAATTTTGCTTGTATATGCATCAAAATGATAAATTAAACCCTACCCGTGTTGAACTCCAGTTTGCGTTAATAACTATGCTTCAAATTACAAATTTATTATAGTTTTTTAATTAGAATTTTGAGAAACAAAATAAATATTCCCAATTAAATGCCAATTGTAAACCTAAGACACCACGAAGCATTTAATATTTTTGTGTATAATTAATCATGAGGCCATTTGACAAAAAGTGAAAAGTTATAATCCAGAAACTGAAACTAATTATTATCGGCTGAACAATCAACTCTCCACCATCTTTTCCGACTAGGAATGCAAAAGTCTCCATTTCAATTGATTGCATGAGAGGCAACTCCCCAAGCATTAATAAGATTCCTTCAAATTTGTTAGCCGAAAGACATTAAATGAACCCACTAACTTTTATAATTGATTTCTCAATATACGAAATATTTTTCAACTTTCTCTAAAATTTGTTGAATAGAGCTTACTTTTGTTGACACTTTTCTTCTATTGAAGTCTTTTTTCACAGAGTAGTTGAATAATATGTTTTTTCTCTTCCAGAATGTTTTCAAAATATGAATCCATGTTTTTTTTAATAATAAAAATTACACTTAAAATGGATTAATTTTGAATTATATTAACAAAAAGCTAATTGAGTATTAATAATAAAAATTACACATATCCATTTGCATTGTTCATTGGAATTAGGATTGTCAATGGATATCCGAGAGTCAGAGTTTTTTAATAATTATATTTTACTCATTATTTATCAGATAAAAAAATTAAATATCCTTAAATTATCCATCAAGTTTTAGGTATCTAATGGATATTCATTATCTAACTCTTATTTATTAATCAATAAAAAATAAAATAGTTAGTGTGTGCATATCTATGTGTGTTATATCAATATTAAAGTCTATATATATCATATTGTATGAAAAAAATCTAAATATTCTACAAATATATTTATATAATATAAACATATATTTTCATATTAGGTTCGGGTGGATTTCGGATCGAGTTTGATAATATTCATACTATACCCTTTATTCATCAGGTCTAAAAAAATACCTACTCATTTAGATCAGGTTGATATACATCGAGTTTAGATTGAATTGTCATCCCCTAACTAGAATAGTGTAATAGCATCCTTATCCTTCCAAAATAAAATCAAATGTCTTGGTATTGAGGTATTTGTATCTTTTTACATGACTTATTAGTTATTAAAAAATTAAATGAGCTTTAAGATTTTCATCATCTTTCTTTATTTTAGGTTATCATAATCTTATATTTTTATGTTATGGGTTTGATGGAATAACTCTAATTGGCTCAGTCTTAATTACTGGTGTTACAAGTTTATCTTGCCAACTCGAGTTGATTATAATTGAATTTTTTAGAGTTTTTTTTATTCAATTTAATTATTTTGTATTTAACAGGCCTGGACTTGAATTATATTATTTGTCCTCTTTAAAAAATAAGGTTACGATCATTTTTTTTTTGTTTGTTCTATCTGTTGTTGCTGCTTATTTTAATTTTTTCCTAATTAAAAATAAAATTAATTTACTTGATCTAGCTAGGTTTATAATCCTAGTAATGAATGTGAAACATCTAAATATTATTTTTTAAGCAAAAGAATATTTAGCGGAGGGCATAATGCACTTCCACAACTAGTTTATATCTACAGGACTTGAAAAAAAGGCTCAAGGAATTAAAATAAAATGTTTCATCATATTAGATTGCCTATGATTTAATCTTTAATTACGATTCATAAGTCTATAAGGTAATAAGGAAAAATCCAAAAATAAATAAACAAAATATTGCCTATAATTTTGCTTTTAACAAACTTGAGTGTTTGACCTTCACTAAAAAAATATTTTGTTTTAAATGCCATCGTTTAAATACGTTTTCTAACCAATTAAAAAAAAAAGATTTTACTTTGGTTAACATAGACATAAGTAAAGGCATGTTAATAAATTTATAGTCGAGGCCGAAGGAGTTGTTGGGCTGATCAAATCCATATTTAAGTTGCCCACCTGCCTCCTCCTCCTTTCAAGCACGCTTTGATGACAAGTTGACAAGAGTGGCCATAACAGGATATTGCCCGTGATTCGCTACTGTGTGGATTAATTTTTTAAAAATATATAAAAAAAACATTAAGAATGGAAAGAATTTTTTAATTTTGTTATTAAACTTGATGATAAGAGTTAATTTTGAAACGATTATAGGTCTAAAATGTAAGCTTAATGATCAATAAAAATATAATTTGATTTTTAAAAAAGCTTCAAAATGATAATTTTAAAAAAATATTAAGATAATGACATATTAGATTGATCTTGATCCCCTTACGATCTAGGTCATGAACTCTATTAGGTTTAATATTTTTTATAAACTTTTTTATTTAATTATATAATAAAAATAGATATCATAAAATTAAGCATTAATTTAAAGATAAACATGTTTTTTAGACAATTATCCATATAGAAAGAAAACAAAAATTCATAATGCAATTTATTCCAATTCAATATTAAAGGATGAAATCGAAAAAATATAAATTAAAAAATAATTAAAAGATTAAAAACAAAAAGAAATATCTTATCGATTAGTAAACTTGTCAAACCTGTAAATTGATTAAGTCATGCTAGTACGTCAAACCTGTGAACTAGGTTATGAACTCCAATAGAATTATCATTTGTTTTTTTAACTATTCTTTCTTTAACTATATGATAACAAAAATAAACGATTGTGAAATCAAATATCAGCCCAAAAAAAAAAAGCAAAAACATTATATATTATTATTGTCATTCATAGTGTAATGTGTGTAGGTGAACAATAGTTTCCTCATATTCTTTAATTTTTATTACTTTATAAAGTTTAACAACAAAACTTTTCTATAAATATATTTTTTTAATTATACGAGAAAAAAATTATAAAAAAATAAAGTTGAATAATAAAAAAAGACAATCCACCAAATTCGTAAATTGGGGCAACCTGAGTTATCTTAGTAAACTTGTAAACCATACTAATCTAATATAAAGACAAAATAAAATGAAGAAAATTACAAAGTTAAATTCTCAACAATCTCCATTTAAAAGATAAAATCAATAAAAATATATTTGAAAAAAAAATCATAATAAAAATTTAAAAAGAAGCAAAACATTATGAATTATTATTGTAGTTTATAGTGCAATGGATGTTGAGTGAACAATGATATCTCTACATCTTTTTAATTTTTGTTGCTTTATAAAGTTTAATAGTAAAATTTTTTTAAATTTTTTTTTAATTATATGAGAAAAAAAATAAATTATAAAAAAGTTTTAGTTTAATTTTTTTTTAAAAAAAAACACCCACCAAACTTATTAATTGAAGCAATTTGAATTATTTTGATAAACTTGCAAACAAAGTTAACCTTATAAAAAAAAAACAAAATTTTTATAAAAAAATATTCATAAAAAAAATAAAAAGGAAAAGAAAAGAAAAAAATACGTGTGTTCATGTTGGGGGAAAAAAATCAATAAAGGAAGATATTGCAGCAATCGGTTTTGTATTAATTTATGGCATGCTTTAATTATTAATTTCTAATTTAGGAAACAGTGACCGTGGGACTTATCGGCTTTCACAACCACAAGCCCCCTAGCATTTATTTCTGCTTCAAAACATGACAAAATTTTTTTAAAAATATAAATTAAAAGAAAATTATAAATTATATTCTAAACTAAATGTTTTAAAAGAAAAATCATCAATGATTCAATATCTTGGTAGAAGCAATAATCAGACATCAAATCCATATTTAAGATGCCCAGCTGCCTTCTGCTCCTCCTTTTCAGACACGCTTTGATGACAACCATCTCAAACTCTGATATAAATTTACTGTAGTCGACAAGAGAGAGTGTCCAGTGACCTTTGTACTTATCGGCTTTCACAACCACTCCCAGCCCCAAGCATTTATTTCCACGTCAAAAGAATGAAAATGACATGGTTTTAAATTACGACCAGCCTGGCAAGTCGATACAGTATCTATAATTAAAACTAAATTAAATTCCGGCCGGTCTGGCAAGTCCATCCAGGACTTGTAATTAAAACTGGATTGAATTTATAAAAAATTAAAAGGTAATTAAAAATTTAACTGATTTAATAGATCTGATCCGATTAAAAATTATTATAATCGGTTAATTATTTTTTATTAAAATAATATTATTTTGATTTATAAAAAAATTAAGGTTGATCCAAGTGACCGATCAAAACCCATGACTTAGGACTTTGGACTGAATTCAATCATCAGGTCAGGTTTAAAAACACCGAAAAATGATAGAGTGGTTTTTTTTTATCTTGTTTTTTTTTAAGTTTTTCTTGGACTGTTTTTTTATATGATTATTGATGGTTTTAATTTATTTATATTAAAAATAAAAAAATTATTTGATGTATTTTTATTTTAAAAATATTTTTTAAAACTACAATCCATCGTATCATCAAATACATGATGTGTGTTTGGTAAAAGTAGCTTTTGTGATTTGCAATTTAAAGCTAAAAAAACATGTTTAATAAAAATTATAAATTATAACTTTTTCTCGACTAAGATTTAAAAAAAATGCACTCAAATCCACATAAAATTTTAATATATATTAATTAACTAAATAGTTTTAAAACTATTATTATAACAAAAAAATCGTTTTAATGACATTGCACCACCCTTCTAAACCAACTCTCATTGATAATAAGATGCAACGTGGTATAGTTTATTTTTAAAAAAGTTGAGTTAAATAAAAAAATAATTTTAAAAAAATTAGGTTATTAAATTTTATGGAGTTAATCACTTGGTTTGTGAGTTTGACAAGGTAATTCTAGTTGTCCCGGTTCATAAATTTAGCATGATATTTTTTCCTAATTGAACTTGATTATGTGATAATCTATTTTTTTTTATCATATAGTTAAGAAAATAGTTTTGCATGAAAAAAACATGCTATTAAATTTTAGAAAATTCATGGGTCTATTGATGAGTTTGGCGAGTTTAACTTTTCTTTTTATTTTTTTATTTCATCATTCGATATTAGCCTAATTGATAATTGAGTTTTACAATTTATTTATTTTGCTTTCTGTGAGGTTATCATGATCTTAAAAAATATCTTATTATTGGTTTAACGTTTAATTTTGTGATCGTTTATTTTTGTTATCATATAGTTAAATAAACAATAATACAAAAAAAGTTATTAATTCCAATGGAGTTCATTACCTGATTTGCAAGTATGACATGTTGACATAAATTGCCCGATTCACGAGTTTAGTGGTTTACTCATCAAACATGATATGTTTTTTTTTAGTTTTTTATTGTTTAATTTTTTGAATTGTTTTTTTTTTATTTCACTCTTCTTTAATATTGGATTGGTTGAGAAATGAAATTCATGGTTTATTTATTTATTTTTTACTTTCTATAAAGTTATTATGATCTCAAATAAATATTTTTTTTAGAGTCGATGCTTAATTTTGCAAGCATCTAATTTTATCATAGAATGAAATAAAAATATTTTACTAAAAAAAAAGTTATTAAACTCATTAAAGTTCATGGCCCAGGTTATAGAAGACTAAGGTCAATCTAATTTGGCATCGTCTTAATATTAAAAAAAATGACGTCTTAATTTTTTTTATAAGCTATACCGTGTTTTTATTGGTCATCCATGTTGTCTTTGAACTCACTAAATTGAATGATTTACTTTGGGTTAGCTTCCATGCAATTTAATATGAAATCCAAGTTGGACAAAAAGCCAAGTTGACAAATTTCAAAATCGCACTATTTAATTGGATTCAATGATAGTGTTACAAAAATCCTCACACTCTTAATATTTATTTTAAATTTAAATAAAAAATAGTTCAATCAATAGCTCTTGCGAATTTAGGCCTTATTTGTTTGCTGGAAAGTAATTTTCTTTTATAAGGTGATTTTCTTGGAAAATAAATTCCTAAAAAGTGAATTAATTTTCAATGCTTGGTATTATCATGGAAAATAAGTTGGAAAAACATTTTCCAGTGTTTAGTCATGTCATGAAAAATAAGCTAAAAAAATAACTTATTAATATATTTTTTTTCAAGTTTATTAAAATAGTAAGGAACAAATCTTATAAATTAAAAAAGTTGAATGAGAATGAAATTGAAAAAAAATAATAATTTCATAAATGATCTCAAATAAAATAAATAACAATCAAAATAATAGAGATCATATCTAACAGATAAAAAAAAATTAAAAGATGATGAAATAAAAATAATAATTATAATATCATAAATTATTTTAAATAAAATAAATAACAATCCAAAGAATAAAAATCAAATCTGATTGATAAAAAATTTTAATTAAAAATAATAACAAGAGAAAATCAAATAATAATCATAAAAATAAGGACCAAAGTTGATATAAAAATCAAATTAAATCACAATTTAAGGTGTGAAATTGAATGAAAAAAGATTAAAAACAAAAGATATAGCAATCAAAAGTTTGATACTAAATTTAATATAATCAGCAAATAACATGATATTTCTAATTTTTTCATAACTTCTAAAAAATATTTTTAGCTCAAAATAAAAGGCAAACACTTTTCTAAAAATCAAATCAATTTTTTCTTGGTTTAAAAAGTTTATGGTGGCTTAATGAGAATGAAGAGATTTGGGTGACAAAGCAATTTAAAGAGCTTTTTTCCATCAAAACTTATCATGATGAGGTTTTGTGTGACGTGGCTCCGATGTTAGCTAGGTATGTCTTATTGGGGTGTCCGTGACAATTTGATAAATATGTGACCTACAATGGATAGAAGAATACTTACTTGTTTATGCTGGATGGGAAGAAGGTGAATTTGTTGCCATTGAGTTCTTGGCAAGTTAAAGAGGATTAGCTGCAAAGTCAACAAAATGAGGTGAAATTGGGTAAAGAGCTTATGTTAGCCAAGGAGGAAGATATTAAGTGATTAATATTTAAAAGTGTATTTTTATCGAGGTTTTATATTATTATTTTGTATTTGAAGTATCAATAACTCATTAACTAGAGTATGTTTTATAATAACATGTCTAATAATATAAAATGACTTTAATTTATGGTAAATGCTCATTTTAAATGCAGGCATATCTCACAATTCAAAGGATTGATTGTTGTGATTAACTATTGAAAGTGAAACGACAAAGAAAACGTTAAGCTTAGAAAGGAGATGCTAATTCAATTCAAATTGGAACATTGTTAAGTCATTGAGTTATATCTGAAGCTATAGATCTTAGATTTTAGTTTGGATAGAAAACTAAGAAATAGGCCCACAACGTTCATGAAGAACGGAAGGCCTAAATCTGTTATTTTTTAATTCAAAGTTTGGTCACAAAAGAGAAGTCAAAATCTATCCTACAATCCAGCCCAAACACTGCTCAGTATTTTACCTATAGCTAGAGTTCTAAAAGGCAAAAGGACGTCAAATTTGATGGGTGGAAAGATAAGAAAATTTCCAACAACTTTCATAAGACCATCTACTCAAATTCTGATGTTAGCAATGCCATTTCATTCAGACAAGAGCTTGAGGGCTATCCATCATATCCACCAAAAGCACTACTCAATATTTTAGACATAGCTCGAGTTGTAGTGATCCAAACGCTCTAAACTTTGTGGGTGGAAAGAGGAGATAATTTCCAACAACTTTCATGAAGAACACTTTGCTAAATTCTAATTGTATCAATGTCATTTCATCTAGCCAAAATGCTTGAGTGCTACTGTCCACCAAGTCCACTAAATCAATAGTTGGCCACTACATCAATAATCAATTACCAAATGAATAATTTTGAATTTTAGCTTATAAAAAGAGACATTTTCCATTCATTTAGGCATATTGGTTTTCAGACCAAGATCATGTTCTTGCTATCTTTTTTTATATTTTTGTAATGCTTAAGTTTTGCTTTCATTAATCTCTTATTTATGCTTTTCATTTCCTTTACTATACTTAGTTAACTTATATCATGTTTATGTTCTTATATTGTTTATTTATGTTTTTCTTCTTCATAATGTTTAGCTAAGTTTATCATGTCATGGTGAAAAGATTTTACTAATGGTGTTAGAATAAGTATAATATAAACTTAATATGGACTTCAATGCTTATATCCTAAACAACTTGCTATTAACATGTTTTATCATTTTTATCTTATTAATTCTTAATACCTTGCTTATTAAATGGTTAATCTAGATTTGTGTTGTATAACACTTGGTATACCAAATACTTGATCCTTTATAATCTTCGATCGACATCATTGTTATGAGAGGAACTTGATTTGTTGTCAACATAAATTAACATCATGAATACCTGATAAAATTTATAAGTATGATATTACGTAAATAAGATGATTAATATGATCATGTTGATAATTTATAAAGAGTTTATACTTACTTATCTCTAATGCTATTAGTGGATCCTCTAACCTTGACATTTGTTTTATCATTGTTTATTTCTCACATTAATATTATATCTCAAAGTCCTCTTTAACTCATCATCACCACCATCCTTGTTATTGTTGTTGTTGTTGTTGTTGTTGTTATAGTTAACTTTCATATGGTTCGACCCTAGTCTTACTAGGTTATTTATTACTTCGACACTTGTGCACTTAGGATAAGACATGAATCTTTTAATCGTGTTATTAAGCAAACATTAGCTTCAATTAGGATTGTTTTCATGGTATGGGCTAAACCATTATTGCAAGTAGAGAATGTGGAATTGCCAACACAGATTATGACGTTGCTTGGGGAGTTTTTAGATGTGTTTCTAGAAGAGTTACCTAAAAGTTTACCACCTATTCAAGGGATTGAGCATCAAATTGACTTGGTGTTGAGAGCTTAACTTCTTAATTAACTAGCCTATAGGTGTAATCCAGGGGAGGCAAAGGAGATTCAAAGGCAAGTTGGTGAGCTCTTTGAGAAGGGTTATGTGTAAGAGTCACTTAGTCCATGTTCCATGCCTACCTTGCGTGTGTTGAAGAAGGATGAACCATACAAATGTGTGTGGACAACCGTGCAATCAACAAGATACAGTTAAGTATGAATTTCCTATACCTAGACTTGATGATTTGCTTGATGAGTTATAGAATGTTGCGTTGTTTTCTAAGATTGATTTGATGAGTGGTTATCATCAAATTAGGATGAAAGAGGAGGATAAGTGGAAAACAACATTTAAAACTAAACAAGGGTTGTATGAATAGTTGGTAATGCCATTTTGGCTATCTAACGCACCTAGTATATTTATGCAACTCATGAATCATATTTTAAGGAAGCATATTAGATTGTTTGTTGTTGTGTATTTTTATGATATTTTGGTGTATAGTATATAACTTTTGATGATCATGTAGAGCATCTTAGGCTTGTATTTAAAACTTTACAAGATGTTAAATTATATGGGAAACTAGAAAGTGTCATGTTATGTAAAAAAAGTGTTGTGTTTCTTGGTTATATCATTTGTGTAACCTTGAAAATTTATAATTTAAATATATAGATGTGTAAACCCTCATGTAAACATAAAACTGAAAGTGGTATGATTTTAATGAGTGATGAAAACCCAAATTAGAAATAATAGATAAATAATGATCTAAAATGAAAGGGATGACCTCTATAAAATGAATTTTGGTTTAGAATTCATAAGAACCGAGAAACTGGTAACGTGTTTTGATGGATAGAATAATGAGAAAAATAATAAAATGACCTTAAAGGTTTAAAGGAAAATTGATAAGATTTTATGTGAAGATTGAACAAGAAAATTTGGATCATTGACGAAAAAGTCATGAACTAGCTAATTTTATATTACGAAGCAGAGCTCTCAATCCAATCGTCGGATCGGGATGAAATTTTGCATGAAGTCTATTAATATGTTTTTCTACCTTGGTTAAATATCTCATCCCAATCGGAGTTTGGTAAAGACTAGCGATTTAAGCATAAATAAGCCCAAATAGTTTATATGAAAAATAAAATAAAATACATAAAGGAATGAATGAGGGAAAAAATTATAATTATGAAAAAAAGTGCCTATAAAACTGCTAAGATGCCACTAGTTAAAAAAAAAAAGAAAAAAAAAGAGAAAATAGAGAAAATCAAATAAAGAGAGAGAGAGCTGCAGATTTTGGATAAAAACCAATAATACTCCGGTGGCTATATCTCTGGAATCGACCGTTGGATCATGCTTGGTTTTGGATATGTTCTTATCACACTCTTATCCCAACTGATCGGGGTGATTGGAAGGAACACAATTGTTTGACAGAAATCATCATTAGAAAGCTCCTGGAAAACAAAAAGGAAATATACTTGCATGGCAGTTTGGTCGCTGGCCAATTTCTCTCTTGTTCACCGTTGAATCATGCTCATTCTTGGATATATGGGGCGCCTAGATGTTTCCTTCATGCTGGATAGTGGAGATTTTATCGATTAAATTTATTAATAGCAAATAAACATAAAAAAACTAAAAAATAATTTGTAAAAAACTATTTTCTATAAAACAAACAGTTATTTATAATCATTAAACATGAAATGTAACTATTTCATTGGACTATGTGACATTTTAATGGGTTGATGATGTCGTATTGCTCTATAAGGTATATTAATATGATAAAATATATTGATATAATAAATTAATTATCACATAATTATGATGTAAAATATTGTCCTATAAATCTTAAGATCATTAGATACTTATATAATAATTAATTTTAGGGTTAGTGAGATTAATTAAGATACGTGTAAGCTGTTCCGAACATCTATGTTAATAATAATAATAATAAAAAAACTGAAATATGTACATATTGGCTATCATATCAATTTATCTTAGAAATTAACATATTATTTGCATAAATAAATCTATCACTATCAACTTAAATTAACATTTTATAGCGTCGCAAAGTTGATATTATTTTGCATTGACAGATTTAACACACTTCAATATTATAATCAATTTTTTTTAAAAAAATTGCTATCAACATTTAATGATGCACTCGTACATAAAAATATCATTATTTAGAGTATAACTAGTTTATTGACTGTGCTATCTTTAGAGCTTGAATTGTTTTTCTTAATATAAAAAAATATATAGATTATTGGAAACCTTCGGCATGGTTAAGAAACTTGATATAACAGTTTAAAAATTGATTATTTTCTAAGTTTAAGTTTTAAATTAAATTATATGATAATTGTCTTGATATCATCTTGATATGATCTTATTTATTAGACAGATAAAAAAAAAACTATAAAAAATAAGCCAAAAAACTTTTATTATGTAATAAAAAATATATAAATTAATTTATTATCAATATAATACTGAAAAATAAAATTAAAAAAAATCTCATATTAAAAAATTAAAAAAATATAAAATTAAAAAAAAATTATATTAAGAAAAATATATAAACACCGTTTGGGAACGTGCAAACCGCATTTTTCGAAAATTCAATTTTGTTTTTGTGAAAAAATATTTTTTGTGTGTCTTTTAGATTGTTTTGATGCGCTAATCTAAAAAATAATTTTTAAAAAATATAAATTTTTTAAATATATTTCAATACAAAAAATAATTAAAAATTAACTACAATCCTATTTTCAAACAAGCCTAAATTATTTTTCTCAAACTCTCATAACAATGAGCATGAGAAAAACACATAGCATAAACTATTTTTCTTTAATTTTTATAAGTGTCCAACCCAACACTCTATAGTTGTATTGATAATACAAAATTACAAAAAAAAAATAACTAGATTTTTTATTATTTTATTTCTCTCATCAAACTCAAATTATTAAATTAAAAATTAAAAATTAAAAATTAATGATGAGATTGGAAACTGTTTCCAAATAATGCAAATCATTTAATTAAAATAATGTTTCCATTTTTATCATATTTTAAACTAGACTATCGTTCTATTTAAATTTAATAAAATTTAATTATAAACTAACCAGAAAAAAAAATTCAGTCCATTTTATAAAACTAGAAAAATTAATTTATAATTTATTCAATTTAATATATATATATATATATATATATATATATATATATATAACAATCATATTTTTAAAAGAACATGTAAAAATATGGTGAAATTATTTTAAACCATAGATTTCAAACCTTATTTAGATAAACTTGTAACAAGAATTTAAAAAACTTTAATTTTTTTAAAATCAAAACAACATTTGTTTTAAATAAAAGAAATTCACAAAAAAGTCAAATGATCTAATTTTAACCGGATTAGGCTCGTAATGAACCGGTCAATCAGGTTTTTGAATGAGTTGTTAAATACGGTTTTAAAACGTAAGAAAATCAATTGGAATAAAAAAAAAGGAGTAGTAATTCAAATTTAAAAACAAAACATAACATAATCAATTAATTCTTAAAAATAAAAAAAAGGACTGCTAACTAGACACACGTCTCAATCATCTTTAAGAAAAAGTAACAAGAACCATAAAAAGCGAAAATGAGGCCTCTTCCTCATGTATGGTTATATATACACACGATCACTGGGTTATTGTTCTGCACTGAGTTTGAACTCATCAAGGAAGAGAGAAGCAGAGAGAATGGCAAAATCACCAGAAGAAGAACATCCACATAAGGCTTTTGGCTGGGCTGCCAAAGATAGTTCTGGGGTCCTTTCTCCCTTTCATTTCTCAAGAAGGTTATTGCTTTCTCTCTGTTTATTGTCTTTTTTCCTTTTCTTTTTCTGTTTGTACATGGCTCTTGGTTTTCTTGATTGTATGTACATATGTGTGAGTGAAAAAGATGGTAACTTTGATGGGTTATAGAGGATGTTCAACGTTTTGTGATAATGCCAAGATGAGAAGGATTGAATCTTTAGCATTTAGCACAAAGAGGGTACTGAGATTTTGTAACTTTGGTTAGTCATTAGGCGAATAAGAATTTTAAATTGTAAAAATAATAAATAAGTAAATAAGTAAGTACATAGAGAGAGAGAGAGATTTAAGCGGTTGAGGTGTTAATTAAAAAATATTTCTTTTTTGGAAGATATAAATAAATATTGTTTGAAGAATATCTTTCTGTGAAGAGTGATAGTATATGATGCATCTATTCTAGGTGGTATGTTTTCTTTATTTTACTCTTCTATTTTTAAGTTTGATGCGATCCCTTTGAGGGAAAGCTTATTTTAGCTTGTTGTTTTCATCGCAAAAGACGAATCATGGTGTGCCATGTCATCTTTCGAAGGGGTGATTCCATGATTTTGGTGGAAAAATCTAACAAATGATGTTGCAGATGCTGAGAAAACATATGATGTGATGTAATGTAAAAAAAATAATAATAATATATATTGAATGTCGTGTTTATTCTAATCTATTGGTAATTTCTTTTTGTTAGATTGTATTATGGTGTACCAACTAGAGGGTACCTTTTTTAATTATTCACTGAATTTGGTGCTACAGATTATTTTACTGAAATTGCTGAACTAACCAGCTTATATCGATACTTGGTTCTTTACCAGCTTTGTTTTGTACTGCTTCTAGACTTGTACCAGATGAATTTTGGAACAATAACAGGAGTGCTCATGAAAAATTTTGGGCACAATTTTTCATGAGCAATCCTGTTATTGTTGTTATTTCAAGTTCTTGCTTGTATTATTGGCAGGGACAATGGAGTTGAAGATGTGACCATAAAAATCCTGTACTGTGGAGTTTGCCATTCGGATTTGCACGCTGCCAAGAATGAATGGGGGTTTTCCAGATATCCTTTGGTTCCTGGGTATGATCTTCATATCACATTCTCAAAATAGGATTGAGAGTATGATGCAATATTCATTCCCTTTTCAAAATTTTTATTCTTATCGTTATTTGCTGAATCAAGCCTGCCCATAATAACTGTTATTTGCACATAAGCCACTAATGCAAAGCCAGATCCTTTTTGTTGTCAAAGTTCTACCGTATTAAGGATGATCTTTGTGAAGTTCCAAAGAAAATAACACTTATGTTGCTTACCATCTGAAACTGCCTTGAGGCTGTCTTCTGCATCTCTACATTAAGAAATGCTGAACATCAGACATGATATTGAACTATTTTGTTACTTGAGAGTTTGTACCCTGGCTGCAGAGAAGGTGCTTAAACAACTTTTAGCCTGACCGAATGCTAACTGCTGGGGACGCTTATCTATACACTAGCAATGCCATTGTTCTGCCAGCTGCTAGATGATTTTACTTTCATGCTGTCCCCAAGAATGCTACATTTTTAGTTCTGAAATTGCTGAAATTGATTTCATTGTTTACCTCATTTTTAGTTCTTTCCATTGAATACATACAGACAAAGAACTGTTCTGCTGAGTGTTGGATGATTGGCTAAGATGTAGTGTACTGTAAGGATTTTATTCTTAGGTTTATGATTGCAGATACTAAACTTACGTTTAACTTATTTGCAAAATACTCTTAGGACTTAGTAATTTCCTTGTGTCACAAATGGAGTGAAGATTAAAATCTGACCTTTTATGTATGTGGTGCCTGGTGCACTTTGTGTTGGACATGATGGAGGTGTAACAAATTTTGAATTTTTTCTTGTGCTATTGCATGTTAAGTAATGTGGAAGATAATAAATGCCATTGCTTTTCTGCAGGCATGAAATTGTTGGTATTGTGACAAAAATTGGAAGCAATGTGAAGAAGTTCAAAGTGGACAATCAGGTTGGTGTTGGAGTAATGGTGAACTCCTGTAAGTCATGCGAGTATTGCGACCAGGACTCGGAGAATTACTGCCCTAAAATGATATTTACATACAATGCCCACAACTATGATGGGACAAAAACTTATGGTGGTTATTCTGATACAATTGTGGTTGACCAGCACTTTGTACTCCATATTCCTGATAGCATGCCTGCTGATGGGGCTGCACCGCTATTATGTGCTGGGATCACAGTGTACAGCCCAATGAAATATTATGGAATGACAGAACCAGGGAAGCATTTGGGAATCGTAGGATTGGGGGGGCTTGGTCATGTTGCTGTGAAGATTGGTAAGGCCTTTGGTTTGAAAGTTACAGTCATCAGTTCATCATCAAGAAAGGAGAGGGAAGCACTTGATAGACTTGGTGCTGATTCATTCGTTGTGAGCAGTGACCCTGAGAAAATGAAGGTATGCGATATCACTCACAAATTAATAACAGATTGAACCGCTAAATAATAACACAGTAAAAGTTAAGGTTTTGGGTGACTAATTAATATGGCCTGTGTCCTTGTAGTTCTTATTTGCAGTTGTTAAAGGTCATAGAATTTGATTGATGCTTGGTATGCAGTGGATATATATTAACATATTGGGGCTTGTATTCAATTTGAGTGCAAGTCTAGTTCCACCTTTTGAAATTCATTCACTCACTGAAGAAAGAAGACTTGTATGAGGATATGAATTTTGCTTATTACTTTGTTTAAATTACCCTCAACATGTCCGTGTTAACATGTGTAGAGGCACACTTGTATTTGTTATTTATAAATTGAACTGTTCCAGCGTACCCTAATAGCTTAAGATTTTAGAGTAGATACCATTTGCTAACTCAAATCTTTCACGAAGTTTAGACCGATAAGTTTACTGCATGGCATTACCATTTACGAGAGATCCTGATGATTTGTGATGCTTTATTTGCAGGCAGCATTTGGCACTATGGATTACATCATTGACACTGTGTCAGCAGTTCATGCCTTGGCTCCACTTCTAAGTCTGCTGAAGACAAATGGAAAACTTGTTACCTTGGGCTTGCCTGAGAAGCCCCTTGAGCTGCCTATCTTCCCTTTGGTCTTGGGTAAGTTTCTCCATTCCTGATCCCCAAATTCAGGGAGCTAACAAAAAGGGACACATGAGAAGGGGTGTAGAGAAATGTTGACTCATCAACCTGGTCTGTGCTTTCTGAATTAAGATTAAGTACTTTTGAGTAAATGGAACTTAAGCTGTAACAAACCACCTGCAAACCTCATTGTATTTCTCAGTCACCATAACCTCTAAAACGCAGCCTTACAAACAAGACATAGGCTTGAAAATCTGTATTATCCTATTGACCATCTTCTTCTTGCAGGGCGAAAGCTAGTCGGTGGAAGTGATATTGGAGGGATGAAAGAGACTCAGGAGATGTTGGACTTCTGTGGGAAGCACAATATTACCTCAGATGTTGAGGTGATCCGAATGGATCAAATCAACACAGCCATGGAAAGGCTTGCCAAATCGGATGTCAGGTACCGGTTTGTGATTGATGTGGCCAACTCCCTGTCACAATCTCAATTATGAAGCCCTCGATTCCCCTCTTGGTCTTTCAGCGAAAACCAAGCTTCATATACCGTCCCTTCTCTGTTCCGAGGCATGGATGATGGAATAAGGTTTAATAAGGTTTTTAGCAACAGATCTTTTTACATTTTGTGCTCCTTGGAGTGATAGAACATTTGAAGTTTTGTTGCCTTGGACTTGTGTTTCTGTTTGTTTTAATAATATCTGATCGCCTGGTAGTAATGTTTCGATTACAAGCACAAAAAGTTTTTTTTTTTTTCTTAGATACAATTGGCCATGCAGGTTTTTTTTATCTTCATGGTAATGGATGGAAAGGAAAGATGAAAATGAGTAAGAAACATCACTTAGCTTTACTTCTGCTATCCATTGTTCCGATGACTCGGGATCCTTCAGCTGTCAGCTTGCTCTGCCTTCGGAAACAAGTGTTCCGATGACTCGGGATCCAATAGGAATTGAAGGGTTACAACATGTGCGAATGAAAATGATTTGTTGAAGTCGTCTCAACCTAACATATAATCCACCCACTAAGTTAAAGCAAACAAATTCAAGATATAATAATTTTATTTTATTATTATGTAATGAAAATGATTAGTTTTTTACTTTGCATAAGCTAATGTCTTGTTTGTTTCACATAAAAGTGATTTTTTTAAAAATTATTTTTTAAATTTTATTGTATTTGTTTGTTATTAGAAAAGTTGATCAACAGAAAATATTTTTCAGTAAAAAAAAAATTGACTTGGTTTTTAGAAAAATGTTTTCCTTTTATTTTGGGTGGAAAATACTTTTTTATAAATTATAAAAAATTTAGAAATATCATGTAATTTGCTGATTATATCAAATTTAGTCCTTAAATTTTTTATTGCTATATATTTTGTTTTGAATTTTTTTTTTCAATTTTGTCCCTTAGAATTTAATTTAATTCGATTTTTATATCAACTTTGATCCTCATTTTTATGATTCTTATTAATTTTTGTTTTATCATTTTCTTAATTGAATTTTTTTCTATCAAATTTAATCCTTATTCTTTTGATTGTTATTTATTTTATTTGAAATAATTTATGAACTTGTTATTTTTTTTTTCAATTTTATTCTCATTCAACTTTTTAATTTGTAATATTTATTTTTTATTATTTTAATAAATTTGAAAAAAAATATTAACAATTTATTTTTCAACTCATTTTTCATAACATACCCAAACACTGTAAAGTGTTTTCCAACTTATTTTTCATGATACTATCAAATATCAAAAAATAATTTACTTTTCAGAAATTCATTTCCAAAAACAATATTTTTTTTAAAACAATCAACTTTTCAGTAAACAAACAAGCCTAGATTTTTTATTATAATTAGAAAAAAAAAAAAACAATGTTGACATTGCAAAACGAATGCAGTAGCCGAATAAAAATTTCACCCATGCAAGAGGCATTGGTCCAGCCAATAAGGAGCCATGGAAAGATCCAATTGAACAACTTTAATAATTGAATGCTATTGTTATCTTATCATTTTCCATGAAAAAACACTCCTAAAAATAAATAATAAAACTAAAACGTATTACATTTTGTTTTAGCAAATGCTAGATTTATACTCAAGCTATGGGTGGAGTTTTAAGACACAAGAAAAGAAAATAATTGTGTTATGGATGTGTTCATATTTTTTTTTTAATTAAAAAAAAAGATGTTGTTTATACTTTATAGAATAAATTAAAAAATATATGGATTGATAAATCAAAACGAGTTGTTAAACCTAATTAAATATTAAAATAAAAAGTTAATTTTCATAGTAGAAACATAAAATAGTTGTAAATGCATATGTTTTACACTAATTGTCCTTTTATTTTTATTTTATGTGTTTTCATTTATTTTTATTTTAGAGGTTAATTGTCATTGATAATAACAAACAACTAATTTATATGGAATATAAAAGGAAATAAATTAAAGACAAATTAAACTAATCTCATTGATAATAATAAGTCAATAAAATTAATATTACTGTATTTATTCATTTATGCTTTATTAGATGAACTTCATCTTTCTATTTCATATTAGTTATTGCATCATTTAATCCATCCACAGATGCTGATCACTAAACTTTTTTTTTTTTTGTGTATTACAATTTCTTTTATTAAATGCTGGCTATGCCTGTGAGACAATTTCTATTCCGATTTTTTCATCCAAGAATGAAATGATTATTGTTTCAAAAACTATATAATGGCAAATACCAATTAAACTCGTAAAATTTCTATGGTTTAAATTTACAGTTTATTCAAAAAACACACAGTGGATATCCCTCTGTTGTTGACTATAATTATCCCATGCTCAAATAGACAAACTATTCCTAAACAAACCTCTTCAAAGAAGATATTAAAAACTCAGCGTTCACTCTAAAACCGTATTTTAATTTCCAAACATCTTAACGTTTTTATTATTTTCAAAACAAATAATGAAATAAAAATACTTCATTAAATACCTTGTCGTTTGCTGCATTTAAACATTCCATTTCTATTATTGCATTTGCGTATATATTCAATACAAAAAACATTCAACCCATTTATTGTTAATGAAAAATATTCTCTTCAAACACTTAACTAACCTTTACTAAGAAAAGCTTTTCAAAGTTTGGGAGTGTGGTTGCTGTTGCTTTTCAAAGTACTTTTCACTTAGAAAAGCATATCAATAATATTTTTTTATTTTTTAAAAATTATTTTTGAGATCAGCACATCAAAATAATTTGAAAACATTAAAACATATTAACTTAAAATAAAAAAAAATTAAATTTTTTAAAAAGTACTTTTCCACCACAATACCAAACACCCCCGAGAGATTTAGACCGTCATATGTGTAGTCTTTATGATTATTACCTTTGTTCATTTCTACTGATCCAACATTTCCTCACACGGTAGCTAGTCTTCTTGTATAGCTACTAGAACTCTTTCAAGTTTTGCATGTTTGGAAATATAGTTATAATTATTTTTTAAATATTTTTTATTTAGAAATACATTAAAATAATATATTTTTTTTAAAAAAATATTTTTGACATCAACAAAAATTTAAATTAAATTAAATAATTTAAAAAAATCAAAAAAATATTAATTTAAAGCAAAAAAAAATTAAAAAAAAATTAAATTTTGATGTATTTCTAAATAAAAAATATTTTAAAAAATAATTATAAATTTTTTTAAAAATATTTTTAACACAAAAAATATTATGTTTTTGTTCGAGGTGATAAAAGAGAATTCATTCTTTAGAATGTAAGGTATATTAAGCATGTAACCTTTTTTTCCCTTCTGAGTTCGGTACTTTCATAATCATTATAACCATTTTATTCTTTTCTTTAGAGGTGAGGAGCTTCGTGTTACTTTATGGGGTGACGTTGCTCGAAGCTTCGATGATCTCGTCCTTGCCACTGTTGAGTCTCTTGTCATTGCTATTTTCGCAGGATTTTGTGCCTCTGAGTTTCGAGGTTTTCTATAGTAGACCTATATGGTGATGAGCCACGAAGTGAACCACGAAGAAGATCTGCAAGGGTAACAGTAGAAAACCCAAAGTATTTCAATTAATTGTTTGCTGTCACGCATGGACCTGTGACCAAGGACATGGTCTAACTTGTTAGTCATGCCCAAAAAGCATGCGTGCTTAAGAACATGTCTATGTGCTTAATAATAGATCTATTAGTTATTTGACTTTCAATAATGCCGAAGTTGCTGATTGTTAGTAGAAGATAGTGTCCTGATTCTGAGGGATACGATCCCAGAATTAAGAATGTTTGTTAGTTTCTTTCATGTATAAAAAGACCCTTTGGGAAATCAGAAAAGAAGCAACTTATTTCATTAAAATACAATTCTCGAGCTTAATTCTCACCTGAGGTAGAATAAATTCTACATTACATAGTCATAGCCTGATTGGACCTATCATATGGCCACTTCACTGCAACATTCCAATTCTTTATTGAATTGGATATATTTCTATTAATTCCTTTTTTCAAAAAAAAAAAAATAGCAAATAACTTTGTCACTTATTTTCTCTTTTCAGGCAATGCAAACTCAACAGCTTCCCTTTTAGTATTTCAACCCAGACATACCAGAGCTTTTACCATATAAACACTAGTACTATGCTGTCTCATTTTCTAATGAAAACCTCACGTAGCTTTGTTCAAATGCACCCATCTTCTTCATCCTCATATCATAGCATCGCTTCTTGCAAAAAACTATATGTTTTGCATCAGCTTACGTGATCAGTTCTTAAGATTGCAAAAGATCTTCGTTTTTTGACCCTGCAAACAACCACAGACTCTATGCATGGTATTCGATTGATGCCTGAAACATCTCATCCACTTTATAGCTTTGTTTTAAGCATAATTTTATCCATCCATTCCACGAACATCACCATTTTCAACTATTTCAGCACTCATTCTTAGATTCTTCTTCCATCAAACATTTAGTTTTTGTGCTCCAACTGTCGTCAATATACATTGATAGATTGACCATTGTTGCAGATGTCGTAGATCTCCAACGACAAAACGATCAACACCAACAATGTTTTGCTTGTTATAATATGAGCCTCCTGTGGCTTTTCTCTTGCTGTTGAACCAGATTTTGCTATGAAAACTGCTCTTTTAAATTTAGGGTTCATGCAGCCTTTCAACTCAAACAATGTTGCATTAGACTGCAGTTGCTAATTAAAAGCAGTTTAATAATAATAATAATAATAATAATAATAAAATTTTTAATATTAAAACTATTAATTATAATAAAAATAATTATTTTTGTAACACAAATAATTCTATTTTTAATATTAATACTTTTAATTATAATGTAAATAATAATATTTATAACACAAACAAATATTATTTTTAATATTAATACTTTTAATTATAATAAAAAAAATAATATTTATAATACAAATAATAATATTTAAAAACTTAAAATAATAAAATATTAGGTCCTAACACGGGACTCAAGAGAATTAAGTCTTGACACGGAACCCGAGAGAATTGGATCCTTCGTAGGACCCATTACCTATAGTAATAATATTTTTAATATTAATATTTTTAACTATATTGAAAGTAATAATATTTAGAAAACCAAAAACTTTAGAACCTTGGGTCAGGACGCCGGACTCAAGAGAATTAGGTCCCCTGCAACACTTATTAATCTTGGGTCCTGACACACGACCATTATCCTTGAGTCTTGACACCGGACCCAAGAGAATTGGGTCTTGACACGAGATCCATTAACCTTAAGTCCATTATCAAGGAGTCCAGACCAAGTGGAGCGGGTCTGCAGATCCTAAGTGTGTGGTTTTGCAGACCCACTCGCCAGGGTCTGCAACCAGACACGCGGATCTGACCCTAGCACCCAGGGCATGCAGCTTCGACACTAGGTGTCTATAGCTTGGGGCAGAACCACACCCCTCACAACCTTTGAAACTCTATGTGGCAGGGCATGACAGCTCTAACGCCAGATGTCTGTAGCTTGGAGTTTACTGCCCCACAATGCCCTACCAGAATTTACATTGATTGTTTTTTTCTAAACCATCATTTCAATGCTAAATACATTTTAATGAAAAGATAACTTTACTCTACCCCTATAATATTTGTATTTCTTTATGGAAATGATAACTTTACTATTACACTGCTCCAATTTAAAATGACACTCCTCCAATTTAAAATAACATGAATCTTAATGAACATAATATTTGCTAAAACTGTTTTCTCCTCTCTTGTCAATAAGTATCTTCTCCCATTTTTTCCCACTCCATGGTACAATGACACATAATCATCAATGATTCAATCTTTCAAGTAATCTTGGTTAAAGTTATTCAAATTAATAAAAAACAAATATGAACATAAAAAAAAAATTTAAGATTTTTATTAATCATAATATTTTAAAGTATTGCTTTAATCTAAATATAAAAAAGTTATATACAAATAAAACTAAAAATACTATTATATTTTTAATAAATAAAATAAAATAAATATATATATTTCTTACCATCTCCTCCCCTTATGATGAATTGTTAGTATAACACTCACAATCTCGCGATAGTCATCTCCTTCAACTTGTCTCCTTGATGGCACCTCCTCTCTTGTAAATAATCATCTCCCCCCATTGTCTCTTCCGTACACTATCCTCTCCGTCAATGGTACATTAACATACAATAACCAATACCTCAATTTTTCAAATAATCATAATCATTACGGATAAGTTAACGTGATTAAAGTTTATAAATATTTTAAATTAAATATGATAGATTGAACATTTAATTTTCAATAGTTAATTCCTTATAGAATACTGCTGAAAGCAAAATATACAAATAACATGCTCATGCTAAACTGTTTAGAGTACGCTAAACTGTTTAGAGTATGGTTGTGGTTATTTTTTAAAATATTTTTCTTGTGAAAATACATTAAAATGATATATTTTTTATTTTTTAAAAAATTATTTTTAAAATTAGTACATCAAAATGATCCAAAATATATATATAAAAATTTATTTTTAACAAAACACACAAAAAAAAAACATAATGCAAACAGCTTTATACATATATTTTTCTAGCCTCTCGCGTTCCTCTTTTGCTCAACACGCTCATCTCTGCTTATATTAATTAATTTAAATATCAGAGGGTTTTTTTTCCCTGATAGGGATTTTATTTTTGCAAGTGAACAAATAAGTTGCCGTATCAACTCAGTAGATCTTGTTTATTTTTATATTTTAAAAATATTTTTAAAAAAATTTAAATTTTTTTTTATTTTTTCTTTAAATTAATACTTTTTAATGTTTTTAGATTATTCTGATATACTGATTTTAAAAATAAAAAAATTATTTTAATATATTTCTAAATAAAAAATAATCATAATAAACCCAAACTTTATTGGTAACTTCACCAAATTCAATCCCGAATTTTCCACACTTTATCAATGATAATTGAGAATTATCCTCATAAAAAAATCGCCTGATAATGTTTTGTTCTGTGAGCCAAATGCTATCTAAAAGAAAAAATAAAAAAATTGAATTAATAATCTTGAATAATTAAGGCTGTGTTTGTTTACATGACTGTGACTGTGTTTTAGAGCCCGTTTGGCATTGCTGCCAAATCGGCATTTTGACAAAATTTAATTTTTGTTTTTTTGCTAAAATTGAGTTACGGTTGTACTTTTTAGATCGTTTTGATGTGCTGATATCAAAAATGATTTTTAAAAAATAAAAAAACATCATTTACATGTATTTCGGCACGAAAAACTATTTGAAAAGCAACCGCTACCATACTGCCAAACACGCTATTTATACATGTTTAGTTACAAAAAAAAAAGGTTTTACTATTCATGAATCCTATCTTCTACTGCTTTCCAAACACAATTCTCACGAAGTAGTGGGAGACTACTTTTGTTTCAACAGTAAATAATGGTGAACATTATTCTTACGCACTGGTCATGCTAATTAATTAGCATGAATAGTGTAGCATGCTATACTATTCAAGTGATCAGTGTGGCTAATTATACTATTCCGGTCGAACTGGTTTCGACCAGATTAGTTCCGGTTCAAAGTTTAAAATGTATTAATCTAGATCTAATCCAATAAAATAAAAATTATTTTTTATTTTTTAATTATATTTTATTTGAAAAACTAGTATTTAATAATATTCAATGACACTACATAAATTAGATAGAGATTGCTTGATGATGTTGTATTTGTAGAATTTGATCGCAATCCCAATTTTGTTCTTGATTATATTTTACCTGATGTTATTGCGCGCTTAAAAATTAAAAAAATTGTAGTTCTTGTTCGATGTATTTCATACGTGATGGAATTGTAGATATTTTAATGGAATAACAAAAAATATTTTATATAAAGTATTATTTATTTCATGATGTAATAGCAATAGTTAAATTTACAATATTTAAATTAAAAACCATCAATATTATATATATATATATATATATATATATATATTTTAAAATTATTTTATAACCTCAATTTCAAAAGCATTATTAACCAAACACATCAAACTTTTTTTTGTTCAACCTTAATTTTAACCATATTTTTAACCAAACATATATAAATATCAAATTAATCTCAATTAAAAATATTTTTTATAAAATAATTTTTTTAAACCATAATTATAACAGCTACTACAATACCAAAAAAAAAAAAAACTACACTATCAAACACACAAAAAGGAATGACAGGACACTCCTAAAAAAAACTCTCTTTCAATTTACCTTATCGTATTTAACGTTTTAAAGAGTTACAGGCAACCGTTCTCTTTTGTTGTTCTTCCTTTTTAAGAATTTTTTTTTTTATTATTTGTGGAGAACATAGATTTAATAAAATTAAAAGAAAAAAAATCCAAGAGAAAGTCAACGAACCAAATCATATTCCAATTTAGAATATTTATTATTTTCGCGGGATTTGGTTGAAATAAGCAAAGAAAAAGGTTCCAAATTTGATTAATTAACTTAAATAAAAAGTTTTTATACTAAAAAGAAATTGGCCAAAATTTATAGGATAGTGTCCAACTTTATTATTGGATTTGGCCAAAATATTTTAAATTTTAAGATTTGATATGGACATCTATTTTAGATTATTTATTAAAAAAAAAATTTCACTTTGTAAAGTTTTATATAATATTTTACAAAATATAACCAACTTATAATATTATCTAATTATTTCAATTAATTTACTATTATTATCTTTTTATTACCAACTTCATCCCAGTTATTCACTATTATTATCATAATTTTCACCATAACTACTATCTCATCACTTCAACACCATCATTGCAATTAACATTATGATGATTATCATAACCATTATTATTATCTTTTCATTGTAATATATCATTTTATTATCATCCTAATTTTACACAAGTACTTATTAAATATTATATATAAAAAAAGCATATTCAAAATTTTATACAAAATAAATACTTTTATTAAAAAAAATAACTACGAATATAACTAACCAAACGCATGTATTATCTAAACAAAAATTTACAAATTTTTTTTTAATTTATGATGTAATAAATTAATAATCTATCAAAATCAATCCTACTTTATTTACATTTTACTGTAAAATTTCCCTCAAAATAAAACACACACGAAAGAAACGCCAAACAATCAAAAGCCAAACCTCTCTCCTTCTCCCCGATACCTCCCCCTCCCTCCCTCTCGCTCCGGTGACCCCCTCCTCCTGCGCTCTGGGGTCGCCACCCAGAATTCTTACCCCCCAGAATTCTATCCCCTCAATTATCATCATCAACCATGTCAGAAATCCCAAACACAGATCCAGAAGGCATAGATTCAGTCCGTATGACATGGAACAACTGGCCCAGAACCAAAGTCGAAGCATCCAAATGCGTTATCCCTTTAGCCGCATCAATCTCCCCTATACGTCCACACTCAGAAATCCCTACTCTCCCTTACCCTCCTCTCCGTTGCAAAACCTGCACATCCATCATGAATTGCTTCTCGCGTGTCGATTTCACCGCTAAGATCTGGATCTGTCCTTTCTGCTACCAACGCAACCATTTTCCTCCCCACTATTCCATGATCTCCGAGACCAATCTCCCAGCAGAGTTGTATAGCCAGTATACGACGATAGAGTATACTTTAGGTGATAAGAATCATAACCCAGTTGGGGAAATTGATGCTAAGTCTGCGTTTGTGTTTGTTTTGGATACTTGTATGATAGAGGAAGAATTTGAGTATGTGAAATCGGAGGTTAAGAGGGCAATTGGGTTGTTACCGGAGAATGCAATGGTGGGTTTTGTGTCTTTTGGGACACAAGTGCAAGTTCATGAATTGGGGTTTAGTGATATGTCGAAAGTTTATGTTTTTAGAGGGACTAAAGAGATTAGTAAAGATCAGGTTATGGAGCAGTTAGGTATTGGTGTTGCTGGCAGGAGGAATGTTCCTGGTGCTGGTGTTGGTGGGTATCAGCAGCAGAAGGGGATGCATGTGCAGAATTCAGGTGTGACCCGGTTTTTATTGCCGGCATCTGACTGTGAATTTACGCTCAATTCGGTGCGTTATGGTAGTGTTTTTTAATTTGATATGTAGATTTTTTGTAGTTTTAGGAAAATTGGGGCTTGATTTGGTTACAATTTGGGATGTGACTTGTTTGTTGATCAAGGAAAATTGGGAATTTTGTTTTGTTTTTTGTTTTTTTTTTTTTTTTTTTTCTGTCTGTTTTTTTTTTATTATTTGAGATGTAGATTTTGTGTTGTTAATTGAGGAAAAACGGTTGTTTTGGTCATCTTTAGCTCTTGGATGAGTTGCAAACGGATCAATGGCCGGTGGCACCAGGAACTCGGGCTTCAAGGTGTACTGGAGTAGCATTGAGTGTTGCAGCTGGATTGCTTGGAGCTTGTTTGCCTGGTACTGGAGCTAGAATTGTAGCTTTAGTTGGTGGTCCTTGCACTGAAGGGCCAGGCACGGTAATGCCTTTTGAACTTGATCTAGATCTTTTGATCCCCCCCCCCTTTTTTTTCTTAATTTAATCTAGTTTGTATTTGGCTTGTTGGTTATGTAATTATGCATTGGTCATACACATCTCCTCCCTTCAATTTTTTATTATTTTCATTGAGTTGATTGCTTTCAATGTATTCTTAAATCTGATCAATGCATGCTAATCAAATATCAATGTGCATCACTCATTGCCTGATGGCTTCACATTATTTATTGGTGATATGTTTTTAGATTGAGTTATGGCTCTCTTTTGTTTCTTTTTCGTGTGGAAAAGGAACTCCTTTTTAACATCAAATCTATTGCCTAATGTCCAAGAATGATGCTTTTTTTTTTTCTCAATGATTTTTTTTTTGTTATGTTGTAATTCACTTAATGTTGGATCATAAGTCAAACTAAGATAGATTTATAATGATGATGGTGGCGCCAGCGCATGGTTTGATTGCATAACTTATTAGCTCTCTCTTTCTCTGCCTTGTCCCCCCATTCCCCAGTGTTCATGACTATTGATAGGATCACACTGTACGGTCTAAAGTTAAAACCTCTTATGGATGCCATGTTGGATCGACATTTAGTGGTTGCTATACTTACTATCCTACATATTGATTTTGTTACACGTGGAAGAACAATCCATGTTCCCCATGACATTTTAAAATGCATAGATCAGATGCCATTCCAGGTTCTGTGTTTGGCCTCAATACATTTCTATGCTGTGTTATCTCTACGAAGCAATCTCTTGGTGCTAGATTGAAGTGAGAATAGCTTATTGAGATGTGGGTTTTATTTTTCAAATCGAAATTTGCTAGTTTTTGTTTCTTCATTTCTTGGTGATTATGAAGATGCTGATCATTTTGAAGTTCTGCAGATTATATCAAAAGACTTGTCTGATCCTGTACGTTCCCACAAGGATCTTGATAAGGATGCAGCACCATATTTTAAGAAAGCAGTCAAATTTTATGATAGTCTTGCAAAGCAGCTTGTCAGTCAGGGTCATGTTTTGGACCTTTTTGCATCTGCTTTGGATCAGGTATTTCTTCTTCATGCTTTAAATCTTATAAAGACATCTAGAATACTTCGCCTCACTAATGTAAAGTTGACCCACTAACCTACAGTGGAAGAAAAATACAACAATTGGAAGAGAGTGCTTATCAAAACAATTGATAAACTACAAATATTGTTTTTCCCCATTTTACTCATTCATTCAAGTGTTTTCTTAATGAATCCATCTCTGCTTACATTAAATGCAAAGCAAGATTTATTGAAAACAAGAAGCTACAACCTCTTTAATTTTCGAAAAAGAAAAGACATATATGGCAGTGTCTTTACTTATCATTTTGACCTGTGACTGCTGCATTTCTCAGGTTGGGGTTGCAGAAATGAAAGTTGCAGTAGAAAGAACTGGTGGTCTCGTTGTTCTCTCAGAAAGTTTTGGACATTCTGTGTTTAAGGACTCCTTCAAGCGCGTATTTGAAAATGGAGAACATTCTCTTGGCCTCTGTTTTAAGTGAGTCATCATTGCAAAACAAATTGTTGTTGATATGGAATTGATGTTTGATCTTGCTTACTCTGAAGTCTGAACAGATGGATGCATAATGTGCTTTGTTTTCCCCTTAGTCAGGCAGCTTATGCATATACTCTTTCATTTCCTGGACTATGTTTAGGCTTTGATATGATTTCTCTTATATATTTGCAGTGGAACACTTGAGATTAACTGTTCAAAGGACATCAAAATTCAGGGGATTATTGGACCTTGCACCTCTATGGAGAAGGTTGAACCATCTACAGCCATCGATTTTTTTGTTTGCTTGCTTTATTTTGTTTTTGGATCTTATTCAGGCAAAAAATGTGATTTTGTTCGTTTCTCTCCATTAAATTAAAGCTAGATTGGTTTTGATACTAATTATTACTAGAGCCTTGCAGAAAGGACCTAGTGTTGCTGATACTGTCATTGGTGAAGGGAATACAACTGCTTGGAAGATGTGTGGCCTTGATAAGAGTACTTGTCTGACTGTCTTCTTTGATCTTTCATCGAGTGAAAAGTCAAATAATCCTGGAGCTATGAATCCACAGTTATACTTACAGTTTCTCACAAGGTATGTGGTGGAGAGTGTCCTCTGTCTTCTTTCTTTTCTTCTCTATGCTATGCCCACTTCTGTTTTTGACAGCATCCATCTGGTAATCACATACTGTGTACAATTTTGTTTTATTGCAGTTATCAAAATCCTGAGGGTCTTATGTTGCTCCGGGTTACAACCGTCACTAGAAGATGGGTAGATAGTGCTGCTAACTCTGAGGTTGGTTATGTTCTATAGATATGGCAGATTTGTTGTGTGAGGTTATGTACAGTTGTTGAGGTGCCTCGTTTGCTTGATTGAAAATAAAAATAGTACCATTTTGTTGTCTTGTTTAGATATACAATCTGTCAGCTTCTGTGCTTTAGTTAGATATGCCCTATAGAATCCAGGTGATGCAGATTTAAACTTTGATTATGTAGTCCTTTGAGTCCTTTAGAATCTGTAAAATGTTTCCCTCGGTCAAGAGCCTGTATCTTTAGATGTATGGTGTCTGGTCTCTCAAATGCTAAGTTTCTTTGTGTATCTTGCACCGTTTATTGAAAATGGATCAACTGAGGAATTGGTGTTTATATGGATGAATTTTTCCACACTTGCAGGAATTAGTTCAAGGTTTTGACCAAGAGACTGCAGCTGTGGTAATGGCGAGATTAACATCTCTGAAAATGGAGGCAGAGGTACTTCCAAAATTTCTTTGTTTTACATTTCTTATTTGGTTTTTTATTTACTGCATATGCTGTTCTTACCTAAACATTTCTTTTTCTTAAATATCCAATTGGCCATGGTAATGTTGTTGATCCTGTTTGTTGTCAGTTTGTTACTGTTCCATGTCTGCCTAAATAAGTACAAGGAGGTAACTTGTTTTGTATTTGAATTTTTTCCCAAGGATTACCTATTGTTTCAATATTTATATGCCCTCGTTTCAGCAGATGCTTTCTTGTAATGCCATCTTCGCTACCATCCTTTATTTACAGTTTTCTTGGTGCTAATTGTGTCCCACTTTGTAAAAGCAGCAATTCATTGTTGATTCCTTTGCAATTTTTTGGTATGTAGCTCCTAAGATTTTATTTCCTAACTCTCTCTTGCTGGGGTTTCTCTCACAGGAAGGATTTGATGCCACTAGGTGGTTAGACCGCAATCTCATTCGTGTCTGTTCCAGATTTGGTGAATATCGGAAGGATGATCCAACATCCTTTACATTGAACTCGTTTTTCTCTTTCTTCCCTCAGTTTCTGTTTAATCTGCGAAGATCACAATTTGTACAGGTAACTAATTGACATTGAGTCTATCTGCTACTCTGATTCTCATTTTTGTTTTATGCTTAATTGAAGTATTTTCACGTGTGCATTTTAAGGGTTATTATATGCTCCTTTATTTGATTGCATCAGGTTTTCAATAACAGCCCAGATGAGACAGCTTATTTCCGCATGTTGTTAAACCGTGAAAACATTACCAACGCCGCTGTCATGATTCAACCATCTCTCATATCATATTCATTCAACTCACTGCCTCAACCTGCATTATTGGATGTTGCTTCTATTGGTGCTGATCGTATTCTCTTACTTGATTCATACTTCAGTGTTGTCATATTTCATGGAATGACAATAGCTCAGTGGCGTAACCTGGGTTACCAGAATCAGCCAGAGCACCAGGTATGCTGCTAGTTGCTTTGTGGTACCTTCACAGTGGCCTAAATTTTAGATGGACTTAGAACCCTAAGCTATTTATTCTGCAATGCCATGTAAGCCATACATCAGGTATTTTGATTACCCTTTGGCTCTTATGAGATTTTGAGTCCTTAGGAGCAACACTGACAGTTATATGAGTGTTCATTGCTTGAGGATCTCTCAGATGTGAGTTTTGCTGTCAATTATTGACATGATAATGAAAATCTTGCTCCTGTATATACTAAACCTCTCATTTCAGAGAGGATGTTTTGAAATTAAAACTAGCTAGAAGTATAGAAGATGCTGGGATATGAATCCCTCCTTAAATTTACTTTTGTTTGGCATCATACTTATCATGTGCAAATCTAGGAGAAAATGTCAAGATGTGTGTTCTATGAGTGCATGACACAGATGTAATCATGTTGATTTTTCCTTTAAATTTCTTGGCTAGTTTTATTTTTCAAAAACTTTTTTGATCAAATTGGATTGTTCAATTTCAATATGGCTAGAATTTTACCAGTGGACCTTCAGTCTAATTGGTGCCTCCTAGTAAGGATGTCCTGAATTTTGAGTTACAGAACTGTTGAATCAAAGAAATCAAGAGGAATTCAAGAACTGTTGGGTTACAAGTGGCATTTTGTATGGATTTTCTTAATGTATTGTTAATTATTTATGCCCCCAGGTTTTTAGTAGAATTATGAAGTACTAAAACTCTTGTTTTAGCTATTCTTTCTGTAAGTAGTGCCCTAAAGCCAATTCTGTGGGAGGTACTGTGCAGATATGGGAATGTCTTTGGTTCCTTCTTTTGTTAACTCTCATTGTAACTGTAACACTTCCTTTCTCCGCAGGCATTTGCACAACTATTGCAAGCACCCAAAGAAGATGCCCAAATGATCATTCATGATCGTTTCCCTGTTCCTAGATTGGTTGTATGTGATCAGCATGGATCGCAGGTTAGTTTTTTCTTGCTCCCACTCCTTTTCTTCAAAATTTAATTCATTGCCCAAAGAGCAATGAAATACCGTGATATGTAGTTTTGTTAACTTCATATTGGATGCCTTGAATGGACTGCTGCATTTAGTGCACTGGAAGGTTTGTTATTTCATAAAACTCACTCTCTTCCTTTTCTAATGTCACACTGAGCAGGCAAGGTTCTTATTGGCAAAATTGAACCCATCAGCTACATACAATAATGCCAATGAGATGGCTGCTGGGTCGGACATAATATTCACTGATGATGTGAGCCTTCAAGTTTTCTTTGAGCATCTTCAGAGGTTAGCTGTGCAGTCTTGACAGTTCTACTATAGGTTTTCACTGTGGAGAAATTCCCTTGAGTGTGAGATCTGTATACCTTTGTTTATCCTTCCTCTCCATTCCATTTCTCCCTTTCTTTCCATTGTTTTAAGCACAGAAGATGGAACCCCATGTTATTTAAAAAATAATGAGAACCTATCATTCTTTGGGGGTGCCGGGAGGTATTTGGTCACTTGAAACAATAAGGAACACGAAGTTCAGTTAAGTTCTAGAGAAAGGAGAGGATGCTGGAATTGAGAGCAGGAGGGATCCTTTTTTCAGTACTGGGGCCGATGAAAAACATACTTCGACAGAACTTTTGTGGTTTCTTATATTCTTCTGTCTTCTCTCAGGTCAAATGTGTTTTGTATTGAGATTTTAAGTTATATACTGAAATGGGATTGATGCTCCTAGGTTGAAAGGTTCAGGAACTGGACGTTTCATTTTTGTTTTGCTCTAAGAAATACACAATTTCCATACCATCCCTCCCTCCCTCCCTCTTTCTGTTTCTGCGTTTTGTAACTATACAATTGTTGTGCTATGACGTTAGGTTTCTTTGGGCAGCTCGACATTTGAAAATTGCAGGAAGATTCTTCCATAGCATTTATGTTTTGAGTCACCCCAGAATGGGAGGAGAAAATGTGCAGAGAGACAACCTTGGGGAGAAATCCTTTCATTTAGTTTTCTATATTTCAAGACAAACAAGCGAGCTGTGTTTCATACAACGTGTGTTTTTATTCGCAGGATAATGACTGAAATTTTAGTGCCAAAACGTTTCAAGTCTTTTAACTACAGAAGATTTTTTTCTTTCTTTCTATAGCCTAATTTAGTTGAAATTGATTTTGAAATTATGTTAAATATATCAAATTAAAATATAGAAAAGTGAAATGTAAAATGTAGAGAAAATATATGCATAATTTTAAGATCTTGATCATTTTTATTTTTATTTAAAAGTTAGAAGAGATAATTATTGGTTTGGGGGGGGGGGGGGGGCGTTAGTGATGGTTTTTAACCATGAAATTATTTCTTGGATTTTATATTTTACAAGTTAACAAATTAAATTAACAAAAACCTGCATCACGCTTTTATAGAGTTGGAATGTACCTAGACTTATTTTTTCAGAAGTGAAAGATATTTGCTTTAGTGGGTGCTCTCAAAAACAAAGCCGTGGGCTATAAGAAGTTTTCTCCTTGCTAGGTTTAATTTTATGCTATATCATATTTTCTTTGTTGATTGCAAACTTATATCAAAATTTATTATATAATGGTTTAATTTATTATATAATTTTATGCACACTTTCATGCATGAACCTTCACCAATACATCCTTCATAGACACTCCATGTAGCTACAATATTTAATCCAATATAATTTAATAGACTTTTTAAACGGAGAAAACAAATGCAACAGAGGACAACAAAAACATTTAAAAAAAGAAGAAGAAGAAAAGATTACTTTGACCAATGGTGTGGGTCAATACTTTTGATTTTGAGAACATTGGACAACATTGTTCTCATATAGTCTCTTCCTATGATGTAACTTGTAATAAGTTGGAGTTTAGTCCTCCTTACCAGAGGACACAGCAGGGAGATTTCCACAATTATAATCCACAAGTCCAGCAATCCAACCAAAAACATACTTATAAAATACTCCATCCCTCAAGAACATCATCCACCATTTTGCTCCGCCTTGCTGCTTCCACCCTGATATATACGACCCTGTGACCAGCCAAGCGGCACGCCACCTCCTTTCCTTGACATAATCATCAATGGCTTTAGCCATGTCTCCTGGAACCATCAGTGCCCCATTTCTTATAACGGAATTGCCAATGTGCCTGCCCAATACCACAGCATCTTCTAGGGATGAACCACCACCTTGTCCTAGGTCAGGTGTCATGGGGTGCATAGCATCACCCGCTACTGTGATATTTCCCTTTCTCAGATTTCCAAATACGATGCCCCATGGATACCTCAACATCAACGGTGCCCATGTTATTGTGGAAAGATCGGCATGTCTGACCACGTCCAGGTATACCGAGGGAAAACTCTCTGCATGCTTCTCAAGTACTTGTCTTTGTATTTGCTCCGGCTCTCCGGTCATATTTTCCTCTGAAATGGACATTAGTTCATAAATTTTCCCCTGAAATGATCTGGCCTGACCCGACATCTGTGCTGGCTAAAATGAGAAAGAAAAAAGGGCTAAGAGTGCTGACCTTCGCAGACGAAAAACCAGTAAAGTTCCCTTTCATTTAGAGGAACAAAAGCAGCCCTTTTGCCCACATCCTCAAACCGCTGAACTTCTTGCTTAAATCCATGGCCTTGAGGAAAACGAGCCAGACCGCGCACAGCTGATCGCCCTGAATAGACTGGTTCTGCCAGTCCTAACCAACGTGCTACTACCGAGTGCAGCCCATCGCAGCCTATCAGAACCTTAGACTTGATTACCGTCCCATCTTCCAAATGCACTACAGCAGTGGAAGCACCACCTCCTTGTTCTTGACTTTCAATGGCAGCTAGCTTGGAAGAAAATCGAATTGAGTCAGTTGGCAATTCATCTGCCAGTGCCTCTAACAACGCTTTACGGTGAACTGTCCTAGGTCCTTTTCCAGTGAAGAGGGATTGTTGAACATCTCCAGTACTTACATTTGTTACATATCTCCTGAATTACGAGAGAGAGAGAAAAGTAGAATAGAAATTAATCGATCATGCAAAGTATATATGTCTTAAAATTCAAAATCAAGATAAGAAAAGAATTGATGTATACAGTGAAACAATTTATTACTTGAATAAAGGTGCGTAAATGGGGGTGAGCTTGTGAGAAACACCGAGAGCATCAAGGGCAAGCCAAGCATTTGGTTGGAGGGTTATGGCTGCACCGGTGGACCTTAGCCCTTGTGATCTCTCTAATACCAAAGCTCGAACCCCAACTCTTTTCAAAGCCACTGCTGTTGCCAACCCTGCAATGCCTGCTCCGACGATCACCACATCCTCTGTCATTTCCATCTCTCCCTTCATCTATGTCTATGTGCATAGCAAGATGGGTATTCATAAGTACCCTACTGCGTGCTTGGATTGCCCTTGGCCCACATGCATTCATTCCGTATCATGCAAGTAATTAGAATTGAAAACGTTGAACGCGGCTGCCTTTGGGAGGCAAAGGTCACCAATTAATGCTTTAAAATTCATTCAATATCACTATCATTTTGAATTGCAAGTGCTCCTAATATTATTGTTTTATGATTGGATTCGTAGATCGACTCCATGTAAGGCTATTCGATAGTGGACTAGATAAATTAACCTGAATCCATCCTTTTTTTTTTTTATGTTAAGAAATTGATGAGGATGTTTTTTTAATAAAAAAAAAATCAGAGTTTTTAATCACTCGATTTATGAAATATTTGGATTAATAATAATGATTATTTTTTAAAATATTTTTAATTTAATAATATATTAAAATTATTTTTTTATATTATTGTTATCATGCTAATATTAAAAATAAATTTAAAAAATAAAAAATATTATTTTAATATCCAATTATAGAAAAAATGAATTATTCATATTTTCAATTACACTATGAATCTTTCTTTTGTGTGTGTATTTATATATACTGTCATATTCTTTAATTTTTAAAGTACATAATATATATATATATATTTGTTAATTATAGATGTCCGAGAGCATACATGTAAGTCGAATAATATATTTAAATTTAAATTTTGATTGAATACATAATATATAAAATAAAAAGGGCAGATCAAGGGTTTTTAGTCAATATAAATTCAAAATTGATTAAATTTAACTTATTTTAGAAAAAATATATTAAAATAATATTTTTTTAATTTATTTTTAATATTAGCATGATAGAAATAATATAAAAATAATTTTTTTTAAAAAATCAATTTTTAAATAATTTTTGTTTATAATATAATCCGAATTCCAAAAGAAAAATATCTTAGCAAGCTAGCTTACAAGCAAGATTAATTATGAGGAGTGTAGCTCAACTGATTAGATTTTAAATTTGTATTTTAAAAGTTATTCGTTCAAGTCTCACAAATTTTAAAATTAATAAAAACTTAAATAATTATTACTTTTTAAAATTTATAATATTAATTAAAATATATCCTAACTAGCTTTAAGAGCATCTCTAATGCAAAAAGCCAAATTGATAAAATAGCTTTTTGAATAGTATAAATATAGCTTTTCTGATTATGTGTATTCCAATGGTAAAAAGCTATTTAGAAAAGCCATTTATATTTTAATATATTTCATGTTAAATTCATTTTTATATGATTATATAACTAATTTAGATATTTTATATATAATATAATTATGATGTTATTAATTATATAATTAATATGAGTAATTTATAAAAATAATATAAAATTTAATGAAATAATATGAAAGTTAAAAGATATAATTTAAAATTAAACTTAAAATTTATTTATATGAATATTTTTAATTTTTAGTTTTATATTTTATTGTTAAAAATTTAATTTTTTAAAAGTAAATTCAAATTCAAACTTTAAAAAAACCATCAATATTTTAAATTTTGATTTTTTTATTTTTTTAAAAAAATTCATGCTTTGAAAAAATTTAAAACAAGAACAAGTTTCTTTCCTTGCTTTTAAAGAAAAAAAAATACTTACTTTTTTTTTACTATTTCTACAGAAATATATAGAAATAGCTCCTCTCAATTTAAATAGCCATTTTGACTTTCTTGTTGGCTGCGAATGCTTACTTAAATAAACAAAAGTTAAAAAAACACTTTTTTAAGCCTTCTCATTTACCTCTCCTCTCCGGTTGAGATGCTCTAATGACATGTTAATTTAAAAATAAAAAAATATATGAAAAGATTCTAAGAAGATGTTGAAATTGACAACTTATATTTCCACAACTGTACGCACGTCAGTGCCGAAACAATTTTGGATTTTCTTGTAGTTTGAGACGTCATCTAGCACATCATCATATCGCTTTTGACACAAAAAATCGGTGAGACAAACATCGTTTGAAAAGTCAAAAAATCCTTTCTGTCAAAAACCTAATAATAAGATTTTTATTACAACTAATCCTTAACCAGCACTTGGACATACGAGGGAACATATCTCTTTAGAGTCTTGGACTGCAGCCAGGAAAGAAGGAATTAATAATATATATATATATATATATATATATATATAGGTTGAAAAGAAAGAAAGAAAATGCCTCCAAAATGATTTTTAAAGTAAATTTATGTATTAATAGGAAGTATAAAGAAACACATCTTTTTTATCTTATTATTTTTATATTTTTATTCCAAAATAGTATCAAATGCTACTTTACAACCCACAATGCATCCATGCATGCCAAGTTATCCTAACTTTTCTTCGTTCTTAGGTGTAGTCTCTTTGTGCCGATAAATATTGAGAACCCTTAATCATCTAATCTGCTCTCCTAGATTGAATACCCTTAATCACCTAGCAACATCATTTAAAAAGATTCCTTAAAGGAAGAAACAATAAAAAATAAAAAAACATAGTTTCTATTGTGATAAATAAATAGTATGGGCACAGCAGGAAGTTCTCCACAGTCATAATGCATTACCACAGTTGAAATTTAGTCCTCCTTAGCAGAGGACACAGCAGGGAGTTCTCCACAGTCATAATGCACACGTCTAGCAACCCAACCAAAAACGTACTTGTAAAATACTCCATCCCTCAAGAAGTTCATCCACCATTTTGCTCCGCCTTGCTGCACCCACCCTGATAAATACGACCCTATGACCATCCCAGCAGCACGCCACCTCCTTTCCTTGACATAATCATTTATGGCTTTAGCCATGTCTCCTGGAACAACCAGTCCTTCATTTTTTACGACTGAATTGCCGATGTGCCTGCCCAATACCACAGCATCCTCTAGTGCTAAACCACCACCTTGTCCTAGGTCAGGTGTCATGGGGTGCATAGCATCACCCGCTACTGTGATATTTCCCTTGCTAAGATTTCCAAATATGATGCCCCATGGATGCCTAAACATCAACGGTGCCCATGTTATTGTCGAAAGATCAGCATGTCTGACCACGTCTAGGTATACCGAGGGAAAACTCTCTGCGTGCTTCTCAAGTACTTGTCTTTGTATTTGCTCTGGATCTCCTGTCATGTTTTCCTCTGAAATGAAAGTTACTTCATAAATTCCCACTGAAATGATCTGGCTTGAGCCAACATTTGTGCTAGCTACTGGCTAAAATGGGAAAGAAAAAAGGTTTAAGAGTGCTGACCTTTGCTGGTTAAAAACCAGTAAAATTCCCTATCATTTAGAGGAAGAAAAGCAGCCTTTTTGCCCTCATCCACAAACTGCTGAACTTCTTGCTTAAATCCGTAGCCTTGAGGAAAAATTGCCAAACCGCGCACCGCTGATCTCCCTGAATGGACTGGTTCTGCCAGTCCTAACCAACGTGCTACCACCGAGTGCAGCCCATCGCAGCCTATCAGAACCTTAGACTTGATTACAGTCCCATCTTCCAAATGCACTACAGCAATGGAAGCACCACCTCCTTGTTCTTGACTTTCAATGGCAGCTAGCTTGGACGAGAATCGAATTGAGTCAGCTGGCAATTCCTTTGCCAGTGCCTCTAACAACGCTTTACGGTGAACTGCCCTAGGTCCTTGTCCTGCAGGGAAGAGGACTTGTTGAACATCTCCAGTACTTACATTGGTTACATATCCCCTAGATTATGAGAAAAGAAAGTAGACCAGAAATTAATCGATCATGCAAAGTATATATGTCTTAAAATTCAAAATCAAGAAAAGAAAAGAATTGGTGTATACAGTGAAACAATTCATTACTTGCATAAAGGATCGTAAATGCGGGTGAGCTTGTGAGAAACACCAAGAGCATGAAGGGCAAGCCAAGCATTAGGAAACAGGGATATGGCTGCACCGGTGGACCTTAGCCCCTGTGATCTCTCTAACACCAAAGCTCGAACCCCCACTCTTTTCAAAGCCACTGCTGTTGCCAACCCTGCAATGCCTGCTCCGACGATCACCACATCCTCTGTCATTTCCATCTCTCCCTTCATCTATGTCTATGTGCATAGCGAGATGGGTATTTATATCCCTACGTGCTTGGATTGCCCTTGGCACACATGCATTCATTCCGTATCATGCAAGTAATTAAAATTGAAAACGTTGAACGCGGCAGCCTTTGGAAGACCATGGTCATCGACTAATGCTTTGAAAGACATCCACCAATATCATTTTGAATTGTCAGTGTTCTTAATATGACACGATTCCAATAACATTTTGAAGCTGACAACTTGTATTTGTATAATATTATTTTTAATCTTGAATTTATTGATCACAGGTCAGCCCATCAATTCAAGTTGAAAAAATAACTCTGAAACGCTGTCCATTAGAAGGAAATCTAAAAATAAAATTTTCTTGTTTTCTGACACCTGAACTATAACATCACACTTCTTTTGAACATAATTATTAGGCCCGACTCTAGCTGATGGGTTGATTCAGATCTCTAACCAAATCTGTAGGAGACAAAACTCGACTATGCAGTTGGCATGGAGAGACCTGGATGACCTGTCAGATGAACCTGTAATCTAGGTAGCCCGACACAACCCGTTAAAGATCCTTTTTTAAAGAATCCAAAAAATTAATCTAAAAATAATTAGGCTAACATATGTTCTTAGACCGGAAGATATTTGCTTATGTTGTCTTAACAAACAAAAAAATCAATCCATAAAGACCTAGACCCCACGTACTTTTATAGAGTTTGAATGCACCTAGACTCACATATTTTTTTAGAGTTGAAAAATATTTGCTTGTGCGGGTGGAACGAATTTTTTGGGTGGGTGTTTTTCACATAGGTAGCCTGATGTAAAGAAGCGCAATCAGAGGTTTCTTCTTATACAATCCAACTTTATAAATGTTTATATATTTTTTTTTATTGGTTATTAGTCCATATTTTCTTATACAACATATATTTATATTAAAAAAATAGATATGAACTCCAAACGAGACTAGTTTCACCCTTTAAAATTGATATAATGATACCTGGTTAGCACTATATATATATATATATTATCAGATTTAATTTTTTCAATATAAAATTAGAAGCTCATTATTATATATACTTTATATTCACAAGAAGAAAGTTGTATGTTTTCAAAGTAGGATAATAAATCTATTTTCTTTAAATACTCTAACTTAAAAGTAAAAGATAATATTTTTTTAATATGGGATAAAAAAATATTTTAAAATAATCTTTTAAAGTTTATTATTTACAATATATGTAACCTACATCCATATGGATTGTTTCTTAACTTTTTCATGTGAGATATTAAAATCTCAAACATTTTTTTTTATTTTTTAGGGTTTACCCAGGTCAACTCGTGTGACCCGGGTCCTAACCCCTTAAAGTTTTTTTTTATTAATTCTTTTAATTTAATTCTTCAACATTATGTTGATTAGAAATTGAACTTCATAATTTATTGTTTATAAGTTCATCATAGCCTCGTGATTTGGAATATAAATTTAACAGATTAATTCAAGTTGATCTAATTTGTCACTATTTCCACACACACACATATATATATCTTAAATTTTTTTAATCAAATTATGTATTTACTAGTAATTCAAATTGTTTTAAAATCTGATAAGTTGACTGGATCATATCCAATCAATCCTTATATTATTTAAAAAATTATTTTTATTAGTAATACTTAAATATTTTTTATATTAAAAAATTGATTCAACGTATAACATAAAGCTGCAGTAATCTAGTTTATACAAAAACAAAAAATTGAAGTGAAGAACATGCCCTTAACATTAAAAAAATTAAATAAAAAATAGTATGAATTTGTATAAATTTTAAAATTAAAAAATTTAAAAGTTTATTAAAAAATAATATAAATAATATTTTAAAACTTTATTGGAATATATTTCAGTTTATTTCTAATTTATAGCCCGTTGTTCTTGGAGTTCTCGAAGTCTGACCTTTACCCACCTGGATATGCATCTGCCGTATCTGACAAGTAAGAATGTGAGGGAGAAGACATTGAAGGCGGCTTCCTTTGGGAGACCTTTTTTGACCTCGTGATGTTTTAAAATTCTTCCACCATGGAAGTGTCTTTTAGATTCCAGTATCGTTTTGAAATTGTCAACTTTCATTTCCGTATGGTATGTTTGTTTTTGTGTATTAAAAAAATTTAAATTTTATATCATATTATTTTTTATTTTAAATTAATATATTTTTAGTATTTTTAAATTATTTTAATACACGGATATCAAAAATAATTTAAAAAAATTTAAAAAATATTATTTTAATATATTTTTAAATTTAAAATACTATAAAAAATAACCGTAACAACACTCTCAGACAGATTACATCTGAACCAAGCAATTTTTATTATGATTATCCATATATATATATATATATATATATTTGAAAATGTTATATTTTTTTTTCTATTACTAACGTAAAGCTGGCTGAATATCCATTTTAATAAACAAAAAATAGAAAATAAAAGGAGGAGGGAGGAAATCTTCCCTTTACAAGAACTGCTCTCTTAATTGTTGCAATTTGCATGGGTATAATAAGGCTTGGAAGCCTATCTGTGTGCACGAAGTCAAAACCTTAATGGTGTTTGGTTTTAAGATTTAAAAGGCCCACTATTGACTTGGATAAATAATGGGCTTGTTGCAATTATTTTGTATATTAATGGGCCATTGCTTTCTCTGCAGAAATGTCACTCAAATCAATTTTATCAAAGAGTGAAAATGACATGAGTTGAATATAAAAACAAGATTTCATTCAAATGTACCAGGCTAATTTTCTATTAAAATATATAATCCAAACATAAATAATTGTAAAAAATTTTAGTGAGTTAAAAAAAATGATTGGGTAATAATCATCTGATTTCTAGTTATAAAATTTAGACTAATAGTGTATTAATTTAGAACTCGGCCAACTTTGAACATATACAAGTTTTGATTAAAAAAATAAAAGCATCTCGGTCAGATCTAGTAAAAAACTAGGGTCAATTCATGATCTGATTATTCTGGGATAAAACTCAATCAAAACTCATTAAATTTTTTTAAAAATAAATTATTCAAAACAATATCGTTTTTATTATTTTTTAAAAAAAATTGAAGAGTCAAACTATGTTGATGCTCAGAGCCATGATCTTTACTCTAAAGTTAACATTCGAGTGCAATTTTATAACTTTCATATATAATACTTGGTGATTCTCATATATATATATATATATATATATATATATATATATATATATTCTCATGTCTAGTCGAGGATGGCTCCTATTCTTGTAAAGCTTTGTGGTTTATGAGCGATGATTCAAGCATTCTCAAGGAGGAGTAAGATTTTATTGGAAGCAAGCAAGTATCTTATTCATTTCCAGTTCTGTATGGTGAGGCTTCTGCTTAACGATAAAACTATAAGCTTATGTGTAATCCAAACATTTTGGGTGGGCTTTGATTTTTCTACAAAGGAGAATCGGATTTTAGATTTGATTGACAACCTACCTCTTGGATATTCTTTCATGTAGTGTGTAGTGGTATATATCTTGAACAGGAGAAAAATATTATATATTCTTTACTTGTTTATTAATTTGTCCTAGCTAGCTGTTCAAAATATATCTATCTCCTTTAAAATCCTCACACCACATCCATGTGGGATGTGGAGCCTTGCAATTTTACGATTAAGCTCTAGATGATAAAAAATGGAGCTCTTATGCTAGTTAGGGTTGGCTTTCACATCATTTTGTCAAACCCAATGCATCAAATAAAGATTTAAGACGGGTTTGACAGTGAACGGTAGAGTGATTTAAAAAAATATTTATTGTTTAAAAACATATTAAAATAATTTTTATATTTAAATCTTAAAAAATATTAAAATAATATGAGTGTTTGGCCAGCTTATACACACCTCCAGTAAACCTAAAATTTATGAGATTTGAATTGGTAATATCTAGAAAGCAATTTCAAAATTTGAATAAATCTATTTTTTATTTTTATGAAATGTGGGGTTGGAGCAAAGGATTTTTTTATATATACAAAAGAATTAATATGTATGAATGTTATTTGAAAACATAAACCATCATAAATTTATGTTAAGTCACGGTACGTAACGAAATTTATAGGACTGTAATCGTTGCTCTTTCAATCAAACGGTAGGAGAGAGAGGCAACATATGTTATCAAGACAAAGACAACAACACTTGTTTACATGTCTGTGTAAAGACAATGGAGAAATCGCCAAAGGATGATGCATCATACCCATGAGATAGATTTGACCTTATAAGGCCAATCAAAAGTTTCGGCTATGGTGGAGACCTTTTGCGTGGAAAATTACAAGGCTCAATGAGCTGAATGAATGGTGCCTTGCATGTGTGCTTGCTGAAAGCTATCTCTATAGCTTAAGCATTGAATGGCTTTAGACATTTTAATGCTTTTGTATAATATCATACAAATTCAAAGAGAATAATATCTTCATTTATAGTATTTAATCAGTGGATTCCAGATCATGCACGATTTTATATATAATATTGTTTTATTAGAGTGATTAGTTTTAGTTTGACTCGATTTTTTCTGGTTTTGGTTTAAATTTTGAGATATCAATACAAGTGAATTTGTTATCTATATTAAAGTTTTAAATTTGAATTAAAAGCAAATTGGTACCAAGTAAGATTTCTTCAAATAGAGGATGGTATCAAACATGGAAGGTTTACTAAAGACAATATCGAATTCAAATTCGATCTCCAGATTAGCTATATAATGCCTTAAAACAAAATCAAGTCATCATGTCCAGGCTGGATCGATGCATTTAATTAGATTATGAGATGGAGCTCTCTAGTCTATAAGCTCTGAGTAGCATTAAGCTAGTTTGGTGCCAGAAAGGCAACTGGATTGAGACACGGTCATGATCAAGTTTTTAATACCATTTATCTGTTTTAAAACTTGACCCCACTCCACAGCTTGATTTGTCAACTAGGTGATTTGATATCTAGGTTTTAATAGCTAGGTTAACATTTGTTAATTTTTATTTTATTTTTTTTATAAAATAAAAAAAAAATAGATGTTTCGAGTTTAAAAATTATAATTTTATATCATTGAATTTGTTTTTTACATTTTTCGTCGACGTGAGTGGGAACAGACAAAAATGACGGACTTGTTTCACCAATTGTTCTTTTCCATTAAAAACTTTTTCATTAGTTTCTTTACTACTTCAATCATAATATTTATTACATTTGATCCAACTTAATTATGTATTATCTTTTTTTATTAAATACCGTTACTTGATATTTAAAAAAATTAATCCATTAATTCAATAATAACATTTTTTTTCCTTTTAAAAAGATATTGAATATTTTAAAGTGATTTAACTCTATATTATTTTTTTTCCCACACCCATTACCATTATAAATTACTATTTTAATCTATAATTTGTTTTCTTCATTTTCACTTTTTTTTTCTTAGTTATTAATTTTTTAACTTAGTCTTTATATTATATGTTTATTGGGATATAAAGTTGATAATTTATTTTAATTTACCTTTTATATGGTTATCGCGGTATTAAAAAAAATATCTCAACATCAAATTGATATAAAAATAATATCATAGCAATGCAATATAGTCTATTTATTAAAAGTTTAGTTAAATGAAAAATGATTTCGAAAAAACTAGGTTATTACATTCTTTTTTTTTTTAATAGAACTAAATCATGTGATCATCTATTATTTTTTCTATCGTATAGTTAAAAAAATAGTTTTGAAAAGAAAACATATTATTAAATTTTAGAAAGTCTATAAGTCTGTTCATGGGTTTTACAAGTTTAATTTTTCTATTTTTCTTTAAATTTAATTTTTTATTTATTTTATTCTTTAATATTGAGCTAATCAAGAATTGAGTTTTATAATTTGTTTCGTTTATCTTTCTATAAAGTTATCATAGCCTTTGAAAAAAAAACTCAGTATTGATTTAACACTTGATTTTATGATTGTCTATTTTTGTTATTATATGGTTAGATAAAAAATAATTTAGAGAAAAAAAGTTATTAATTCTAATGAAGTTCATTATTTGATTTGCAGGTTTGACATATTGACTTGAATTACTCAATTCGCGGGTTTGGCGAGTTTACCCATCAAACTTGCTATGTTTTTTTTATTTATGTTTTGGTCCTTTAATTTTTTTATTCCTCTCTTCTTTAATATTGAATTGGTTGGGAAATATAATTTATGGTTTATTTTTGTATACTTTTTATAGGTTATCATGAACTCAAATAAACATCATTTTTAGGGTTGATAATTGATTTTGAAAGCCTGTATTTTTATCATGAAATTAAATAAAAATAATTTTTAAAAAACAATAAAGTTATTAAACTCATTAAAGCCCATGATCTAGGTTGCAAGGTGATCGAGGTCAATTCAATTCAGCATCGTTTCAATATTTTAAAAAAATTATCATCTTAATTTTTTTTTTTAAAAATATATCATATTTTTACCAGTCATCCAAGTTATTTTTGAACCTATTAGATTGATTGATTCACTTTGGAATAGCTCCAACACGGTTTAATTGAAAAGTTAAGTTAATCATATAGCTGAGTTGATAGATTTCAAGATTAAACTGTTTGATTGAATTTAATAATATTGAAAAAAAATCTCTTAATATTCTTTTTAAAATAATCTGATTCGCAGCGTGATTAAATTTGCTATTACATATTCTAAAATATGTATTAATTTAATAATATCATATATGATAAATATTTATTTGGCCGAGTAACTAAGTGTTATATAACAAAAATATAAAAATAAATATTTTATATATTTTAAAAATAAATTAGAAATATAAAATTAAAATGAACCCATAATAAAACTTTTTATAACAATTAAAAATGAGGTAATGGTATTGAAGATTCTAGTGGCATCACCCATCCTATGGGCAAGAGGTGAAAACCGGTTCATCATTATTGAAAGCAAAAGAAAGCACAATTCTCTCTCTATCCATCCGCTACAAACCAAAGTTGGCTTTTTTTAAGAGGAGGAGACCAGATCATAGAATGGCATACGTCAGCAAAACCCGAAATCAAAAGGACAGATATAAAATAAGAATTGATTCAATAAATCTTATTTAACTTTTTTTTTTAAATGTTGTTTTAATTAATACATATCAATTCAAGTTAATTTTTTAATTCATGTTTGATATTGTAACGTAGAATAATTTTTTTTAAAAAAATTTTACTTGAAGATATATATAATTTTTTTTATTTTTTACATGAATGCATTAAAATGATTAAAAATATTAAATTATTAATTCTTTTAAATAAATCACATTTTTATAGAGGGTTCAAAAACAGAATTTATCAGACATGCTATTGGCATGGTCAGATTAATAATTTTGCTTTATTTTTTTTTAATATTAAAACCATGTTATTTTAAGTGTAAAAAAAAAAAAAAGAAATTCCTTTATGCCATTAATCATTTACTACTCAAAAAACAAACACAACAATACTATAGAAGTTTCTCCTCTAACCCAACCCAACTTTCTTTCTGTCTAAACTCTTCCTTCTAAAGCTCAAATCTTTTTCCACTTCCATTGATAAAAAGACAAGCTTTTGTTGTTTGAAAGCTCATTATTTGATGAAGAAAATCTTGGTGAAACTTTTTGTTACAAGTTTTGAGGTTTAGATCAAAATGGGTATTGTTTACAACAAATTTTTTGTTATTTTCTTGTCCAAATTTTCTGTTTTGTATCCTAATCTTGTCTAGATCTGTTGATGGTGTGTTCAGTTTTTTTCTGTTACTAGAAACAAGAAAGCCCATTTGTCTATATTTTTGGCAGGTCATAGTGATATAAATATATATTAAGACAAATCTTTCTTGAATTTTGAAGAATTGAAGTTTGATCTCGAGAGAGGGGGATCAAGAAAAGGATGGATATTGATGATTTTAGATCAATATTGGAGAGTTCAGGTGTTGACGTTTGGACTTTTATTGATACAGCAATTGATGTGGCTTCTTTGGATTTTGGGTCTGAATTGAAGAGAAAGAGAGATGATATTGTGGCGAGATTATTTGCAGCATCAAGCTCATGTAGTAGATGTAGGGACCGGAGTTTTGATGATATTGACATTATCAATACTGCTAATGGGAATGGAATGAAGGATCTTGCAGAGAAAGAGAGTAGCCATGAGGAAGAGAAAGGGGGAAGGTTGTATGCAGATTCTCCAGTAACACCAAGGTCCGTTAATGGTGATGGTGATGGTGATGATGAGGAATTGGATCCGTTTGGAGGGTTGTTTGATGATGAGCCGAAGAAGATTTTGGATATCAAGCAACAGCTTGAAGATCTTGACCAGGTTTTGATTTATTTTTTTCGCTGCTTTTTAGTTGGGGGGTGTTTGGTTTGACTTTGGTTTCTTTTTGTGTTTTAGCCTGAAGATTCTTTGGTTGATTTGCTTCAAAGTTTAGCAGATATGGATATCACATTTCAGGCACTTAAGGTGATTGCTTGAACAATTTTTCAACTTTTATTGTTGCTGTGTTTGTTCTTGTTGGTGAATTTTTTGTTGCTAATTTTCTGGTTACTGTTTAATGATGTGTAGGAGACTGATATTGGAAGGCATGTGAATCGATTGCGAAAGCATCCATCTAATGATGTTAAGAGATTAGTGAAGCAACTTGTCAGGTATTGAAGATACTAAGTTGTAGAAAATATGAGTTTCTGGCAGTTTCTTGTATGATCTGCTTGAATGAAGTAGCAGTTAAAATGTTTTTCCTCTTGTGGACTTGGTGATTGTGTCCAGAAAATGGAAAGAAATTGTAGATGACTGGGTGAGGTTGAATCCACACGGAGAGCGTGCATCCTCTGGTTTAATGGGTAACATTCATCATCATTCACAAATTTTCTTTTCTGGGAAAAACTGGTTATAAAGTGGAATAGAGAATTAAAATTGAAGGGATTAATGAGTTACAAATGGAAGTTAACGAGCATTTTTCTGCAGCTTACGGGGACTCACCTCAGCAGAAGATTCCCCAGAATGGTCGTCACCAGGTGAAAGACAATCTTTCCTTGTGCCATTGAAAAGTTGTTGAAAGTGCCAAAAATTCTCCCTTCTGTTTCCTTTCTAAGATTCTGTTTTTTCAGGTTCCTGATTTTGCATACTCTCCCAATCCTCACAGTGAGTGAAGAATCAGTTTCAAAGTTGGATTTGGTTTATATTTCATTATCCCTTTGCCTTTGATTAATCTGCTGTCTGTTTCCCTTCTATTTGCTAATGTCTTATGTAGATGGGAGTTCTGGATCAGATAGGAATAATTCTGAACCAGAAAGAAAACCGAAACTGGCTCCTCCTCGAAATGAAGCTCTGACCAAACCTATTAAAAAACCAGTTCCTGCATCTTCATCTGCTCCGCACAATGTACAGGTATCAAGCTTATGCATTTATGTTTGCCTAAAAGAAGCAGAACAAGAGCATCCCAAATAGCAAATTTATATAGTTTACCTGTTCTGAAGATCACAGAGTCATTGAGATCACCATTTCACTGATTTTTTCAAGGACTTGATATCTATGGTTTTGTAGAGACAAAGAGAACAACCGAAAGAGAACAAATTTGATGCTGATCAAAAGTTTGCCTCGGCAAGTAAAAGGCTTCAAGCGAATTATAAGGAAGCTGAAAATGGTTTGATTTCTGTTCCTTGTTTTCTGTGTGAATTTGGTTTTCTGAAGTTCACATTGTACAATGTTACTCATTGGTAATTGGTGTCATGTTGCTTTGCTTTGTGAAGCCAAAAAACAAAGAACAATTCAAGTGATGGACATTCACGAGATACCGAAACCCAAGAATAAGAATACCTTCTTTGCAAAGAACAGAGGTGGTGGTTCTCATCAAGGGAGGCACTGGTGATTCTTGGCAAAGAGATCACACAATGACCTCCATACTTGAAATCTAAGGACCTGTGGGGGGCACTGGAAAGCCTGAGTCCGTTTTATCCTTTTATATTGTTTCTTTAAGAGGGGAAAACCTCTAATTCTTTTCTTATGATAAGAAAAAACCCTTAATTTAGCTCATTGGAAAATAGGTTTTTGAGGTTCTCATTTGAAAACAAAAGGAAAGCAATATTCCTTAATTTGCCCTCATCCCCCGTCATAGAAAGAACCCTTCAAGGAGCTCATAAGAAAATAGAATACTGTTGAGGTTCTCATCGACAAACTGCCATGTGAGTGACGAGACTAATTGGCCTAGTTGGACATTGTTTTTTCGGTATAGATAAAGTTTTTCTAAGGTTTGTCTGGATTCTTCCATCATTAACTTGAGCATAACAAGGAAATTGTTTACATCTCCTAGATTATACAACGACACCAATTGCTTTACTTATGATAATGATAATTAAAGCTCAAGGACTTTGGTAGGTCCAAGATGGTGGGGATTGGGTTGTTGATGATGGGGGAGGAAAGGTTTGCACCTGCCATTATCCTAATATTAATGGGTTTCTTGAAAAAGAATGGATGGGGGAGTGCTAGTCAAATTGCCTTAACAGGCTGCCCATTGCTTCCTTTTGGAGACTGCTTTCCTTGAACACCTGGACTGCTATGCTTTGGTGGGTTTCAATTCCTTTTTTGAAAATCTGTTATATGAATTAGCCTTTTCTTCTTTTTTTTAACTGTTTTTTAGCAGAAAAGTTAAGGCTTCATAGCTGTTTCCCAGCCACCAAGTAAAGTCACCAAGCTTGTAATGACAGGGCTGATCTTAGTCAAATTGCCTTAACTGGCTGTCCATCAAATAAGGTCGTCAAGCTTGTAATGATACGCGGCAACCTTGTAATTTACCAAAAACATGGGTATGATTAAAAGGAAAGAAAAAAATGTCATGATATTATCTATTTTTTCACAATAATATATATCCAAAAATTGAAGAACATGAAATTCCCCTTCCTTTTTCAAAATAAAATAAAATTATGGGATCCGACTTTGGGACTTTATACTCATAAGGAGTACTTTAAGTGCATAAAAATATTTCTAAATTGCTAATACATGAATCACAGACCTAGGGGGATCATTTTTGTTGAATCTTTTAGTCCTTGGATCTTGATTATTATTGTAACTTAATCCTTCATGTTTGAAAATCTATAATTTAATCCTTTAACTCTCATGGAGTATTGTATTGTTATAATAAAAATGTTTTGTTTTTTCTCTGGATCATCACTATATATATATTTTATAGAAATTTAAATTGTTAAAGGGCAAATTTGGAATTGAAAAGAACCGTTAATAAGAGTTGAGGGACCAAGCTATCGATTATTCAAACACAAAGGATTAAATTATAACCATGTTTAGAAAATCGAGGGATTAATGAATAATTTACTCTTTCTTTTTCATCAATACCAACTTCAACTATTGTATACAGTAGAGCGTGAGGTAATAAAGATTATTTTTCATATATTTTTTTTTTCAATTTTGAAGAGGATTAAATTGACTAGACTCCCACTCATCCAAATCTAGCAATGTTACTAATATGTAAAGAAAATTAAATGGAGTCTTTTGGATAATGTTTGATGAGAGAGACTTCTCGGGAATAGTTCTGTATTGTGCTCGTTGATGCTGATTGATTGCAAAATCATGTAAAACAACATGAGCAGGGCACAGAAAGCACTGAATATGGCTGTGTTTACATCTTTCCTGCTGGTTTCATCATTTGAAAACAAATCAATTACGTAGTTATTACAACCAGCTTGGCTGGATGCTAAAGAAAAATTAACTTAAATCGAAGAAGTTTAACCTAATTAAGATCAACCAACAATCCAATCAATTCAGTCAAAATCATGTTCAATTTATTATTATTTTTTAAATGATATTAGCTTGATTTAAAATTATTAATTAACTTGTAATCTTGGAACGCGAGATTTAGACCAAGTTTAACAACTTTTATCAACACTGTCAAAAAATTTGCCACATCACTTCCCCACTCATCGACTGTTATTACTCGTGCAGCACAGCAACTACAAGACAGAAGAGAAGACCACTGCTCTCCTACTGTAATGGCCATTGAACTGAGTGATTATAGATTGGTCCTAACTAGTCTATCCACATGCATGGAGCTGATCTGTTAACAAGGTCTTTGGCCCTTGGTTAAAGAGTGCTTAAGCTCCCAAGGTAATCTAACCAACTTTACTGGTATGGCAAGCACGTTGAAACATGAAAAATCTGATATAATCTTTACCATATGTGATAGATGCTCATGAAGGAGTTGAATCGGAGAAACCAAGCTACTTCATCAAAGCACAAGGAGAAAGAAGAATATTTACTAACAATTAACAGATAGTTAGGTAGAAGAAAATCATAGGTGAAAACCCTGTTAATCGACCTGGAAAGAAAAACGCAAATATAAAAGTAAATGAAACTAACGGGCCACAAGCATAGACTTTGACCGGAGATTTATCTAGTGTGGATGGGAATAATTCCTCATTAACAAAAAGATCTATAAAGCAAAAGTATATTGATGATAGCCATCTCAATTCTCAATCTGGAACAAAATCATATACACTGACTGCGTCAATAGGAGAAAGCCTCAGGGTTCCTTGCATGTAGATTACATCTGTGCAAGCTTAGAATATAAAATAGATATATACATTAAAGGTGATTCAAAGGTATTATCTCCCCACCTATAATTATTTCCCGCGAGCACAAAAAATAATTATAAAACACTTGCTGAAAAATGGAGCTAAAGGATAAACAAACCCAGGGAGTGTTGAAAAAGGGAATCTCACCTTTGCTAACACTCCACAGGAAGACCTTGGTTGCATTTACTTCTTGAGACCTATCAACCTTCCACCCTAGACTCATTTGGTTTCTTCAAGCTAACTAATATGCCATCAACTAGCGACTCTGTTTTGTTCTCTACAGGATCTGCAACAAAAGAATAGCTCTTTTGAGGTCTTTGTGAAGTTTTGATCTTCGTGCCTGGTCTGGATGAATAAGATGACCTCAAACCATTTGTGAACGAATCAAGCACGCTTTCCAGATTTTCTGGCTGATTCTTATCGTCACCTTCCTTACTGTCATCCCATGAATCAAGCATTTGCAGTAGTGAGCTGTTTTCATCAATAAATCCAGGCTTTGCTTGCCCTCCAGGACGAGTTACCACACCAGACTCTTCTGAATCTGAATATTCATCATCCGAGAGAGGAGATTCATATTCAGGATATGGTTGCCTCATTCTTTCACCTCTTCTTTTCATCCTCAATGCTGATTGCATTGCCATTTTTCCAGAACCCGTGTTGTCAACAGGACCAAGTTCTTCCCATGTAGAGTCCAATTCATCATCCTTCTTTGATGCATCAAACAACTCACTTTCTGAACTTGTATTCTTAAGAGCAGCTCTGCCTGTGCTTGAACGTTTAGCCATTTCATTGCAAGGAATGATAAGATTGGATTCTATTTTCACCCCAGGCATTATCTGAAGGAAGGATGCCAACTTGGGGTAACCGAGCTTTTTGGCATCAAGGTTATAGCCATACCTCTCAAGGAAAAGCTTTCTAAATGCGTCCATATCATATCCTCCAGGAAATTCCTTCACTATCTCTTTGACAAGCTTTTGACAGTCACCTATTATCTCACTCCTAGACCTTTCAGAAGGGTTTTTATTAACAGAGACAGGTGAGGACACTCCAGTGTGAGAAATGCTCTGACTCTTTTTATCTCCATGTCCTGGTTGTCTCCGCAAGTCAGACTCTGATAGGGCACTCATAAATATTGAACTCAATCCATTTGAAGCACGAGAATCACCCACAGTACTCTGTGCAACAAACCAAGAGAGCTTGAAAGGGAAAGCTTCAGATGGACATTCTTCTACCCATTTCTTCTCCGATATTATCATATCCACCAGTTGAAGGACATCACTTTCACTCAGAGATCTAAGAACCAAAGGTCCTTCCTTTTGCAGATTTTGCGCTAGCTGTTCCCTGACAAATCACAGACAACAGGAGTATTAACATATGACACTGGCTGCAACTGCAGTTTTTGTTTTTCTACATGTTCTAGATATAAAAATCAATATTAACATACTACTGTACCAAGCTCACGAGAGAAAACATTTCATCAACCTCTAAAAATCAATATTAACATACTAGGGAAAGTTTTTTTTTTCCTTTTTAAGGTTATTCACGTATTAAGATTAAAACATTTCATCAACCTCTAAAAATCAACCCTTTCTAGAAAATTGAAAGAAAAAAAAAACATAACCTGTTTAAGGATTTCAACTTCTATAAGAAGAACAGGACCTGACAAAAACAGAGTAGATTTCACGAGATAACCTAGCAAGTTTTCTGAGTCTTAAGAAGATGGAAAGTTTTGCTGGATGAATAAAAAAAAGTCAAAATAGCAAGCAACAAGAATAATTATTTTGCAAAAAGTAATTTTTTGAGAAGAGTAAGGAGTTTGATACGCTTTTCCTGATGCCTTTCAGGTCTTACTGTATGTGGGTTTCTGGTTTTATATTTTAAACTCCTCACTTTGGTAAAGAAAGAAATTGAACCACTGGATGACATAAAAACTGAAGTAGTTAACTAGCTACTATTACTAGAACTGTTAAAATAGAACAATAAAACAAGTAAAATTCATAAACCTGGTCCTGGATTGTGAGATAACAAGTGATCCTCTCTTCATGACAATAAAAGATTCCATTTCTCTCCAAAACAAATCCTCAGAAAAAACCTCAGGTTTCCCCGCATCACTCTTCATGTGCCCATGTATTACAGTACGTTGATCATTTGATGCATCTGCACTATCTCCCCCAAATTTACACCAATCCAATATCCGGTTAAACAAACCTGAACTTTTCCTCAATATTCCAGCATGTGGTTCAGAACTTGTAGCAGTTTTATTCTCCCAAGTTGTTTCCACAGTGGGATCCACTGGATCATCACCCTGAGATGTAGAATCCACGCTTTTTTTCTCTACATTCTTTAGTGGGCTCTCACTGGAAGGATCATGTTCTGCCAAAGTGTTCTCATTTTTCTTCACCAAGTTTTCTCCAGAAGATTCCACTAGAACATTCTCGCTTTTCAATTCTGAATCATCAACCTTGCCACCAAACAATCTTCTCCAGAATTTCCTAAAAAAGCCCACTTCAGTTGCAGAAACTTGTTCTTTCACAGCAGGCAGATGATCCTCAATCATCTTTGCATTAACCGTTTCTGCCTTTTCAGCAACTGCAGGGGGTTGTTCCATTTGTTTTGAAGGCTGGGGCTGTTCCATTTGTTTTGGAGGTTGTTGAATATTCATTTTGACAGACTTCTCAGCAAGAGAGGGTTGGTGCACATTTGTTGGGGGCGCTTTTAAATTTGGCTTAAGAGAAGAAGGCAACGACAACTTCCCATCCACAGATCCAGAAGCAGAAATGTCCTCATCATTTGACTTTGAAGACCTGGTAATGTGTTGCCTTCCATTGTTAACAGCAGTAGGTGTAGACTTGCATGGATTGAGCTGAAATGGTTCAGGAGCTTTTGTAGGGGCACAATGTACAACAAATCGACCATCACCATCACTCTTGAGCCTCAATATATGTGGCATGGATAAAAGAAAGCAGGAGAACTCTTTATATCCATACAAGTCTTTATCAACAGGCACACTACTTTTTGCCAACTCGCTTTGAAGGTCAGTAATTGACATTCCTTTTGGACATGAACTCAAAATGTGACAAAGCTGCTTCATAACTGCTTTCGGAATAGGACGAACTGCAGACTCTGAACCCTCAGTTTTATCCTTGACCTTCAAACATGTTGGTTGCTCAACAACTGCAAAGGGGTCTTCCAGTGGTCCCTTATAATGGACATACCAAGAGGCAAAGGGACCATCAGGGGGTTGGTTAAAATGCTTTCCAGATAGGTTTTCCCCTTTGACCAAAGAATCCCACTGCCACATGATGCTTGCAGCACTGCAGAGAACACTAGGGGCAGTATCTTTAGCAGCAAGCAATATATTGTAGTTGTTCATCCTCAAACGGTGTAGAACATTTGCAAAGTCCCTATCACCAGAAATCAGAAAAAGATGGGCAGGTGGCGGATTTTGGGAAACCCAACACATAAGATCAACGAGAAGAGACCTGTCAGCACTGTTCTTTCCACCTGCATAACCAGAAATTTTGCAAAAGCGGTAGAGCCATTAGAACACTGAGTAAATTTCAGGACATCAAGGTATTTTCTTGAAGATCAAAAAATCCTACACTCTCAGCCATTCTAACAATTCTAATGAACCTGCAATTTCCTCAACGCAAAAGGCATTAGCTTTTCCACAACACACCATTTAGCATTTTTCATTCCCGGTATTTGCAGAAACTCATAAAATCATATCCCAGTAGCACATTCAGCAACATAATACCAGTTAATTTTTCCCTTCTTATTTATGACACACTTTTCATCAAATAAAAACATGCATAACTCTAATACTCAACTCAAACTTTTCACTTGAAAGAAAAAGAAATCCACTTGCCAAAAACTCACAAAAAGCTTGAAACTTTATTTAATAAACGGCCAAAATTAAACAAGAATATTCACTATCAGTTTCACCATACACAAATATCCATTAACGTTTCCATCGATTCACCAGCTTAATCAATACCCAATTCCAATTCTTTTCACATACCCCACAAGAAAACTACCACCAGTTATGAAAAAAATACACAAGCCAGAAATTTTTTTTTAAAAAAAATCCAAGATGATCAAAGAAAAAACCATTAGGAATGTGCGCCAAGTTGATCCCAGTCGAAGAAAGTGCTTCCTGGTTAGCCCTTGAAAGTTGCGAAACATCACCAAAAGCTGTAATTTGAACAGGCCCCTTAATCCCATTACCCCTAAGAGCTGCAGTAATAGCTTGAGCCACTCTAAAAACATTAACCCCACTTGGCACATTACAATTCTCAATATCCCACCACACTGAAACCCTAACATTTTTCGAGTCGGAAAGCGAATGAGAGTAGGAGTAATGAGGTGCTAGTGATGATGTTGAGAAGTGCGAGATGAAAATTGAATATGGCAATAATGGTGAAGAAGATGGGTTTTTTGAAGTAAGTGAAAGGAGGGTTTTTGAAGAAAAGGGCTTGGAGATGATCATAGTTTAGGTTTAGGTTTAGGGTTCTTTTAGGGTTTTGATTCAATCCATGATAGGGTTTTTGGTGATGGTAGTGGTGAGGGTTTTTCAACTTTGTCGAAAGGAAAACACTCTCACATGGTGATAGAAGAAGAAAGGATAGAAGTGTTAAACCCATTGCAAAACCCTAACTCACGTGCTTTGCATGTGGTTTAGTGTTATTGGATTACGGGCTACATGAAAATTGGTCCATAGTTTTGGGTCTAATGGATTGGTTTTTCTATATATTTTAGATCTATTAGGCTATAGTCTCCTAGCCTGTTTTTGGGCTCAAAGTTCACAAGTGCTTGGTTTGGATTGTCCATCGTCTCCTCCCATATTCGTTCCAACATGAACTAGCTAATCACACAAATTATTGCACAATTTGCCTATTAAATCTTGCACTGTGAATGCAGCTCCAGCCCTTACTGGCACCATCTAGGCAACCTCCTCTTGTCGTGCACCTTGTACACATTTGAATCCTAAAAGAAGAGAGGATGTTGAAATAAAAAAAAAAAAAGTTGGCGAAGCTCTAAAAAAACCTTATAAAATTCTAAATATAAAAGGATTGATTTGATGGTTGAGGGGTTATATTTCTTCTTTAGTATGTTAGAGTTTACCAGTCAGGTTTTGAAAAGTAAAATTCTCATAAATCTTATAATTTTTATATAAATATCTCGTGTTGGATTATCATAAAAAGACTAACTTAGTTTCACCGTGCGATTGACACAAAAATTAAGGATGGATCGAATATATAAAGAGTGTGGTCATTTGACTCTGTTAAAATTTTAAAAAGTATATATATAGTTAAAATTGGGTTAGGAAATAAATTTTTACACTATTTCCTATTTAAAAGAGCACAAGTTTGCATATATTTACTATGTTAAAACTATTATAAAACAAATAAGTCAGGTTATTTGAGTACTTTCAATCAAAAGATTTCACCATATTTATGAAAACAAAACTCTTATGTGATTTTATTTTTAACTTTATATTTATCCGCAAAGAAATAAATTATAAAATTTCAAATTTCTCACCAAATTTTAAAAGATCCGCTACTAATAGGATACACTTGATTTTAGAACAAAAAAATAAATAAATAAAAAAAACGAAAGTTCCTTAGTTGGTTTCCTCTGATTCTTCTTAGAGTTACTATCTCTTTTAGGAGAGTAGTCTCGCTTGGGTGATCGACCTTGTCTAGGGAAGCTTTCTTCTTGTTTGTCTCTGGTAAAATGGAAAGGACCACGACGTAGTGTACTCACCTCTTCAATCCGTATGTTGTTTTCCATGGTTCTTTTTACTCTCAGAGCGTATAACACACTCCATAAAATTTTCTCCTTTACTCCATTGATGAGGGCTTCCGAAGCTACCGGTTCCATCAAGTCTTCAACTTTAAACATTTCTTCATTGAATCATTTAAGATATGCCCTAGTAGATTCATTCTTTACTTAGGTGATTCCAAAGAGTTTAGTTGAATTTTTTTTGACTGGGATGCTTATGATGAAGCGTGCCACCAATTTGGTGCAAAGATCATTAAAGTTGATGATTGAAGCTGGTTTCAAGTTGTATTACCATACTCTTACTAAGCCTCTGAAAGTTGTAGGGATGATTTTACACATGGTATGATTGTCCTGAACAACTAGTTCTAGATTGCAGTGTATGTTTTGTATATGTTCCTTAGGGTCTATAAGTCCATAATAACTGTCCGAAGCCATTTTGGTGGTAAGGTAATCTCTAGGTATGTGCGTGTATAGAACCCGTATACACAGAGGGGAATCTCTAATATGATAAGTAGTGTAAACACCTTCGTTTATGAGTTCTTCTTCTGGTTTTTTATTGTGTCTACTTCTATCGGGTTTAGGGAAACTTCATGCCATGCATATGTGTTGTATAGAATGACGTGATGGGTGAACTGCCTTTTTCTCACATTGTCCAGATGGACGCCTAGAATAACCACTTCGTGCCCTAGTGATTTAAGGACATGAATGCTTTTTGGCATGTTTTGATAACTTCTAAAGTTGAGTGTCCTTTTTAGGATCATTTTGCCCACACTCCTCTAGATATAATAGTCATCTATGGACACTGGGTGAGGTTTTTATCATGGAGGTGAGTGTTAAGATGCGACAATTTATTGAGGGGGAGCTGTAAGTTGTGGTGGTGGATTCTCTCTCACTTATTGGCTTGCTAGGACTGCCTAGATAAGGAGTTGTATTTGTTCCACCAGTTGTTAAAGAATCAATTGTATGGGAGCTAGGATATCTGCTGTAGTAGGAAGATCAGTAATTCATCCTATTCATAGGATGTTTTGATTTCTGCCATTAATAATTGTACTCAGGGGAAAATGTTTTTATGGCTTTTATAGAGTTTCTCATAGACAACGCCACTGACAATGTTAAAAATTTAGGAACATAAAAAGAAAAAGGTTTTTTTTTTTTTTTTTTTGAGATAATAGCTGATTTATATGTTAAGTATTTAGATTTCTTCCCAATCTAAAGAACTCCAAATCTACTAAGATAGTCTTAGATACTTGCAAGAAAAACAATCCCAATTAGGGGAACTTTTTATCCTCAGATAATAAAGTCAATATCTTATCAAATATCAAGGTTGAATAGAGTTTAAGATTGTGAACCTTATATTAAACAAATGTAACCATCGATGATTATAAAATAATAGTAATAATAATAATAATAATCAAGTGGTCAAAGAAATTGGCTATCAAGAGACGTTGCTGCCAATAGAGGCGAAGCTAGAATTATTTATTAAGGGGGCCAGGGGGCCAAAATTAATATAACAAGATATATATTTGTTTTAATTTATTGTACATGAATTGTAAAACAAAACTTGTATAATTTAGTTTTATTCAGATAACTTACTACAAACATATAATGACTTTATTATAATGTAAAAGGTTTGGAGCAATACTAAATTGAGTTAAAGTAATGAAGTTAATTTCATCTTCATAATGTATCCATCACTTTAATGTTGTTGGTCTTTATATCTATCAAATAACTTACATATTTATTTTAATTGTGCTCGTTGTTCTTTCATAAAATAGAAATCATCGATTATCATATCAATTGTGAATCTTTCATCAATTTCTTTTTTTCATATAGACAATCAAATAATTTACAAGAAAATCATCTTCCATCCGATTGCGAAGTCTTGTTTTAATAATCTTTATTACTGAAAAAATTCGTTTAGTAGTTGTTGTCGAAACAGGAAAAGGCAAAATAAGTCGAATCAACCTGTCAACTAGCAGATAAATTGTTGATTTTTTTGTTTCAACCAATCCTTGACATAAATCAGCAATCAATGACATGTTCTTTAACTTTTGATGATTGGGTACATGATTGGATGACATGTTCTAAAATCAAAACATATATTGTGAGAAAAAATTGATAATTTTGGTGGTTCTGCTTAAAACAAAATATAAAAAAAAAATCTAAGCATAATCAAAATAAAACAATAAAATATATCTAATTAATTAAAAAAAATTACCATAACAAGAATTCAAAAACACAATTGGTAGAACTAGCAGATTTGAGAAAAACAAATGAGCAAAAATGGTATAATTATATATATAAAAAACCTCATTAAATTATTAACAAACGTCTCAAAATAAAAAAAAATAGATTTTAAATTTAAGTTACCTTGTTTTATTTGATGAAAGATAAATTAATTGGTGACTCTTCTTCAATCTTTTTGTAGAAAAATTTTATTCATGATTTGTGTTTTCATTAGCTGCAATATTTATATTAGGGTTACATAAGGTAATGACCTTATATTTTTTTCTTTTCACATCGGTCAAGAGTAAATAAAAAATTAAAAGTAAAGTTCCATTTAATTACTGTTAATAAGGTCACCTTTTTAAAATTAAAAATTCTATCAATCAAATTTTGCCATGTCATTTTTATTTTTTTTAATATAAAAATAAAGTAAAATTATTATAAATGACTTGGAAAATAATTTGTGTGTGTATCTTGGTCAATAAAAGGAACCATACATGGAACGCAACCACCTAGAACAGGGGCGGAAGCAATGGGGGGCAAGCAGGGGCCCGGGCCCCCCCTGCAAGACATTTTGTTTTTAATTGCTAGGTATTATTGGGTAATTAATTGTGAGGAGATGTTTTATTTTAAAGAAGTAAGCCTGAAATTAAGTATGGCTTTTTACTTTTGATTTCTTTTGAATTTACTTTTGATAATTGTGGGAAAGAAAAAAAATATAAAAATATTATTTTGTGAAATAAAAAATAGAGCCATCAATTTACTATAATATAAATCCTGCGGCCGATTAAAAACAAAAATAAAAACATAAATCACAAGTAAAATTTTTCTACAAAAAAATTAAAGTAGAGCCACCAATTAATTTATCTTTCAACAAACAAAATAAGGTAACTTAAATTTAAAATCTAATTTTGTTTTGTTTTGAGATGTTTGTTAATAATTTGATGATGTTTATATATATATATATATATATATATATATATATATATATATAATTCTATCATTTTTGCTTTTTTGTTTTCTCAGATCTGCTAGTTCTATCAATTGGTTTTTTGAATTCTTGTTATAGTGATTTTTATTTTCTAATTAATTAGATATATTTTATTGGTTTGTTTTGATTATCCTTGGATTTTTTATATATATTTTGTTTTTAGTAGAGCCACCAAAATTATCATTTTTTTTTCTTACGATATATGTTTTTTTTTAGGTTGAATCATGAACAAAATAAGAAGAATTGATTTTTTTTTTAAAAAAATCAATATTGATAACTCACAACTTACTGAACGAGCTTTTTTAGTGATGAATGTTGTTATAACAAGACTTCGCAATCGGATGGAGGGTGTTTTTCTTGTGAATTATTTGATTGTCTATATATAAAAAGAAATTGCTGAAAGATTCACAATTGATATGATAATTAATGATTTTTATTCTATAAAAGAACTATGAGCATAATTAAAATAAATATGTAAAAATCATTCTTTATTATTTTTTGTTTTATTTCAAAGTTTATCAAACATAAATAATGATTCTCTTTAGCTAGTGTTTCTTATATACTTTGTATGTTTATATTTGATAGGTATAAAGACTAACAACATTAAAGTGATAGATACATTATGAAGATGAAATTAATTTCATTACTTTGACTCAATTTGATATTGTTCCAAACATTTTACCTTATATAAAGGTCATTATATGTTTGTAGTAAGTTATTTGAATAAAACTAAATTATACAGGTTTTGTCTTACAACTCATGTACAATAAATTAAAACAAATATTATATTTTGTTATATTAATTTTGACCCCCCCTTATAAATATTTCTAGCTTCGCCCCTGACCTAGAAGACAGAACAAATACAAAGTTAAAAATTAAAAGGCAAACCTATTTGGCAAGGGAGAGTTAACACCTCCAACTCACACTTAATTACCTAATAAAAAAATTTAAAATATCTTGGAGAGGCCTGGACCCTACTTGCCCCTTCCTTAGCTCCGCCCTTGGTTTTGGTGGCTGTGGCGATTATCGCCTCCTAGAAGCAGAAACAATGTATTCATTGATATCAAGCAAGGTTGTCAATTCTGTTTCGTTCCGTCCGGAATGGCCGAAACATTCTATACTAATTCAAAAAACAGAACAAAACGGAACAAATTTCATCTCATTTTAAATCTCGGTCCGTTCCGGATTTTTCGGCTAAATTCCACCCGAAATGTTCCGGTTTCATTCCATATGTTCCGTTCCGCTCTTGAAAAGCTATTGAATCAAATTGAACCTTGCTCAATTTCATTAATTAAACCACCCGATTATAAAAAAACTCTTTTTCATTACTATTTTCAATAACAATGATATTAATAGTAATATTGAAAATTATTATTATTATTTTCATTAACAATAATATTAATTTTTTAAAATTAGATTTATCACTAATATATATGGTTTATATTCATGTTGTTTTTTTTTCATGTTTATATTTTGTAGGAATTTGAGCAAAACAAAGGATGTTTTAGATTTCATTAGACACTTGATAACATTGACCTAACTTTATATTTAAAATATTTTTGTTAAAATATTTTACTTTCATAATATTTTGATATTTTGTTTAAGTTAAAGATATATTTAATCTTGACTATTTAGAAATATTTTAAATTTTAAAATTATATTTGTTTGGCATTGTGTTTGTATTACATAATATATATATGAACAATACAATCCCGAAAAAGCACGTCAAAACACTCCGATACTGAAACATTTTATTTCAATTAAAAAAAATAAAATAGTTACCGAAACGGAATTGAGAGCCTTGATATCAAGCCCTAGATTTTAAGTTGCCGGTGCAATCTTTCCTCAGCGCACACTTACCCGATGCAATGTGAGGACTGATTCTTTGGACCCATCAATGCTTTTCTCTGCTTTTTCGGTTACTGTAATGGATCTATTAATGAAGTGGAATTGACATTCTCTTCATATGCCATAATTAAATTCTTTCGTAAGAACGTATCAGCACACATTCAATCAATCATCATATATACAAATCTTTCAATATTTTGATAAAATATAACGCATAAGAATCACATTGCTTCAACAGGCCAAAGAATCGATGGAGGTTAGTGCATATTCAACCTCGAATGAAGTGTTGCGTTTCAATTGGCTATAGGATAGGTTCATGATGGTTCCATGATGATGCATGGGTCACATAACAAGGTGGTCCTCATTCAATTTCCTTTTCAAATCTTTTGAATCTTTAGTTCTTGGTTCAGAAAATAATATATACAAGTAGGTCTTTTGCATGGGGTGTCAACATCAATACATGGACTCTAGACGTGATGAATTATCACTTGTCAAGGTCTCCTTGTCAATGCTCAAAGCTTTCTTTTTTTTCTTTTGGCTTGTATACTACACTCTCTTCATTTTGATTTCTCTCTTTTTTTATTCTTGAATTGGACGGCAGCTCGCATTCTCTTGAATATGGAAGTGTATGGCATTTGCTACTTTATGTCTCTTGGAATTTCTTTTGGTATTTTCAGCGTAGTTTTGAAGTATAAAAAATAAATCTTCCAATTAAAAAAAAAAGTTATGTGCATTTACATCAAGACTAATAAATAATAAATAATTTTACTTCAATTAAATAAATAAGCTATATATATATATATATTCTTTTATCAAACCTAATTAGCCCAACCTAGTGGCCTATATAGACTGGGGATCAGTTTAGAAAGGTTTTTTTTTTTAAAAAATAAAATTGGAATAGATGTTTACCTAATCAAACTGGAGTGAGTTCTGATTGAATTAACCTTAATTTTTTTTTTCTAAAGTAATAACATTTTAATTTTTATGAATAAATTCACTGATACGTGAGTTTACCTAACTAACCTGGACCTAGGCTTTGGGGTTAGAGTAGACTTCGGCCGGGTATGAAACTCTGCCGTCCACCATAAAAATTGAAAAAGAAGATTTAAGATTAGTTTGACCTAAAAGATAAATTGTGAATCAAATTATGAGTTGTAGATATACATCTCCGACCTCCCTTTTTTCTCTTTCGAGTGTCATAATCACCTGATGATCAATCAACTCACGCTTCATAATTAAAGAAAGACTTTGTGGTCTGTGATTTATAGACATAACTTCATTGATTATGTCACGAATATAGAAATTATCAAGTTAATATTAAATATTACTTTTTTAAATAAAATAAATAATTTTTTAAACAAAAAATATCTTTAAAAATAATTTTTATCACAATTTCAAATATGCTCTAGTTATATTTAAAATTATCATTTAGAATGTTTTTCAAAATATATTTTTACTTGATAATACATTAAAATATATTTTTATATTTTATATATTAGTATATTAAAGTAAAAAAAACTAACAATGTTAATTTTAATTTTTTTAAAAAAATTTAAAGGTTTCAGAAAGTATGATAGAATATAAGTCGGTGAGTGTTGAAAAAAGAAAGAGTTGATGGCACTGGTCTAGCTTCTCGAGGAAATATCCACATTCCTTGGTTTTACGTGGAGGGAAATTTCTGCTTTACGGCTGGATGTGTGCTCTCGTGCCAAAATCGATACTTCAAGGCACGTTTGTCAAGAGAGACATTCAGGGAATGCTGGATGGAGACAAGAGACGGGACGTTTACAAGAATGATGGGTTTTCTTATCTCTTATACCATCTTTGTTAACGTAGTTTCCATTATTTTTCAATTTTTTTTTAAATATATATTAATAATATTTTATAAAAATTATTTTTAACATCAACATATTAAAATAATTTTAAAAAAATAAAAACATATTAATTTAAAATAAATAAAAAATAATTTTTTTTTTATTTTTTTAGATATTTTTAAAACATAAAAACAAATAATTCCTAAATCTTCTCTTACCCGTTCTTAATATATAATTTTTAATATTTACTGGTTTTTATCATTCCCTTCTCTCTTTTGTTAGTCACATTAAATGGATGATAATAATCCATCCATATCATTTCGTCTCCTTATTCTTTAACTTTACCATACTTTTCTCTCTTTTTATCGATCATTGTTGACAAATATATCTTATTACATCTATTTGTTGTTGCGTTTTAAAAATATTTTTGAAAAAATTTAAAATTTTTTATTTTTTTCTTTACTTAAAATTAATATATTTTTAGTATTTTTAGATCATGCGCAGATATAAAAATAATATTTTTAAAATAAAAAATATTATTTTAATATATTTTTAAATAAAAAACACTTTAAAAAACAAAATAATTATACTCCCACACACACGGATGTTAATGAATTTGCTTTGAAGCTGGCCATGGAAAAGATACCGGCTTTCTCACTTGTATACAACTGGATTTCTGAGTTATCAACATCTCTTTGCCTTTGCCTTTAAACCTAAAGTTGTTGTGTAGCCATCACAACCTATTTGTCACGTCAAAAGAATCCAATATTTTTCTCATTTCTTGGTAGGGAGATCATTGATGAGCATCGCTCTTTTGACACCGACGTGTCTTCAGCCATCCTATACTGAGACTAGGAGAAGTAGTACTCTAGTTTTTCATGAAAAAAAAATAAAAATAAACGAAGGTGTACGTACGTAAGTATGTTTTAGGAAAAAAGTTATTAGTCTTATTAAAATTTAAACCCCCCCCCTCCCAAAAAAAAAAAAAAAAAAAACCTCAAATGCCGGTGTTCCTTGCATCGAAAGAAATTCCACCATTAACCTCTCTACCCTGCAAGACTTGCAACAAGAATATGCTTCACTATGGTTTCCTACTGCAAATTTATCAGTCGATGCTTCCATGGTAGCGGAATAAAAATTGTTCGACCATTTGATTTGTTGCTTTTTGGTACTGTCCCTGATACGATGCAATCAAATTTTTCTTACAAAAGAATATTTGATCGATCTTTCATGAAAATTTAATCACATTCAATGTTTCTAACTAACCATATATATTATGTTGACCATGTTCAAACAAGATTTGGGGCCATACGTCGGAGTCCTTTTAATGAGAAAATGATGCTATATCTTGAATTAGCATATTCTAATAATGTGTATATCTCGAAGAAAACGTGATCATTAAACCGTGTAGACATTTCAAAGAAGATTCAGGGATGCGAGTCTTTTTTCTGACCACTAGATGCTCTCTTGCTTTAACAAAAGCTGTTGCTATCTGTCTCTCAATCATCCATAAAACTTGAGATTGACGCCCCAAAGAAGAAGAAGAAGAAAACTAGAAGGAGAAAAAAAAAAACTTGAGAATTTGAAGGCAATATTGCTGAATCTCACAACCACGCATATACATGATATGGCTAAAAGTCACACATGCAAGTGGGTGTCACCCTTGGTCCTTTGTTATAATATTTGATTAAATCAAGTATTTTACTTACAATTAAACATGATTTCCATTTCATACTAAATGCTATGTACTATGATGTTATTGGATGTAGGGTCTTAAAAATTATAGTAGAGAGGTTTAATTGACCTAAATTAAAGGACTACACCTTTTTCCTTTTCTTTTTTCCATATGTATGTCCACATGTTTCATGGGTTTAACAGGGGTGAAGAGTCCATTTGTTCCTTATCTTTATTATACCACATCCATTCGATGGGTGAAGAGTCCATTTGTTCTTTATCTTTATTATACCACATCCATTGGATCTTGTTGTTAATCAAGTCATATCTAAAACCTTACATAGAAAAATTAATATTTTTTATTGGCGAACCGAGCTGATGCGTAGTTTCTATACAACTGGTCCCTGTTGGAACAGGGGATACTCTAATATTTAAGTTAATACTTGTACATATGTATGGAGAAAATAATAAACAAAAAATAAAATAAAATATAAAAGGTGTAAAGAAGCATATCTAAGCGTTGCAGGATCGTGGGCCTGGTATGCCAAAAAAACATTGTACTCCTTGGTTTGGAAACTAGGTGTACCTATACACCCAAACTTGTAATTTCTTCATAGAGAATGGAATTGTGTTATTGGTCAACCAATATGGCTCATTAGTTAATGTGATATTGCATAATTGATTCTATGCCTGATACGTGATTGAAGAAGAAGTTGGTGTATTATATATGTGAGAAAAAATATATTTATTTTCACTGGTGTTTATATATGCTAGTAGGCATAGCAAAAATATAGCTATTGGTGATAGAAAAAATTTATATGTGAGACAGAACAATTATATGTGTTGCGTATTAAACTTGTCATTACATTATAAGGAAGGAATGTGAGAGAACAAGATAAAGAGAGAATAAAAATGTAGTGAGAGAAAAAGAAAATTATATCTATTGCTACGTGAGGCCTAGACGAATGGTCGTTTGTGCCTGAAGACCAATAGGTTTGATCGCAGAAGCCTAGGTAGGTGCTAGCGCCTCGTCACTCCGGCTAGTCCTAGGCAACCAAGGTTGTTTGGGCCTTGACCTAAACAACTCAAATATTTTTTTTAATACATCAATTGTCCCGCAAGTCTTTTTAAAAATGTATTTGAAAGATTTAGTAAACAAAAATGGGGGATGAAGACTTGATTTGTATAGATGTTACATATACGTTTATGTGAAAATATTCACTTGAAAGAAAAATGCACACATCTTTTATGTTATGCATGCATTTGGCTTTTGTTAACTTTTTAGGAGAAGGATGTTTGATCTTTATAAAGATAAGTGATCATAGAGATCTAAAAAAGGATCCTTGATCCTTTTAGAGATATTGGAGAAATGTTTAAAGGCATAAAGATTTCACCGTACAAATTCTTATGGAGATAGTTTGGAGGTATGAAGATTTTTGAGGAAACATGGAGATCTCGCAATGGATACTTTTTATGGAGATACATTTGGAGACATGAAGATCTCTCCATTGAGATACATTATGAAGATTTGATGGAGACATGGAGAGACACTATTGTTTTTTATTTAAAAAATCCAAAAAATAAAGATACAATTTTCTTCAGCTAATTTGGTGATTATTTGATCTTAAGTAGATCATTAAGTTTGTAGACTTCTTTCCTTTCATGCTCAGGTTTTGTTTTGTTTATTTTTTTGTTTCCCGTAAACTGGTGATGATAGCCTTTAATGATCAATCTTTTCATGTTTTTTTAGGGTGTGGCATTCCTTAGTGTCATGCTATTGATCTTTGTAAAAGAGAAAACTTTTTAGGGTTTCTCGTGTTCCTGCCATTTTCATGAGAGGTGGATTTATTACACAAATTATTTTATTATGATGGCAGCTAGCACGTCAACCCGTGTGGTGGTTAAAGATGTAATCATAAGCTTGGAGAATATGAGACAATCATGGGTGTGCCCCTTGATGCTGTCTTTGGATGATCTTATATGAGAGTTTAGAAATAAAGGTGTCTTTGTCTGGTTGGGTTGGCTTTTTTCACCTTGATATAATTTTTCATTACGTGTTTGATGCTGGAAAGATTTTGCTTAGGAAGAGTATACAACATTTCCCATAAATAATAGTTATAAACTCTATTAATCAAAACTCTTGTGGCAATCAACTTAAGGAGTCTTTCCATGTTGAACATCTCTTTGTTAAACCTTTGGATATAGGCCTTGGTGCTTTCATCTTCTCCCTGTGCTTTTTTTTTTTTTAATCCCAAATGCTTGTGCTAAAATAAGAGATGAGTTTGGAGCTAAGATCATGAAAGTGAAGATTATAGCTAGACTTTAATATGTGGTACCATGCTTGTTTAGATCGATAAAATATTATTGAAAGAACTTTACACATAAAATCACTATCTTGTGTGACAAACTTTACTATGCTTTTTACATTTTGTATGTGTTCTCAGGGGTTTATAAGTCCTTTGTAGTTGTCTAAGTTAGCCTTTGTAGAGAAAAGGTATTTGGAGAGTTGAGTGTGTAAAATTCCATTAAAAATAGAGAGTTTCCCACTTGATAAAGGTTGTATACTTGCATCATGCCTAGGTATTTTTCTGGTGCATGAGTGAGACTCAGATGGAGATTGATGGGGACTGGATTATTTGAAATGTTTTGTTTAAGAACAATATGTGTAACTCCTTCTAAGTGTAGAAGTGTGAGCATTACTTGCTTGCATGTTATTCTAACTTGTCTTTTAAAGGAATTAGAGTTGTCATTGCATATTTAGTGGTGCTTGTTGTTATGTAGGAGAAAAAGTGCAAAATATAATTGTATCAACATAACAATATAATTGAGCAGTTGTACCTGTTGGGAGAGTTGTTTGAGATTTAGGGGAGCTGAAATCCCTATAGTAGGGAGATCAATTACCCTCCCTCATCTTGAAGTTTCGTCACCCATGAAAAGTGTTCTCGATAAAGAGTGAAAGAGAATGAAATAACTTATTGTTATGTTTTCCATAGACAACACCACTAATATAGTCATAAAAAAATTTCATAGAAAAATTAATTTGCTCGACTAGCAAACCTTGTTGATGAGTGGTTCTTATAACACTGATTTCTTGTTAGGATAAGAGACACTCAAGCATCAGAGTGTTCGGGCATTGCAGTCTTATAGACTTTGTATGCTAGAAAAACTTTTCCTTCTTAGTGTGATCTTTTGCCATGGGTTCTATGCTTGGTGTGTGATTAGAAGAGAAATTAGTATGCCGTGTTTGTGTGACAGAGTATATGTATTTTTATTGGTGTTCATATGGGCTGGTAGGCACCACATAAATATAGTTATTGGTGATAGAAAATGGTGTCTATCTTACAAAAACATTGTGTGCGAGACAAAATTTTTTTATATATGTTGTGTAATAAAATTATGAGTATAGTATAAGGAAAATAAATGTGAGAGAAAAAGATAGAGAGAAAAGAAAATTGTACTAGTCTCCTAAACCTAACAACTAGCAGGTCTTATCATCTAGACTTGAGCAAACATAACGCCTGGTCACTCGAGCTAGGCCCAAGGTGACCAGAAGGGTTAGTCGCTTGGACCAAGTCTAGGACAACTAGAGCTATTTGGATCGAGGCCCCAATAACCCCCCCCTCCCAACACACACACACACACACACAAGTTGTGCTCATTCATTTTCTAAAAAAAAAATCCTTTGAATTTGAAATTTTTATGTGAAAAATGCACACTGGCATACTTGATAATTGATACAAGTTATGACTAATGATATGAATATGGTTGTCAGGTAGATACCATATAAGATATCTTAACGGTAAATCTAGATGAAATGGATGGAGCAATTTAATTTGACTCAATTATCAACTATTAAGAAAGCAATAGCTCTCTTTTAAACTATAAAATTCAAAGTGACACAATTATTAAACCAAATAAAGATACATGGTAGAATTTTATATTACTTTAAAAGTAATATTTATTCATGAGAAGTTAGATAAAGACAAGAAAAAAGAAAAAAAAAGAATAAAACAAATTAATTATTTTCATATCTATGTAGAAATTATAAATTGTTTTTGGATTTTAGTGTATCATATTATAGATTTTTTCTTTTAATTGTGTCGATCTTTTTTTCATTAAGTAAATATTGAGAATTACTTCCGAAGTAATATAATATTTTCAGGATATGAAATTTCAAGCATTGCCATGAACTCACATTTTACGAGGATGGTTAAAAATGATGAAAGTTATTGAATCATGTTTCTTCTCCTTGAAGTCTTGAAATATTGGTATTATCGATTTTTTTTTTTCCGTGAGGAACTTCATTATTAAAAAATCAGTGATAACTAATAGAGTTATTGATGAAATTCTTTTTGCTAATTATTTTTATTAACAGAAATAATGTTATTTATATTTCTGTCAATATATACCAAACAATACCTGTCGGCAATACATGTCTTGAAACATGTTTCTTCTTCTCGAAGCCTTGAAATATGGTATCATCGAATTCCTTTTTTCTTTGAGGAGCTTTAAGAGTTCTTTATGATATGTAATGTGGCCATTACATAATTAATAATAATAACTATCATGCCTTTTAAAAAAGTAATCTTATAAAATCGGATCCTTAGCAAACAGCCACATGAAAAGAGGGCATCGGGAATTCTAATCTTTAATTACTTTATCATCAATCACGTACCAAAAAATACGCATAAACATCAACAAAAGCAGAACATTTCACCCCATGTAAATCCTATCTATTAAATGAATTTTAGTGCATGGTCTCCACTCTTTAATATAATAATATAATAGTTTATACAAGGAATCATAAAATGATAAAATATGGAGAAAGGAAGAGATCATATATTGTTATAAAATAAAAAAGATATTTCTATAAAGAAATATTACCTGTGTTGAGTGGAGGCTTACAGACTTTGGGTCGTCAGTTTTCTATCGCAAATAAGTAAAGTGATTAATCCACATGCAATAAAAAAACATTAATTCTGGGTTTGGAGGGGGGAGCTTGTAAAGCAAAAAGAAGACGAGCTATACATAAGTAAGTTAGGAAATTTTAACTGATCATACTTTATGTTCTGCTCTTACTATAGACAAGTGTTTCCTTTATATATTATATTTATTGTAAAAAACAGCTAGGAAGCACAGTGATTCACCACGTCGCAGGTGGATTGTTACAGTATAATAATATTCTTGCCTTCTACGGTGATAATCAAAGCAGTTAAATTGAAGGGCAACATAGTCATTTAATTGGTATAAATAAATTAAATAGAGGTAAATCAATCTTTTCCTTTAAAAAAAAAATAGGAAAAAGACTTAATTACCTTTTAAGAAAAATAAGATTTTATAAGAGGGGTTTTTGGTTTTTTTTATTTTTTTCAAGATAGTAAAATAATTTAATTGCTCTTAAAAGAGGAAAATTATGAAGCTTTCATATAGGGGCTTTGTTGTATCTTTGATTTAAAAAAATTTTCAAGGTAAAAAAATAGCAATAAAAAAATGACAATTAAATCTGATAAGAAAAAAAAATCAAAGGAGGTTGTAAAAGATAATAATTCAATTTTAAAAATTATCTCAAATAAAATATATAGTAATAAAAGGAATGAAAACCAAATCTAATAAATGAAAAAAAATAAAAGAGAATGAAATTGAAAAAAAAATCAATTTTATAAATTATTTCATATAAAAAAATAATCAAAAGAATATAAATCAAATCCAAAGGAAAGAAATTGAAGGGCTGACTTGAAGATAATAATTCAATTTTATAAATTATCTCAAATAAAATATATGATAATAAAAGGAATGAAAACCAAATCTAATAAATGAAAAAAATAAAATAAAAGAGAATGAAATTGAAAAATAAATCAATTTTATAAATTATTTCATATAAAAAAATAATTAAAAGAATATAAATCAAATCCAAAGAAAAGAAATTGAAGGGCTGACTTGAAGTTTTAAATGGCCAGCATGGAAATCGAGAAAGAAAGAAAAAAAAATGAAAAAAGAAAAGCCATCAATGCCAAACTAGAGGCCCATTAATAACACAGGTAGCTGTATTAATTATAGAGAGGATGTTGAGACAATTGACATGCATCTAATACTTTTCTTAATAATATTTATATATTTTTAAATTACTAAATAGCTGCTTAAGTGAACTTGATGATAATAATAATAATAATAATAATAATAATAATAATAATAATAATAATAATAATAATAATAAAACATAATGAAAAGATGAATAAGCTCTTGGACAACAACTTTAGATTTTTTAAGTTTAAGAGTAATTAAGTCCTCTATGCAAGTTTAATATTCTTTTTTTTTTTTTTTGAAGGATAATTAAATTATTTGACTATGTCAAAAAAATATAACAAGGCGAATTTGTCCAAATAAATTTTGAAATGACCAATAAGTCATATGAAGAAAATCATATTATACTTGATAGCTAGGCTGTTGGTCTTTTTAGAAGGACAAAACAGTTATTTCAGTGTTTTAATCTATAGTAAATTATGTCTTAGTGAATGACTAATAACTTTTAGTTTTTAATTAATCTTAAAAGGAAATTTTTTTTTAAAATCCTTCTTGTATTTGGGATATGGGGGAGATTTTTTTTAGATGGATTAACTTTGCTTGTATATATAAGATTAATCAACTTTATTTAATTGAATCAATAGTTATTAAGGGAAAGATAGCTTAATTACCATGGTTAAATTTGCAGCTTTTGTTACTATGTAATATCAAAATAACCTCTCCACAATTTTTTTTTTTTAATGTTCAAGTATTATCAAACTAATTTTTATGTGTCGCCATCAAGACCAAGCTCACCTCTTTAACTCGATAAAAAAGCATACATGTTATTCATTCTATAGAGAAAAATATTGGAGAGGAGACACCAAATGTATACAAGTCTTAATGATTTTTGTCTTGTCTGTTACAAACGTTAGCACACACACATTATTCAAAGTACATAGATGTTGGTGTTTAAACAAAACAGGCAACGATTGATTTTTCAAATACAAAGGCTGATTTGTCTCTGATGTTCTCAAATATACTAATTACATGAGTTAGAGAATCAATGATAGGAACCATATTGTACATATTGTAGGTGATCCAGTTTTTAAAGATTTGTTTTTGTTTTTGTTTTTTTTTTTTTTTTTTTTTTATGATATCAGGTTCGAGCCCTGTAGTTGTTAATATTAATGGCTATTGAAGGTTTACCTGATCGTTAATTTTAGAGCCCGTAGGGATTAGTCGAGGTGCACTCAAGCTGGTCCGGATAATCCACGTAAATAAAAAAAAAAATGATAGTGTTGTGAACACTTTTTTTTTTTATTATTATTAATATGATTGTCTAGGTCAGCTTGCGCTCACCTCGACTAATCTCACGGACTCTGAAGTTAACAACCATGTAAGCCTTTATTAGCCTTAAGGTTTGTGGGACTTGAACTAGTGATATCTAGATAGCAAACTTAGGGTCTGACCAGTTGAATTATACCCTTAAACAGTCTTATATGGATAGGTGGTGTCGCACAAGTGAATTTCTTTCTTGTTTTTTTTTTTTTATTTCTCTTTTTCTCAACAAAATATATATAAAAAATTAATTAATTTTTTAAATTTAATTTGATCGTTTTTTATTTCTATTTATATATTTGTTATTTTTTCTTGATTAATTTTTTTTCTTCAATTTATTCCCTCCTCATTTGATTTGATTTAATTTTTATATAAAATTTGGTTCCTTTTATTTTAATTGCTATTTATTTATCATTTTCATAATTGAATTTGTTTTTAATTTCATCCCTTAGCATTTGATTTTGATTTATTTTTATTTCAAATTTAATCTTCATTCTTTTATTGCTATATGTTTTGTTTTGTTTTAAGTCCCTTTTTGATTGCTTTTTTTTTTTTCCTTCAATTTTTTTCCTCATCATTTTATAGTTGAGAATAATACTTCGTTATTTTTTATGGGTTGTTTTCTATGAAATTAGTCCTAGGCTCATGATAAGGGTCACGAGTTTTGGATATTAACACAAATTAGCTTTGGTTTTTTTTTTTTAGGTTCTTTTTCAATTTGATTTTTTTCCTATCTCATTCTTCAATATTTAATTTATTTAGAATTGATCTTCAATCTTTTATTTTTTTTGCTTTTCTGTCTATGGAGTTATCCTAATTTTATGCTTATGGTTATAAGGTTAACAGATTAGCTCAGGTTGACTCAATTTTTTTTTTCATTGCTTTTTATGAATGAATTTTTTTCTTATTTTGCCATTCAACATTAAATTGTTTAATTTTTAAGCTTTATTATTTTAATCAATTTGTTTTTGATGAGATTATCTTAATATCATGACCAAGTCATAGATTTAACATACTAACTTGGATAGGCTTGAGTCAGTTTAAGAATTTTTTTTTGCTATAAATTATTTTTGTCACTCTATTTATTATGGTTGCAGTTTTTATTTATATTATGAAAATTATGCAAGCTTATTAGAAATAATGAAGTCAATGATCAAAATCTCTCTCTCTCTCTTTTTTTAATTTTTTAAAAACATCTGCATCATCTTATTTTTTTCTACACTGAAAAAATTGAGCTAGCCCACATTATAGCACGTCATACATATCTAGTTTTCTCTAAAAACGAAGGAGAAGTAGGTACCTCTTGAGAAAAATACAAATACACTACGGATGCGAGATGCAAATGTACTCACACGATGAGAGACTAGAATTATAGTAGTATATACCACCAAGGCCCTCGTGAAAAGAGGTTCACTCAAGTTGCTATCAAAGGTTCCAATTCGAAATAAAATCGCTGCCTGGGTAGTGAATAGAGACACCATTATACCAAACCTTTAGGTGGTCCCTTATTATGGTAATAAAGTAGCCTCCTATCATGGCCAGACACGTCCCAGTAGAGAAGAGGCCAGTAGTTTTCATCGGATGTTCTCATTATTACCCTTTGAATGTTACACTTATATAAACCTTGCTCAACATCACCAAACATGCAACCTATCTTTCAACATTTGTTGTAGCTTTAACCATATTGAAGCTCTAGCTAGGTTATATAAAATTCTTTTGAAGCTCTGATATATACATCTTTTCATTGAGTAATGGGTGAAAAGAAGCCTTATTTGGCTGTGCTTTTAGTGCAATCAATCTATGGTGGCATGTTCATGCTCTCAAAGGCTGCTTTCAATGGTGGTATGAACAACTATGTGTTTGTCTTCTACAGACAGGCTGCGGCAACTCTTTTCTTAGCCCCTTTTGCCTTCTATTTCGAATGGTATAATTCTATTCAATTTCCCATGTTTTTCTTTCTCTTTTTTTTTTGGTATGATCATCTTGATCTTTGTTAATCAAGATGTTGAAATTAAGTTGATAATTATTTAATCTTGAATTAATTTTATAGGAAAAATAGACCACCACTATCGTTTGTTACCTTCTGCAAGATTTTCTTCCTCGCTCTATTTGGGTATGTATTCAAATTCAGTTTACAACTACTTTTTTTCTAGAGTTCTACGAGTCCTTGCCATGATCAACATGCATGACCTTGGTTTTTAAACAATTTGAATATATATTCAATGTTCTGAGAGTATTTCGATGTTTTTCTTGAACAACAAATTAGTGTCCAAACAATTTGAAAATGTTATTTTCTTTTTTGGTTTCAATTTGATCAGAATTAGTTTCTGCTTGGATATATTTGGTATTGGCATCGTCTATGCAACGGCGACATTGGCTGCTGCAATTTCAAACTGCCTTCCTGTCATCACTTTCTTCTTGGCACTTCTACTCAGGTAATAACAGCCAAACTTCCATTATTAAGTACAAGCAAGGTGCTGTTCATCAACACAAACGAGCTTCGGAGTCCATATATAGATTTGTTTCTTGAAAAAGCAAGAAACACTGATTCGTTTAAGGTTTCGAGTCTCACGTTCATCATTAAAAGAAAAATTGATGTTCACCACCTTGGCACGACATAATGTTCATGCACACCTTCAAAGAAATTTCATGTTTTCCCACTTCGAGACCTACCTTCAAGCACTAGTGCTTGGAGATCTATGAACCCATGGTGCTTCTTCAAACTGTTGCTATACAAGCATCTAAAATGAGCAAGACACTTAACCCATTTTGGTAAGATTGCTTATTCGAATTTAGCTATGATGTTTAACCCTACCACTAAACTTTGATGGGCATAAATTCTGTAGGAATACCTTAAAGAACATTTATTAAATAATAGATGGATAATAATTAGTACAATATAGTAAATAAATTAAATGGATATTAACACCTTTTCTTTGCTTATATATTTGACGGATCGAATTGGATTCAAATGTTAGTTAATAAAGTGATTTGATTCAAATGTATGTTAATAATTGCTTTGAAAAATATTGCTCTTTAGCTTTTATTTTTTCATGATATCAATTATTTATCAAAATTCCCCCATTTATTAACAATTTAACCGTCCTTTTGACTGCCATTATTTTATACAATCAGCTTGTTATTCTCGTCAACTTTGCTTTTATCCATTTTAAATCAAGGATTCTTGTCAATTTTCTTCTCTCCATTCGAAATCTAGGATTCTTATACTATAGCTAGCACCAACATCAGAACTTACTTTACCTTTTCGTCAGCTAGCTAGTAATCTCTTAAGAATTAATCATCATGCATGGAGATTGGCAAGCTAGTTTTATTTGATTTCCACAAGGACCCAATTGCAAGTTTTTAGTTTTAATTATATATTCCCCGAATTTTTCTTTATAGAAATTGGACCAAATTTGTAATTTGAACACGTAAGACTTGATTGATTACAGTGACCTTGGTTCGTATTGTAGCGTGGGGGCTGTGGACTGGAGAAGCATATACATCAGATACCCAATGTAGTTTAGAGCTAAGAAACAAAAGCAATGAAATAATTACTTATCATTTCATGTATCTGCAAATATGAACTTTTTTATTTTATTTTTTTGCGATTAAACTTCAGGTTTCTTTGGATTAACTTATAGAGTATGAAATTACAGGATGGAGGTGTTGAAATTTAAGACGGTGTCAGGGATTGCCAAGATTGCAGGGATAGTAGCATGTATAGCTGGCGCAACAACCCTGGCCTTATACAAGGGCCCTCACTTTAATCTTTTGTGCCTTCAGCATCTCTCTGGGAGCCCTAACAGCCAAGGAATTATTAGTCATATTCCTTCTAGCCAAACCAGGATAAAGGGTTGCTTCCTCTTGTTCTTGTCCAATATTTTATGGGGCTTATGGCTAGTGTTGCAGGTACCTTTTTTTTTTTTTTTTTTGTATGAAATGTTGCAGGTACCTCTACCTACGTTTTTATAATTCAATAAACTATATTCCAACCCCTGTACTTTATACAAGGTTCATCTTCAGCCCTTAATAGTTTAGGAAAAAAATGAGCATTGATTTGCTTCCATTAGGTTTTAACCACAAAAGGCCATATTGAAACTTTGCAGAAAAGAATGGTTAATATTGTGAAATTTAAATTATGAGGGCTGAAGGAGTATATTGTGAAACACAGGGTCTAAAGTGTAGTTCTAACTTTTTAGTTTTGTGTACGTATTTCATCATGGCTTTGCTCACTGTTTTGAGACAGGTAAGAGTTTTGAAAAATTACCCATCAAAGCTTCTATTCATAACTCTTCAGTGCTTTCTAAGCACAATTCAGCTATTTGCCATTGCCGTCGCCGCTGAAAGAGATCCTCATGAGTGGGAGCTGGGCTGGAACGTCAGACTTCTTGCTGTAGCTTACTGTGTAAATTATCTATTCACTCTTTATAGTATCTTCTTTGCATCACACTGTAGTCCCTAAGGTGATATTATACAGCTGTTATTAAACCTTGCCAGCACTGATATGTCAATTTAATATAACTTCTGCAAATTGTGACAGGGAGTTGTCGTGACTGGTGTTACATTTTACTTGCAAGCATGGGTTATAGAGAAGAAAGGGCCAGTTTTCTTGGCCATGTCAACTCCATTCACTTTGGTCTTTACAATGATTTTTTCTTCTATTCTCCTATGCGAGATCATCACTCTGGGAAGGTACTTAACCTCAATTCTTTGTAATCCACAGGAAGAAGTCTTAACCTTAAGTTGTACACTATTTCTCAATTCGATCCTCAATATATGAGAAATTCTCGATTGGATCCCCTCATGCATAAGTATTAATATAATGTTTTCTGTCTCAAGCATCAATTTTATGCTCTAAATTAGCCACTGTTATATTGTTTTTAATTTCTTTTGTCCACTTTCTTGTGTTGTAGTGTTTTGGGTGGGCTCATGCTGGTCGGAGGACTTTATAGTGTTCTATGGGGAAAAAGAAAAGAAGAGAAAATGAATGATGAGAACAGTTTAAAAGCTGAAGCTGACACAGAATGCTTGGAGTTGAAACAGGCAGTGCAAGCGGAAACAAAGGGCCCATTGTTAGTGTAACATTTAGGTTCTTGCTTTTCATGCATGCTACCACCACTGGCCATTCCCTTGTAAAGGCATTAATTATATATATAAAAAATTCCAAGTGGATATTTGGAAGCCATTTGCATCTTTCTCCCCCTATTGGAAGAGATGGAGAAGGGGATTTTAACTTGTAATATCCTTATAATAAAGCTACACTTTCGTCTCCACCATTATAAGATAAGGTGTGGTTGTAGCCCGGATTGGTATAAAAAGCTGTTGAGCACAATAGAGAGAATGTATAATTTGTCTATTGGTGTTAGTTTTTTTGGTTTCACTATTTGGAAAAATTGTAGGATCCATTTTCTTCTAATAACTTCCGATCTCAAATCAAAGAGAAAAGAAAAAAGAGTTTTGAAGAGAAAAAAAATATTTTTAATGAATTAGTACAAGAGATATATTAAGGAGCTGTTATAACAATTAAGAACATGGTTTAACAAAGAAACAAATACAAAAGTCAGTTGAGTTATAAAATTTACTTGCATAACAACTTCACTCAAACATTAAAAACTCTATAGTTAAAAAAGTTACAACCATGAAATTAAATCAATTTCTTTAAGAACTCTTTACTTAGCAAAATGATCCGTAACATGATTTTTCTCTCTATATATAAATATGCTTAAAAACCGAAAAAAGAAGGCATATTACATGCATTGATAATATCATTGAATTCATATTGCAAACTTCATGACCATGTAATATTGTTTTTTTAATCCAAGTAATAACATGATAACAATTAGACTCCACAACCTAATTATTTGAACATAGTTTCATTGAATTTAATACTCAAACATCAATAACTAATGTTGATGAAGAGAAGGAAAGACAACCCCATCACTCTTCCTAATTGTTTTATATTTTCAAGGTAATAAAATTGGCATAACTTAATAAGATTGACATAACTTAATGATGCTATTGGAAAGTAAGTGATGTTACTTTTACCTATCCTTGGTACACATTAAAGAAATAAAATCTTAAACCATATTCAGTAAATACATAACACAAGAAAAATTTAAAATAGAGACTGAGTACATTGTAAGCTTTTAAATCTTTTAGATATAAGTTAAAATCAAATATGAAAATCAATATGATAAAGGATTAAGATTTTAGTTTTGTCATAAAAATGAGTAAATTTGTAAAATAAAATGAGATATGACAATAAGCCAATTAAAACAAGAAAAGATAAGAGACAAAAACATAGCACAACAAGCCCTAAAAGAGCTTAGAGGATTGGCATGATCTTTAAGCTAAAACTAGGCTTGAACACCACTAGAAAAATGAATTATTTTAATGGAATATTCCATCGACAAAAAAGCTGTTTATCCATCTGTTAAAATATACACTACCAGAAACTCGCTAAATACCAATAGAATCCCCGATGGAATATTTCTGTCGGTATTTTTTGATCGAAATTACCGACGAAATATTTTCGTCCGTAATTCGGTCAGTAATTACCGACGGAAATTCCATCGGTAATTACCGATCGAATTACGGACGGAAAGTTCCGCTAGTAATTACCGACCGAATTATGGACGGAAAGTTCATAATTAATGAAAAAAGGGCGGGTACCTGAGGCGGAGGTTTTGGCGGGTGATTTTTCCGACAGAATCACTGACGGATTCAAAACCTGGGACCGTACGGGTGACGTGACCGGTTCACCGTAAAAAATACAGACGGAATCACCAACGAATTTGAAAAGCGGGTCCGTGCGGTGACGTGTCGATTCCCCGTCACAATTACCGACGGAGTCATCGACGTATTCACCGACGGTGTTATTCCGTCGGTGAGTCTGTCGGAAAAAGTGAATATATGGCTGCCCTGCCGACACTCTCCCCTCCCATTTCTCCTTCTTCTTCCTAATCCTAAGTCTCCCCATCTGCAAATAACCAGCCCCCCTCGCCCCCAAACAAAAATCTTTCTCATCTCAACAGTTGTATTTCTTGAAGTTTTGTGGTCACAACATCCGTGTTCTGATTTACCGACGGATTTTATCAATTTTTGTAAGTAATTCTATCTTTTTAAATTTTAACATTTAAATGTAAATTTTTTTTTTTAGTATATGTATTTTTATTAGTAGATGTACATGTTTTATTGTTATTTCTCAAACAAACTTGTAGTTTATGAATGTATAATTTTATACCTGTTATGGTTTGTTTTAGATTTTGTAAGATTATATTTGTTTGTAAATTTTTAAAACTTTGTGGAATTACCGAATTACATGTTATGTTTTGAAATAATTAATAGCTTGCTTAATGAGTCCTTTTTAAGTTTTATCGATGGTATTGCAGAGTGGTAATTTCGGTTTATATATATATATATTAATTTGTATGGACGTTGATAAATGATAATGAATATTTAATATTTATGAGAAGTTATGATTTTTTTGTTGGATAATCTCGAGGTAAAGTAATATATTTACAAGTTTATTTACCTAACTTAGTTAATTAATATATATATATATATGATGTCATCATAATTTTATAGAGGTTCGATAGAAGTCATGAATGATCGTTCATGGATGTATCTAGATTCACCCTAAGGATTGCGGATGATGGATTATTGTAACGGGGTTCAGGGTTTTATTAATTTCGCAACATCTATTCCCAGAAATTTCACTGGAGGCAGTATTAGGTGTCCATGCAGGAAGTGTCAAAATAAAGAGTATCTGCATCCAGATGTTGTAATGATGCATCTTCTACACAAAGAGTTTGTGGAGGATTACGAGTGTTGGTATGCACATGGAGAGGTATTTGTTAGTAATAGGAGAATAGGAGAAACGGTGTTGGGTCAACTTTTAGTGCTAGCAACGTGCATGAAGCGGCAAATGACAACACTAATCCTTACAGAAACATGGTTATGGATGCAATGAGAATGAATCAAGGTAATGTTAGTCAATGTCCAATCGTAGAAGAAGAACCTAATGCAGAGGCAACTAGGTTTTTTGATTTGTTGAAAGATTCTGACGAACCATTATAGGATGGCTACACAAACCACAGTAAATTGTCGGTCATGGCACAGGTGTTCACCATCAAGTCAGATCACGGGCTGAGTGAGGCCGGGTATGACAAAATTATTGATTGGGCAAGAAGCATTTTACCTGAAGGGAACAGGCTGAAAGAGAACTTCTATGCTGCGAAGTCCATGATGAAACCCCTTGGTTTAGGATACCAGAAAATTGACATGTGCCCTGACTTCTGCATGTTATACTACCTTGAAAATACTAAGATGACCGAGTGTATGACATGCGGGCATTCCCGTTACAAACCCAGAACTGGCAGGGGAAAGACTCTAGTGGCGTATAAAAAACTTAGATATTTCTCGATCACACCTAGACTGCAGAGGTTATTCATGTCACAAAGGACTGCTGAGCACATGACATGGCACCAAACACATGATGCGGTTGATGGTGTGATGGTGCATCCTTCTGACGGCGAAGCGTGGAAACGCTTTAACAGTGTGCATCCTGACTTTTCAGCTGAATCAAGGAATGTCCGTCTTGGGTTGTGTACAGACGGATTCAACCCATTTGGGTCATTTGCTGCTCCCTATTCTTGTTGGCCGGTCATACTCATAGTTTATAACTTGCCACCGGGAATGTGTATGAGGCCGGAGTTCATGTTTTTATCTACTGTCATACCTGGTCCAAGCAGCCCGGGGCGGAATATAGATGTTTGTCTTCGACCGTTGATTGATGAGCTGGCGCAGTTGTGGTCCTCCGGAGCTCTGACTTATGATATATCGAGGAAACAAAATTTTCTTATGAGGGCGGCTTTGATGTGGACTATCAATGATTTTCTAGCTTATGGAATGCTTTTTGGTTGGAGCACATATGGGAAACTCGCATGTCCATACTGCATGGAAAACAACAAGGCATTCACGCTAGCAAACAGAGGTAAAGCTTCTTTTTTTGACTGTCACCGTCGCTTCTTGCCACTTAATCACAGGTTCAGAAAGAACATAAAAGATTTCTTTGTTGGTAGAATTGAAAAAGATGTTGCATCCCCACGTCTTTCTAGTGAAGAATTGCATCATGTTGCATCAGAGTACGGTGACATTGTGTTTGGCCTTCAATCAGGTAAGCAAAAGTTTCCTGGTTTTGGTTTTACCCATAATTGGGTAAAGCGAAATATCTTTTGGGAGCTTCCTTATTGGAAGACCAATCTTCTCCGCCATAACCTTGACATCATACACATAAAAAAGAACGTGTTTGAGAATATTTTCAACACCGTCATGGATGTGAAGGGGAAGAAAAAGGACAACATCAAGTCTAGATTGGATATAGCTTTATACTATAACCGTAAAAATATGGAGTTGGTTATGAGGAGTCACGGGTCGCAAAACCGAGGGCAAGCTTCGTGTTAGAGAAAAATGCACAATTGCTAGTCTACAAATGGCTTAAGAGTTTACGTTTTCCGGATGGACATGCATCGAACATATTAAGGCTTGTTAACATAGAGGACTGCAGATTGTATGGAATGAAGAGTCATGACTGCCACGTGTTTATGCAAACACTCATCCCATTAGCTTTTCGTGATTTGTTGCCAAAGGGAATATGGGATGCATTGATGGAGATCAATCATTTCTTCAGAGATATATGCTCTAACAAGTTGAATGTTGAGCACATTGAGAGGTTTTAAATGAATATCATCGAGACACTATGCAAACTTGAGATGATATTCCCTCTTTCATTTTTTGACTCAATAGAGCATCACCCTATACATCTACCGTTCGAGGCAAAAGCTGGAGGACCGGTCCAGTATAAATGGATGTACCCATTCGAACGGTTAAATATTACAGTTGCAATGGAATTCATATCTAAAAGTATTTTATATGTTTTTCTTAATTGGAAATACTTGAATTGTAATTCAATGCAGGTACTTGTTTAATCTCAAGAAAAAGGTTAAGAACAAGGTGCATGTAAAGGCTTCGATATCCGAGGCCTATATTGTTGAAGAGATCTCAACATTTATCTTGTACTATTTCGAACCTCATCTGAGAACAAGAATCAATCGCGTTCCACTACATGATGATGGTGGTGAAGTGCCTTCCAGTGGGAACTTGTCAATATTCTCCAAAACTGGATGACCCACACCTAAAAATGCCGTACGAGGAAGATATTTGTCGGAAATAGAATTCAAACAAGCACACAACTATGTTCTATTTAACTGTGATGAGCTGAAACCATTTATTCAGTAAGTTTATATATGTGTAATACTAATTAAACTTTGTCAGTAAAATATTGGTAATTATATATTGTGAAATCATACACTCATTATCACTTGCAAGCAACATCGACAATATTTTCTCTCCAATAACTCGCAGCTGACTGACTCCCAGATCTTTCAATTACAAGATGAACAATTTGCCACATGGTTCAGAACACATGTAAGCACTATCACAAACTCATTCTAACTTGAAAAATTATTGTACGTATGCATGCCATTACGAGATTCTCGTTCATTTACCATTTATTGATGTACATTACACGTATACAAGGTTTATCAAATGGGAAGAAGTGTGTCTAAGTCATTGTCTTCACTAAGCCTCGGGCCTGAAAGAAAAGTTAAGTGCTACAACGGGTATTTTGTCAATGGATATGTTTTCCATACTGAAGAATACGGGTAAGGAAGAAAGACATACAACTGCGGTGTTTGTGTTAAAGGATCCATAAGTAGTGAGTTATAAGTTGACTATTATGGTAGATTAGAAGAGGTTGTCGAACTACAATATCATAGCGAGCAGAATACAGTGTTTTTATTCAAATGCTATTGGTATGACACGACGGATAGAGGAATCAGAGATGATACACACCATGGTTTGGTCGAAATCAACTCAAAAGCTAGACTCCGCAACATAAACGATGTCTTTGTTTTCGCAAAGCAATGTCAACAAGTTTATTACACATACACCCCTTCATTTAGAAAGGATCGATCAAGAGTTGATTGGTTGTCCATTTTAAAAACGAAACCACGGGGTCGTGTCGAGGTTGTTCAGGATGAGAACGAAGAAACAAGTGTGCGGGATGAAGTCTTTCAAGTTAGTGAGTTGGTTGAATCATATCGAGTTGCTCCTTCAATTGAATTGGAAGAAAATTCAAATTTTCGTGTTTTCGATGATAGTCTTGTTGATGTTGACGTAGAGGAGTTGAACATTGTTTTGAGCTCTAGCGGACAAGCAAATGTCGATGAAGAAGATGATATCCATATTGAAGATTGCGATGAAGGTGATGACTATTCAATTGATGACGAAGAAGAAGATAATTCTGACTAACTATCAAAACGAAGCCCTGTGTAAAACCCTTTTCTTCATGTAATTTACATTATGGATGATATATTTTGTAATATGAAATATATATTTATTGTTTAAGCACTATTGCTATTGTTTTGTGCGATGGACAGTTTATCATTAAATTTTTTGTAGGAAGGTTAATAGAAAATACAAACACAACACCTCTTGTACATTGAACAATCACCAATGTCCATACCGACGGACCGCAGTCCGTCGGCATCTCACAGAGAGTTTGAAAATAATTACACCGAAATGCCACAATCACCGATGTCATACCGACGGAGTTCGTCGGCATCTCACAGAGAGTTCAAAAATAATTACACCGAAATGCCATAATCACCGATGTCCATACTGACATACACCAGTCCGTTGGCATATCACAGAGAGTTCAAAAATAATTACACCGAAATGCCACAATCACCGATGTCCATACCGACGGACCACAGTCCGTCGGCATCTCATAGAGAGCAAAAATAATTACACCGAAATGCCACAATCACTGACGTCCATACCGACGGACACCAGTCGGTCGACATCTCACAGAGAGTTCGAAAATAATTACACCGAAATACCACAATCATCGACGTCCATACCGACGACGTTATCGACGTAAATACCGACAGAATTGGTCCGTCGGTAAGTTGTCGGTGGGCAAATTTTACCGATAAAAATACCGACGGAATGCGCGAATTCCAAAGGGTGTGAATTGAATGCACCTCTGACCGTGTCAGATTACCGACAGAATCACCGACGGACCGCGAAAAATTTGGAGGGTAATTAAAAAATTCGGTGCGAAATTCAAGACTTACCAACGGATTGTTGACCTGTTACCGACGGATTTAGAAAATTAATAATATTTTTTAATATCCGTCGGTAAATCTGCCATATAACTTCCTGCGCTTGCCGCTTCGCTTCATTTTTTCTTCTCCTCCGCTGCCCTCTAAATTTGAATTTTTTGCTCTCAATCCTTCAAGGCTTTCACCTTGAATCTCTAGCAAGATTAGTTGTTGTGAATCTTTATCATATGAAAAGGTATGTGATTTTTTCTATTTTATTTTATTTTCTTTTATTTTAGTTTTAGTTGTTTTGGTGTATTTTTTTGTAATGTAGATAAAGTTTTGAATTGGACACATTATTAAGGTATGTATATTTCGTTCCTTTTCTTAATGTAGGTTTTTTGTTTTTTTAATTTTTTGAATACTTTTTATTGTTGTGTTGTCATAATTGGTATTAGTTAATTTATTGGATATTTGTTGTTAAAGTTGAATTTAACTTAGAATTAGTAATTGACTATGTTAGAATAATTAGTAATTTTACTCTATTATTGCATGATTTGTATTTAATTATTTCCATTGATTTTAATTGTTAGTCTATTTTTTTTTAATTTATTGAATATAATTTATTGTTGTATTGCCATATATAATTATTGATTAATTTGTTGAATTAATATTGTTTATGTTGAATTTCCTTAGAATTAGTAATTGCATTTGTTGGAATAATTAGTAATTGCATATGTTTTTAATTGTTAGTTTATATATATATATATTTTTAATTTATTGAATATATTTTATTGTTGTATTTCCATAATTATTTAATAATTTGTTGAATTAATATTGTTAATGTTGAATTTATCATAGATTTAGTAATTGAATATGTTGGAAGAATTATTAATTTTACTCTAACTTGATGATTTGTGTTTAATTGTTTCTATTTATTTTGAATTTATAGTTTTGTTGTATTGACATAATTATTGAATAATTTGTTGAATTGTAATTTGTTAATGTTGAATTTACCTTAGGATTAGTAATTGAATATGTTGGAATAATTAGTATAGATTGGGTCAATTGGTTGTGGCTATTGTTAATATTTGCAGGTTTGTGGATTTGGGTAGTATCCAAGTATAGGGGAGATGCTGCCGATTGTTTTTTAATATTTGAATTGAATTATATAATTATTTATATAAAATTGGTTAGATGCAGAGAATGAAAACCAAAGCTTCATGTACGGTCGCATCTAGTTCGTTTAGCAGCGGCGAAGATATTTCCTTAAGTGCCTCTCAAGAAGAGGCACCTAGACCACTTGCGCTGTCAGCTGATGTTGCCTCTTCCAGCGATGTTTCACATCGCAGAAGCGGCGTGCCTTCGCAGCAGAATCGATGGACCCGAAAGTACGAGGCACAATGGAAGGACGATCTTTCAATGTAAGTTTGTTAAGGTTTTAGTTTTTTTTTTTAAAAAAAAATTTAAAACAAATTTATGAAGTCACTATTTAATTAATTTTAATTCTTTTCAGGTTCACAAACATTGAGGCCACCCGAGTAATATCATCGGCGTTTAAACCGTCGATGGAGATTCCATTGTTTCAATGGAGTCAGATATCCAGGCATCCTGAATGAATGCCTCAAATCAATGCATGGTTTTCCAGATTTGAGGTGCGTGTTAATATATAATTTTCAGCTTATTTCTAATAAATTCTTAATATAATTGTAAATAAATTATTGACATTTTTAAAAATTATTTTTTATACACAGAATCGATTCTACTGGAACGAGGAACATAACAATGTTGTAAGGAGGGTGCGGGAAAATCACGCGGCAACTAGGTAACATCGAAAACAATACAACTTTTTTTTACAAAAAAATTTATGTTTCAAAATGTAATTTTTGATTGCGTTAAGTAGGTTGCGTGATTTTTGGTACGAAGCCCAAAAAAAAGCAAAACAAAATGCGAAAGATAGGGGGTTCCAAGGCTGAAACAATGTTGCGGTTTGGAGGGATTTCAAACCGATATACATCCTGGAGGATATATGGCCGCACTATCTTGAGCACGTGACCTCTGAGCGGTTCACATGATGCTCACAGTCCGGTGCTGGCAACTGGAATCGGCCAATTCATGGCTCGGTGACAACGCACACCGGCGGCTCCATTTTGTTTGCTGCACATGCGAAACGGATGGTAAGATTAATTTAAATGACATATATCGTTAAATTAATTTGTTGTTAATAAATTGTTTTCATTATAGGCTACGTCTTTTGGACGTGAGCCGAGCCCTATGGAGCTGTTTGTGGAGACGCACGTGCGGAGTCAAGACCGCCAAAAGCGGGTGCAACAGTTCGTTGACAGCCGCGCTCAACATTTTGTGGTATGTTTATTCAACCATTTTATTTTGTAAGTTATTATTATGTTTATTGAATTGAATATGATGATTACTTTTTATTTATTTATTTATTTTCAGGAGACATATAATAATTGGTTGAGGGAGACATACAGGGACGATCCTTCGACCCATCTGGAATTCGATCCGGATTTGTGGATGGAGGCTGGATCGTCCGGTGGATCCGATAAAAATCAGGTTTACGGGCTCTCCAACACTAGGGCCGACAACTTGCGAACGACCCGTACTGCTTCAACCGTCGGGAGCTCCCAATCAGTATCGAGCTCCCAATCTAAGGAGTTTGTGGCGTTGCAGCAAAGGTGCGACCACCTATCAGAGGCATACACACAACTCAAAGAACGGCCTATGAAGAGCTTCGTCAAATGGTCATCAACATGGCACAAGGCGAACATATGCACCCAATCCAAGTTGGCCGCATAACAACCAGCCTCCTCCTCCTGATCCTCCTCAACCTCCTTTATATTAATTTTTGATAAACATTATTTACATTTAAAATTTCATTTAATGTTTTTTTGAACAATTTCATTTTATAATGAATATTATTTATCTTTCATTTTTTGTTTTTGATGCTTAATATAAATTTTATTTGCATAATTGGTTTTTGTTACCATTAATTTATATAATTTTATATTATGTATTCTAAATAATTATAAAAAAAATAAAAAAAATTGCAAAGGGATTTACCGACGGACTAAATCCGTCGGCATTAGACAGTAGCTGCGACCATCACCAACAAATTTCCAGACGGCTAAATTCGGTCGGTGTTTTCATGACTCACCAATGGATTTACAGACGACTTTACAGACGGTATATTCTGTTGGTATTTCAACAATTCACCGACAAAGTTACCGACGGAAAGTAACCATCGGTGAATTGTGATATCACCGATGAAATAACAATCCGTCGGTATTTTTGAAGCGGGGAAATTTTTTTTTTTGGCGTGCAAATTCCGTCTGTAAAACCGTCGGTAAATGGTTTTTTTTGTTTTGCCTACCGATATAGTGACCGAATGTGGAATCACCGACGAAAGGTAAGCTGACAGACGTATTCCATCGGTAATTTAGTTGGTAAATAATTTACCGATACACTATCAATCACATACCGGCGGAATATTTCCGTCAGTAAAACTGTGAATTCTTGTTGTGATATCTGATAGAATCATGTCATCAACTAGAGTCACATCGGTGATTTCACATTCGTTGGTAATTTCTCTATTGATTTAATCACTAATTGTTAAACCAACATGATATTATTATTGGTGATAAAAATATTTGATGACTGATTTATGTTGGTATATTAGTTGGTAAATATTACCAATGAACTTTTGACATATTACCAATTGGTAATACATCTTATCTTTCTTATAGATACCTATCAAAATCACCGACAACCATGTTTTATTAGTGATTTTATCGGTTTATATCAAAACACTTAGCAACTCTATGTAATTCTTTGAAGGAAAATTGACATGTTTTACTGATGGAATAATCGATAGAGTTTTATGTCGTTAGTGAGTGGTGTACTAATTTGTTTTTCTTAATGCTATCAAAATAATTTGATATTAAACAACATTAAAGAACATTAAAAAAAATCTTCACTTGAAGAATACATTTAATATTATTAATTTAACTATAAAAATTAATTACAAATGTTTATAAGCATTAAGAAGAGGTTGCAGATGGAGGGGAAGGAGAATTTTATGAAGGTCTATAAAGGGAGATAATGACTGGACACATATGTAATCATATCTTCTCATTGTTGCCTTTTTCTTCTTCTTCATATTTTGCCTCCATTTTGGCCCTTAGAGCACCAATTCATTATTCAACCAACTCCTCAACAACTCGTGATGGCTGACTCACTTTGGATTGTAGGGTGCTTACGATTGAGACATTACATCCTAAACTCATATCATGGGCTATATTTATATCAGGTCCACTGGTGTGAAGAACTTTAAACATCTCTCTTAGTTACTCTCAGTGATGTACAGAGATCTACAATTATTCCACTTCTCAAAGTCATCTGACTCGGCATATGTCTTAGCATAGATGTGTGCGTTATACCAAAAATCATGCAACCTCATTCAGAAATTTATTAAACAAAAATATATAACAAAAAAAATTACAATTCAACAAAAAATTTAAACCTAACACGATAAGACTTACCTAGTTGTGCTATGATTTTCTTATACTTGCCTTGCCATCCTAGACTTTGCCTCGTCCCATAAAAAACTTCCTTGCAATCATTTCGTAAACTAATTAGTTTCTAAATTTTAAAAACACGATAAGACTTACCTAGTTGTGCTATGAGTATTCATGTACTAACCTTAAACTTCCCCTACCAAGCCTCAATCATGGGCATCCATTTGGGATGCTCTTTAAACTAGCTCTATTGAAACAAAGGAACTTCCATTGACAATTTCATTGTTGATGCTATCATTCACACAACTTTCATATTTGTGAATCTGAAATTCAATTAATAATGGTTGACTATATAAACATGTAATCATTAATTTAATGGTATGTTTGAATTAAACAAATATTTTTAAAGAACAAGGTTTAAAGGTTATGAACTACTAAAAACCATGATATTACTATATTTGATTTAACACAATAAACCAAAACAATGCTTATAAACAATTAAAAATGGTCACAAGGTTATCATATTGATAACATGATATCCAATACAACATTTGATACATTACCATATTTATTACTACAATACTCTTATACGATTCATAACTTATCCATTCAACTCATAATCAAAACTAAGTTTAATAACAATGTTATATTAATAACTCATCCCTTTCAAAATCTAAAATTGAGAATTTGACCTCATGTTAATTGGAATGATTTTTGAACCAGCTAACCTTATTATAGGCAAATGGAATATAGAAACATGAATATCATATTTAAATTATTATTCTAAAATAAATTATTTTTTAGTTTATCAAAACACTTTAAAACTAATTAATAATAAATAAATAAATTAGTAATTTATGCATGTAATTACTTAAGAATCAGATTATTTTATTCAACTAACTAACTAAATTATTAAAAATCAAAATCACATCTAAAAATCAATAAATAAAACTATTGAGAAATTCTTTTATAGCCTATTCATGTCATAAATCAACATAAATTCCAAAAATTGGCATAAACCTTATCTTTCTTTAAATTTTGGATTTTTCAATTTCAAACAAAAATAAGTGATAAAATGCAATTATAATTGAAGAATGATTCATAACAAAATAATAGGTAACATGTAATAGGAAAAAAGATGAAAAAAAAGAAAGAATACATAGCATGTCAACAGTACAATCCAAGAGTTTAAAAGAAATCAAACCTTGACGAGAGAGAGACCATTGTCTGGAGAAGAGAGAAACCACTATTTAGATTTAGAGAAGAGATAGAACTAGTGACTTTTACTATTGAAGAGAGAGAGAGAGAGATGATTTATAGGGAGGAGAAGAAATGGGGGGGGGGGGAGCACAGTAGTGCACATCACTAACAGAACTACCAAGGAAAATTTTGATATCATTAGTGAATTTGTTGATCATCTAAAAATTTTAAAACTCTTTTGAAAACTTCTAAATTCACTAATGACTTTTCATCTGTCAGTATATCTGTCGGTGAATCCAATCCTATGAATTCTTTAACAAACTCTTTGTAATTCTTCAATGATTTTATATATTGTCGATAAAACCATCGAAGAATAAAAATTCCTTAATTCTTCTTTGTAATTCTTTGATGATATTGTTGTATGTTGATGATTGCATTGATATTTAATATCACTGATGGAAAATAATTTGTCTTAGAATCTATTTGTTGATTTATATACCAGAATTATTCCTTAACTCTTAGTAATTTTTTTGATGATTTTATATTCCATCAAGGATTCTGTCTGTAAATTTATAGTAATTTATTTTCTTATATATTTGATATAATCCCTATCAAACCTAATTACGCAACAACGATGTATGCATTTATAACACATTAAAACCATAGTCATAACAATAAACACTTGATAAATGTACAAAGTTTAAATATATTATAAACTGACAATAAATATGTTAATTGCAAAATGATGTTTTACATCTAAAATCATTTCATATCCATTGTTTAATTTGAATTCTCATTATCATTATTTTCATGTCCATCATCTTCTTCATATCCACTGTTTAATTTGAATTGAAATTGCTTGATCCCTTCATCTTCATCATCTCTTGTATTTTTACTGGTATTCAATATATCATTTAACTCATCAATATCAATATGAACATTAGATTCTCTACAACATGAAAAATTAAATCTTCTTCTAATTCGGTTGATGCAGCAACTCAATATGGATTAACTCACTCATCTAGTTGAAACACATCTTCTCCCCTAGTTACTTCATTGTTACTATCATGAACAACATGGAAACGATTCTTAGGTTTGATTTTCACAATGAATAATCAATTAATTTTATTACGATCCTTTCTAAAACAAGAAGTGTATGCGTAATATATTTTTTTGGCATCATTTGACAAATACAAAAACAATATTGATTTTGCTTATTTTACCTATTTTATTGATTTCAACGACACCATGGTGAGGATCTATCCTAATTCCTTTATTGTTCTCATACCAATAACATTTGAATAAAGAAGATGTAGTTGTGCCCCATGGTATTGTAATTAAATGACCTTTTTTAACTTGCCATAATAATCAACTTCAAATTCATTAAAAATTGATCTCTTAACACAAACACGACAATTATAGGTATTTCTACCTTCTTTATAATCTTTAGTATGAAATACATATTTATTAATGAAATACCCATTATAACATTACATCTTTTTTTTTTAGGACCTAGAGATAGTAATGTCAAACTTCTAGCATTGTCTCCCATATTGTACACTTGGTTATAGACAACAACCATCAATGGTTGAGAAAAAAAGAAGTAAAGTGAAGGTATTTTTTTACATTTACAAATTATTACATGTAGCTAATTGTTTATCGTGTATCTGAAAAATTTGAGTTTCCTTGAGATACTGATTTTGGAATAACAAAAAATTATGATGTTGCCTATAAGGAGGTTAATGATTATTTAACATAAATAAGAATACAAGATAAAATGACTTATCATTTCAAAAATTATAAAATTGACTTGCTTAACAAAAGGTCACAATTCATGATAGTTAAATAATACATAATTTTATGTTTGTCTAAATTCTATATCTATCTAAGATATTATTAAAATTGTATTCTTTAATAATGATCGACTAGAATGTGAAAATATTGGTAAATTCCCACTATAAAACAATTCACCACAACCATCATGTCTTGGAACGTGGTTGATTTTTGTTCTCATACGATGTTCAAAATAATATGAGATAAATATTGAAATATCTTCAATAGTATATGCCTTACATATTAAAACCTTATCATGCGCCTTGTTTTTAACATTTTTCTTGGGGTTGAATAAGTACCTACATAAAGGTAAACATGTATAGATTGAATGACTAAAAATATTAAAAACCACATTACTAACTTATGATGCATTTAATCCTTAACCTCTCAAAAGGATTAATCCATCTATACTGTATAAAGCCTCAAAATTTTGCTTCATACACTAAATTTATAAGCAAATGCTCCATTGAGTCAATGAAGGAGGGAGAAAAGATCATCTCAAGTTCACAAATTGTCTTAGTGATGTTCCTTTTAAGTTGCTCAATGTGTTGTGAATGCCATATGGTCGGTTGCTGGAACTTCAAAAATATAATTCTGACTTTACTATCACAAATTTTTTTTTATATAATATGATCATGAAAACTAGGTGGAACACAAGGGAAATTTTGTTTAATCTTCCTATAAGATATTGAAATAAAATAAAGAACAGAGAATTTGAATTAAAAAAATAAAGAAATGAAATCTGAAAATAAAAATAATAAATTGATATATCGTTTACTTAGTTTAAGGATCTATATATCCATTCCTATAAATTTGTTCGAGAAAACATTTCTAAAAAATGATTAATCTCTGTTAGTGCATCCAATATCCCTTTCGATAATAAACTCTTATATGCAATTGGAATAAGTATTTACATAAACATATGATAGTCATGACTCTTTATTATATACTATGTTTGAAGCATATCCATCATGAAATCATAGTCTCTTAAGCCATTCATAAACAAGAAATTGTGCCCTTTTTTTTTCTAAGGAAAATATGGCTTTGGCCTTTGTCATATGTACCCCATCATTAGGCAACATCATATTCTGATGGTCATAAAATAAAGCTATATACATTCTAACTTTTATGTTGTCCTTCAATTTCCCTTTAATGTTTATTACCGTGTTAGAAATATTTTCAAACACATTCTTCTCAATGTGTATACATCCAAATCATGATAGAAGAAAATAGTCTTCTAATAAAGAAGCTTAAAAATATATATATTTTGCTTTACCCAATTTTAGATCACACCAAAACCAGGAAACTTCTTTTTGCACAACATCACACGTCAAAGCACTAAATGCCCATAATTGTTTCAATTCTTCAATCAATAATTGAAGTAAAAAAATATATATTCCTACTTAGATTGTAAGGGCCAAATGTGACTATAGAGAAGAACATGAATTTCAACCTCATACACATTCTCCAGGGCAAATTGTAAATTATTAGTATGACCAGCCTATAAGAATATGATACGGCAAATGACCCAAATAGATTGAACCATTCTATACATAAACCAAAACGCATATTCTGTGGTTTCATTGAAAACTAAGAATGCACCCTATTAAATTGCTTCCAAGCTTCACTATCGGAAGGGTGCACAATGACTCCATTCTTTGTATAATATGAATAATGTCATGTCATGTGCTTGGATGTTTTCAGAGACATAAATAACCTTCGCAATCTAGGAGTGATTTGGAAGTATCTCATTTTTTTATATGCGACAAGTGTCCTTCCCTTATCCGTGTTGGGTTTATACTAAGCATGCCCACATGTTTTGCACTTGGTTAAATTTATATTTCATCGTTTTACAATATATAAAAATTTAAGCACATATCAATTTTTTGGTTTCCTATGCTAAGGAGTTTCATCATGAATTATTTAGTATATAAATGCTCTTTCAGTCTATTACTTTCAAGTAAAATTATTTTTCTCTCATTCAATTATGCTATCATAACTAGCATCACTCATACCATTATTGGACTTGATGGTAAACACTTGTATAATGACCGATAATTTACTGTAATTTGTGCACCTATCCCATAATGATTCATCTTAATCTTTTAAAAGTTCAAAAAAGCTAACTGTATCAAAATTTAGTACTTCCTCTACACATGGGCCTTCACTTGGATAATCATGATTCATTCTTTTTGCATTCATCACCATACTCCTGTAACAATTGTTATTATCATCTACAACTGTATGTATGTTACTAAAACTATATGTTAAGCCAACAATTCCTTCTAACATGGTCTGATATGTTACTAGAACTAGATGTTGAGCGAATAATTCTTTATAACACGATCTTGTAAGGAATATAGGGTTCTATGTGTGCAAACCAACACAAGTATTTTTTAACGAACCATTTGTTTAGAAGATCCATCAACACAACATCTTATTGTTGATTTTTTTTTCACACTTCACATATGGGCATCTAATTTGTCCCCCACTAATATTCTTCATATTTATAAGTGCAAAATTAATAAAACTTTTAACCACTTTACAATAATGTTTCCTCTACAACCTTAGTGTGAATCTCGGTACATCCGATAACAAACATTCATTACTTAGAAAACCTATATAGAATAATGATGATAAAATTTCTTAATAATGTAACAATCAATTCAAAATTCAACTTTGATAATTAAAAATAAATTCTCAATCTAATAACTAATTATTATTGTTGTACAAAAACATAATGATATGTCAAAATATTAAATGAATAAATCCAATTAACAACATTTAATCGGTACCCAACTAATCATCTATCATTTGTTTAATTGAAACTTATTCAATCTAAATTAATACCATTTAATTGTTATCGATTTCATAAAAACTCAATTTCCCAAGATTTCCAACATATCAATAAAATTGAAAAAAATGTGATTGTTAAGCATTTAATAACCCATCATTTTTTATTTATTATAATACACCTAAGTTATAAAATCAAATTCAAAATCAATTTCATCAAATTACAAATAAATTTAGATTTTCCCAAATTACAAACAAATCCTAACATACAAATCAAACTTTAATTATATATGAAAATTTTATGAAATACTTAAATATACAAGAAAACTACGCTACAAATACTTAAAAAAATATTAATACATTATCTTAAAATATAAATGGGTAATTTTGATTGCTTGGTGTAGGGAATATTTAAAAACAAATGGTATAAAGACAATGATGTTGACACTACAAACTATTGAGTAGCTGTATTTGTGAAAATTAGGCCTAGATTTGTGGCAAATTGACTAGGAGGAGCTGTTGTTTTGATTTGCAGTTCAAGAGGAGGAGGAGAATGAGACTGATGTCGGTTATAACACGTTTAAATTTACCAATTAAAATTTTGATGAAATATTGTGATAGAAAATACCGTTAGTAAATCTGTTGGAAAATAATGGCGACATAAATACCAATAGAATACATTTTTTAATTATTTTATTGTGTTTGTGATTCCAGCTTTAATTACTAATCAAATTCTTTCCAGTGGTAATAATGTTGGAAATTGCCAACATAAATATTTTATCACTATTAATCAGACATTACCGATAAAAATTATTTTGTCCTTATTTTAAAATTTTCTAATATTGGAATGGAAGGACTTGTTAAACTTTGCTTCTACATTCAATACGTTAGTGAATTTATTTAGATTCACAAAGCATTTGACAATTTTAAGAATTAAATTACAAGTAAATGAAAGTATTAGAAAAATAATCCTATATACAGTAATCCACGTCTTATAAATACATAACAGAAAAATAACATATTCCAATACACACACACACATAAAATTAAGAATTAACCATCGATGAAACGCAAATTAAACTATAAATTCTAACAGTTCACCATTGTATATAATTCAGCAATTACAGGCCTGGAAAGGAGAATTATTAATATAATTCTTCGGTCGATGAACGGAATGCAACCATTATTTCTTTCCCGCTGATATGCTTCTAGGCATGCAATTAAATTACAATGTCATGAACTATAGCATTACAAAGATTAATTAATCTACACAGCGCTATCTTTATTGATTTCAGATTGAGGGGTAACAGCAACCTCTGTTGATTCCTGATCAGAATTGTTTGGCAACACTGCAGGTTGATTTTTGTTCTTCGCTTTTTTACTTTTCCCCCACAGCACAGTGTATAATCCAGTTATGATCAACACTCCCCCCAATATGCTGTTCCATCAAAATACATTGACAAGTGAGCTGCATTAAATGTTAGGGATACTTGTCTAAGCGTGTAAGAATTAAATGTTAAGAATCCTTGTGTGGTTAAAAGAAAGTTTAAGCACCTTCCCAAATGAAGTTTCTCTTGAAAGATCAGGGAACCTGCCAATGCCACAACCAAAAGCATCAAGGGATTGAAGATGGCTACATATAATGGGCCTCTTTTAGCTATGCACCATGCCATCAAAGTGATATTCAGCCCAGATGCTAAGAACCCCTGCAAACCAACTCCAACAAGATCAAAAAAACCCAATTCTCAACTTTATATATAACTTTTTTTTTTTTGGATGAAATCCCATGTTTGATCGTGGTTTGCTTCGGTTAGGATATAAAATCATCTATATTAGAAAATAATATAAATTATATCTTGAGATGTCACCTAACAGTTTAAGCTATTAGGTTGAGATGATTTTTTGACATGGTATTAGAGCCTTTATAACCAAGCGGTTATGAGTTTGAATCTCACAATTTCTATTTATTTGATAAAAATTAAACACAAAGTAATATGAGTATGTGTAAATTTTAAGTTCATAAGGCTTTCACTTAAGAGGGTGTGTTAAAAAATAATCACCTAATAGTTTTATTTATTAAGTTGAGATGGTTCTTTAACAATCTAGTCCAGGCATTAGAATTTCTCTAAATGTGATTCGGATTGGATCGTAATTAGATTGCTTGGAAGGCATGAATTACTCTACAAATTTAATTAATTATACATGATATAAGTTGTTCTTTTCTTAGGGAGGCATGCACTCTAAGGCATCTTAATATTTATAATGGTACTTACCAAGTAAATGACAGAAATGAGGCGGATGTTCGATACAAGCTTCCAGTCAGACCATTTCCTTTCAAAGCAAAGTGCATAAATAATAGCCTGAATTGATCCCATCAAACTCATCAAAGCTGTACTGGAGTAGAAGCATGGGTACCTCTCATTAATTTTCGCCTGTCATTAAACCCAACATAAGAAATATAAGTAATAGTATGGTGACTTGTTACCATATACGTGATGAACAACATCCTATAGTTTTAAAAGATGATGATAATTTTATAATAAGAAATAATATAAATTATATCTTAAAATATCATCTATTAATATAAGTTTTTTTTAATTCAGATAATTTTTTAATATAATATTAAAGTTTTGCTAACTAAATAATCACAACTTTAAATTTCACCATTTCATTTTCTCTTCTAATTAAAATTAATTAATAACACAAGTTAGAATGAGTATATATAAGTTTCAAGTTTAAAAAGTTTTCATTTGAGATGATGTGATAAAGAATAATATAAATTATATTTCGAGACTTCACCTAACAATTTAAGTTTTTGTGTTGAACTAGTTTTTTAGCATGTTAGTACCTACACTCTTGTAAGATTTTATTCAAATCTTCCTATAATTTTACGATTAAGGTTCTTGTATAATATTTATAGGACTAAATTATAATGGTGAGAAAAAAAAACCGGCATGTATTACCCCAAAGGCAATCACTTGACTTGAGCATAAGGGCATATATATATATATATATATATATATATATATGACCAAATCATCTAAATCTATCTTACTTTACCTGAAGTATCACCCAAAAAGCATAAAACACACATGCAATCAGAGCAATTGCCAAGCCAAACATTTGTTGTTTCGTTGATCCTACATTGTTCTGGTGAGGATTATGATGATATTTCAGAAGATTAATGTTGGTGTGCCAGATGTTGATCTCAATGCCTTTGTAAAATGTAAGCAGCATTGCGCCTCCTATGCATATTGCAGTGCCTGCCACATTAGCTATCCCCCGTGCATTATTTAGTGACAAAGTTTCCATCCTGAAGAAACAACGAAAGAGTTATTTTATTTTGCCTTTCTAGTAAATTATGGCTCCATTTGGAGGTCTAGTTTGACCGTATTTATAATTTTATGGTGATCAAAACGGTAACTATAAAACAGATACACGAAAAGGATAGCAACAAGAAAGATAAAACAAAAGAAATATTTTTCAATATAAATAGAAATGTTCTTATTTTTTTATATATAGATATTAGATTTAATAATAATAATAAAACTCACCTGAAAAGGAGGGCAACTATGTACGTAAATGCTGGGCTAAGATTATACAAAGCTGCAGCAAATGTCATGGATGTTAAGTTTAAGCTTGCCAGGTATAAATTGTGGTATATTGATCCCCTGAAAAAAAACAATTCACCATCTTTTTCATGATCAATACTATAATATCTATGAATATTTCGGAATTTTTTTTTCTGATTTAAGACAAGGTGTAACTGGTTTGAAATATAAAATAGAGAAAACCCTCATCGATTCCTAAATTCCAAATTCATTCTCTCAAGATTTGAACTTAAGAAGTTTTGTTCAAGAATCCCAAAGCTAGATTTTCTGGAAACGACATGAGATTTTAATACTAGTTTAATTCTACACACGTCAGCTATGGTCTTTGTTCACACACACACGCACACGCGCAGGGCCATACCCGAATAGAGCAAGGAAGAATATCTGAAAGAAGACAACCCATGTCAGCTTTGGTCTCTTGTTCCTGCCAAAACAAAATTAAAAGGATATTAACTCATGAATCAAGGGAAAATTAGGAATTGTCAGGTTTTAATTAGTTGCAATAAAAATGATTTACCAACAAATGTTTTATAATAAAATGTGGATTCCATGAACTTTAAATGATCGAGCTTCTATGAAAAAAAAAAAAAAAACTTTAAGTGTGTGTATATAATTTTTCTTGTGGGTGAGTGACTAGGAATGATACCATATATATACCGGAATGGATATGGATGAACGGTTCATACGAATATATACGAGTGACTTACATTCCTGTAACGTATGTATATTTGTCCTAATGAGTCAAGAAGAATTGATTTGCATGTCAACAAAATGGTTCATGGATACAAGAGAAGAATTAAATAGCATAATAAAGTATCTTCCTAAATAGCAATAAATAGTGTTGGAATTTCTATGCAGGTTGTTTGGAATGAGCATCTCCTCGACTTGAATTCATTTATAATATTTCATGTGAATTTAATTAAAAATAAATTTAATTTAAATATTTGAATAAGATATAATTCAATTCAATTTATATTTATATTATTCTTGTTATTTTCATCTTATTTCTTTTGTTTTTGTTTTTTTTTTAAAAAACGAGGTATTTTAGAAAACTTAGTTTTAATATTAACCAATTAAATATTACGTGCTTCTTCAAAGGAGATCATAACCATGTATGAAACCCAAAAACTCTTGCACATCTAGAGCACGAGTGAGAATAGGAAAATGAACAGGAATATATATATGCATGGCGAGAGCAAAGGAGCTTGAGCGCGCGCGCGCACATATTTTACTCTAGTGAAATTAATTGTTGAAGGTGTGACTCGAATATAAGACTTAACGTTATGCAAGAAGCAAGAGTACTGTCATTGAACTATAAGTTTATTGAAACATAAAAAAAATAAGTAAATAATAACCATTAATTACGTACCTTTCAACAATGAGAGCAATAGGACACAGGAAGGCTGCACCAAAAAGCAAGCGATAAGCAACAGCTACCCTTATGCTCATGCCATCGTTGATAACGAGCTTGTAGAAAATATTGATCCCTCCGAACACGATCTGAACAAATATCATGGCAATACCTGGGTGAACACTACCGAAGCAAGTGGAAGCCATGATCTCTCTACGCAGTTATTTTCGATCCCCTCTCAAGAGAAGAAACTCTTTCTCTCCTTCTCTGTATGCGAGGGTTTCTGGTTCTTGGATTGTGGTAATGCAATCCAATTTTAGAGGTATATTTGTAGGGCTGCATGCAGCATGATACCCCATACACTTGGAAGCAAACCAGACCGGAACTTTGACTACGAATTGCTATATAATTGGCCGTGTTGTGCATGGAGCATTAATGACGTTTAATTATGCATCTAACTGCCTTCTGTACATGGTAGATTCCATTTTTTTGGAAACTGTATCGGCTGGGTGTGTGTTTCGTGGACACTGATACAAGCCATCGACGTTGTACTAACTCATGGTGCACTAGTTTTTCTATAAAAAAACAAAACACCAGCCGTTCTTGCAGTCCAAAATTCCAGCCCAGACTGCTAGAATTCTTAGATTGACACCTGATACTTGCATGGTTTGTTCAATCTTGATCTGATGGACATCTTTTTATGTTTTTGTTTTTTTTTTTGGATTTTCAGCAGTCACTTACACAAATTTTTTATATACATGATTTTTTTTTTATAAACACACAAGTTTTTTTTATGCAAAACAAATATTCATGACACAACAATTAACAACACAACAAAAGAATGCATGTCATAACAACCATGACATCATATAATTAACTAATGACCATTATGGCTAACCAATAGTAACATACCAATACATTCTCATTTTTCATGAAAAAATTCTAAGGCTCGAGTATGTAAATATAACCGGTCACAGGGCATAGGACATGGAAAGCCGGGCCATAAAGTTAGCCACGCAAGGGTACATGCACTTGAGGTCTTGACCCAGCGGTTGAAGGGACTTGTTCCCTTCCTCTGCATCCTGGGTTCAAACCTCACCGTGCACGCCTGTCATCCCCGCGGTGCCTTACATGCTTACTGGGTTTGCAGGATGTTCAATGAGCCGTGAGATTAGTCGTGGTGCGCGCAAGCTGGTCCGGACACCCACGTAAAAAAAAAAAAAAAAAAAAAGTTAAGCCAAAATCAAGTGAAGCTATCTAATTTCTAGCCATTAGACATATATGCACCCCCTTAACTTTTCTTACATTATTCTATTTTTTTTATATTTATAGACTTAAATATTATAGTGTTTATATTCTTAAAAAAAAATTGATTTTTTAGGAACAACTCAACGAGACAAAGAATTTGTATTTATCAATCAGGACACAAGTCATAAAAATCCCATATGTCTAAAGTATTTTCACAATTTTATCACTAATTATTTGAAGTAAAAATCTTGTATAGAAAACATTAACAAATTTCTTGCCTTTTCTAAATAAATTTACGACATTTCTTTAAGATTTTTTAAATTTTTACATATTCTTGTATATATTTCATTTTTTTTTATATATAGATATCCTTTTTCCTATTTTTGGACAAAAATGTTTCTTAAATTGACATATGCAAAAAAAATAAGAGCATAAACAAATAAAAAATTAATCTTATTATTTAAAAAAATAACACAACTTAAAAAATCTTGAAAAAAATTGAAACCACCCATATTCAATTTTTCATTATTATCTTGCAATGGGATAATAAAATATTAACATCCCTACTCTTATTTATTAATTACAAGAAAAAAATTAGAAAAAAGATTTATTATCTCCTCTCTCTCTCTCTCTCTCTCTCTATTCAAATATACCCCACCATATTCAATAATAATTGAAACACCATTTTTTCTCTTTCTATTATGGGATGTGTTTTAAAACAGAAAAATATTATGTCTGTTGTTGTATAGATTTATCCTGTGTAATAGGTTACACCATAATAGATGTACAATGCTCTAATTGTATGTTGTGATGTCATGGTTGTACAAATTAATTACCATAGCTTAAAACACAATATAAAAGATAGTATAGAGCAAGCAAGGAGCTGATCCTATGAGGAAGGTTCAAGTCAGATTTTTATGCTAGATGATATATACTTTGGGGGGAGTTTGGACGTTAACTAGGTTGAAGCAACAAAAAACTGAAAACTATTAAGCGAAATTAAATAAAATTAGAAAATAATCAAGAGAACAAACCTTGGTCACAAGTAAACGTCCACCTACAGAAATCAGAATTGATCATGAAAATGAGACATCAATTTATATTCAGAATATTTATCTCTTTTTAATATTGGTTAGTTAACAGATCCACCATATAACTAACCCTAACCATCAAACAACCACAATGTCTACACTAGTAATTTAATTCAATGGCATCCTTAAGAACTAGATAAATTGATTAATCAAGAAAACATAACTGTCCGCAGTCTATTGTCTACAATAATAATTTAGAGTCCGCTCTAGTAATTAAAATAAACAACAATAGGAAGAATAAGCATAGTAGAACAAATATTTTCATCATACATACTGGAAAGAAAAGGTAAAATAAATTTCATAATTCTTGAAATCCGAAGGTTTTTGTATCCTTGCAACCAAGAAAAAGAGTTTAGCCTTGCATGTTTGTTGAACAACTAATCAAAAAGAAGGAGGAATACATGATTTCAGGTTTCTTAAAGGAAGGGGGCATTTTTCTCTTCTTGGTTGGCTCCCCCCTTCTCTTCTCTCATTCTTTTTATATCCTAGAAAACCCTAGTTTCTATTTTACAAAATAATCCTTCCTTATATAGATAGTTTACATTTAAGTACTTCAATAACTATTTTCCTAAAAAAGAAGAAATAGCCTTGCATGAAATCTTCAATTTTTTACTTAGAGAAGCTAAATTGCTGAAATAAAAACTTGGATATCGGTTTAAATGTTTCGGAACGTAATTTGGACTTGTTTCTTCACGAAACCTGTTTGCTGGCAGATTTCAGTTGTCATCTTTGAAAAATCATCTCTCCCTCATATGACATTGTTTTTTGCAGCAATTTGGATCGTTGATAGACCTTTGAGCTAAAAAAATAATAATTAAGTTTGCATCAATTGGATCTCTGTAGCTCCAGATATTCAAGTCGGAATGACTGAAGGTCAACATTAGCAGATTGCGAGATTTGATTTTTGAAGGCTGCGATTTCCATGCTCTTTATTATTTTATTTTCTTGCCTTAGATGTCTAAAAATGTATAGATGTAATCTTTTTAATGCCACTGGAATCGCTTCATTTTGACCTCTAGAGCTCACGTTCTGCACAAAACATCGACTGAAGGTCAAATCTGCCAATTATCTCCAATTTACTCCTTTTTGCATCTTTCATCCAAAAGTGCCTTCAAAACATAAAACAAAGAATATCAAGGCATTATATATATAAAACATAAGCAAAACAGTAGTTACATCTGGGTGAAACTATCGAATAATATGGTTACATCATCATATAAATAGCAAAAGAGCCTCCCTGATTAAGGTGCTCACCAAATTATTACAAAACTGTGTTTCAACTTTGTATCAGAGCCTCTCTACCTTAAACAAGTTTAGGCTTTCTTCTCTTTCACCTGGTTAGCTCAGCTGCAAATGTGTTCTGATTTCCTGTGCCAGGTTCTTCTACTCTCTGCTATAGATTCTTCTCTCTACTGCAAATAATTTTGTTTGCAGACCTTGCTCGGCCAATCTCTCCTTTCTATCAAAGACGTGATCAATCAAGGCGTGCTCATCTTCTTCCTCTCAATTTGTTTTGTGTGACAGCTCTTCGCAGGATTTTCAATTAGTTATTGCTATTGCCATCTTATCTGTTATGATTCAGTTTCTATCATCTTGCCACTCTTCTCTGTCATGGTTACTACTATAGATCCATCGATTAATGCTGCTGCTAACATTAATGTCAACCCTTCTTCTCCAAATTCATTCTCTCCTATTCCTAGACTCACAAAAGCAACCAACACAGCCATGGCTCCATCTGCTGCAATAGTAGCACTTATTCCCTTCTCTAACACCCAGTAGGTTATCAATCTCAAACTCATTAACAGTAATTATTTGTTTTGGCATATGCAAATGAAGCCGTATCTGATTGGTTAAAGAGTCTTCTTGTTTGTTGACAACTCTGCCCCTCTTCGCACGATCTGTCCAATATGGTTTCTGCTGTCTCAACTACCTTTAATTCTGGCCCTTCCCAAGTGTTTATGACTTGGAAACAACAAAACCAGCTCATCCTTAGTGCTTTGTTATCCTTTCTCTCAATTGATGTTCTCCATCTCGTGGTTGATTGTTCGACTTCTGCTAGTGTTTAGAGCATGCTTGAACATGCTCTCGCCTCCCCATCCAAGTCTCGGATCATGCAATTATATGACTCTCTTCAAGATCTTTGACAAGGTGATGATATTATCACTCTCTACTTGCAATGCGCTAAAGGTTTGTTCAATGAATTAGCTGCACTTAGAAGACCTATTTCCCTCACTAATTTCAACTTATATGTGTTTCAGGGACTTCTTGATGAATTTCGTGATTTGTGTACAAGTATATCAACTAAAGTTGACCCTTTTTCGTGCTTTGAGCTTCATAGTTACTTGTCTACTCATGAATTCTTACATCACAACTCTGTTCCATCCATTCTGCCTACTGCACCCATGCTGCCCACACTAGCATAGCCCCCCCTCATCATATGCTGCCCAGCGTGGTTTTTTTGGGTCTACTGGCAGTGGTTTCATAGCTCATTGGGCAGAGGAAGAAGGGGTGGTTGGTGGCACCCTCGCAAAAATTTTCATCAGTGTAACAGTCAGTATTTTCATGGCACTAGTGGTGGTTCTCCCTGGCAGCAAAATCACAGTCATAGTGGATAGTGGCAGCAACACCAACAACAGTTTGCAGCAACAAATCAGTGGCCACGACAACAAATAAAATGCCAACTTTGCAACATCTATGGACACTCTACACAGCAGTGTTTCCAGCTTGTCCATCATGGAAATCAAGCCTCGACTAACCTCTCTTTTAGTGCCTTGTTAGTAAAAAATTCTACCACTTGGTTTCCTCATACAGGTGCGAATCACTACATTACTCCAGATATTACCAGTATGACACATGCAGAATCCTATCTCGGTAATGATCAATTGTGTATTTGTGATGGTAAGGGACTTGTTATATCTAACACCACACATAATATCTTGCATACACCAAAACACGTCTTTTCCTTGTCCAATATATTACATGTTCCACATATTAAACGATTGAGGCATACACCAATTGAACCCAAGCCAGTCCATGAAACGATTTCAAAACTTCTATGAACCATGACAGTGTAGGAATAAATGCTGCACATGCTCATTTTCAACTTGACATAGTGGACACAAAGCTTGACTTGGATGGATTAAACTCCTACGCAGCAAGAAACTTCTTGTACAGACTCTTTCTTGCAGAATCAACCATAGGAACATATCAATCGTAATTAGGCGGTGCAATACCTTTCCATAATATTGGTGTGAAAGAAAAAGAAGCTGGGAATTTCAATAGGGCAATGATATGGCAGCCAGGATAAACCGTATATCATCCATCACTAGATCAATGATACCATCATTTAAATCTTCCTTGCTTGTATTCAAGCTGACCGATGGCAACTGTCCAAGTAGTTGTTGAAGTTGTAACTTTTCAAAAGGAAGCAATGGTCTTGTCCAAGTAAGTTTCCACACCTAGGACCCTAAAGTGTAGTCCCCCATCTCGGCCAAGCATATGGAATGTTGTGTTGAGATTGCATACAATAATAGGAAACAAGTTTTAAGATGACCATCTGCTACCAGTTGTCTTTCCAGAACTGGATTGTCGCGCCATTACCAATTGTGTAGCTATATCCATTTTTAAAAGATGACGGAATTGTTGAGTCCAAATTGATGATTGAATATATTCCCCTCCGTGTGTCTGATAAAGGCCTAGTGAAAAGAGGAAGCCCATTTTCAAAAGAAGGATGGCATGTTGTGCGAATAAAATCTCACCACCCTCCTGGATTATTATTCCCTGAGCGTCAAAGCCACTTGAACAACAGTGCTTTGTTTTTGCCTTACAAAGATCCCACACCCATGCCACCTCTGTTTTTTTTGTCCTAATAACAACTTTCCAAGCAACCTTGCACACCTTCTTTCCACGTTAAACACCACCCCACAAATACCTTTTTTGAATTGATGTAAGGACTTTGGCGACACCCTACGGATACCAAAAATATTAACATGGGATATATGTTATAAAATAATATAAATTATATTTTTTAAATCTAATTTAATAATGTAAGCTATTGGATTAGGATGGTTTTCTAATATAATATCAAAGCCTTGATGACAAAATAGTTACAAGTTTGAATCTTACAATCCCTATTTATTTAATAAAAATTAAGCACAATATAGTATAGGCTTGTATAAGTTTCAAGCACAAAAAGTTTTTATTTGAGGACGTATGTTAGAGAATAATATAAATCATATATTGAGATCTAATGAGTTGAGATGTTTATTTAAGAATGTAATAATAAAAAAGGGAGAATAATCTTGAAAAGGCATACACGTCCAGCTTATTATAGAATAGGATTCTAATATAGGATCTCAATCTCTCCTCAACCGGTTTTGTTGATTGGTTTCCAGATACCGGTGCCAATCAACATGTCACACTTGATCTTGCCACCTTGACCGCTTCAGAACCGTACCTTGGTAATGATAATTTGCATGTTGGTGATGGTAAGGGCCTTCCTATATCTCATCTTGGTCATACAAAAATATATACACCACATCGTTCTTTCACCTTATCTAATGTTTTTCATGTTCCTGCAATCACAAAACCTCTGCTCTCTGTTCAAAAATTTTGTCTTGATAATAATGTTATTTTGAATTTCACCCTCGTGTGTTTTATGTCAAGGATTTCAACACCCATGAAGTCCTTCTCTCAGGTCAGAGTAAAGATGGTCTCTATGCCCTGACCAAGTCTTCCGTCACATCATTTCCTCAAGCCTATTGGTCTCCCTGCACTTCTGCCTCTGCCGATTTATGGCATCGTCGACTAGGTCATCCTACTTCACGTATCTTTCAATTGTTAATCTCGAAAAATAAAATTATTTGTAACAACAAATGTCTTAATTTTCAATGCCAAAGTTGTCCTTTAGGAAAATCATCGCGTTTGTCTTTAGGATCTACTGGTCACAAAACTTCTGCTCCACTTAAATTAATTTTTAGTGATGTATGGGGCCCTACTCCTTTTTTTTTTTCAGATGGCTATCGTTATTTTGTTATCTTCGTTGATGTTTTTACTAAATATGTATGGTATTATCCTCTAGTTGCCAAGTCTGATGTTTACTCTGTTTTTCATCAATTTCAGACTCTTGTCGAACGTCAATTTTCCTTAAAAATAAAATATGTTCAAACTGATTGGGGCGGTGAATACCGAAAACTATCCATATTTTTTCAGACCATTGGTATTCATCATCGTCCCCACACTCATGAACAAAATGGAACAGTAGAGCGTCGTCATAGGCATATTGTGGAAACAGGTCTTACTCTTTTAGGGCAATGTAAAGCACCTTTTCGATTATGGAATTATGCTTTTGAAACCTCTGTTTATCTTATAAATCGCATGCCTACTCCTATTCTTGCCCATCACTCTCCATTTGATTGTTTATTTCAGCGGTCTCCTAATTATCATTTTTTGCGTACCTTTGGGTGTCTTTGTTTTCCTTTTCTGCGTCCATACAATAATCATAAATTGGATTTTCGTTCCTCTCCATTTGTTTTTTGGATATAGTTCCTCGCATCTTGGTTATTGATATCTTGACATTGCATCTCACCGTATTTATATTTCCCGTCATGTCCGCTTCCATGAACATGTGTTTCCATTTGATAATTCTGAACAGATTGCAAAGGTCTCCACCACAACCCCCACCCCACCCGCTACTGTCACCCTCCCAAATTTGTTAAACCACCCACCGCTACCTTCTTTCACTAGCCACCCAAACAGCCCACAACACTCCTCTTTACCACTCCAAACAGCCACCCGACCACAGCCTCCACCCATCCCTTGGCCATCATCCCATGCTTGTTTATCTAACCCTTATGATGCAGGTCCAGATTGTTAATTAGTCTCCTCTCCTCATGGTCTTGGGGCACTTTCTAGTCCCTCTTCTTCTTCGCCCTCCCTGGCCAGCACTCCTGCAGCTTCAGTCTCTACCTCCAACCCCTCCTCTGCTGACAATCCTATGCTTGAGGCTACTTCTTTATCATCCTCTCCCGCTGGTATGCAACTTATGGTTAATTTGTCTTCTTATCAGCTGCCATAAGTCTCCTCGCTACAACCGTCTTCCCCTGCGTCTCCACCAGCACACAGTAGACATCCTATGACTCTTAGACCGCAGCAGCCGAAGACAGCTAATCTGGTTGCTTCCGCTGCCGCTACTTCTACCTCCACATGGGTACTGTATTATCCCTCTTCTGAGCCTTTTGCATTCTCTGATGCTGACCGGTATGCAGTTTGGCATAATGCTATATGTGATGAGATCTCCGCTTTACGCGAAAATCGCACTTGGTCTTTGGTTCCATTTCATCCTTCGATGAACATTGTTGGTAGTAGATGGGTATATCGGATCAAACGTCGTGTTGATGGTAGTATTGAGCATTATAAAGCGCGCCTTGTTGCTAGAGGTTTTACCTAGCAGGAAGGTATTGATTATTCTGAAACCTTCAGTCCAGTTATTAAGCAGGCCACTGTCCGATTGATTTTCTTTATTGCGGTTTCATGAAATTGGAAGATTCATCAGCTTGATATTCATAATGCCTTCCTCAATGGTGTTCTTACTGAAGAGGTCTACATGAAACAGTCTCCAGGTTTCGTTGACTCTTCTCTTCCATCTCATGTGTGCAGATTGCACAAATCATTGTATGGTTTGAAACTGACACCGAGAGCATGGTACACTCGTCTAAGTGATTTTTTGCTCTCCATCGATTTTCGAGCTTCCAAGGTTGACACCTCCTTGTTTATCTTATCTGATGGTACTAATATCTTTTATCTTCTGGTGTATGTTGATGATATTCTGCTCACGGGTAGCAACTCTGCTATGCTCCATCACCTTATACAGTTACTCAGCTCTGAGTTCAAGCTTCGTGACTTAGATGCTGTTGACTACTTTCTAGGTATTGAAGTTCAGTCTACCAGTATGGATTTAATGCTGCGTCAACATAAATATATTTTTGACATCCTCACCCGAGCTGGTATGACTTCCTGCAAACCAGTTGATACTCTAGTCTCCCCTTTGAAAGTCATTTTATTACCGGATCATTCATTCTCTGATTCTACATGATTTCGTCAAATCGTGGGTGCTCTTCAATATCTTACCTTCACCCGTCCAGATATATGCTTTGCTGTTAACAGAGTCTATCAGTTTATGCATGCTCCTACAGATTCTCATTGGGCCGCTGTCAAACGTATTTTACGCTATCTTAAAGGTACGACATCTTATGGTTTCCATATCACTCGAGGCTCCTCTTTTGCTCTACATGGCTTTACAGATGCAGATTGGGCTGGTAGTATTGATGATCGTAAGTCTACGGGCGGCTATCTTGTCTTTTTTGGTCAGACGCCGATTTCTTGGAAATCCGGCAAGCAACGCACTATTGCTCGCTCCTCTACTGAGGCTGAGTATAAAGCCCTTGCTGATGGTACCGCTGAAGTCATTTGACTTCAATACTTGTTAATAGATTTGTAGGTTCCCTTAGTCTCTGCCCCTACCATTTGGTGTGATAATCTTGGTGCTACCTATCTCTTAGCAAATCCTATCTTCCATGCTCGTACTAAGCATGTTGAAGTGGATTATCACTTTGTCCGTGACCGCGTTGCCAAGAAAGAAATTCAGATTCGTTTTATTCCCTCTCGAGATCAACTTGTCGATGTCTTCACTAAACCGCTTCCTGTTGCATCCCTTACTGCTTTTCGATTCAAGCTTCGGGTTGATCCCCCACCCTCAACTTGAGGGGGCATATTATAGAATAGGATTCTAATATAGGATGTTGTAATCATTACAGTTACTACAGTGTTCTACTGCCTCTATATAAATAGAAAGGTTGGCTAAAGCATAACCCAACACATTCCATTATTCTCAACTCAGCTAAGCTTAAAAATCTACCCTTCCATCTTCCCAGTCAAGTGCGAAATTTATTAACAACAGGTTTTCTTGTTGAAATTCTTTTCGAGTTGGCACCTAAAGGGAGTAGGTTACATTGGTCATACCAGCCGTATAATCTTCATCAAGGTTAATACCTACCGGAGAGCTCTTGTGGAAATTAACTTTCAGTCCTCATATCAATTTGAACCACCTTAGGATCCTTTCAACATGAACTAAAGAGTTGTACTCCTTTTGCAGAAACACCAAAATGTCATTTGCATATTGGAGGTGACTGATAGATTGCCCATTTCCAAACTCAATGCCTTGAAAATAGTGTATAGCGGAAGCTCTTTTAAGCAACATTAATAGCCTTTCAACTGCAACGTCAAACAACAATGGGGAGAGAGGATTACCTTGGCGTAGAACACATTGAGGTCGAAATTCTTAGCTTGGAAAGCCATTAATGAGAATTGCCAGGTTGTGATCCTAAAATGCATTCATGAACTAATGATATCCATTTGTTTCCAAATCTCATGTACTTCATCACTTATTCTAAGTCCAGTTAACTGAGTTAAAGGCTTTGTTGAAGTCCACCTTCAGTATAATCCCATCCTGGCGACCACCTTTCTTGATACAATGAATAACCTCATTAGCTATTATGAAGCCATCTAAAAATTACCTTCCCGATATGAAAGTTGTTTGATGGGGACTGATAAAAGTAGTCATGACAGTGCGTAACCTAGATGAGAGCAATTTCCCATCATTTTTGTACAAACCATGAATCAAACTTATCGGTCTGAACTCCGTGGATTTTGTTGAATGTGCATTTTTAGGCACTAGTATGACATAGGAAATGTTAAAACCCTTCGATAGTTTTCTTATTTTGAAAAATTCAGAAATAGCTCATTCTCAATCAATGTTCAAATTAACTGTCTTGTAGAAACTAAAAGTGAATCCATCAAGGACAGGAGCTTTTAAGCCATCACAATCCCACACTCATTTTCTGACTTCAACCAGAGTTACCAATTGTTCCAGCAAGTAGACTGAGCAGGAGAAAGTTTGTTGAACCCAGCTGAACCCATCATTGGCCTTGTAAAAGCTGGTTATTTGAACATATTTAAGAAATAAGCAACAATAGCAACCTTAATTGCATGTGGTGTAGTATGTGTGACAACAGCAACATCAAAATAAAATCTTTGTTATATTGTTTCTTCCCCTTCTAATATTGGCTGTTAAATGAAAGAATTTGGTGTTTCTATCTCCCAGTTTACACCAAGTATGTCTAGACTTTTTCCTTCAAATGGCTTCAACATATTTACTCACTGTCCATTGTTCAGAGCTATGGCCATGCCATTTAGTGATCTCTTACTGAGTTCAAGAACGATGCTCCCCTTCCTTTTCCAGGTGCCGGAGTCGAGTTTGAATATGCAGAAGCCTTTCGTCCTGATTGCCAAATGTAGATTCGTTCCATTTCCGAATTGTAGATGCCAAATAATTGAGCTTCCTTAAAAATCAAGAGTAGCAAAAGCTCTATCAATGTGGCTTTTTGACTGTCCTGTAAATCCAGTGTATCGATGTCCAATTAAAGGGTACTCCAGTAAGTTGCACTCGATAATGAAATTGCTAAATTCCTTTGCTCCTAGCTGATTTAGGTAGTTAATTACTGCTTTTATCACTCTGAAGCAATGTTTTATTAAAATCACCAACTAGAAATAATTGCAACGTAAAAGCAGCCTGCAGGGTGATGATTTCTTCCTATAAAATACGTAGATATGGAAAATGTGTATTTAAAATTTGAGTGATTATTTTTTTAAAGTGTTTTTTTTTTTCAAAATATATTAAAATTATATATATTTTTTATTTTTTAAAATTAAAAAAAATAAAAAAATTTAAATGCATTTTCTAAACACAAAAACAAACCTCCTCTTAGTTTACATAATAAAACAAACATCAATGGTATTCTAAAATAAAATCTTCCTGGTAGAAGACCGTCTGGCAGACATACCCAAACCATAACAATTCCAAAAGAAAGTCTGTATAGGAAAAGTAAACAAATTCGTACCAAGATAGAATAAGATTTGTAGCCTCTAATTCATTGCCCAATCTGCAATTTCCTTATCAATTTGTGAGCCAATTTCTTATGCAAAAATCATAAAGACAGGTGTTTCCAAAACCCAGAGTCTGCCCAGGATGTAACATACCCTCCACCGCAGCATCTTCGCCAGTGTCTGAAGTTTCAGCTGCAGGATTTGGTTGAGTGTTACGAATGTTACCTTGACGAATGCCAAAATCCATGGAGCATGAGAAGTCGTCATCTTGGCCAGCCATTGCCGGCTGCAGACTACTAGAACAGGTAATGAGTTTAATTTTGGCCTTTCTTTTCCGTAAAACCATGTGGTGGACGTTAGTGGGATGCTTGCCTTTCCATTCTTCCTCATGTATTATGGAAGAATTACCTACAGGGGAATGTTATTCATCATATAACAGTGGCCCGAAAGGAATTCAAGACTGTGACTGTCGGCTTTCATCGTGGTCTGGGCTGGCTTCAGGCTTGTGAGATGGGCTCTAGCTGCCTTTACCTGCCTGTTGGGTCCTGAACAGGCGACTTATTTGAATGCAGTAGTGGTTGAATGCAAGGTTGTCAAAAACGTTTTTTTTTACACGACACGGAACATTCAATTTAAACTCGACTCGTAAACTCGAATCGTAAAATTGAAAGTAAAATTTTTTAACTAAAAATCATAAAATCAGAAGTAAATTTTTTTTAACTAAAATCGTAAAATCACAAGTAAAATATTTTAAACAATACAAATAACCAAACATATTAAATTACATAATTCAAATAAAAGTAAAATAAACAATACAAATATCCAAACATCTTAAAATACATAATTCAAATAATTTGTTTCTTGTCGTTCAATCATTTGTTTAAGAATTATAATTTACAAATATGCATGTTGTATCCTACAAAAATACATTCACAGGTTAACAAAGAAGAGTCACTTTAGGCCATTGCCTTTCAAAGCTTGCTGGTTTACTCAACATCTTTTTCTTATTGGAACTGTAATCCTAGATGGGTAAATCATGATAGTTTAGACGTGAATTGTTTTCTTATGAAATACTTTTATTTAAACATAGTTTTTCTGATTAGTAATTCTGATTACTCAACATCTTTTGCTCCAATAATTGTTTTCTAATTAGCAATTCTGAAAATAAGCTTGAGAGTTCACAGAATAAGCAAGTTGCAACCTCCATTTTTTTACCATCCATGCTAAAACTAATATTCTTCGAATCATTATTACAACCATTTTAAATTCCTTGAGCTTTTTATCAATTTGAAGTTTGTTTTACACAAAGCTTAATCACAGATCTAAATGTGGATGATCCATTTATGTACCAAATTTATAAGAAAATGCAGCTTCAACTTCATTGCATTCATTTGCTTGCAACCTGAATTTCTAATTTTAAATTCACCTTCTTTCACATAATAAGTCTTCCATTATCATCAATCGTCAATATAAACAACAAGATATTCTTTTCCTTCTTTCACTAATTTTCTGATTAGCAATTTTGGAACCATTTACAGATTTACTCACTCCATTCTCTGATCAGGTACTTTGAATTTTCCTGAATCTATCTACGCAGTCTTCGATCAAAATGATTTTCTTGCAGCAAAATACATTCATAGAATCACAGGTTCCAGAACAGCAGAACTGATCAATGGGAAAACGATAATTCAATTTATTTTCCATCCACATGATTGATAATACAATTGAACATTCAAGCTCAAAAGGCATTCCAAACAGGTGCAGTTTTACAACAAAAGGCATTCGGTTCCAAGATTACCAAAGCAAGCAAGATCAAACAGGGCATTCGGTTCCAAGACTAATCACCGATTGTAGAAGCAAACCCAGAAGATGAACATAGATTCACAGCAAACCCAAATCATTTTTTATCTCTAATCATCGATTCACCACCATTAGACGGAAAAAAACAAAGCTTGGGTTCCCAATTCGTACCTTCGTCTCGCTCTAAAGTGTGAGACAGAGAGGGGATGATTAGATGAAGTTGCGACTCTAGAGTCAGGGAGGTGTGACCGTGTGAGACAGGGACGAAAACGAAGTCGCGAGACAAGGACGAAGACGAAAAAGAAGAGGTCGGGCACTCGGGTGGGATTTGGGAATTTGGGAAAGAAAAGAGATTACTATTTACTGCCCTGACCCTAAGTCAATATTTGGTGGCTTGTTGTATTTCTAATTTTCCATTCGCAATTTCGCACTTCGCAGGACATTTTACTAAACTCGGGAAAACGTAACGTTTTTAACGTTTTTTACGAGTAAACCATTTTTTCTGCGAGTTTGACCGAGTCAACCTGATTTTACTGGTTTTCAAGTTTTAACCCCGATTCTACACGTTTTCTGTGTTCTAACTCGTAAAATCGGACGATTTACGAGTCAAAACACATTTTTAACAACCATGGTTGAATGGGAGACACTGGAGCATAATCTCTTTTACATTATGTTTTTAAAATACCATGTTCAGTATAAAAAATTAAAATAAAAAAAAATCATTTTGCTTGATTGAGAATTGCAAAAAAATATACTTTTAGTCACTGAAAATATATAAAAACAAATATTTATCATTTGAAATGAAGATTTCATTAAGGTTGTTAATAGAATGTAGTTGAACTCGTATATATGACAATAATTGAGTTTTGAACCATTAGAGTAGCAAAAATAGGCTTTGACACTTTTAGTCAAAAACAAATCTTGTCACCTGAGAATTTTTTTATTATTAATTTATTTTGAAAAAAAATCATGGATTTTTTTATTTTTTATTTTAGATGAAACCAAATAAAGCAATGTATTTGGGGCAAGCTTTTAATAGGAAGTTTACCAAGATAAAAAATTCATGATAATGAGATTGAGCATTGTAAAAAAATACTTTTACCAAACAATTACTTAGAAAACTGAAAACTATAATTTTCTTTAATTATGAGATTGTGACTCTAGCTTTTCATGATATATATATTTTAGTCCTTGTCATGATGTTCTTCGAGGTGCGATGAAATAACGACTTTATTAGGGATCTTAGGGTTAAGCCCAATTACTTGTGTTTATTCTTTTAAGTTTTGTTATTTTAATTGCCATGTTATTTGTTTTCGGATTTTATTGTAAATATTTTATTTAATTTATTTTTAGCATTATTCATGTTATTGTTACATGCATGTGCATATTTATTATGAATGTTCACACAGTTCACGAAAAAACAATAAAAGCTTTGGATCCAAGCTTTTTTTATTTTTTTAAAGATTAGACAAGGAGATTTGATGGCCAATATAACTTATGTTCATTGATGCTTATTCGGACTCCTGCTTAGATCAAAACTCGTCACTAGTAATTTGAACAATTTGAAAGCCTAAAAAGTATTTAGGAGTAGACAAATTGAACCCAAACCTTTTATGAGTTAGATCTTATCTTTTAAGATGAAGGACATGAACAATAACATACCATGTCATACATCTTCACCTTATATCATAGAGATATTGCACTAATATCCCTCCACTTACCCTCATCAAAAAGGAATTTCAAATGCTTATCAAGTTTATCAAGGTCTTCCATTTTTTGCTTCTAACACCCTAAGATTGTCAAAATCTCAAGCAATCATGCCTCAAAATCTATCTATCTATCTATATATAAAACTTCTATAATCTAAATGGCCCCAACACCTTCACCCTCATTTCAACTTGGATATCATACTTTCCAAAGCACTTAAAATCCAAGACATGAAAGAAAACACCATGAACAATCATCTAATTTTCTAGTTCATATCATCAGCATTTACAAACACCTTGTGAATACTCGTCTGATAGCACCTCTACAACTTGAAAGACGGTGTATTCATCATAACCATAATTGAGCATCAATCCATTAAGGGTGAGGACTTATCTAATCAACTTTTAGCTAAAGATATATGCTAAAAGCCGGCTGTTGGTAGTTTTAGAAGATTTAGAATCTCTGAATTTATAAAGTATACAAGAGCTCAATTTTCAAATACCCATCTTAAAGTATACTACATTAAAATGGCTTGAGTTATTAATGATGAGCAAATTTTGATCCATGATTTTCATAAGAGCCTGCTATAACCTACTTTTAATTAACTAAAACATGGATTTGAATAACTTTAAAATAAAGAAGTGGAAACATTTGCCAATATGTTTTGGAAACAATTTGGATTGAAAAAGGTAATCCCAACAAGGTCTAACCTTCAAAAAAAATATGGTTGCAAAGTAATTAGTTAATCAAGTAATATACTTTAATGAAAATAGATGTTGTCTATTTTTAGCAATTTAAACAAAAATATTTTTTTAGCACTTAACGTTAACACTTTTAGGGAGCCTTTTATTTTCAGAGACCTATATCATTTTCTTAACGTGTCTAAAGACCAACAATAAATTTTTCACAAAACAATTAATTAAAAAAAAACTAAAAATAATGAGAATAATTAAGGGCAATCAAAAAGATAAATTTAAGTAAAAACACATTGTAAAGGTAATTTTTCATAAGAAAGGATGTTGTCAGGATGACGTTATTCTTTTCTTAAGCATAAATAATCCCTTCCCTTTATCTCTAAAAAGGTGCACATTTTAGGATTCCTAGTTTCCTTTAACTAATTATTAGATAGGGACTTCAATTTTCCATGATATATATTTTAATCTCCAATGCGATGTCTATCGAGGTGTGACAAACATAACATTAATTAAAGATTTTTTTTTTCATCAATGGAGTAATAAATGTTCTGGTATAAAAACCATCAAAGATAGAACTTTCACACCCTATGAAATCCATCAAGGGTCACTGCCACTAAATGCTCCTCCTGATTATTTTCTATATATCAAGATGTCATTAAAGTAAATAACAACAAAGTTTCCAATAAAATATTTAAATATATGTTTCATTAGATGCATAAGTGCTTGGAGTGTTAGAGAGGCCATTCAAGGGTCAATGCCACAGGGACAACGACGCTCTCAGCAGAACGAATGCCAGTTTGATAGGATCAATGCCCTCGATCCTGCTCGCAAGATCAGATCCGAGGCTGGTGTCACAGAAATTTGGGATGAGAATGACCAGCAATTTCAATGTGCTGCTGTTGTAGTTATCCGCCATACGATTAACCAGCGAGGCCTCTTGTTGCCTGCGTACTCTAATACACCTAAGCTCATATATGTAGACCAAGGCATGCAATCAATTCTTTCTTCTCTTTCAATGATAATAACATTTCATATATAAACTTAGTTAATCTTTCTTTTTGGTCTCATTGTAGGTAGGGGCTTTCATGGAGCTGTAATCCCAGGCTGTCCAGAGACATTCCAATCATCAGGACAGTATTCTAGAGATCGAAGAGAAAGCTCCCAAGACTATCATCAGAAGGTTAGACAAGTTAGAGAGGCTGATGTTGTTGCCTTGACTTCAGGAGTAGCTGATTGGTTTTACAACAATGGTGATTCCCCTCTTGTTCTTGTCCAACTTCTTGACACTAGCAATGCTGCCAACCAGCTTGATCAGGATTTCAGGGTAAGAATCAGAAAAGTCATGCTTGTGATATCATATAATAAGTAAACCAGAATTACTTCATAATCAAACATTGATCTGCCATTTCAGAAATTCTTCTTGGCTGGCAACCCACAACAAGAAGTACAAAGCCAAAGAAGCTCAAACCAGAGAGGCAATCATGAAGGCGAAAGTCGAAGACGCTAGCAGGAAAGATATCGCAACATCTTCGGTGGCTTCGATGAGCGATTACTCGCAGAAGCTTTCAACGTTGACACCAGACTAGCAAGAAGGATGAAGAATGAAAATGATAACAGAGGCATCATTGTCCGAGTCCAGCATGAACTTCAGGTGGTAAGTCCACAACAAAGTCGAGAGGAGGAAGAACGAGAACGAGAACACCAAAGAAGCCCAGGTGGTGGGGTGGTGGGGGCAATGGTCTAGAGGAAGTTAGAATTTTGAGATTTTGCCTTTAGAAAGATAGAATTAAGATCAGTTTTTCATATTTGAATTCTGTAACAGTTTATCTCCTTCAGGATTTGCAGCAGAAACATTCTGCTTAGTCTAGGATTTCAATTCCAATAATCTCTCAAGTTTGTTGAGAGTTCTAATGCATTTCAAGTTCTATGTAAGCCTATATATAGGCATTTGAAGTTAATGAAAATATTGATCTTTCTACTCAGCTCTGCCATCTTAAATCTGTTTCTTTTTCTTTACGTAAACTGTATTGTTTAAGTTTAATTCATTTTCCATCAGTGGTATCAGAGCAAATAGATCCTACGGGCTGTGGGGCAAACAAATTTTTCTTTCTTTTGAGTGATAACAATAAGAGAAGGTGAGGCAAACACAGAGAGGGTGAGCGAAACACTTGAGAGTTATTTTCTTTCTGTTTTTTGTCAATGTCTTCTTCAAACAATATTGTATCTGCAATTCCAATATTTAGTGGAGAACTCTATCATATTTGGGCTGTCAAAATGAGATTTTATCTAAGATCTCATGGCTTATGGAATGTTGTGGCAACCGATTCTGATCCTCCACCATTGAATGCAAATCCTACAATTGCTCAAATGAAAGCACATGAAGAAGAAAAACTCAAGAAGGACAAAGCCATTACCTGTCTTCATTCTGGTCTTGCAGATCATATTTTCACAAAAATTATGAATTTGGAAACACCAAAACAGGTATGGGATAAGCTTCAAGTTGAATTTGAAGGCAGCAGCAGAGTCAAAGCAGTTAAACTTCTTGCATTTAAGAGGGAATTTGAGTTGATGAAGATGAAAGACAATGAATCTGTCAAAGATTATTCTGGCAGATTAATGGATGTTGTAAATCAAATGAGGCTTCTTGGAAACACATTTGAAGATCATAAGGTAGTAGAAAAACTTATGATGTCTGTTCCTCAAAAGTTTGAAGCTAAAATCTCAGCAATAGAAGAATCTTGCGATCTGCAAAGTCTGACTATTGCTGAGTTAATTAGCAAACTTCATATTCAGGAGCAAAGAGTTCATATGAGAGATGATGAGGCAGTTGAAGGGGCTTTCCAAGCAAACAACAGGGAAAGGAGTGCTGGTAATCTACCAAGAAACAAACCTGTCAAGTATGCTAAAAGGAAATCAAGTATACCTTCAAAAAGACAGACTTTCTCACCATGTTCTTATTGCAGAAGAACTAAACATACTGAGAAAGATTGCTGGTTTAAGGGGAAACCTTCTCTTCAATGTTTATTCTGTAATAATCTCGGTCACAGTGAGAAATATTGTAGAATCAAGAAGAAGCAACCTCAGCAACAAATACAACAAAAAGCAAATGTTTCTGAAGAAAGCAAAGATGAGGAGGAGCATTTGTTTATGGCAACACAAGCTAGTAATACCTCTGAACAGAATACATGGCTTATAGACAGTGGCTGCACAAGTCACATGTCCAAATTTCTGTCAATTTTCTCCTTTATTGACATATCAGTTCAACCGAAGATTAAGCTGGGAAATGGAGATATTATGCAAGCTAAGGGGAAAGGAACTATTGCAGTCAACACAAATAGAGGTATTAAAACCATCACAAATGTTCTTTACATTCCTGAACTAGATCAGAATCTCCTTAGTGTTGCACAAATGCTTAAGAATGGTTATAAAGTCTCTTTTAAAGAGAAATTTTGCTTTATCACTGATACACATAATTCAGAGATAGCAAAAATCAAGATGGATGGTAATAGCTTCTATTTGAAGCTTGATGCTGTTAATGGACATGTGTTTAGTGCAAAGATTGATGAAAGCATTCTTTGGCACAAAAGATTCGGTCATTACAATCTTAATTCATTAAAGTTGCTGTATGATACTGGAATGGTAGAAAACATGTCTGCAATACATGTTACTACTCATACATGTGGAAGTTGTGAACTGGGAAAGCAGCATCGACAACCATTTCCTAAAGGTATATCCAAAAGGGCAACACACATGCTGGAGCTGGTTCACTCAGACATATGTGGACCTATGAGCACAGCTTCTTTGAATAATAATGTGTATTTTATATTATTCATTGATGACTACAGCAGAATGACTTGGGTTTATTTTCTGGAAAACAAGTCACAAGCTTTATCTATGTTCAAAAACTTCAAAAGCATGGCTGAAACTCAAAGTGGTCAGAAGATCAAAGTGTTGAGAACTGATAATGGTGGAGAGTATATTTCGAAGGAGTTTAATGCTTTTTGTTCAGAAGCTGGAATTGTGCACCAGCTGACGACTCCTTACTCTCCACAGCAGAATGGTGTTTCTGAAAGGAAGAATAGAACAGTGATGGAGATGTCCAGATGTATATTGTTTGAAAAGAAGTTGCCAAGGTTTCTATGGGCTGAAGCAGTAAATACTTCAGTATACCTTCTTAATAGACTTCCAACCAAGTCTGTTCAAAACAAAACACCATTGGAGGCATGGTCTGGAGTCCGGCCTACTGCCAAACATTTAAAAGTGTTTGGATCATTGTGCTATTTTCATGTTCCATCTGCCAAAAGAGGAAAACTGGATGCTAGAGCAGAAAAAGGGATTCTTATGGGATATGCAACAGAATAAAAAGGTTACAGAGTTTTCAATCTGAATTCAACCAAAATTCAGGTCAGCAGAGATGTGCAATTTGATGAAAATGCCTGCTGGAATTGGGACTTAAAAGAAGTTCAACAGACTATCACAGCTGCCCTTGAATCACCAGTACAAAGTATTGATGATGAAGATCAACAAGCCATTGAAGCAACTTCAGATACAACAGTACTTAAGGTTAGACAACTGTCTGATGTGTATGAAAGATGTAACCTTGTACATGCTGAGCCTACAAATTACTCTGAAGCTGCAGGAGATCCAGCTTGGATTGAAGCAATGAAATCAGAAATTGATTCCATTAAAAGAAATGGGACTTGGAGATTGACTAAATTCCTGGAGATAAAAAGGCAATTGGAGTGAAGTGGGTTTTCAGAACCAAATTCAATCCAGATGGTTCAATCTTCAAACACAAGGCTAGATTGGTTGTTAAAGGTTTTGCTCAAGTTGCTGGAGTGGATTATGGAGATACTTTCGCACCAGTAGCTAGGCATGACACTATAAGACTCCTACTTGCTCTTGCGGGACAAAAAGGATGGAAAGTTTATCATTTAGATGTGAAGTCTGCTTTTCTAAATGGTATACTACTTAAGGAAATTTATGTTCAGCAACCAGAAGGCTTTGTTGTTGCTGGTGATGAACACAAAGTTTACAAGCTACACAAAGCTCTTTATGGTTTGAAACAAGCACCAAGGGCTTGGTATAGCAGGATTGATACTCATTTGATTCAACTAGGATTCAAAAGAAGTGAAAATGAAGCTACCTTATATCTGAAACAAGATGAAGATGGTTTGCAGCTGGTGATATCACTCTATGTAGATGACATGCTAGTTACTGGAAGCAATGCAAAGTTGCTGGAAGAGTTCAAAACTGAAATGCAAGATGTTTTTGAAATGTCTGATCTTGGCATTATGAACTACTTTCTTGGAATGGAAATACATCAATGTAGTTCGGGTATTTTTGTTTCACAAAGGAAGTATGTTGTTGATATACTCAAGAAGTTCAAGCTTGAGTCATGCAAAGAAGTAGCAACTCCTTTAGCATAAAATGAGAAAGTTTCAAAGAATGATGGTGAGAAACTTGAAGATCCCTCTGGATTTAGAAGCCTAGTGGGCAGTTTGCTATACTTGACAGCAACTAGACCTGACTTAATGTTTCCAGCTGGTTTGCTGTCCAGGTTTATGAGCTCACCTAGCAACATTCACTTGGGAATTGCTAAAAGAGTGTTGAAGTACATCAGAGGAACAACTGATCTTGGCATCTGGTATTTGAAGACAGGAGGAGTAAATCTGATTGGTTATGCATACAGTGACTGGGCAGGGAGTGTTGATGACATGAAGAGCACATCTGGATATGTTTTTAATATTGGTTCAGGTGCAATCTGTTGGAATGCAAAGAAGCAGGAGGTGGTGGCACAATCAACAGCTGAAGCAGAGTATATCTCCATGGCAGCTGCTGCAAATCAAGCAATTTGGTTGAACAAATTGCTTGCTGATTTGGGTCAAGAACAAAGCTCACAAACTGAGCTTCATTGTGACAATAAATCTGCCATTGCTATTGCTCTAAATCCGGTTCAACATGGCAGAACCAAGCACATCAATGTGAAGTTTCATTCTATAAGAGAAGCTGAGAAGAACAAGCTTATAAAGCTACACTACTGTCCAACAGATGTTCAACTTGCTGATATAATGACTAAAGCTCTTCCTAGATCAAGACTGGAATTTCTAAGGATGAAACTTGGTTTGTCTAAGGCAAGTCTCAAGGAGGAGTGTTAGAATTTTGAGATTTTGCCTTTAGAAAGATAAAATTAAGATCAGTTTTTCATATTTGAATTCTGTAACAGTTTATCTCCTTCAGGATTTGCAGCAGAAACATTCTGCTTAGTCTAGGATTTCAATTCCAATAATCTCTCAAGTTTGTTGAGAGTTCTAATGCATTTCAAATTCTATGTAAGCCTATATATAGGCATTTGAAGTTAATGAAAATATTGATCTTTCTACTCAACTCTGCCATCTTAAATCTGTTTCTTTTTCTTTACGTAAACTGTATTGTTTAAGTTTAATTCATTTTCTATCAGTGGTATCAGAGCAAATAGATCCTACGGGCTGTGGGGCAAACAAATTTTTCTTTCTTTTGAGTGATAACAATAAGAGAAGGTGAGGCAAACACAGAGAGGGTGAGCGAAACACTTGAGAGTTATTTTCTTTCTATTTTTTGTCAATGTCTTCTTCAAACAATATTGTATCTGCAATTCCAATATTTAGTGGAGAACTCTATCATATTTGGGCTGTCAAAATGAAAATATTGATCTTTCTACTCAACTCTGCCATCTTAAATCTGTTTCTTTTTCTTTACGTAAACTGTATTGTTTAAGTTTAATTCATTTTCCATCAGAGGAAACATTCTGCACTGCCAGGTTGAAGCACAACATCAATAATCCAGAACGTGCTGATGTCTTTAATCCTCATGCTGGACGCCTCACAACTGTCAACAGCCTCAATCTCCTCATCCTTCGCTATCTCCAGCTTAGTGCTCAGAGAGGCGTCCTTTATCCTGTAAGAATCTCCACACAACATTCATAAAAAAATCAATTCCTCGTATATCATATACACTTTTATAACAGTTTTGATGATAATCTACGTTGAATATGAACATGTGTAGAATGCTTTGATGTCACCAAATTGGAACATCAATGCTCACAGCATATGCTATATTACTAGAGGAAATGGAAGGATTCAGATTGTTGGAGACAACGGGCAAGCAGTATTTGATGGACAAGTTCGAGAGGGTCAATTAGTAATAACAGCACCACAAAACTTTGCAGCAGTCAAGAAGGCAGGAAGCCAAGGACTGGAGTGGGTATCATTCAAGACTAATGACAACGCAGAAATCAGTCAATTGGCAGGAAGGGTCTCTGTCTGTGCCATTCCTAAGGATGTGATTGTGATATGACCAAAAGATTGATGTCTTCTTTTAAATGCAGAGTGTTGAAGTAATAAATAATCTAGTAAAACCGGGATCGAACTACAGGGAGTCTAATTATATAAATTATAAATAACAATAATACAACAACAACATCAATAATAACAACAATAATAATAATATTAATAGTAATAATAATAGTAGTAGTAGTAGCAGCAACAATATAATAATAATAATAAAGAAGAAGAAGAAGAAGTTCATAAGAATTTTGAGATGAACGATCAATGTGAGAATAAAACAATGATAAAAACAAGTGTAAAGGTTAGAGGATCCACTAATGGTATTTCAAACAAGTATAGTATAAATTCTTATTTCTCAACTGGAAAACCACACACAAAGAAGGTTCTAATCAGATTATAAATTGCTAACATGATTACATTAGTTATCTTATTCGAATAATGCTAATACTTGTAAATATTGTCAAGTATTCATGATTATAACTTATGTTAACCGACGAAAATTATCCCTCGGTGATTTCATCGATAAATTAATTACCGATGGAATATGTGTCTTACGCCGACGGAAAAATTCCGTCGGTAAAACTGTTAAATCTTGTAGTGTAGTACTTAAAAGTGCATTTGTATCAAGGTTTTATAGCATCATTTTGCACTTGAAGTATCAATAACTCCTTAACTAGAGCATGCTTTATAATAACAAGTCTAATAATATAAGATACCTTTAATTTATGGTAAATGCTCATTTTAAATGCAAGTATATCTCACAATTCAAAGGTTTGATTGTTGTGATTAACTATTGAAAGTGAAAGTACAAGAAAAGGCTAAGCTTAGGAAGGAGATGGCGATTCAATTCAAATTCGAACACTGTTTAGTCATTGGGTTATATCTAGAGCTATAGATCTTGGATTTTAGTTTGGTTTATATGGCTGGAAAGATAAGAAATAGGCCTACAACTTTCATCGATAGGGAAAGACCCAAATCTACCGTTTTCAAATTCAAAGTTCGGCCACAAAAGAGAAAAAATCTGTTATGCAATCCAGCCTAAATACTGCTCAGAAGTTTACCCATATCTCGAGTTTTAGAAGGCCAAATAATGTGAAATTTGGTGGGTGGAAGGAAAAGAAAATTTCCAACAACTTTCATGTAGAAGACATGCTCAAATTCTGATGGTAGCAATGACATTTCATCCAGACAAGAGCTTGAGGTCTATCCACCACATCCACCAGCAGCACTACTTAGCATTTTAGACATATATCAAGATGTAATGATCCAAATGCTCTGCAATTTGGTGGGTGGAAGGAAAAGACAATTTCCAACAACTTTCATTAAGAACATTGTGCTAAATTCTGATTGCATCAATGTCATTTCATCCAACCAAAATGCTTGAGTGTTGCTATCCACTACATCAATAATCAATTACCAAATGAATAGTTTTGAATTTTAGCATATAAAAGGAGGCATTTACCATTCATTTAGGCATCTTGATTTTCAGATCAAGATCATGTTCTTGCTCTCTCTCTTTATATTTTTGTAATGCTTAAGTTTTGCTTTCATTAATCTCTTGTTCATGCTTTTCATTTCCTTTACTATACTTAGTTAACTTATATTATGTTTATGTTCTTATATTTTTTATTTATGTTTTTCTTCTTCATAATGTCTAGCTAAGTTAATTATGTCAAGGTGAAAAGGTTTCACTAATGGTGTTAGGATAAGTATAATATAAACTCAATATGGACTTTAATAATTATATCCTAAACAACTTGTTATTGACATGTTTTTATCATTTTTATCTTATTAATTCTTAATACCTTGCTTGTTAAATGGTTAATCTAGATTTGTGTTGTATAACACTTGGTACATCAAATACTTGATCCTTCATAGTCTTCGGCTGACATCGTTGTTATGAAAAGAACTTGATTTGTTGTCAACATAAGTTAGCATCATGAATACCTGATAAAATTTATAAGTATGGTGTTATGTAAATAAGATGATTAATATGTTCATGTTGATAATTTATAAAGATTTTATATGTTACTTATCTCTAATACTATTAGTGGATCCTCTAACCTTGATATTTGTTTTTATCATTGTTTAATCTTAACATTTATCTTACATCTCAAAGTCTTTTTTAACTCATCACCACCACCACCACCATCATCATTATTGTTATTGTTTTTATTATTATTATTATTATTATTATTATTATTATTATTATTATTTATAATTTATATAGTTCACCTCCGTGTGATTCAACCCTAGTCTTGCGGGGTTATTTATTACTTTGACACCCCTACACTTAGGATAAGACATCAACTCTTTGATCGTGTCAAGTTTTTGGCACCGTTGTCGGGGAGGTAAATTCTTGTATAAATTATAATATTTATTTTATTTTTACTTTTCACTTTTCTTGTATCTAACTTTTATTTCTTTTGTTTTGTTTCCTTCTTCCTTTTATTTTCTTGCTACACATGCATGACAATTTAGTCACGTACATTAAGTGGTAAACTTTGTAAGGTATCCTCATCATTTTTCAGAAAAAAAAATAGCTAAAGAAGATAACCAGTCGCTTCATAATAAGAATAATGAGAATAACCGAGTTAAAACACTTAGAGACCACATGAATCCTACAAGAACAAGTGCACCCTCATATATAATTTTTCCTCTTGATGCATCTCACTTTAATTTTAAGCCAGACATTATTCAACTTTTACCTTTTTTTCATGGCTTAGATCTAGAAAATCCATACTTGCATTTGAGAGAATTTGAAGAAGTTTGTAACACCTATAATGACTTAAATTGCAGCATGAACACCATTAGGTTAAAGCTTTTTTTTTTTCATTAAAAGATAAAGCTAAAACATGGCTACAAAATCTTAGGTTAGAATCTATTTATGCTTGGGATGAAATGCAACAATAATTTTTAAAGAAGTTTTTTCCATCTCATAGAACAAACTCTTTCAAAAGACAAATCACCACTTTCACTCAAAAACTAGGAGAAACATTTTACCAATTTTGGGATAGGTATCGAGACTTGCTTAATACTTGCCCTCATCATGGTTTTGAAACATGGACATTAGTTTCACATTTTTATGAAGGGTTAACACCTAAAGATAGATAAATGATGGAATTGATGTGCAATGGAACTTTTAAAAATAAAGACCTAAATGAAGCAATGAAGTATCTAGACTTGCTAGCTGAAAATGCTCAAAATTGGGACACTGCAGGTACTTATGAGGCACCAGGTAAGACTCAACCTCATACATCTAATGGAGGTATGTACAACCTTAGGGAAGATCATGACCTCCAAGCAAAATTTGCATATCTAACTAGAAAAGTTGAGGCACTAGAATTAAAAAAGAGTGGTCAATTAAAATCTGTTCAAGACATTATGTGTAAAATCTATAAAACAAATGAACATGTAACCAATGACTGTCCAACTTTGCCTTCTTTCAAAGAATGCCTCCATGAACAAGCCCATGCTTTAAATAGTTTTCAAAGGCCTATCATAACCCATACTCACAAACATATAACCCTAGTTGGAGAAATCACCTAAATTTCAGTTGGAAGAGTGGTAACAATAACGCATAAACTTCACAACCACCGTTTCAAGCACATTATAATTTCCAAAACTCTCATGGATATACACCTCCTTATGCTCCACCTCCTAAAAGAAATCTTGAGGAAACATTGCATGCATTCATTAACAAGTAAGAGACAATCAACACTTAAAATGCTCAAACCCTGGCAAAACTAAAAGATGCTCTTGCAAAATTCATGTCTACTCTCAATTTTCAAGAGAAAGGTAAGTCTTCATCTTAACCACAACAAAATCCCAAGGGGCAAATACAGTGAAAATACAAGTGGTTCCAAAAGCCATCACATAGATCAAGTCAAATCAATCATCACTCTTCACAGTGGTAAGGTTATTGAAAAACCCACTTTTGAACCTTGTGAGAAAGATGATGAGTTAATCTCTGAGGGTAAGGAAGGGGTTGAAGTTGAACATTGCAAAGAAAAGACTGATTCACTGCCAGCATTTTCATTTTCTCATGCCATAACCAAACAAAGGAAAGTTAATCACAACTCTGAAATCTTTGAAACTTTCAAACAAGTAAGGATCAATATACCTTTGTTAGATGCTATTAAACATGTACCTTCTTATGCTAAATTTTATAAAAGATCTATGCACTATGAAGAGGAAACTAAATGTGAAAAAAAAAAACATTTTTAGCCGAACAAGTAAGTGCCATTCTTTAGAACAATAATGCTTTGAAATATAAATACTTTGGTTGTCCTACAATTTCTTGCTTTATTGGAGAACATAAAATTAAGAGAGCTTTACTTGATCTTGGAGCTAGTGTGAATTTACTTCCATTCAGTCTTTTAGAGTCTCAATCTAGGTGAGTTAAAACCAACTTCTGTAACTCTTTTACTTGCCGATAGATCTGTAAAAGTGCCTAGAGGAATAGTTGAAGATGTGTTAGTACAAGTTGATAAATTCATTTATCCTGTGGATTTTATTGTCTTGGATACACAACCTATTAAAGCATGTAATTCAATTCCTATTATTTTAGGACGTCCATTTCTTGCAACTTTTAATGCATTGATTAATTGTAGGAAATGGACTGATGAAGTTATCATTTGGAAACATGACATTGGAGATGAATATTTTCAACATTTGCAAGCAACCTGGAGATAGTAATGATTTATAGGAAGTGGACTTTATTGAAAAATTAGTTTATGATCAATTTCAAACTACTTCCATTGAAATTGAGTTTAATGAATCTGAAAATTTGCAAATGGTTTATTTTCAGGAAAAATCAAAGGCAAGTAATTGGAGACCATAAATTGAAGAATTGCCACCATGATTAATTGAGTCTATACCTTCAAGTGTTCAACCACCAAAACCTTATTTGAAGCTATTACCATTCAATCTCAAATAATCATTTTTGGGAGAAAATGAAACTTTTCCAATTTTGAGCAGGTGTGAAGAGAAGAATCTTGTGCTGAATTGAGAACAATGTCATTTTATGGTAACAAATGTCATTGTACTTGGTCACATTGTTTCATCGAAATGAATTGAGGTTAACAAATCTAAAATCGAGTTAATTGTCAACTTGCCAACACCAAAATCTATTAAAGATGTTAGATCATTCTTAGGACATGCTGGTTTTTATAAAAGGTTCATCAAAGATTTTAGTGTCATATCTAAGCCATTATGTAACCTTCTAACAAGGAAAAATGTTTTTGAATGGACTAAACAATATGAAAAAGCCTTTGTTAAACTTAAAAGCTTGCTTACTTTTACTCCTGTCATTCAACCTCCTAATTGGTCATTACCTTTTGAAATAATGTGTGATGCTAGTGATTATGTCGTGGGTGCTGTTTTGGGACAAAGAAAAGATAAGAAACCTTATATTATTTACTATGCAAGTAAAACTTTAAATAGTGCTTAAATGAATTACACCACCATTGAAAAAGAATTAGTTGTAGTAGTATTTGCATGTGAAAAATTCAGGTCTTATCTTATTGGCTCACTTGTTGTTGTTTTTAATGATCATGCAGCTTTGAAATATCTTATTTTTTGTCTCTATAATACCTTGGTTTGCTAATATTGTTAATTTTCTTGTTTCAGTATAATTGCTAGCTCAATGGAGTACCCTAGACAAAAGAAAGTTCTGGAACAAAATGAATAACTTTTATTGGGATGACCCTTATTTATTCAAATATTGTCTTAATCAAATATTTTGAAGATGCAGTCCTGATAATGAGGTAAGTAGTGTCATTAAATTTTGTCATTTTAAGGCATGTGGGGGTCATTTCTCATAAAGAAAGACAACTGCAAAAATTTTACAAAGTGGATTTTACTAGCCCACCATATTCAAGGACTCATATGCATTTTGTAAGACTTGTGAAAATTATCAAAAGTTGGGTTCTATTTCAAAACGTCACATGATGCCTTTAAATCCTATTCTTGTCATTGAGATCTTTGACTGTTGGGGTATAGATTTTATAGGTACATTTCTTCCATCATTTGGTTTTTTGTACATATTAGTCGCAGTAATTTATGTTTCAAAATGGATAGAGTCAATTCCAAGTCGAAATAATGATCACAAAACAATGATAAAGTTTTTGAAAGAAAATATTTTAAGTCAATTTGGAACCTCGATCCATGATAAATGATGGTGGAACACATTTCCGCAATAAGTCATTTGAGTCCTTAATGAAGAAATATGGAATCACATACAAAGTTGCCACCCCTTATCACTCTCAGACAAGTGGACAAGTAAAACTTGCTAATAGGAAGATCAAACAGATCTTAGAAAAAACAATGAACCCTAATAGGAAAGACTGGTCTTTAAGACTTAATGATGCACTTTAGGCTTATCGAACTACTTATAAAACATTATTAGGTATGTCACCTTATAGACTAGTCTATGAAAAACCTTGTTACTTGCCTATGGAACTTGAATATAAAGCTTATTGGGCTATTAAAGCTTTCAATTCAAATCTTGATGATGCTAGTCAGTTGCAAAAATTACAAATAAATAAGCTTGAGGAAATAAGAAATGATGCATATGAAAATTCAAGAATTCATAAAGCAAGAATCAAAGAGTTTCATGACAAGAAAATACTGAGAAAAACATTTAATGTTGGTCAAAAAGTCTTGCTTTATAATTCTCGACTTCATGTATTTCCTAGAAAGCTAAGATCAAGATGGAGCGGTCCTTTTATTGTGAAACATGTGTATCCAAATGGGGCCTGTGATATCGAGAATCTAAAGAATGGTAATGTTTTCAAGGTAAATGGACATCGTTTGAAAGTTTACTTTGATAATTTTTCAGTTGAAAATGACTCTATTGAATTGGGTGATCCTGTATATAAAGATTGATTCTTTTTCTCACATTGTTTTTGTGTTTCTTTTTTTGTATGACTTTTGTTTTGCTAGTTTCTCTCACCCCTATCAAATGGTGGATAACGGTACTCCGTGACTTTTAAGTCGGTTTTTTCAGTTTCCTATGATAACTGATATCTATGTATATATTTGTTCAATTCCTTGTTCCTTCTCTTTTCTTTGCATCTCTTTTCCACTTCTCATGTAAAAAAAAAAAAATGGACACCACTCTTGAAAAATTAAAAAAGTATTTTCTCGCTCTACCTCAGAATACGATTACAAAAATTTACCGTGCTAGATGTGAAAGATTGAGGTTGTTAATGAACCATGGAATTCTTGAAGATATCCGTTGGCTAATTGAAGCAAAGGTTCGATTATCAGGTGAGTCCTCCAATTATTTCATTTCATACATGCCTGGAATAGGTAAGAGCACTTTTGCAAAGAAACGCCGTGCAAAACAATTGAAAGATTGTCACAGATGTGCTAGATGGACTTGTAATGCAACATGTCATTCTTTAAAAATGGTATCTGTAAACTATGAAGATAAAATACAATTCATTAAGGATGGCCCGAGTAAAGGATCTTTAGATAATCTTCTATTGACTCTTGAGACGCACCCTAGTGGAGATGTGCATTGTGCAATTCATGATTTATAGCCATCATTCCATAAAGAACATATTAGACATAGTCTTGGGAATCTGACTAAAAAAGACCCTATTTGCCAGTTTTTAAGAAAACTGGATGGGAAACCTATCCTTGACCCATATAGGGCGTTTAAGCCGTTCTTGGACGTAAAACCAAGAGAAGATGTGAGCCACAATCACAACTACCTGTACATACACATACTTTTTCAAAATAGGTGGCCTACATATAGGTGGTATGATTGCCATTTCAATTTCTTATCTATAAAATCTTATCTTCCTTCCTTTTCATTTATACTCAACCTATACATTCAACAGATATAGAGGTGTGTAGAAATGACAGGTTCCTCAAGTCATCACATAAAAAATATTTGTGTGTTTTCAGTGGATCCAGTCTTGGAAACGAAATACAGTTTTTAGAATCAACAAATCATTTTGGTCAGGTACTAGCTGAGAGAGATTCATTTAGTGTATGGGGGAGGCATCCTTGGGTTAATAGGGGGGGTGTTAATAGCTGTATTTTTAAGAGGTAGTCAAGTTTTGAGGGTTGTCCCCAAAGCTTTAGCACAATGGCACATCATTGGAAAAACAATTGGAGAGGAATTACAGGTCTCTACAATGTTTGATTGAATGAATACAATGTTTAAACACGCTGATGCCTTTATTTTCTTACCAGGTGGTCTAGGCACATTGGAAGAAATCTTTCATATTTCCTCTTGGGCCCAACTACACATTCACCATAAGCCTATAAGTCTATTAAATGTTAATGGTTTTTATGATAAGTTGTTGTCTTTTCTTAATCATGCCGTGGAATAGGAATTTCTAACATCTTCGGCATAACAAATTATAATCTCTACTATTACTGTTGAACAATTGATTGACCAACTACAATCTTCCATCCTTGTAATTGATCCCTCCATGAGTCGCATAAATTTGTCAACTAAGAAAAGCCGAAAAAAGCTTAGATTGGATTTGAGCCTTTGTTCGTAAAAACTTTGTGTCTTTTGGTTTTATTGTTGTGTTTTGTTGTTTCTTATATTAGTTTAAGTGTGTTTCAAGTTTGTCAGTGTTCGTTATTTCAGGTGATGTCTTTTATACTCTATCTTTCTACCTTAGGACATTGAGAACAATGTCTTATTTTTATTGAGGGGAAAGGGTAGTAATTGATATTTAAAAAAAAAAAAAAAAACTAACTGTATTTTCTATTTCATAAACTATTTGCAAAACTATTGTTACTAGGATGGTAGAGTAAAAGGATTTCTTTTGTTAAAGTGACTCTTGAGACACATCTTACTAAACATTCTTAACAAGGTCTATCAGAATACCTCTTGAAATATTCAGGTTTATAAACTCTCGTATTGTTATCACTTGATTCTGCTCATAAGCTCATTTAACAAGTATTCTTATATCTTCATTTTCACACACACACTTTAACATATGATTATGGGTTGCACATTGGATTATTACATTATTTATGTTCTTTTATTAAAGGTAAAAACTAAGGGAAATGAATTGTATATAATTTGCAAAAAAAAAATAAAAAAATAATGATAATAAAAACGTAAATAAGTTTGGTTTCGTAGCCTCCCTAACCTAAGCAATTAAGCCCTAATGGGTGTTTTAACACTTAATACCCTAAAGTCAATTGACTTATGAGTTATTGGCCCAACGCTTGTTATATGAGTTGAGGAGAAAAGCTTAAGGGAATCAATCATTGCACTATCTATGTATCAGTATCTGTAACCCGAGTTACTAAGCTTGTAGGGGTGTCTCATCACCTAATACCCTAAGACCAACTATAAGGGAGTCATTAGCCGAAAGCTTGTTACATGGGTTAAAGATGCATTGTGTTTTAAGTTATATGTATATATATTAAAAACAAACAAAGAAAAAAAATGATAATAATCTCAACCCAAGGAAGTTAACCTTAAACATTAGAAAAAAAAATGTTGTTTTCTTCCAAGTAAAGCCCCATAACTATATGTTGATATTTTAAGCACAAAAAGAAAGGTTTAAATATCTTGTTTTAAGAGGTATTGAGCAGATATATGAATTTAATGAGAGTTTGTTTATCTGGATAAATTAATGGAAATTGAATGATGAATGCCTTGCTTTATGGAATTTGCAAATTGTTTTTCTATTTTAACGCTTTGATTACTAGGGACTAGTAATAAGTTGGTTGGGGGGTGTGATTAGTACTTAAAAGTGCATTTTTATCACGGTTTTTTATCATCATTTTGCACTTGAAGCATCAATAACTCCTTAATTAAAGCAAGTTTTTTAATAACATATCTAATAATATAAGATACCTTTAATTTATGGTAAATATTCATCTAAAATACAGGCCTATCACATAAATGAAAGAATTAATTGATGAGTTTAAGTACTAAAATTGAAAGGACAAAGAGAGGGCCAAACTTAGAAAAGAGATGTTAGTATAGTCCAAACTGGAACACTGTTCGGTAATTGGGTCATATCTAGAGCTGTAGATCTTGGATTTAGGTCTGCTTTATATGGATGGAAAGGTAAGACATAGGCCTACAACTTTCATGGAACTCCAAGATTTAAAAAGGTCATTTTCAAGTCCAAATTATAGCAACAACGGAGAAGTTTGAATTTGTCTTGCAGCCTAGATATTGTTCAGTGTTCAACCCAAATCTAGAGTTCTAGAACTCCAAATGACCTCAATTGTTTTTCCTAAGAAGATAAGACAATTTCCTAGAACTTTCATGGTATAATTGGTTCCAATTATGATGTTAGCAATGACATTTTGTTCAAACAAGAAGATAAGGATTTTCACCAAGTCAAGAGTTAGTCACCCACTCAATAATTAGTCATCAAATTAATAGTTTCAAATTTTGGTCTATAAAAGGAGGCATTTGCCATGCATTTAGGATCTTGGTTGTTCAGATCAAGATTATGCTTTTTATTTCTTTCTTTATATTTTTGTAATGTTTAAGTTTTATTACATGTTATATTTTCCTTAATCTCTTATTTATGCTTTTCATTTCCTTTACTATACTTATGTTCTTATCTTGTTTATTTATGTTTATCTTTTTCATTATGTTTTGCTAAGTTTATTATGTCAAGGTGAAAAGGTTTCACTAACGGTGTTAGAATAGGTATAATATAAACTCAACATGGACTTCAATGTTTATATCTAAGAAAGTTTGTTATTAACATGTCTTATCTTTTTATCTTACTAATTCTTAATACCTTGCTTGTTAAATGGTTAATCTAGATTTGTGTTGTATAACACTTGGTACAACAAATGCTTGGCACTTTCATAACCAAACGTATGGTATAACCTACACATGTGTTATGAAAGGAACTTGATTTGTTGTTAACATAAGTTAGCATCATGAATTCCTAACAATATTTAGAAGTTTAGTGTTACTTAAATAAGATAATTAATATGATCATGTTAAAAATTTATGATGAACTATTAAGGATAAGTCATCCGATTGGAACCTCCTTTATGTGTGATTTTCAGTCGATTAGTAAAAAGAGTTTATACTATACTTATTTCTAATACTATTAGTGGATCCTCTAACCTTGACATTTTTTTTTATCATTGTTGAATTCTCATATTAATCTTCCATCTCAAAGTCCTCTTTAACTTATTATTATTTATAATTTATATAGTTAACCTCCTTGTGGTTCGACCCCGGTCTTGTCGGGTTATTTATTACTTCGACACTCCTGCACTTGGGAAAAGACATCAATCTTTTAGTAGTGTCAACTGGATAAATCATGCGAAGAAGGGTATGGAGTGGAGCAGTCAACAAATGAGAAAACTCCTTGGCCAAGGAGATACAGCTTCATCTGTATACGCCAAAACAAATAATTGTTGTTGGTAAGTTTGAGATTAATAACCTACTGGGTGTTGGAGAGGGGAATAAGAACTGTTGTTGTAGTAGATGGAGCCATGGTTGTGTTGGTTGTTGTGGTAAGTCCAGGGACCAGGGAGGAAGAAGTTGGAGAGGATGAGTTGACATTAATGCCAACAATAGTACTAACTGTATGATCTATGATGATGATAGATGGATATCCTATGAAGCCCTTCACAGAGAGGAGAAGGCACCGTATTATAACAAACAAAATTTGATAGAAAAGGAATAATGAATCTGCAGTAAAAAGAAAGAAGAGAAAAAGATGCAGCAAAATGGCATATGCAGCAGAATAGATACCGCAATAGAGAACAGACAAGCAGGGATGGTAATAGGAAGAAAAATCTACAGCAGAAAGTAGAAGAGCCTATTTAAGGTAGATAAGCTCTGATACCAAGTTAAAGCAGAGATTTGTAATAATTTGGTGAGTGCCTTAGTAGGGTAGCTCCTCTACTATTTATATAAGTAAGGCATTATATATATGTTATAGTGTAACCTATTAAGCATGATAAAAATATACAAGAGAAAACATAATATTTACTATTTTACAACAAATCCCATAATATTACCATTTTTATTTTATTTTTAATCAAATAGCTATAGTGTTGTTGTCATGGTAACTACAATTGAGTAACATAGGAAAAGGCTATAAAACATATATTCATAACACGGTTATACATCGTCCAAAATGCCAAACTCCATTATGATCTATAAATTAGAAAAATGTATCATTAAGGAAAAACAAGTAGATATTTGAAATAACATTATAAAAACAAATAAAATTTATAGTTAAGAAGCTTAGTCGAAAGACAATATAACATTATAATTAATTATGAGGTTTTAGAAGCATAAGATCGTCAACTATAAGAGAAAATAAAGGAAAAGAGATTAATTATAGCTCTCTTATAGGGGGGGAGAGAGAGAGAATTACCTAACTTTTTTTTTCCAAAAAAACGTTTCAATCCCTCTCTAGTCTAATTTGATGATATTAGTATTGCAAGACACAAAGATAATATGATGAGAACCCTAGCTGAATTTAATGGAATTCACGACTCCAAGATCAATCTAATTCAAGTTTGTTGAGATTTGAATGAGCTTATCACAATGGAAGACTTGCTCCAACGCAACAAGGCTATAAACCAACTCGATCACAACGACTACACTTGGAGACGAGCAAATGAAGTATAAATTCACAACAAAGAGTAGTCAATTCTTAAAAGAGTTGAAAGTTCAATTAAGAACCAAGAATGAGCAACCAAAAAGTCAGCTACAATGCTGAAAATATCATCTAAAGTATTCCTTAAAATTATTCCTAAAGAGTATTTAAACTCCAAGCCAAAACCCTTGTTTTCTTAATAGGTCTCACATAAGCCCAATTTAAATAATAATCAACCCAAGATAAAACTAGCACAAACTAATTAAAATAAACAAGTCTAAGACCCAGATAAAATGTATCCTCTCAAAATAAATAAAGTTTGATAACCCAACTAATTAAATAAGACAAGTTCGTTGTTTTCATATTCTGTTTGGCAGCAGCAAAAACCCAACTTTAAACGGATAGTTATCTCTCGTCTTAATGAATTAAAAGGTGTGAAATATACCGTTGGAAAGGTATGGAAGTCTAGTTTCCATCCAAACTAGAATCACATCAAAATTCGATCTGTAACTTTAGTTATGACTGAAAGAGTAATGAAAGATCAAATTGTCTGAATCTAGTCTTCTTCTCCTAATCCTTGTGTAATGAATAGTCTTGGTTCTACCAACAAACCCCTCTTAAATATGAATTAGATTAATCAAGGCTTGCTCTTTATTATTACAAATCCTCTTAAAGTCCACCTTAGCACATGTCTCTTGAAGAAGTCCATTGAAAATTTCTTTGAACTTCTTAGTCCTAAGCCTAGTAACTAGACCAACTGGAACCTCTAATGGATCCTTTGATGGTTGGAGCGCATGATAATATATGTTAAAATAGTGATCAAGTTTAGCTTTAAAATATTCCATTCAATAAGAAATATTTGAAGGTGGTGGTTTTTATGGTCATAATTTGATTTTTTGCTTTTTACAAGTTATTTTTGCAACTTTAACAGTACAAATGGCTTCATTGATATTTTTTAGGAGTTTCTAAGATGTTTTTAGGTTAGAAATTGGTTGGAAAACAATTTAATTGCTAAAAGAATAAAAGTGGTCAGAAACTAGGCACCAAGTCGTTTGCTTTAATGTTTTTGAATAAAATAAAAGGTAAATGACATGTTGTCCATCCTTTTAATAAGAAATAAAGCAAGGCCAGGCGCGAGGGCCTAGCCTCAAGGCTCATGCGCCCCTGGCCTGATACTAGGGGATAAGTGTTGCCCTACCAAAAATTCAACAAATACAAACAGAATGACCGATGGTTTTTTTCGTCGGTATTTTGCAGTGATATTTACTGACAGACATTTTTCCAATACTAAATCCATTGGTATATACCGACAAAAATGCTCCGTCGATAAATACCGAGGGAAGCTTAGACGGAATATAAAGAAAAAAAAAACAAGTTGTGCGATGGTGTGTAAATTTTTGTAGACAGGTTTACCGATTAAATTACATTCGGATTCAAATAAGTTGTGCTTAATGGATTACTCGATGACTTAGGCACCCAATCTCAGTTGGGGTCATAGCCCCAGTTCCATAAGTGATCCAGTAGATGTCTTCTAGGTGGTCTTATAGGTCCATAGAATCTCATTGAGCAGCTTTTCCCATTCTAACTTGGTGTTTGTTATCTTCTTCTTGAGTCCATTAAGTAGGACTCTACTGGTGAGTTCAGCTTAGTCATTTGTCTATGAGTGATACATTGAAAAGAATTGATGGTCGATGTGAAGCCTTGGACATTTCTCCTTCATCTTACGACTATCAAACTAGGTCTCGTTATTAGTGATTAAGATTTTTGGAATTCCAAATCTACAAGTGATGTTCTTCCATAAAAAGGAGATGACCTTGTTGGTAGTGATATCTATCAAAGTCTTTGCCTCCACCCATTTGATGATGTAGTCCACAACCACCATAATAAATTGTTTGTTCCATGTAGCCTTTGGGAAGAACCTAATATGTCCATTTCCTATTTGGAGAAAGGAAATGGAGAAGACATGGTCGTCAATTTTATATAGGGTTGTCTCGAGACTAATATAAACTCTTGACATTGATTACATCTTTTCACCAAGATGACCACATTGCTCAGAATTCTTGGCTAGTAAAATCCTATCACAATGACCTGAGTGACAAGAGCTCTAGAGTCGGTGTGTAAGCCATAGATTCCCCTATGGATTCCCTCAAAACATAAAAGCTTTCTCCAGGGGATAAGCACTTGAATAAGAGAGTTAGGGCCAGATCATCTATATAAGACCCAATCCATGAAACAATACTTAATTGCTCGCCTAGTTAAATGAATAACCTCATTTTTTTATGGGGGCAACTCCGTAGTGAGTAGATAATCTCTGAAGGAAGTTTTCTAATCCTCTTTCATGTTGATAGGGACAACCATTAGCCCTTTAAAACTTGGATTTTCCAATATTTCAACTCGTACCTCCAAAGGGGGTTCAACCAAATTGGAGCTTGCATGATTTTATGTTAAGAATTTAATGATTTTCATGGTCACGAGGTTTATAAGTTAACCCAGATTGACTCAATTTTTCCATTGCTTTTTAATTTTTTTTCCCTTTAACATTAAGTTGTTCGATAATTGAGGCTTATGATTTTATTCAATTTTCTTTCAAACGTAGTCACCTTGGTATCATAATTGGGTAATAGATTTTACATCTTGACATGGGTGGATTCGAATTGAGTTTTTTTTATCCTTTTTTTTTTAAATTTTGTCCTTCAACATTTTATTTACTATTGATTGAGCTTCATTTTTTTTTCTTTTTTTATTTGTTTTTGTAGATTTATCATGTTCTCATTTGATTTATTAAGAATTCATTTTTTTATTTTTTTTTCTTACATTCCTTTCTATGAGATTATTTCAATCTTATATCCATGATCGCGAAGTTTGCAATTTAACCCGGTTTAACTGGGGTTTTTTTTAATTAATTATTTTTCAGTTTTGTTCTTCAACATTGAGTTATTTCATAACCCGTGTTGGCTTAAATCGGGTTTTTTTTTTCTATTTATTTATTGTTGTTACATTTTTTTTAATCATATTATTTAAATTACCAATTAAACCAATGACTCAAGTCTTAGATTTTTTTTTCCTTATCATTATTTTTTATGTTAAAAAAATTTATCCAGCCCCTATGCTTAAAATTATATTTAATTATATTGCTTATTAACATAAAGGCCTATGATTTGGAAAAGGTTACATTGTTGAACAGAACTCACGTAGGTTTTGCTTTAAGAAAGAACACGACAGCTTACTTTTTCTTTTTATTATTTTACTCATGTATATTCTGAAAGTTTAAAGTTATGACTATATTTTACTTATGTCTAACTAAGATTTATCCTTATTTAACCATGAAGAAAACTAATCAACTAACTAACTTTTAATAATAATAAAACTCTAAATTTGAATTCTAACACACATGACTTCAAGCGTTGCGTTTTATATATTTATTTATTGATAAGCCAAAGACAACAAGAAAAACACCCAAGTGGAAAAGGAAAGCACTTCGATAGAAAAGAAGCATTTTGCAGTAACAAGCTGAAGCAAGCTAAGCTGAGAGCCTGGAAAAATCGCAGCAGACACGATTCACAGTACCGCTTGAATGACTTCTGGTAACTATATATCTTGGAGAGGAACGGGCGTAACAATCAACGACGCCAGGCGACCATGAGTCTCCTGATCTTGAATTCCATACGCATCTCCATCTTCATAAAAACACTGAGCAGTCCTTGCAAGATCCATTGGAATTCCCATGAATTTTTTAGAAAAGGGATATGGCTTCAATGTCTCTGCATTTAGCTTTTTCCACGTCTCGTATATCAAATATCGTACATGCTCACGAGCTTCTTGTTCAGTCGCTCCAGTTTCATGCATATAGCACTGAATTGATTTTGGATTATCACCTCTAGCAATCTCATCCTGATTCCAAAATGTAGAAAAATCAAAACCCTTTCAAAAGAAAAGTATGAGTGAAAAAATTTGAGAAAAAAAATTATATACCGAAGATGTTCCTAGATCATCTGCGAGTCGTAGAATCGTTGACGAGTGACGAATTAAGTCAGGATATTCCATGCAACATGTTACAGCCTCCTCTGTCAATTGATTTGTAACCAAGAAGAAAGCATGCCCTAGTATGACTTGTCCGGATACTGACAACCATGCATTATCAAGGTATTCTTGTAGAGTTGGTGTATATCCAGCGTAGTACCACTTTGCCTCTTTAAGAAATGCTCGACATAAATCTCCCCACTAGTTCATTTGGAATCGTATATGTCAAAAACTATGGAAAGAAAGTTTTTCAAACTTACAAAAGCAGGGGAAGATCATTTATAGATAAATTAAAATCAATACCAATTTCTTCAGGGAAGGAACAACATTTATTCCTTGTTCTTTAAGAATATTGTAACCGATTTCATTGATGGACTGGAAGAGAGCAAAGAAAGATATCTTCAAGTAGTATGGCAGTTGGTCCAATGCATTGATATCCCAGCTGAAGGAAAATTGCATAGTTTAATGCTTAATATTTCAGGTTTAATTTCTCCAAGAAGCCAGCAATCGAAAAAAGTAGCATAGAAAACAGGTCAAATGATAGTACCAACCTCTCAATAACATCTGTGAAGACCTCAAGTTCTTCGAGGGTGCCATACACATCGTAAGCATCATCTAATGCTGTTATTAGAGCAGTAATCCTGGTCGCCATTTTTCGATAATATCCAAACTGAGGCTCAAATACCTCTCCTACCGCCCACAAAGCGTTCTCCATCAATCTGTCCCTGGTGTAGAACAACTTGTTTCCTAGATCCATACTAGTCCACCACCTAACATTAATGGAGAGTATAAAAAGAACATCAAAAAGTTTAAATTATGTAAATATTACGATAAAAACAAGATTTATGTTATTTTAATATTATTAAATCCTTGATATATGGTTTTATGACTTTTGGTGACTTGCTAACACTTTTCAAAGAAAATACACGACTTTCATGTGATATTTAAATTTAGCGGAATGTAGTAGAAGAGGTGTCAATCAAGGCACTTTTTGCAATTCATAAAAAAATAATCAAATGAGCTATTGGTGAGGTTTACTCCACTTTTGGCAATTACTAATTTTATACCTTGATTCATGTCTTATGTCGTCCTGATATTTTGCTTGAACCATGTTGAAATCCAATCCAGCAAACTCTAGAAGGATGGGGTTCAAGTCCCTTTTTCTTCCATAGGCATCTATGAACCATCTTGCTTCCATCCTTTGCATCCTCCAATGCAGTGGAAGTTCCAATGAATGATTCACCAACAGTGAAAGATAATGATCTTCATTCTGTTTCTTGCTATATTCCTTGAGATGTTTTTGAGAAAAATCTCTCGCTTCTTCTAAGATACTCTCACCATTTACTAGATAATAAGAGGCTTCATATAGATTTAGCATCCCTTTGACATCATCGCGAAGACAATTCTTGAAGTTTCCTCGCTCATCCTTGAAGCCACTGAAAACATCTGCAAATAACAGGATTGCTTGATGAAGGTCGTTTAAGCTAAGTTTAATTGATATACACATGCATATAACTATGACTATATATGTATAAAGAGAACCTTGAGGCACATTATATCCATGCTGCCTTAGCAGTCTAAATTCAACAGAAGTAGCATACAAGTCCTCTTTCATCTCTCTGTTGTCTTTTTTATAATCATTCCACCTGCTTTCCAGTATGCTCTGTATCTCAAGCTCAAAATGATAAGCAACTCCAAGTCTTTTGAGGTTGTCAATTAGCTCCAGTTGATATACAGCATCCAATGGTTTCTCAAGCATGTCCCTCACAGTTTCCTTCAGCTTGTTAGCTTGTCCTGTGCACGGCTCTCCCTGCAAAAATATATATAAAGGGTTTTGTTAGCTTTCCATGGTTGGAAATAACTGCGCTCCTGAGATGTCTAAGCATTATTAGAAGTAATAATGGTAATGGAAATTTCTAAATGCCTGGAATACGATCAGATCCATAATGAGTACAGTACTATTGAAAAGAAAATTATAATAATAAAGGTAATGGAGCACACATGTATATATATTTACCACATATTCACTTGTCAGTGACTGAAGAAACTTATGATCCCAGAAGGGAGGGGGATAATTTCCAGAGCGCCTGGCAATGCTTTGATCACGAGTTTCGGTCGCTACCATGCACCGAACTTGGCTAGGGAAACAGCCATTTCTTGATGATCCAAGTGAGGTGCGACTTGAAAATGTCCTTTTGGTGACAGTACTAATAGGGAATGGAGCAAGTTGGTAAAGAGCCATTTCAGAAGTTTCCTTGTTTTTCTTTTTTTCCGGAACGCAAATTGGATTTTACGAGTGGAGAATGCTGATCTAAACTATAGGCCTATGTTATATATATATATATATATATATATATAGAGAGAGAGAGAGAGAGAGAGAGAGAATTTATCTGGTATCGTCTAGATCTATATGTATTGCCACGAAGTACGATAAGGGCCCGCATGCCAAATCCTTGAAGTCCTAGACCGACAAAGTCGGGAATACTTCATCAAGATTAACTTGTCAGACAAAATCTGTCACATTTGTATTGTGATGGAATTCGAAATACTATATATGGAGTGAGATTATTATGAACGTGAGATTCAGGGGCCCACTCAGCATTCCACTTCCCATTCTAAAATTTTTCAACCAATAATTGGACAAGTATTACTGGGATGGTGGGACAAATGAAATATGTTTTCTCTTACTTTCTATTTTGAGATAAGAAATGTACAACACGTGTTTCAATTAAATATGTTTCAATCACTTTTTCTAGATGTACTAACCAAACACTACACTCAAATTAATTAAGCCTTTATTTTCCCTGGTGAGATACACGTGTGTTTGTATATAATTACATACATACATATTTTCATAATTAAAATATATAATTCTATATCATCACTATTAGATTAATTTTTTAATAATTAGTTAAAAACTTTGATAGAAAATGAGAAACTTTATTCATAGAAAGTCTAATAATAATCAATCAGTAAATTTGATATTCTGATGGAGACTTTTACCTCTTCAATTTTAATGAGTGAACTGATCTGGCTGCCACACTTTGCTAGCCATTGTAATTTCTTGATTGATGTGCCGTCGGCTAAGACTTTAAAATCTCAGCACAGCTATATGTGGAAAATTTTGAAAACATCTGACTGGTTTGATGGTCTAGATGCTAACTACTATGATTTTTTTCTATTTTGTGGAAAATCCTGGTTTATTACATGTCTTATGGATTGTTTTGGTTTACTAATTAATCTAGGCATGGTGGCATACAGTGACAGCTTAGCTATGATGCTTGCTTAGTTCTACATGTAAATTCGATATTATGATAGAGACTCTTACCTCTTTAATTTTAATGAGTGAACTGATCTGGCTACCACACTTTGCTAGCCATTGTAATTTCTACGGATGACTGATTGATGTGCTGTCGGCTAAGACTTCAAAATCTCAGAACAGCTGCACGTGGAAAATTTTGAAAACATCCAACACCCTTTACATCAACAAATATTGTGACTCGAATGCCAACATAGCAAGCAATTCATCTGAACTGTGAAGGAAAAAAGCTCAGAATTGTACACAGGGGAACGCCTCACTCCTCTTTCTCTCAAATATTACTTCTATTTTTCTTTCTTTTTTTTTGGAAATGGAGATTATAGAGTGACGCCGCCAAAACTAAGAAAATCGAGATTGAAAGGGAGGTGAGGATGGTGGAAGAATTATAAAAAATGATGATTTTCTTTTATTCAAAAAAAAAATACAGCCTAAAACAAGTCAGTCAGCAAAAATTAAGCAAAGATTGAAATAAAAATCACTACAAAATCAAGCCCAAACCGGACCTAAATGATGGAAGTTGGGGCCTGAAACGAACTCCAACAAGCATAGCTAGGTAACCACGGATGAGCCCTGGAATAAGCTTTTCGAATTGGGCTAATTTGTGCCATTCTGATAGGGTGCGCAGAATATCCCAAACCGGATCCGGACTACTGTCTCTTGCCATCTTTGCGCTGGTCTACCCTATCAAGGTAGTCCAACGCCATCAACTCCGTATCTGACAGCTCATCTCCTTGGGAATCTCCTGCGTCATAGAGTGAAGCTTCATTCTGCAGAGACAGCAATGAGGGACAACAGATCCTTGTGTAGTCTTGGAAGCCGGACATTTGATGTTTATTTCCAGGAAGTACAGTTCTTGAAATATATCCCGTGTCTATGACAGAACCTGACTTGATGAGCTGTGTTTGTGTAGGAAAAAACTGTTTTGACGGATTTTGACATCTTTAAGGCAGCAAAAGGGGCAGACAATATTTTCATCAAGGAAATTAAAGCTTTTGTTAGAAGTGGAGCTTTAGAGATCCGATTTCATTGGGACGGAAAAGGGACAACGGCGATACCAGTACTTGAATATATGGCCCAGTCCACTAAATCTGCCGGTGATGTGGAATCTGGCAAGTTATTCCTCTTTGATATATGTGCATGCTTCTGCTATCATGCTTGGAGACGATTGACCTAAAGAAAGCATGTCATTAAATACCCTATGTGTATACTGCAGAAAGTAATCTTGCTATAGTTGCTGCTCATTTCATTTTCAAATTTGCTTAGATTTCAAGCCTCATATGAGCCATGGGGAGAAATAATCCATCGTGGCCGGAGCAGTACTCTCGCTGCTATTTCTCGTTCTTGTTAATCTAGGCACAGTTTGGCAGAAAGGTTATTTGGACGGATGGATGGGTTTTGAGAGAACAAGGTACAGCTAGCGTCTACACTACCTTACAGAATAGTAATATCACATTCAATGACCATGCTATTTCAAGAACTCTCAAAATTTTGTTGTCACATAAGTGGAAGTAGATAATCTTTGTTTGTTTTCACATAAGTGGAATATTATCTAATGGTACTGCTGTTGCTTTTAATTTAAACAGCTTTCACCCAGATCAAAGCAGGGAAACCATGAATTTGTGAACGAAATAGGCATGATTTCGGCTTTATAATCATAGTTGTAAGACTTGATCCAAGGACTGATTCAGAAAAGATCATGAATCACCTGATCAACCTGCAGGTCCCGGAGGTCAACTGTTTTTATTAAAATATCATCCTTTCATTTCTTTTTAAGAAATTCTTATATTGGCTGGCCGGGTTTGACTGAGTTATCCAGTTCACTACAAACCTGACTCAATTAATCAAGTTTCACTGGATTTGTCTTTTCAACACACTTTGGGTCCTGTTTAACATCTATGGTTACAGCACCCAAATCTTGTTAGATTGTACGGATGCTGCGTCAAAGGGGACCAATTGTTGTTGGTTTAGGAATACATGGAAAACAATGGCCTGGCACATGCTTTATCTGGTAAGCTTATTTTTCAGTCAGTCAGTAGTCCCTTACGCAACTGATCAAGCAACAAAACAAGCATTGAAAATATCAGAACAGTGACATAATCAGTATTACTTATGCTAGATATAGGTTGCAAAGGCCAGAGGAAGCTCGACTGGAGACCAAGGCAGAGGATATGTGTCGGCATAGCAAATGGTCTGGCTTTCCTGCATGAAGAATCAACACTGAAAATTGTTCACGGAGACAACAAAACTACTAATTTACTTCTCAACGAGGACCTGAACTCTAAAATATCTGATTTTAGCTTGGCTAAGCTCGACGAAGAAGAGAATACCACATCAGCACTAGAATTGCTGGAACTATGTGACCTACTTGTTTCAAACTTGTCATTTTTTCACTGGGATCAGCTAGTATTTGACCTTGCTTTCAGTAACTGAAAAGTTCATTACGAAATTAATATTTTTCAAAATATTATGCTTCCGATTTATCGTTTCGGATTTGTTTTAGTGAAGCAAAAGTCATAGAACTGCTCTTGCTTTGTAGAGGATACATGACACGAGATATGCATTATGGGGCTACTTGACCTATAAGGCAGATGTATAAAGTTTTGGTGTTGTTGCACAGGAAATTGTAGCTGGAAAGAGCAACATGAAATATCAACCGGACGAAAATCTTGTATCAGTGTATGCCTCCTGGATTGGGTAAGCATGCCTCCTTTATTCATCCTTAAATTCTTTATTCAACTGATGGTTATTGACTTGCTCTTGTTTTCCCTATTTCAGGCTTATAATCTGCCTCAAAAGGGCAACCTGGTGGAGCTGGTTGATGAAAGATTGGGGTCTAAATTTAACAAGTAGCTAGAATGATTAAGATAGCATTTTGTGCACCAATCCCTCACCTGATCTCAGGCGTTCAATGTTTGCAATGGTAAGCATGATTGAAGGCCAACAAGTTGTGCCTGAACTGGTCATGGATCCAGGTAATTACTGTAATCGGTCAAGGTTTAAGGCCTTAAAAAACTAGTTTGAACAAATTTCAATCCAGAGTGAAAGTGACACTCAGTCACCTGTGCACTCATCAGATACACAATGGGTTGGTTCATCATCATCTGCCCAGGATCTTTATCAAATCAATCATGATTCCCAAGTATAAGTAAACAAGTTGTTACTATAGATTAATGTATGAAATGCTTGTTGCATTAAGCTCAATCCAGAAGGTCAAGGATTGTAGCCACCACCTGCTTTCACACTGCCACTTACCATTTTCACATGTGAAACTTAGATTTTTCATGATTTTATTTTGTGTATAAATAGAAAGATAAGTTTATGTTATTGCATTAAGAAAATAAAAGAAAGAAACATTAGAGAGTTTGACAGTTTGATATTTATATAAGGTTGTTGTTTATGAAATAAAACAGATTGTTTTATCTCCTTCTAAGTGTTTCAAAACCATCACCAGTGGTCTCTCCCATTAACAATTGGTATCAAAGCCTCGTTCGTAAAATAACATAGGAATTTTTGAGATACGTCTAAATTTTCAAAGTTGTCCAAAAACATATTTTGATTCTTCGATAGTGTAGGATTTTTTGTTACGAACCCACGATGCACAAATTAGCTCAATCGGAGCCTCTGGTTTCTCCCATGCAATGCGTGAAGCATCTACACAGTTACCCACATGCCCAAAGGAAGAAGATGACTGACATGCACGCACGCCATATTTAAGTCGAGCTAATCTGCTAAGCTGTTTAGCCAAGTCAAAAAACAAGCCTCCAAGTCATTTAGCCAAGCCAAGTCATCAAGCTGCTAGCTAAAGAATATTCCTAGAATATTCTTGGTTCAACCCCAACGAAGCGATAGACATCAAGAAATGGTTTTTTGACTAGTTCAGCCTATTTTTAACTCATTTTTAATTGAGTCAAACTAGTTCCCTATTATTTTGACTATTCCGGATTCATATGCAATGTTTATTTTGTCAAATTCAACTCCCAATAGGTAATATAGTCATTCAAAGAATAAAATGTCTACAAAAATGCACGAACACTTATCCCAAAGCTGACCAAAGACAACTATAATAATTGGTATATCAAACTAAAGGCATTTCTTGGCTCACAAAAGTCTATAGAGATCATGGAATACGATTATCATGAACCAAAAAATTATCTATAAAATATACAAAAACAAGTCCTCAAAACCAATAGAAAGAAAGACAACAAAGCCATGATCATTATTTGTCAAGGTCTTAATGAAGCCACATTTGAGATCATCACTTTCACAGAAACATCAAAAGAAATATGGGAGGCTCTCTAACAAAATACAAAAGTGTTGATAGAATAAAAAAGATTTATCTTTAATCTTTGTGAGATGAATTTGAATCATTGCAAATGAAATCCTTAGAATCTATTTCTAATCATCTCACAAGAATTATGGTGATAGTCAATCGGATAAGAAAAAATAAAGATGCCCTCACAGATCCTTGGATTACTGAGAAAATTTTGAGATCCCTAGATCCAAGATTTGATTTTAATGTTATCGCTATTAAAGAGTCCAAAGAAATGGATAAGTTAATGATGGACGAGCTTATAGGTTCCTTACAAGCTCATGAACAAAAGATAAAGAAAAGAAATAGAGATAAGTGATTAGTACTTAAAAGTGTATTTTTATCATGGTTTTATATCATCATTTTGCACTTAAAGGATCAATAACTCCTTAACTAAAGCATGTTTTATAATAACATACATAACAATATAAGATACCTTTAATTTATGGTAAATGTTCATCTTAAATGTAGGCTTATCATATAAATGAAAGGATTGATTGATGAGTTTAAGTATTGAAATTGAAAGGACAAAAAGAGGGCCAAACTTAGAAAAGAGATGTTGGTGCAATCCAAACTGGAACACTGTTTGGTAATTGGGTCATATCTTGAGTTCTACATGTCCAAATGACCTTAATTTTTTGGAACAACTCGGTAAGACATAGGTCTACAACTTTCATGTGGAGTCCAAGATTTAAAAAGGCTGTTTTCAAGTCTAAATTATAGCAAAAACAAAGAAGTTCGAATTTGTCCTGCAGCCCAGACACTGTTCAGTATCCAGCCCATATCTTAAGTTCTAGAAGTCCAAATGACCTCAATTTTTTTTCCTGGAAAGATAAGACAATTTCCTAGAACTTTAATGAGTACAGGTGTTTCCAGTTCTGATGTTAGCAATGATGTTTTATTTAGACAAGAAGATAAGGATTTTCACCAAGTCAAGAGTTGGCCACCTACTCAACAATTAGTCATCAAACCAATAGTTCCAAATTTTGGCCTATAAAAGAAGCCAGTTGCCATGCATTTAGGCATCTTGGTGTTTAGATCAAGATCATGCTCTTGTTCTCTTTCTTTGTATTTTGTAATGTTTAAGTTTTATTTTATATTATATTAATCTCTTGTTTATGCTTTTCCTTTCCTTTCCTTTACTTATATAATTATGTTCTTATCTTGTTTATTTATATCTCTTTATTTCATTATGTTTAGCTAAATCTATTATGTCAAGGTGAAAAGGTTACACTAATGGTGTAAGAATAAATATATTATAAACTCAACATGAACTTTAATGCTTGATACTAACATGTTTTATATTTATTATTTTGTTCACTCTTAATACCTTACTTGTTAAATGATTAATCTAGATTTTTGTTGAACAACCCTTGGCACAACAAATGCTTGGCACTTTCATAGCACAACCATATGGTATAACCTACATCTGTGCTATGAAAGAAACTTGATCTATTGTTAACATAAGCTATCACTATGAATACCTGATAATATTTACAAGTAGTGGCATTACTTGAATAAGATAATTAATGTAATTATGTTAACAATTTATAATTTGATTGGAACCTCCTTTGTGTGTGGTTTCTAGTTGAGTAATAATAATTTATATTATACTTGCTTAAAGTACCATTAGTGGATTCTCTAACCTTGATATTTGTTTTTATCATTGTTTAATCATAACATTAATCTTACATCTCAAAGTCCTTTTTATTATTAATGTGAGGATTAAACAATGATAAAAACAAATATCAAGGTTAGAGGATCCACTAATGGTACTTCAAACAAGTATAATATAAACTCTTATTACTCAACTGGAAACCACACACAAATGAGGTTCCAATCAGATTATAAATTGTTAACATGATTATATTAATTATCTTATTCGAGTACTGCCAGTACTTGTAAATATTATCAGGTATTCATGGTGATAGCTTATTGACACGACGGAAAGCTTGATGTCTTCTCCCAAGTGCAGGATTGTCGAAGTAATAAATAACCCAGTAAGACCGGGGTCGAACCATAGAGAGGTTAATTGTATAAATTATAAATAACAATATGACAACAACAACAACAACAATAACAACAATAATAATAATAGTAATATTAAGAGTAATAATAATAATACTCGGTACGTGGCGTTGTTATACCTGAGAATGATCTAAAAGATCGGGTCACAGGTTTCCAGCCTATTTACTGAGTTTATGAAAAGATCAAAGAGATATATTATATAATATAAACAGATTTCTGATGCGAATGAACAAGGCAAGACCAACAATGTTAGGATCCTTGATCAAACACAAAGCATACTTAACATACATATAATATAACAAGAATGTAAATAATAATAATAGTAGTAGTAATAATACAGAGAGCTTTGAGAGGTAAGATTGATGTAAGGATTAAACAATAATAAAAACAAATGTCAAGGTTAGAGAATCCACTAATGGTACTTCAAACAAGTATAGTATAGTATAAACTCTTATTACTCAATTGGAAACCACACATAAAAGAGGTTCCAATCAGATTATAAATTGGTAACATGATTACATTAGTTATCTTATTCGAATAAAGCTAATACTTGTAAATGTTGGCAGGCATTCATGATTATAACTTATGTTAACAACAAATCAAGTTCCTTTCATAGCTCAGGTATCGGTTATACCATACAATATGGGCTATGAAAGTGCCAAGTATTTGTTGTACTAAGTGTTATACAACATAAATCTAGATTAACCATTTAACAAGCAAAGTATTAAAAGTGAACAAGATAACAAATATAAAACATGTTAGTATCCAACATTAAGGTCCATGTTAAGTTTATAATATTATACTTATTCTTACACTATTAGTGTACCTTTTTCACCTTGACATAATTAACTTAGCCAAACATAATGAAAGAAAGAAACATAAATGAACAAGACAAGAACATAAATGAGAAAGAAGTTAACTAAGTAAAGGAAAGGAAATGAAGTGCATAAACTTGATATTAATGAAAGCAAAACATAAGCAATACAAAGAGAGAAAGCAAGAGCATGATCTTGATCTGGAAACCAAGATGCCTCAATACATGGTAAATGCCTCCTTTTATAGGCCAAAATTTGGAACTATTGATTTGTTGACTAATTGATGAGTGGGTGGCCACATCTTGACTTGGTGACAATCCTTATCTTCTTGTCTGAACAAGACGTCATTGCTAACATCATAATTTGCATAGAATCCTTAAGAATGTTCTAGGAAATTGTCTCAGCTTTCCAACAAAAAAAAATGAGGTCATTTGGACTTTTAGACCTCAAGATATGGGTTGAACATTGAACAGTGTCTGGGTTACAGGACAGCTTCGGACTTCTTCGTTGTTCCTATAATTTGGACTTCAAAACAGCCTTTTTAAATTTGGGCTCCTCATGAAAGTTGTAGGCCTATGTCTTACATTTTCATCCATATAAAATGGACCTAAATCCGAGAGCTAGAGCTCCAGATATGATCCAATTACCGAGCAATGTTCCAGTTTGGACTGCACTAGTATCTCTTTTCTAAGTTTGGCCATCTCTTTGTCCTTTCACTTTCAATACTTAAACTCATCAATCAATCCTTTTATTTATATGATAGGCCTGCATTTAAGATGAGCATTTACCATAAATTAAGGTATCTTATAGTATCAAACTTGTTATTATTAAACATGTTTTAGTTAAGGAGTTATTGATACTTCAAGTGCAAAATAATGATATAAAACCTTGATAAACATGCACTTTTAAGTACTAATCACTTATGTTAACAACAAATCAAGTTCCTTTCATAACACAAGTGTAGGTTATACGAAACGGTTGGGCTATAAAAGTGTCAAAGCATTTGTTATACCAAGGGTTGTTAAACACAAATCTAGATTAACCATTTAACAAGCAAGGTATTAAAAGTGAGCAAGATAATAAATATAAAACACGTTAGTATCAAACATTAAAGTCCATGTTGAGTTTATACTATACTTATTCTTACACCATTAGTGTAACTTTTCACCTCGACATAATAGATTTAGCTAAACATAATGAAAGAAAGAAACATAAATAAACAAGATAAGAACATAATTATACAAGTAAAGGAAAGGCAATGAAAAGCACAAACAAGAGATTAATATAACATAAAATAAAACTTAAACATTACAAAATACAAAGAAAGAGAACAAGAGCATGATCTTGATCTGAACACAAAGATGCCTAAATGCATGGCAAATGCCGTCTTTTATAGGCCAAAATTTACAACTATTGATTTGATGAATAATTGTTGAGTGGGTGGCCACATCTTGACTTGGTAACAATCCTTATCTTCTTGTCTGAACAAAACATCATTGCTAACGTTAGAATTTGAACCACCTTTACTCATGAAAGTTCTAGGAAATTGTCTCAGCTTTCCAGGGAAAAACATTGAGGTCATTTGGACTTCTAGAACTCGAGATATGGGCTAAACACTGAACAGTGTCTAGGCTGTAGGACAGATTCAGACTTCTTCGTTGTTTCTATAATTTGGACTTGAAAGCAGCCTTTTTAATTCTTGGACTCCACATGAAAGTGTTAGGCCTATGTCGTATCTTTCCATCCATATAAAGCAGACATAAATCCGAGATCTATAGCTCCAAATATGACCCAATTACCGAATAGTATTCCAGTTTGGACTGAACTAGCATCACTTTTCTAAGCTTCACCCTCTCTTTACCTTCACAATTTCAATAGTTGAATTCATCAATCAATCCTTTGATTTATGTGATAGGCTTGCATTTAAGATGAACATTTACCATATATTAAGTTATCTTATAGTATCAAACTTGTTATTATAAAACATGCTTTAGTTAAAGAGTTATTGAAACTTCAAGTGCAAAATGATGATATAAAACCTTGATAAAAATGCACTTTTAAGTACTAATCATAAGGCAATGGAGCATGTCTTATAATCAAAATTAACCCTAAAAAAAGATAGATATAAATAAAAGGGGACCTTAACAAATGGATATATAATTCAAGAAAGAGTTCAACAATGACAAAAAGGATTTCAATGATCTCAAGGAAGAGGATCTTGGAACATAATATTCGGACGCAGAGGTGTTAGAAACAACACTAAAAGAGTACTCCTAGAGGAAGAGGAGGTGGTTACAATAACCATGATAAGAGGAATATATAATGTTATAGGTGTAAGCAGTTTAGGCATTATAGCACTTAATGTTAAGAAAAAAGCCTTATCAGATGTATATGAACAAGCTAACTATGAAGAGAAAGATACCACCATAAGAGGATCAGTTGTATTATTTGTCTAACAAAGACTAGGCAAGAATCAAGAGAATGTTTGGTATCTAGATTCTAGACCTAGCAATCACATATATGGACAATAGGATCTGTTTAGTGATCTAGATGAGACTATACAAGGACAAATCACTATTAGAGATACGTCAAAAGTTCCAATATAAGGTAAAGGCAACATCATAGTTAGGTTGAAGAATAAATATTATAGCTACATAGTGGATGTTTACTCTAACACAAGATATTGATTGTTGGTCATCTTCTTTTTATGAAGGATTGTCATCTTACAGCCAAGGACTACAATGGAAGATTTATTGCCTATATGGAGTGTTATAACCCATTTTTGGGTCCACACACAAGAAAAGGAAAAATACAAAAAAAATCAATAAATAAAAAATATAAAAAATAAATAAATAAATTGAAAAAATAATATATCAAAAAATATATCAGTGAAAAGAGAATGTCAGAGCACCCAAAAAACGGTCAAAAATTGATTGAGGAGGTTCAAAGATACAAATGTTGAAATTTGACAGTATATCATTGAACAGTGAGAGCCCTATTGATTAAGAAAATTTTATTTAAGGAAGAAAAGTACAAAATCAGATGTTTATGAACTCAATTAAATTTTATTAAAGGTTTAATTGAATTGTCGAAGGGTTTGATTGCAAAAAAAATTGATTTTTAAGTCAATTTGGGTTTTAATTGGAAGAAATTAAAGTTCTGGGGTCAAATTATATTTTTTTAGAGTTGATTTGGTCAAATCAGAGGCTTAATTGCATGTATATTAAATTCTGGTGGCCAATTAGGGACTTGATTGAAGAAATCCAAAACCAAGGACTACAATGAAAAAAGCGTGCAAATTGAAGGGGTTGATCTGAAATTGGATGCATTCTGGCACTTATTTTCGTTTAAATGAAATGGCGCGTTATGGTCAAAACGGCGTCGTTTCATGCATTTCACAAAAAAAAAAAAAAACAAATGGTGTCGTTTCGAACGGCACCATAAGCCTTCTTCTTTCCCTGGACAAGCAGAGAGCAGGGGAAGAAGAAGCATTTCCCCCCCCCCCCGTTTTTGTTCCCCTCTTTCTCTCCCAAACCCAAAAAACCAACGACGACCCGACTTGTCCCTTCACTGACACCACCACACCCTCACGCCAAAAGAGCCATACCCTGCGAACAACCCCCCAACTCACCTTACCCTGCGCCATGACATGGGTAAGGTGGCCCTCCCCTCCTCTGCCTATAAATACCAGAGGAGGGAGTGCCGGGGAAAAAAAAAAAAAAGAGGGGAGCTGGAAGGATTTTGTTTGAAAGAGAAAGTGAGGGAGACCGAGAGAGAGAGCAACAATTATCGGAAAGAAAGAGGTGAGACCGAAAGAGAGAAACACTATGGCAGAGAAAGGGACTGAAAGTAGAAACTAGAGGGAAGAAAAAACAAAGGAGACATTGATAGGGAAGAAAGGTTTAGAGAGAAACCAACGCCGCTGCCAGCAAACTAAAACATCAACAAAAAAAAAAACGAAAAAGAAGCACAAGAGAACATAGGGAGGAAAGGAACAAGAAAAATAAATAGCTGAAAGTTGGCGGGGAAAATTGAGACCAATAGAGGAGAAAGGTGCAGGGAAGGGAAAGTAGGAATAGCAAACCAACGAGAGGAAAAGAAGATAGACGTTGGTGTCGTTGTGCTGCGGAGAAGAAGAACAACCGTAGCTGCCACTGTGCTTCCTCTCCACCACCACAGCACACCACCTGATCGCTGCTGACACTGCCATCTCCAACCGCCGCTGACAACCATGAAAAGACAGAGGAGAAGAAGAGCAGACAATGGGAAAAAAAAAAAAAAAAAGGCAGAGGAGAGGGTGGCTGAGAAGAGAAACAGAGGAGACAGGAGAGGAGAAGGGAAAACACCGTCGCTGTCGCTGCCATGTTCGACCACCGTTGACACCCACAACCGCGCTTTCCCGCTCCAGGTAACTTTCTCCCCTCCCCTGTCGTTTTTAGCTTCATCTTCATTTGCATGCAGAACGTGAGCAATTCACATTCTGTAGCAAATGAAGATTAATTAGCTAGTTACTATGCTATGCACACTAACTAGCTAATTATATTTACCTGGTTACTGTGCACGGCAGAGTAACCAGCCCTTTTATTAGTTATGGGTTGGAACATCAGCCCAGCCCACACGGCTAGGCTAAGTCCAGACCACAATATAGGGGTCGGGTCAGGCCCAGCCCAAGATGGTTGGGCCAGGTCCGACCCAGTTTTGTTTTAAAGAAAATTTCAAAAAAAATACTTTTTGGAATTTTATAGTTTTCCCGCATATTTTTATTTTGATTAATATCAAGCAGTATTTTTATTGTTGCTAAAAATACAAAATCCAATAATTAAAATACTCGGTTTTTGTCAAAATTTTCAAAATACCAAAAAAAACAATTATTTTTTGTGCATATGGCCAAATCTCTCAAAGCCTAAAAAATCATATTGCATTTTTATACAACAAAGAAAACTTCAATATATATATATATATATATCATGCATTTTGGCTTTAATAACTAGTTTATTAAAGTCATGAGAACTTGGCCAATATTTCAAAAAATCATAAAAAATATTTTGTTTTGTTTTAATGTCTAGGATTACAAATTTATACGTAAAACGTATTCCTGATTTTAAAACGGTAGTTCTCTTATAGACATTAGACTGGTTAGTTTTTTACCGCATAAGATAAGAACCTCCTTACTGAAGAGGGCTTTTCTTGAACCCTAAATAGACCAACATGATAAGGTGTTAGATTTTTTATTAGACAAAAAAAAAAAAAAAACAATGCAACTTACCTTAGGTAAGGCGTATTTGGGGTGCTAATACATTCCCTTTACGCAACTAGTCTCCGTACCTAATCTTTGAAACCAGTTAGGATTCCTAGTGACCAAAATACTAGGTAGCGACTCCCATTCTATTTTTCACCGCTAAGAGACAAAGAATTCATTGTCTCACCATATTTTTTCCAGAATAGATAGATACATACCACACCTTGATGATGAGAGGTGGTGGGCGATCGCCGCGACGCCGCACACATGTGACATGGAGATGTCCATGAATATCATGTTTTCTCTAAACATCCAATATGATGCAATAAAATGTTTGAGTGTTATCACTAATAATGGAAAGCAGCTCTAGCACTTAAGGCTTGGACATCTAAATTTTACAAGTTTGAAGATGCTCGTAAGCAAAAAGATGGTCAAAGGTATGCTCCAAATTGATCATCCAGATGAACTCTATAAGAGTTGTATCCTCAAAGTATTTATCATGTTGCAGGATGCTGAGGAACTGCAATATGTCTGGGCCAAATTAGCCTGAAAATTTTGTAATATCATGTTTTCATATCTCTTAATTCTTTGACTATTATACTTTTACGAAAAAAATTTCTCATTGAATGTTTGGGATAATATGAGCCATGCTCTTCATACTTGGATTTCATGATAGTTATCTCAAAGTTTTTTCCTTGTTGAAATCTTAGTTTCAACATATTGGAAGGAGACCTTCCTAAAAATATTGAAGGCCAAGCAGCTTGCTAGCCTCTTCGGTAGCTTGTTGAAATCTTAGTTCTGCTGCAGATTCTCCACGCTCTCCCACTACGAGCTCCACACCTCAGTCGAGTTCTCCAGCCAATTTACAACTCATTGTTGATCTCTCTTCTTATCCTCTTCAACAGCTTACAGGTTCAGGTTCTCCATCTTGCTCTGCCTCTCATTAGCATCCCATGGTCCTTCGTTCATTGCGACCCAAGACCGCATATCTCAAAGTTTTTTTATATGCCTTTTTACTGATTGATTATAATTGGACTTTTTATCAAAAAAGTTTTTCGTTTTCTATCAAAGTTTTTAACTAATTATTAAAAATTTAATCTAATAGTGATGATATGGAATTATATATTTTAATTATGAATATTTGTATTGACTAATAGAAAATTAATAAATACAAACGAAAATACTGATGAAATGTTTCCGTTAGTAAATTACAATGAATTTTACCGACGAAAAATATTCTCTCAATATCTACCGAACAAATTATAATGAAGAAAAAAAGGAATTCAAACAAAGCCAAAATCTACAATAATATCCAACCATAAACAGAATTTATACTAATAGAATTACTGACGGTATTAATACCATTGATAAAATCTGTCCATAAACTCGTTGGTAAAATGTTCACTTCTCTCTAACACTGTCTATCATCTCAATTACCAACGAAAAATTCCATCGGTATTTTATAAAGAACTCTAAAATTGTTCACTTCTTAATTGCACTATTAATTACTGCTCTTTACAAACAAAATCACATACGGATTGAAAAGTCCTTATTGTTATTTCGCAGGTTTCTAAAACTTTTTGATTAAATTTAATATTTAAATTAAATATTACAGACAAAATCACCGACAAATTGAAAATTCATTCGTGATATTTTGTGGTTTTTTAACATTCTTGATTAAATTGAAAATTTAAATTAAATGTTTACAACGAAATCACCAACGAAATGATTAACAATATTAATATTTAATTATCCATTGATAAAACTATTGGTAAAATGCTCCAATAAAAAATTTAAAATCCCTCATTTCACAACAGACGAGCCTCTTCTTCTTCTTCTTTCCCTTATGTAAAAAACATCAACATCCATTTCTTTTTTTCTCTTCTCTTCTTTCCTTAACTCTTTCTCTTCTCCTCCATACTTAGGTATGTCTTCTCCTCTTTTCTTCTTTTCTTTTCTCAATTTTTTTAATTAATATACTTGATGAATTTGTTTTTTTCTCTTCTCAACTTCACTCACAACTACATTAAGGTAAGATTTTTCTTTTTACTTCCTTTTGTGTTTATTTCATTATATTTGTTTTCTTAATTATTGTATGAATGTTGTTGTAGGATTTTGTTTTCATATGAGATCAATTTTTAGTTGATTTATTTAAATGATTTTTAAAAAGATTTTAATTATTCATTTATTTACTAGTTTTGTATAGTAGATTTTAAAAAAAAATAAAATATTCACCAACAGAATTACATATACAGTATTCTTGTTGGTTATATGACAAGCTTCCGGGGAGAAATGCCTACAGAATGAAGCAAGTAAAAATTTTTAGCGCACTTTTCCCATCAATAAATCCATCTGTAATTATTTTATTTTTTTTGTTACTGACGGACTTACCGATAAACAAAAAATTACTGACAAAAGATTTACCGATAAAGTATTTTTTATCTGTAATCCTGTCGGTAAATTAATTACTAAAAAATGATGGTATAAATACCGATAAAAAATTTCATCAGTAAATATAAAAATTCTTGTAGTTATGTGTGTGTGTTTATATATATATATATATATATATATATATATAATATATATATATATATATATGCACGTGTATGTCACCATGGAAAATAAAGGCTTAAAAAGTGATTGAAACATAAATAGAAAGTAAGAAAAAACATATTTCATTTGTCCCACCATCGCTGTAATACTTATCCAATCCTGTAATAATTTCACTCCATATATAATATTTCGAATTCTAGCATGATACAAATGTGAAAGATTTTGTCTTACAAATTAATCTTTGATGAAATAGTCCCGACTTTGTCGGTCCAGGACTTAAATAATTCAGCAAGTTGTGTTCTTGAATTCACATTTATTTTTGGAGAAAGACTTTGATTGGGAAAGTTAAGAGTAGTGAGGTTTAATATCAGGTCAAACTACAAATTAGTCCTTAAACTATGATTGTGATTTCAATACAATCTTCAAACTAACAAGTCCTTATGTTTTACCGCTTTTCCATCACTTGCCAAAAACCAAGTTCTCCAATGACACTTCATTCTTATGTCATCTATATTACTGACAGAAGCAATCTGTCGGTGATTACATCGGTAACAATTAATATAACATCACTCTTTTGACCTTCTTCTCTCATATTTCTCCTTCTTCTTCTTAATTGCAACTCTCCCCTTCCAAACTACAAATAACCACCCCCCTAAAAATATCCCTCTCTTCTCAACATAAGTCATCTTTCTTTAACTTCTGTGGTCACATCATCCGTGTTCTAATTTATTGTAGATTTTATCATTTTTTGTAAATAAATTTATCTTTTTTTAATTTTAACATTTAAATGTCAATTTTATTATTATTATTTTTAGTATATGTATTTTGTTAGTGTATGTAAATGTTTTATTATTATTTCTCAAACAAACTTGTAGTATGAATATATAATTTTGTACTTGTTATGGTTTGTTTTAGATTTTGTAAAATTATATTTGTTTGTAAATTGTTGAAACTTTATTGAATTTCCAAATTAGATGTGTTGTGATAAAATAATTAATAGCTTGTTTAACAGGTCTGTTTTAATTTTTATCAATATTATTATGGAGTTGTAATTTCTGTAAATTATCAAAAAAAAAATGATGGTACAAATACCGACAAAAAATTTTATCGGCAAATATCAAAATTCTTGTAGTGATGTGTGTGTGTTTATATATATATATATATATATATATATATATATATATATATATATATATATATATATACACACGTGTATGTCACCATGGAAAATAAAGGCTTAAAAAGTGATTGAAACATAAATAGAAAGTAAGAGAAAACATATTTCATTTGTCCCACCATCGCTGTAATACTTATCCAATTATTGGTTGAAAAATTTTAGAATGGCAAGTGGAATGCTTGTGGGCTCCTGTAATAATTTCACTCCATATATAATATTTCGAATTCTGTCATGATACAAATGTGAAAGATTTTGTCTTACAAATTAATATTTGATGAAATAGTCCCGACTTTGTCGGTCCAGGACTTAAATAATTAAGCAAGTTGTGTTCTTGAATTCACATTTATTTTTGGAGAAAGACTATGATTGGGAAAATTAAGAGTAGTGAGGTTTAATATCAGGTCAAACTACAAATTAGTCCTCAAACTATGATTGTGATTTCAATACAATCTTCAAACTAACAAGTCCTTATGTTTTACAGCTTTTCCATCACTAGCCAAAAACCAAGTTCTCCAATGACACTTCATTCTTATGTGATCTATATTACTGACAAAAGCCATCAATGATTACATTGGTAATAATTAATATATCATCACTTTGCTGATCTTCTTCTCTCTTATTTCTTTTTTTTTTTTTTTTCCATTCCAACTCTCCCCTTCCAAACTACAAATAACCATCCCCCTAAAAATATCCTCATCTTCTCAACATAAATCATCTTTTTTTAACTTTTGTAGTCATATTATCCATGTTTTAATTTATTGTAGATTTTATCAGTTTTTATAAGTAATTTTTTTTTTTAATTTTAGCATTTAAATGTCAATTTTATTATTATTATTTTTAGTATATGTATTTTGTTTGTGTATGTATATATTTTATTGTTATTTTTCAAATAAACTTATAATATAAATATATAATTTTATAATTAATATGGTTTGTTTTAGATTTTATAAAATTATATTTATTTGTAAATTATTGAAACTAAGAGAAAACATATTTCATTTGTCCCACCATCGCTGTAATACTTATCCAATTACTGGTTGAAAAATTTTAGAATGGCAAGTGGAATGATTGTGGGCTCCTGTAATAATTTCACTCCATATATAATATTTCGAATTTTATCATGATACAAATGTGAAAGATTTTGTCGTACAAATTAATCTTGATGAAATAGTCAGGACTTTGTCGGTCTAGGACTTAAATAATTCAGCAAGCTGTGTTCTTGAATTCACATTTATTTTTGGAGAAAGACTTTGATTGAGAAAATTATGAGTAGTGGGGTTTAATATCAGGTCAAACTACAAATTAGTCCTCAAACTATGATTGTGATTTCAGTACAATCTTCAAACTAAAAAGTCCTTATGTTTTACCGCTTTTCCATCACTTGTCAAAAACCATGTTCTAATTTATTGTTGATTTTATCATTTTTTGTAAGTAAATTCTTTTTTATTTTAACATTTAATTATCAATTTTTTTTTAGTATATGTATTTTGTTAGTGTATATACATATTTTATTGTTATTTCTCAAACAAACTTGTATTATGAATATATAATTTTGTATTTGTTATGGTTTGTTTTAGATTTTGTAAAATTGTATTTGTTTGTAAATTGTTGAAACTTTGTTTAATTACCGAATTAGATGTATTGTGATGAAATAAATAATATCTTATTTAACGGGTCTGTTTTAATTTTTATCAATATTATTACGGAGTTGTAATTTCTGTAAATTATCAAAAGAATGATGGTATAAATACCGAAAAAAAAATTTATCAGTAAATATCAAAATTCTTGTAGTGATGTATGTGTGTGTGTTTATATATGTATGCACGTGTATGTCACCATGGAAACTAAACGCTTAAAAAGTGATTGAAACATAAATAGAAAGTAAGAGAAAACATATTTCAGTTGTCCCACCATCGCTGTAATACTTATCCAATTACTGGTTGAAAAATTTTAGAATGGCTAGTGGAATGCTTGTGGGCTCCTGTAATAATTTCACTCCATATATAATATTTCGAATTCTATCATGATACAAATGTGAAAGATTTTGTCTTACAAATTAATAATTGATGAAATAGTCCCGACTTTGTCGGTCCAGGACTTAAATAATTCAGCAAGTTGTGTTCTTGAATTCACATTTATTTTTGGAGAAAGACTTTGATTGGGAAAATTAAGAGTAGTGAGTTTTAATATCGGGTCAAACTACAAATTAGTCCTCAAACTATGATTGTGATTTCAGTACAATCTCCAAACTAACAAGTCCTTATGTTTTACTGCTTTTCCATCACTTGTCAAAAACCATGTTCTAATTTATTGTTGATTTTATCATTTTTTGTAAGTAAATTCTTTTTTATTTTAACATTTAATTATCAATTTTTTTTTAGTATATGTATTTTGTTAGTGTATATACATATTTTATTGTTATTTCTCAAACAAACTTGTATTATGAATATATAATTTTGTACTTGTTATGGTTTGTTTTAGATTTTGTAAAATTGTATTTGTTTGTAAATTGTTGAAACTTTGTTTAATTACCGAATTAGATGTATTGTGATGAAATAAATAATATCTTATTTAACGGGTCTGTTTTAATTTTTATCAATATTATTACGGAGTTGTAATTTCTGTAAATTACCAAAAGAATGATGGTATAAATACCGGAAAAAAAATTTATCAGTAAATATCAAAATTCTTGTAGTGATGTATGTGTGTGTGTTTATATATGTATGCACGTGTATGTCACCATGGAAACTAAACGCTTAAAAAGTGATTGAAACATAAATAGAAAGTAAGAGAAAACATATTTCAGTTGTCCCACCATCGCTGTAATACTTATCCAATTACTGGTTGAAAAATTTTAGAATGGCTAGTGGAATGCTTGTGGGCTCCTGTAATAATTTCACTCCATATATAATATTTCGAATTCTATCATGATACAAATGTGAAAGATTTTGTCTTACAAATTAATAATTGATGAAATAGTCCCGACTTTGTCGGTCCAGGACTTAAATAATTCAGCAAGTTGTGTTCTTGAATTCACATTTATTTTTGGAGAAAGACTTTGATTGGGAAAATTAAGAGTAGTGAGTTTTAATATCGGGTCAAACTACAAATTAATCCTTAAACTATGATTGTGATTTCAGTACAATCTTCAAACTAACAAGTCCTTATGTTTTACCGCTTTTCCATCACTTGCCAAAAACCAAATTCTCCAATGACACTTCATTCTTATATGACCTATATTACTGATAGAAGCAGTCCGTCGGTAATTATATCAGTAACAGTTAATATGTCACCACTGTGCTGACTTTCTTCTTCCTTATTTTTTTTTTTGTTTTCCCCATTCCAACTCTCTCCTTCCAAACTACAAATAACCAACCCCCTGAAAATATCCCCCTCTTCTCAACATAAGTCATCTTTCTTTAACTTTTGTGATCACATCATCCGTGTTCTAATTTATTGTGAATTTTATCATTTTTTGTAAGTAAATTTTTTTTTTTTAACATTTAAATGTCAATTTATTATTATTATTTTTAGTATATGTATTTTGTTAGTGTATGTACATGTTTTATTGTTATTTCTCAAACAAACTTGTAGTATGAATATATAATTTTGTACTTGTTATGGTTTGTTTTAGATTTTTTAAAATTGTATTTGTTTGTAAATTGTTGAAATTTTGTTGAATTACCGAATTAGATGTGTTGTGATAAAATAATTAATAACTTGTTTAATGGGTCTGTTTTAATTTTTATCAATACTATTGCTGAGTTGTTATTTCTGTAAATTTATATGTATAAATTTGTATGGAGGTTGATAATTGATAATGAAACTCATAAGTTTTGAGTTATTCCCCAATTCACTTTTTCTCTTTCAAAAATCAAAAAATATATTCAAACTAAAAACAAAAAAAATCCAAATAAAAATTGTAAAAGTGAGAAGAGGATGCTGGAGTGCCCAAAAAATAGCTAGAAATTGATTGAGAAGGTTCAAAAATACAAAGATTAAAATTTGACAATATATTTTTTACAAATGAAGAACCCTGTTAACAAAGAAAATTTAATTTGAAGAAAAAAAGTCCAAAAACAATTATTTATAGACTCAATTAAATTTTATTAGAGATTTAATTGAATTTACAGAGGGTTTGATTGCAAGAAAAATTGATTTTTAAGTCAGTTTGGGTTTTAATTGGAAGAAATTAAAGTTCATGGGTCAATTTACAATTTTTAAGAGTTGATATGGTAAAATCAGCAGCTTAATTGCATAAATATTGAATTTTAGTGGCCAATTGAGGACTTGATTAAATCAATTCAAAACCAAAGACCAAAATGGAAACAGACGTTGAATTCTAGGGTTTGAATTGAAGTTTGTCAGGGTTGAAATTGAATAAAATTGAAAGTTTAAGGCCAGTCATGGGTGTAATTAGAGATAAATCGCAAATTAAAGGACTAAAGCGTAATTGTCAGAAAAATATTGTTCATCTTCTTCTTCAAAGAGCCTACCTGATGGACCTCCTTCCCAAGGCATTTGATGCCTCGTTTCTTCCCCAAATTAGATGAAACTTGCACGAAAATGATACCCTAACACCTGACTACACGCTAGTATAAACCATTCAGGTTGATTGAGGCTTCAGAGGCAGCGACACCGACCCAAAGTGGCCAACCCACCCAACCAATTTTCCTCCGCAAAACTAACAGTTCATCATTGCTACTTTGATCCAATGGTTGGGATGCTTTCGGGTAGAACCAAGGGTCGATATTTGGCACCAGAAGAGATAGTGTCCCTCTTCCACCACCTATAAATAGATTTTATTTTCATGCTCTAGAGGTGGAGAGAATTTGGTCCAAAATTGGAAGAAAAAAGAAAACCAGTCTCCCCCCTCATCTTTGATGCCAGCCGAACCTCTCTCCTCTCTCTCTCTCTCTTTCTCCATCACGGCCTTCAGCTGCCAAAAACTTCACCACCGTCTACAACCACAACAACACAACCAAGTACCGCCACTAGCATCCTCGTGATCCACCAGCACCACCACCGCTAGAGAACCAAAAAAGAAGAATAGAAAATAGAAGGAAGGAGTTGAGAAAACTAAAAGTAGCAAGGAAGAAGAAAAAAAAATAGAAACCCGTAACAACCACCGTCTACCACCACAGCAACACCATCGAGAGCCGCCAACACCACCAGGTCAGCTTCTTTCTTCTTCTTCGTCTACGCTGGCTCCATTGTTCATGTTGCATGTGAACACTTGAGAGCATCTCCATTACTCACTGGGCTAGGCAGCGCCGATCCAGACCTAAATTGTTGGGTCGGGTCTGGCCTAGTTCAAAAAAATTAAAAAAAATCCTTTTAAAAAATTTTGTGATTTTCCCGCATATTGTTTTTATCAATTTTGCTTAATGTTGGTTTGTATTTTTATATTGTAAAGATATAGGTCATGTATGAAAATACTCGGTTTTCATTAAAACATTGCAAAAAATTGACTTTATGACTGGCCTTAAATGAAGGCCTATACACAAGAGCCTTTCCTGGTGAAGACGCACATCCTGAGCCCTCAAGATGACCGTTGCCCTTTCTGTGAGCATCATTCAGAAATTGTCTCCCACATCTTCATGCATTGCCTAGTGGTCTAGAAACTATGGAATAAAATTATAGCTTAGAAAGGTCTGAGCTGGGTAATCCCATATACCCTTGACGACCTTCAATGTCAATGACTATGTCTTCTGCAGGAAAAACATTGTAAGTTTGAAAGATCTGTTTGGGGGGGCTTTATGTTTAGCATTGTGTGGACTATATGGAATGCTAGGAACATCTTGATATTTAAGGAAAAGCAGCCAATTTGGGAAGATATCCTATGGCATTTATTTTACTTCACTGCAAGCTGGATTAGAAATTTGAACTCTTCATTTTGGTATGGTATATCGGTGCTGATCAGTATAGGAATCACGATTGGATAAGGAAAAAAGTGATTGAAACATATTTAATTAAAAAATGAAAAAATTATCTTGTTTTTGGTATAGTTGTAAATTTCTTATTTTAAAATAGAAAGTAAGAGAAAACATATTTCTTACAATGTCCTCTCTCTGTTTTTTTCCTTGTTGTCTCGTTCTTTCCTCCTCGGTTCGTTCTCTGGCTTTTATAGCCACAAAATGCATGCGTTTCCCAGGAACGTTATTGCTGAAGTAATGGTAAGTTGGTAACAGTTGGCATGAGACATGCTCCCCTATTTGAAGCAACTCCACCACTACTATCTTTACTGCCTTTTACTGTAGAAATTGTTGCTTGAAGGAGACAGTGAACAATGTGCAGTAATTCTTAATGAAATGGTGCCATTTTCAATTTTAAAATGATATTTTTGATTTGATCCTTGGATATTTTTACAATTTTGTAATCAAGCCCCCCTGGAAAAGTTGTAATTGAATCCTTTGATTTTAGCACCTTTTCTAGTTTGGATCTTGGTTTCGGATTGTTTCAATTAAGTCCTTAATTGGCAATCAAATTTTAATAATTATGCAATTAAGCCCCTGATTTGACCAAATCAACTCTTCAAAATTATAATTTGATCCCAAAACTTTAATTTCTTCAAAGAAAAGCCTAAATTAACTTAAAAATCAATTTTTCTTGTAATCAAACCTTCCATAAATTCAATTAAACCTTAGATAAAATTTAATTGAGTTCATAAACATCTGATTTTAGACTTTTCTTCCTCAACTTGAATTTTCTTTGTCAACAAGCCTCTCATCAATCAAAAATATACTATCAAATTTCAACCTTTTGTATTTTGTAACCTCCTCATCCAATTTTGACCTTTTTTCAGCATTCCAGCATCCTTTTCTTGCTCCTATTAATTTTTGGATTTCTTCCGAATATTTTTTGATATATTTTTTTTTTATTTTCTTATTTTTTTTGTGGGAACCCAAAAATGGGTTACAACAAGGCTATTCCTAGGACCCTTATAAGAGCTTAGGATAATTTTTTTATTTATTTCCTCGCACACATAATTCTTCATTTATTTGATTACATGTATACATAAAAGTTTTTTTTTGTACGTCAATTTTTTAAACTACAGAAATGCCTTGAGAAATCCTCTATATAGTATTATTTTTATAAAAAAAAAATATTTGACTCGCAATGGAGCATGGGTTACATAACTAGTCATATCTACTAGTAGTTGAATTACACCATTGAATGGTTCAATCCTTCATTAATAATGTAGGGACATCTATCAATAAGTTTAAAAATAAGTCTAAATATCTCAAATGAGTTTTAAGACGAAAAGAAGTGTAATTTTTAATTTGATAATTAAATAAAACTAATAGGGATGGCACGATGTCAGGCCTAACTCCTTTGAGATTGATTACGTTTCAAGTCCAAACACATATGAGTTTGGCAAGACGCCATACCCAAATCCCTTGGACTCGGCTACACGCTAAGCTCAAACACATGTGAGCCTGACAAGACGCTAGACTCAAATCCTTTGGGCTCCACTACACGCTGATACCAAACATATATGAGTCTGATAAAATGCTAGATTCAACTCCCTTGGGCTAGGTTGTGTACTGAGCCCAAGAGCATTGGGTCTAGAAAGATCCTAGACCCAAAATTCTTGGGTTTAGAATCATGTCAGATCCAAACATATAGTCAATGGTCGTTATAGACCTCATGTTGGGTCATAAGGTTATTCCTAGGACCCTTATAAGAGCTTAGGATAATCTTTTTTATTTATTTCCTCGCACACATAGTTTTTTATTTATTTGATTACAAGTATACATAAAAGTTTTTATTTGTACGTGATTAGTACTTAAAAGTGCATATTTATCAAGGTTTTATATCATCATTTTGCACTTAAAGTATCAATAACTCCTTAACTAAAGCATGTTTTACAATAACAAGTCTAATACTATAAAATGCCCTAATATATGGTAAATGTTCATCTTAAATGCAGGCCTATCACATAAATCAAAGGATTGATTGATAACTCCTTAACTAAAAGTGCATATTTATCAAGGCCTATCACATAAATCAAAGGATTGATTGTTGAATTCAACTACTGAAATTTGTGAAGATAAAGAGAGGATGAAACTTAGAAAAGAGATGTTGGTGCAGTCTAAACTGGAACACTGTTCGGTGTTTGGCCCATATCTGGAGTTCTAGAAGTCCAAATGACCTCCATTTTTTTTTTCTGGAAAGCTGAGTCAATTTCCTACAACTTTCATGTTTTCTAGTGGACCCAGTTCGGATGGTAGCATTTTTGTTTTATTCAGACAAAAAGATAAGGATTTTCACCAAGTCAAAAATTGACCACCCACTCAATAATTATTCATCAAATCAATAATTCTGAATTTTGGCCTATAAAAGGAGGTATTTGCCATGTATTTGGGAGCTTGGTTGTTCATATCAAGTTCATGCTCTTTATTTCTCTCTTTATATTTTTTTTGTAATTCTTAAGTTTTGCTTTCATTAATATCTTGTTTATGTTTTTCATTTCCTTTCCTTTCCTTAGTTAACTTGTATCTTATTTATGTTCTTGTTTTGTCTATTTATGTTTCTCTTCTTCATTATGTTTAGCTAAGTTTATTATGTCAAGGTGAAAAGGTAACACTAATGGTGTAAGAATAAGTATGGTGTAAACTCAATATGGACCTTAATGTTTAATATTAACATTTCATATCTTTTTATCTTATTAATTCTTAATAACTTGCTTGTTAAATGGTTAATCTAGATTTGTGTTGTATAACACTTGGTACAACAAATGTTTGGCACTCTCACAGCTTAACCGTATGGTATTACCTACACCTGAGCTATGAAAGGAACTTGATTTGCTGTCAACATAAGTTAGCATCATGAATTCCTGACAATATTTAAATATTTGGTGTTATGTAAATAAGATAATTAATATGATCATGTTAATAATTTATAATGAGCTATTAATGAGAAATCATCCGATTGGAACCTCCTTTGTGTGTGGTTTCCAATTGAATAATAAGAGTTTATACTATACTTGTTTGAAATACCATTAGTGGATCCTCTAACCTTGACATTTGTTTTTATCATTGTTTAATCCTTACATTAATCTTTCATCTCAAAGTTCTCATTAATTTCTTCATCTTTTTTTATTATTATTATTATTATTATTATTATTATTATTATTATTATTACTATTATATATTATTACTATTACTATTATTATTATTACTATTTACATTCTCAGGTATAATTATTATTATTTACATTCTGTTTATATTATATAATATATCTCTTTGATCTTTTCATAAACTCAGTAAATAGGCTGGAAACCTGTGACCCGATCTTTTAGATCATTCTCAGGTATAACAACGCCACGTACTGAGTATTATTATTACTATTACTATTACTATTACTATTACTATTACTATTATTGCTATTATTGTTATTATTGTTGTTATTGTTGTTGTTGTTATTGTTGTTGTTGTTATTGTTGTTGTTGTTATTTATAATTTATACAATTAACCTCTATGTGGTTCGACCTCGGTCTTGCTGGGTTATTTATTACTTCGACACTCCTGCACTTGGGAGAAGACATCAATCTTTTGGTCGTGTCAAGTTTTTGGCGTCGTTGCCGGGGAGGTAAATTCTTGTACAAATTATAGTATTTATTTTGTTTTCTCTTTTCACTTTTCTTGTATCTAACTTTGTTTCTTTTATTTTGTTTCTTTTTCTTTTGTTTTCTTCTTCCTTTTATTCTCTTTCTACACGTGCATGAGTGTTTGGTCACGTACATTAAGTGGTAGACTTTGTAGGGTATCCTCATTATTTTCAGAAAATATGGCCGAAGAAGATAACCAGTCACTTTATAATGAGAATAATGAGAATAACTGTGTTAGGACACTTAGAGACCACATGAATCCCACAAGAACAAGTGCACCCTCATGCATAGTTTTCCCTCCTGATGCATCTCATTTTAATTTTAAGCCAGGCATTATTCAACTTTTACCTTCTTTTCATGGCTTGGATTTAGAAAATCCATACTTGCATTTGAGAGAATTTAAAGAAGTTTGTAACACCTATAATGACTTAAATTGTAGCATGAATACCATTAGATTAAAGCTTTTTCCTTTTTCATTAAAAGATAAAGCTAAAACATGGCTACAAAATCTTAGGTTAGGATCCATTCATGCTTGGGATGAAATGCAACAACAATTTTTAAAGAAGTTTTTTCCATCTCACATAACCAACTCTTTCAAAAGACAAATCACTACTTTCACTCAAAAACCAGGTGAAACATTTTACCAATGTTGGGATAGGTATCGAGACTTGCTTAATACTTGCCCTCATCATGGTTTTGAAACATGAAGATTGGTTTCACAATTTTATGAAGGATTAACACCTAAGGATAAGCAAATGGTTGAATTGATGTGCAATGCAACTTTTGAAGATAAAGACCCTAATGAAGCAATGGAGTACCTAGACTTGCTAGCTGAAAATGCACAAAATTAGGACACTATAGGCACTTATGAGGCACCAAGTTAAACCCAACCTCATACATCTAGTGGAGGTATGTATAACCTTAGGGAAGATCATGACCTCCAAGCCAAGTTTGCATCTTTAGCTAGAAAAGTCGAGGCACTAGAATTGAAAAAGATTCGTCAATTAAAATATGTTCAAGACATTGTGTGTCAAATCTATAAAACAAATGAACATGCAACCAATGACTGTCCAACTTTGCCTTCTTTCAAGCAATGCCTCAATGAACAAGCCCATACTTTAAACAGTTTCCAAAGGCCCAATCATAACCCATGCTCGCAAACATACAATCCTGGTTGGAGAAATCACCCAAATTTCAGTTGGAAGAGTGATAACAATAATGCACAAACTTCACAGCCACCATTTCAAGCACACCATAATTTTCAAAATTCTCATGGATATGCACCTCCTTATGCTGCAACTCCAAGAAGAAATCTTGAGGAAACATTGCATGTATTCATTGAAAAGCAAGAGACAATCAACACTCAACTTGCTCAAAGCATGACAAATTTTAAAGATGCTCTTGCAAAATTCACATCTGCTCTCAGTTTTCAAGAGAAAGGTAAGTTTCCACCTTAACCACAGCAAAATCTAAAGGGGCAATACAATGCAAATGCGAGTAGTTCTGGAAGCCAACACATGGATCAAGTCAAATCAGTCATCACTCTTCATAGTGGTAAGGTTATTGAAAAACCCATTCTTGAACCTTATGAGAAAGATGATGAGTCAATCTCTGAGGGTAAGGAAGGGGTTGAATCTGAACATTGTGAAGAAAAGACTGATTCTCCACCAGCACTTCCATTTCCTCATGCCATGACCAAACAAAGGAAAGTCAATCACAATTCTGAAATCCTTGAAATTTTCAAACAGGTAAGGATCAATATACCTTTGTTGGATGCTATTAAACAGGTACCTTCCTATGCTAAATTTTTGAAAGATCAATGCACTGTGAAGAGAAAACTGAATGTGAAAAAGAAAGCCTTTTTAGCCGAACAAGTAAGTGCTATTCTTCAAAACAATAATGCTTTGAAATATAAAGACCCTGGTTGTCCTACAATTTCTTGCTTTATTGGAGAACATAAAATTAAAAAAGCTTTACTTGATCTTGGAGCTAGTGTGAATTTACTTTCATATTCAGTTTTTCAGAGTCTCAATCTTGGTGAGTTAAAACCAACTTCTGTAACTCTTTTACTTGCTGATAAATCTGTAAAAGTGCCTAGAGGAATAATTGAAGATGTGTTAGTACAAGTCGATAAATTCATTTATCTTGTGGATTTTATTGTCATGGACACGTAACCTGTTGAAGCATGTAATTCATTTCCTATTATTTTAGGACGTCCGTTTCTTGCAACTTCTAATGCATTAATTAATTGTAGGAATGGACTCATGAAGTTATCTTTTGGAAACATGACATTGGAGATGAATATTTTCAACATTTGCAAGCAGCCTGAAGATGATAATGATTTACAAGAAGTAGATCATATTGAAGAATTAGTTCATGATCAAATTGAATCTACTTTGAGTAAAATTGAGTTGGATGAATCTGAAGATTTGCAAATGATTTATTCTCAGGAAGAAATCACGAATGAAAAAGGCATCAACAATGTTGATGTCAATCTTTTATCAAGAGTGACAACATATTTGACATCTGACATCCCACCAATCGATGATTACTCTCCTGACAAATCCTAACTTTCTCTTAGTTCAATGCCTTGGTTTGCTAAAAATATCAATTTTCTTGTTTCAGGAGATTTGCCAGCTCACTGAAGTACTAAAGACAAAGGAAAGTTTTTGAACGAAGCGAAGAACTTTTATTGGGATGACCCTAACTTATTCAAATATTGTCTTGATCAAAAATTTCAAAGATGCATTCTTGACAATGAGGTAAGTAGTGTCATTAAACTTTGTCATTCTGAAGCATGTGAGAGTCATTTCTCGTCGAAAAAGACGACTGCAAAAATCTTACAATGTGGACTTTATTGGCCCACCATATTCAAAGACGTATATGTATTCTGCAAAACTTGTGAAAATTGTCAAAAGTCAGGATTCATTTCAAAACATAAGGAATCTTTAGATAATTTTCTATTGACTTTTGAGGCATATCCTGGTAGAGATGTGCATTATGCATTTCATGACTTATGACTCCATTTTCATAAAGAACATGCTCGACTTAGTCTTGGGAATCTGACTAAAAAAGACTATGTTTGCCAGTTTTTAAAAAAACTGAATGGGAAGCCTATCCCCGACCCATAGAGGGTGTTTAAGCCGTTCTTGGACGTAAAACCAAGGAAAGATGTGAGCCATAATCACAACTACCTGTACATACACATGTTTTTTCAAAATAAATAAATAGAGAGAGAGAGAGAGAGAGAATGTGTGTGTGAGACTACAGTTGGCCTACATATAGGTGGTATGACTGCATTTTTAATTTCTCATCTATAAATTCTTCTCTTCTTTCCCTTCATTTCTACTTAACCCATACATTCATCAAATACAGACATGTGTAGAAATGGCAGGTTCCTCAAGTAATCACATAAACAATATTTGTGTTTTCGGTGGATCCAGTCCTGGAAAAGAAAAAGAGTTTTTAGAATCAGCAAATCATTTTGGTTAGGTACTAGCTGAGCGAAAGATTCATTTAGTGTATGGAGGAGGCAACCTTGGGTTAATGGGGGGAGTGTCAATAGATGCATCTTTAGGAGGTAGTCAAGTTTTGGGGGTTGTCCCCAAAGTTTAGCACAAGGGGACATCATTGGAAAAACAATTTGAGAGGAATTACAGGTCCCCACAATGTCTGATCGATTGAATGCAATGTTTAACCATGTTGATGCCTTCATTGCCTTACCAGGTGGTCTGGGCACATTGGAAGAAATCTTTCATATTTCCTCTTGGGCCCAACTGCACATTCACCATAAACCCGTAGGTTTGTTAAATGTTAATGGTTTTTATGATAAGTTATTGTCTTTTTTTTATCATGTTGTGGAACAGGAATTTCTAACATCTTCAGCACGACAAATCATAATCTCTGCTGCTACTGCTGAACAATTGATTGACCAATTACAATCTTTCATCCCTGTAATTAATCCCTCCATGAGTCGCATAAATTGGTCAACTAAGGAAAGCCGTAAAAAGCTTAGATTGGATTTGAGCCTTCATTTGTAAAAACTTTATGTCTTTTGGTTTTATTATTGTGTTTTGTTGTTTCTTATATTTGTTTAAGTATGTTTCAGGTTTGTCAATGTTCGTTATTTCAGGTGATGTCTTCTATACTCTATCTTTCTACCTTAAGACATTGAGGACAATGTCTCATTTTGTTGGGGGGAAAGGGTAGTAGTTGATATTTTTTTTTAAAAAAAAAAACCTATGTTTTCTATTTCATAAACTATTTGCAAAAACTGTTGTTACTAGGATGGCAGAGTAAAAGGAGTTCTTTTGTTAAAGTGACTCTTAAGACGCATCGTAGTAAACATTCTTAACAAAGTCTATCAGAATACTTCTTGAAATTTTCAGGTTTACAAACTCTCGTATTATCAGCACTTGATTCTGCTCATATGCTCATTTAACAAGTATTCTTAAATCTTCATTTACACACACACACTTTAACATATGATTGTGAGTTGCATATTGGATTATTACATTATTTATGTTCTTTTGTTAAAGGTAACAACTAAGGGAAAGGGATAGTACATAATTTGCAAAAAAAACAAAAAAAAATAATGATAATAAAAAGGTAGATAAGTTTGGTTTTGTAGCCTCCCTAACCTAAGCAATTAAGCTCGAAAGGGTGTTTTAACACTTAATACCCTAAAGTCAACTGACATGGGAGCTATTGGCCCAACGCTTGTTACATGGGTTGAGGAGAAAAGCTTAAGGGATTCAAACATTGCACTATCTACGTATCAGTATATGCAACCCGAGTTGCTAAGCTCGTAGGGGTGTCTCAACACCTAATGCCCTAAAACCAACTGGTCTGGGAGTCATTAGCCTAAAACTCGTTACATGGGTTAAAGATACATTGTGTTTCAAGTTGTATGTGTATATAAAAAAAAAAATAATAAATAAAAAGAAAAAAATAATAATAATCCCAACCTAAGGAAGTTAGCCTTAAACATTAGAACAAAAATTTGTTTTTCTTCCAAGTAAAGCCCCATAACTATATGTTGATATTTTGAGTACAAAAGAAAGGTTTGGTAATATCTTGTTTAAGAGGTATTGAGCAGATATATGAATTTAATGAGAGTTTGTTTATCTAAATAGATTAATGGAAGTTGAATGATGAATGCCTTGCTTTATGGAATTTGCAAATTGTTTTTCTATTTTAACGCTTTGATTACTAGGGACTAGTAATAAGCTGGTTGGGGGGTGTGATTAGTACTTAAAAGTGCATATTTATCAAGGTTTTATATTATCATTTTGCACTTAAAGTATCAATAACTCCTTAACTAAAGCATGTTTTACAATAACAAGTCTAATACTATAAAATGCCCTAATATATGGTAAATGTTCATCTTAAATGCAGGCCTATCACATAAATCAAAGGATTGATTGATAACTCCTTAACTAAAAGTGCATATTTATCAAGGCCTATCACATAAATCAAAGGATTGATTGTTGAATTCAACTACTGAAATTTGTGAAGATAAAGAGAGGATGAAACTTAGAAAAGAGATGTTGGTGCAGTCCAAACTGGAACACTGTTCAGTGTTTGGTCCATATCTAGAGTTCTAAAAGTCCAAATGACCTCCATTTTTTTTTCCTGGAAAGCTGAGTCAATTTCCTACAACTTTCATGTTTTCCAGTGGACCCAGTTCGGATAGTAGAATTTTTTTTTTATTCAGACAATAAGATAAAGATTTTCACTAAGTCAAAAGTTAGCCACCCACTCAACAATTAGTCATCAAATCAATAATTCTGAATTTTGGCCTATAAAAGGAGGCATTTGCCATGTATTTGGGAGCTTGATTGTTCGGATCAAGTTCATGCTCTTTATTTCTCTCTTTATATTTTTTTTGTAATTCTTAAGTTTTGCTTTTATTAATATCTTGTTTATGTTTTTCATTTCCTTTCCTTTTCTTAGTTAACTTGTATCTTATTTATGTTCTTGTTTTGTCTATTTATGTTTCTCTTCTTCATTATATTTAGCTACGTTTATTATGTCAAGGTGAAAAGGTAACACTAATGGTGTAAGAATAAGTATGGTGTAAACTCAACATGGACCTTAATGTTTAATATTAACATGTCTTATCTTTTTATCTTATTAATTCTTAATACCTTGCTTGTGAAATGGTTAATCTAGATTTGTGTTGTATAACACTTGGTACAACAAATGCTTGGCACTCTCATAGCTTAACCGTATGGTATTACCTACACCTGAGCTATGAAAGGAACTTGATTTGTTGTCAACATAAGTTAGCATCATGAATTCCTGACAATATTTAAATGTTTGGTGTTATGTAAATAAAATAATTAATATGATCATGTTAATAATTTATAATGAGCTATTAATGAGAAATCATCCGATTGGAACCTCCTTTGTGTGTGGTTTTCAATTGAATAATAATAGTTTATATTATACTTGTTTGAAATACCATTAGTGGATCCTCTAACCTTGACATTTGTTTTTATCATTGTTTAATCCTTACATTAATCTTTCATCTCAAAGTTCTCATTAATTTCTTCATCTTCTTCTTCTTTTATTATTATTATTATTATTATTATTATTATTATTATTATTATTTACATTCTCAGGTATAATTATTATTATTTACATTCTGTTTATATTATATAATATATCTCTTTGATTTTTTCATAAACTCAGTATATAGGCTGGAAACCTGTGACCCGATCTTTTAGATCATTCTCAGGTATAACAACGCCACGTACTGAGTATTATTATTATTATTATTATTATTATTATTATTATTATTACTACTACTACTACTATTACTATTGCTATTATTGCTATTATTGTTATTATTATTGTTATTGTTCCAAAATACTTGTGAGCTTGACAAGATGTGAGACCTAATTCTATTGGGCTTGGTTACGTGTTGAGCCCAACCACCTGTAGAGCTGACAAGATGTCAGACCTAACTCCATTGAGCTTGGTTACGTTTTGAGCCTAAGCACATGTGGGTCTGGCAAGACGCCATACCTAAATCCCCTAGGCTCTGCTACATGCTGAGCCCAAATACATGTGAGCTTGGCAAGACGCTAGATTCAAATTTTTTGGCTCAACTACATGTTAAGCCCAAATATGTGTGAGTCTGACAAGATGCCAGATTCAATTCATTTGGGTTCAACTACACGTGGAGCCTAAGCGCATTTGAGTTTGGAAAGATACCAAACCTAAAATTCTTGGGTTTATAATCATTATAAATCCAAACATATAGTCAATGGTTGTTATTGGCCTCATGTTGGGTCATACGGCTATCCGTAGGACCCTTATAAGATCTTAGGATAATCTTATTTATTTATTTACTCGCATATATAGTTCTTGATTTATTTGATTACATATATGCATAAAATTTTGATTTGTACTTAAAATGTTTTATAAAAAAAACTAAAATATTTGACCTGCAGGGGAGCACGAGTCACATAACTAGTTCTACCTATTAGTAGTTGAATTACACCAATGAAGGGTCCAATCCTTCATTAATGATGTAGGGACATGTATCAATACGTATAAAAGAAGTCTAAATGTATCAAATGAGTTTTTTTTATGAAAGTAATTTTCAATTTGATAATTAATTAAAATTAAAATTTTATGAAAATAAATCTTATCAAATAAAGTTTTTTTTCTAAAAATGAAAATGAATATAATTTTTAATGTAATCATTAAATCAAACTAAATTTTTATGAACGCATTTTACATATCCAATCATTAAATCACATCTACTAATCTTTGAAGTAAACACCAATTAGCGGTCCAGTTTTTTTTTTAAAAAAAAACTAATTCTCCTAAGTAAATTCACAACTAGAAAATCAACGAATACAAACATGTTTTCCGTCAATATTTTATTGTGATCTTTACCGACCGAATTTTTTCCATTGCTAACTCCATAAGTAAAAGCTGATAGAAATATATCATAGATATATACCAAGGAAATCCCAGTCAAAATAGAAGGAATAAAAAAACCAAACAATAAGATTGTCACACTCGGACATCACGGCAACTAATAAAAAAGTGTCTCAATATGGAAAAAGAACATATATATGGCATTTTGTTTTTTGGGGGAAATGGTCTTGTTCAAGGATTCGCCACCTAGTGTTATGGTCACTAGGAATACTAACTTGTCAACATAGATTCTATGATACAATGAAGTTGAATGTTATTCTAAGCTCCAACAAACAAGCATAAGTTGATGAAGATAATTATAACAATGAAATCAACATAGAAGATTACGATGGAGCTGACAATGAGTCAATTAAAGAAAAAGAAGATAATTTTGACTAACTATCAAAACACGAAAGTGTAATCTATAAAATATAATGTAATATTTATTGATGAAATTCCTTAAAAAGAAGTATTTATTTTATTATTGTTATGTGAACTTGTGTTATTGTGTTGTGCGTGAAACTTTTAATTTAAGTATTTATAAGATGGATAGATAGGAAATACATACCTTTTGTGACGTCGGACACTGTTTCACATCGATGGAAATATTAACAATACATGTCCATCTATGTATTCCAAAGGCGAAAGGAATTGTTCCCCTCCCCTTGATACTATTCATGGAACATCACAACAATGGAAATACCAATGGTTTATGTCCATCGATGTATTCCAAAGGTAAAGGGAATTGTTCCCTTTACATGTTGGTGATGGCAATTAAAGTTTACTAACTGAGTGAGATTCCCCTCCATGTTTGATTTTATATTACTATTAAAAATAAGGGTAGGTTTCTTGACAAAATCACCGCCGGATTGCGAATTCCAATGCACTAGTAATTAATGCATTTTTGACTATTTACTATAACAATTGTATCGAAGAAATCATAGACAAAGTAAAAACAAACTGGAGGTGTTTTCAAATTTTTAGTGCGAAACAAAAATTTTAAGGGGATGTTACTAAGAGAATCACCGATAAACTATTTAAAAATAATAAATTTAATAGTTCATTGGTAATTCCGTCTATAAACCATATTATAAGAACCCAACGAGCGTATCAGAACCTCATTTTGTTTCTCTTGGCTTGAAAATCACTCTCTCAAATTCTCTCATCAATTCTTTACATTTACATTTTGTCTTTCAAACATTAAGGCTAGAAATCAAGCTTTCTTTCTCTCAACACAATTAACAAATATATGTGGTGAATGTTTTGACATATTTTCTTCTTATTTTTCTTCATTTCTTTGGTTTATTAACAAATTATTTTGTTTTTTTTATAACACAGTTCAATTCCGAAATTAAGCATGCCATTAAGGTAACAATTTTTCATTTCTAAGTCCTAGATTTGTTTTTGTATTATTTTTTCTTTTCTGTTTATGTTTTTGTCTACATTGCAATAATATCTTATTGTTTTATTGAATTTTAATTTAATTTGTTGTTCAATGTCAATTGAATATCTAGGATTAAATTTAATTACAAAAAATTCTTGTCAATTTAGGATTAAAAATATTATCCTGTAGAAAATGAGAATTTTCTATGAAATTAAATATTCAAAATTTTTGATAGAAATAAAATAAAATTAACTGGTTTGTGGCATACATATTGTTTATTTGCAGGAATGAAAATTTTGGGTAGTTTCCTGTATAGAGGAGGTGTTGCCAAATTATATTTTTTTAATCAAAATTGTTTATCCAAAATATTCATCAAATTTGTATAGATACATAGGGGAAAATCAATTGCACGAGCACATGATCATAGCTAGTTCTTCTAACAGCGATGATGAAAACAACATGTCATTAGGTTTCAACCAATAAGAGGCACCTGAAGCATATGCATCAACTCACGACATTGCCTTCTCTTCAAGTGCAGTTCTACAACGTAGATGAGGTGTCCTTTCAGAGTAGGATCCATTCAACTGCAAGTATAAGGCACAGTGAAACAACAACCTTTCAATATAAGTTTGTTTTGCTTTGAGTTGGTTTATGTTTAAGAATTTATGAACAAATACTATTTCATTAAATTTATCAATTTTTAGGTTCACAAACATAGAGGTTGCTCGAATAATAATATCAACATTTAAATCATAGATGGAAATCCATTATTTCAATGGAGCCAGGTTTCCAAACATCTTAAATGGAAACCACATGCCGATGCATGGTTTCCTAACATCCTGCAAGACAAAATTTTAGTGAGATAGAGCAAATTATAATGTTGTGAGGAGGGTTTGAGGGAATCATGCTGCAACTAGGTAACATCGAAAACAATACAATATTTTTTTTATTTTAAATATTAAAATTTCATTTGTCATTTACTCGTATATAATACATTTATACAATATACATTGCATGACTTTTGGTATGAGGCGCAAAAGAAATCTAAAAAATATGCTAGAGAAAATGCTCTACCAAGATAGAATGATGTGGTGGTTTGGAAAGATTTCAGGCCGCCATACATCTCGGGGAATAGATGAGCGGAATATATTTAGCATATGATGTCCGAGCGTTTCACATGACACTCACAATCCAGTGCGGGGAACCGAAGCCTGCAAATTCACGGTTCAATTACCACACACACCAGCGGCTCCATTTCATTCGTTTCGCATGTGAAGCGAATTGTAAAATTTATTTTAATCATTTATATTTTTAATTAATTTGTTGTTATTTATAAATATATTTAAGTAGCAAAATTTTTTTTCTTTGCTACGGCTCTTTGGCTTGAGCCAAGTCCAATGGAGCTTTATATGGAGACGTATATGCAGCGTGAAGACCGCCAAAAATGGGTGTAACAGTTTGTCGACAACCAAGCTCAATACTTTGTGGTATGTTGGTTTTTAACATTTTCTTTCATAAGTTATTATTTTCTTGAATTTTATGATTTTTTTTTAATTTTCCAAGAGACAAATAATAGCTGGTTAAAGGAGAGATAGGAGAACGATCCTTCAACTCACCTGAATTTCAATCTAGATTTGTGGTATAAGGTAGGATCGTTTGGTGGACCTGATAGAAATCGGTGTATGGACTCTCTAACACTATAACTGAGAACTTGCAGATGATCCGTAGTGTTTCAACTGTTGGAAGCTCACAATCGATATTAAGCACTCAGTTTCTGGATTTCGCGGCCTTGTTAGATCAAGAAGTGTAAGAACATATGACTCATCTAAATGAAAAATATGAATGACGCTCTATGGATTATGATGAACTCCTCCTAATGGTCATGGATATTAGATCACACCTAGGTGGTGTATGTGCACCCCTTTATTGGCCTAGCTTATGGTCCTAAGAACAACCAGCCTCCTCCTCCTCTAGCACCATCCTTGTTCTAGTTTCATTGTATTTGAATAGATAAATTTGCAATAAATATTTGGCTTTTATATTAAGATAATTTATTTTTACACGACTTTTATACAAATTTAATTTTTTTTAATCATTTTCTTTTTCTGTTCAATTGATTTTTGTTAGAAAAAATATTTTTAAATTATTATGGACGGGGTTACTGATAGAATAATTTAGTTTGTATATTCTAAAGAGTTGGAAAAAAATAATTGCAATGCCACTTCAACTGTTACATCATCGAGGGAATTATTCATCCAATATATTCTAGAGAGTTGGAATAAAATTGTGTTTTGATATGCAAAACATCTCATGATAGTAAAAGAAAAGAAAAAAAAGCAAAGGTTATGTGTTTATATGTATAAAAAAATGTTATTATCAAATTGGATGCTCTTGATTTCAAGAATAAAAAGATAAATTACTTACATTCCTCGAATTTTAATGACAAGCTAAACATGACAAATGGAGAACGATGAAAACAATGTCAGGGTGTGAGCGAATAGACCGAAGAGTTTCTCACTTTGAACCACGAATCACGTGGAAGATAACGTTTTTTTTTTTGTCTTAAAAGGATCCAAAGCGGGTGCCTCCTCTCATCTACGAGAAGGCAAATGCTTGTATCATCCTTGGACCTCAAAATTGCACATTTAAAATTACATCCTGACCCACCTCCAGAATAAATATTTATTTTTATTCAATGATGGGAGGCTTTTATATATATTATATAATATATTCTCCAATTATTAGTTGCTTTAATCGGGAAAATCACTTGATAAACTTTAATTTGAGATTTTGATGTTTTTTTATTTTTTAAAAATTTATTTTTAACATTAACATATTAAAACAATTCAAAAATATTAAAAATAATTAATTTTAAATAAATAAAATTAAAATTTAATTAAAAAAAAAAAAAACAGATCTAAACTTACTATCCATCCAAGTAATTTCAAAATGGAAGTTTGCATATGTGAATAGTACTAATAAATAATTGTATCGTAATAATAATGGATTATCGCAGCGAGATTGCCGGGTCTGTGTCCTAAAAATCTAGATGGATCTTTTCATTAAATTAGTTGATGAAAGATTTGTTTCCTTTTCTTTATCAAGTGATACTTTAAAAGGCTTTCCCCACATCATTTTATATATTAGTATTATTTCAACTGTTTTGTTTCTTTTTTGTTTTTTTCCTGTTTTTTCTTTATTTGTTTTTCGTTTTTCATACCTTTATGGTTTTTTTTTTTGCTTTTTTCTTTGTGTATTTTTTCTTTTAATGAATTTTTTTTGTTTAATTTAATTTGTTAATATGAAAAAAAAATTTAGTTATCAGACTTTTATGACACGGCTCTCAGATTTGACAGGTTAACCTGATTTGAGGAGTTAACCCAAATTTTGTTTTCTTTTTTCCTTTTTAATCAAGTTTTTTTGTTTTGTTTAGTTTGTTAATTATTTTTCGTTTAACCTGATGATTTTTTTTTTCTATTTAGTTATCAAACTTTCATGACGCGAATCCTAGGTTAACCTGATTTAACAGGTTAACTTAGTTGATTTAGATTTCTTTTTTCCTCATTAGTAACAAGCGTATGTCTTTTGTTTGTTTTTTTTTTTTTTTTTTTTAATTTTTTTTCGTTTAATTTAGGTTGTTAATTTTTAATTTTTTTCTATTTAGTTATCAAACTTTTATGATACGGATCCTGGGTTTGACAGGTAACCTGGTTTGACGGGTTAGCCCAGTTAATTCTGGGTAACCCGTCAATTTTTTTTTCTATTAAGTTATCAAACTTTCACAATACAAATCCAAGGTTTGACGGGTTAACCTGGTTTAAAGGGTTAACTCAGTTAATTCAATTTTTTTTCTTTTTCTTCATTAGTTTTTTTCTTTCTATTGGTTTTTTTTTAATTAATTTATTTAATTATCACACTTTATGACACGACCTTGCAGCCAAACCCGCATCCAAGGCTATTGGCTCTAGTATTGCAGTTAGACCTACTGGGTCATGCAAGTTTAATGCTATTATTAATATTATAAATATTACTTTTGGGTTAGGCGTTACAGCCAAACCCAAAATTCTTAAATATAATGTTATAGAAAGAACTAACATTTTTATATCTTATTTTTTTTTAATATTTTTTATATATAAAAAAAAATTTACCCGTAATATTATGCAAGTGATGTAACTAGTTATTACTATGAGGTGGAGAAGGTGTTAAGGTGGCACACAAGAAACGAAGGGAAAACAAACAAAAGAACCGCTACAATTCTTCTTTGTCTTATAGTGATAGACGGAACTACCCTTAACGAAACAGCACATGAATTTCTTTTTTTCAAATGCCCAAACTATCCTTAGGTCTCCACTTCCCAGACTTTAATGCTTCCTGCAAAATTGAAACCCCCAGCCCCTTTTCAGAAAAAGCGCGTGGCTTTATTTCTCATTGTTCTCTCGCCTTTTCTTTCTTTCCCCCTGTCTCCTTGTTTTTTTTTCTCCCCCTCTGGTCCTCCCCCGGCTGATTCTTTCCTCTAGCTTTTATAGCTAGAGGATGCAGATGTTTTCCGGCAACAGAGTAACAGCCGGCGTACATGATGGCATGAGACATGCCCCTTGATTGAAGCGGCTTCATTATCGCTGCTAACGTCTCTTGCCTTTAACACCACAACTGCCATGTTTAAAAAGACAGTGAATAGTGCTTCAATGGAAACGGCGCTGTTTGGATTCTTCTGTTTGTAATCAAACCCCGGAAAAATTTTAATTGGGTCCCTTAATGTTAGCGCCTTTTTTGGTTTGGTTCTTGGTTTCGGATTGTTTCAATTAAGTCCATAATTAGTCATAAAACTTCAATAATTATGTAATTAAACCTCTAATTTGACCAAATCAACTCTTCAAAATTATAATTAGACCCCAGAACTTTAATTTCTTCCAATAAAAGCCTAAATTAACTTAAAAGATCAATTTTCTTGCAATCAAACCCTCTATAAATTCAATTAAACCTTGAATACAATTTAATTGAGTCCATAAACATCTGATTTTAGACTTTTCTTTCTCAAATTGAATTTTCTTTGTCCCTAGGGCTTTCATCAGTAAAACAATATATTGTCAAATTGTAACCTTTTGCATTTTTGAAACTCCTAAACCAATTTTAACCTTTCTTTAGCATTCAAGTATCCTTTTCTTGCTCCTATTATTTTTTTGATTTCTTCAGAATATTTTTTTTTATTTTTTCATTTTTTTGTGTGGGAACCGAAAAATTAAGAAATCTAAATTATTTTTTTTTGCAAAATAAAATTAATTGATGATCCAGGCAAGACTATTTCTTTCTATTTCCTTTTCATCTTGCATGATCAAAGTTTTTATTGTGTAATTATACATTTCAAATGATATTAAATTTTTTCTTAACAATCTTAAAAATAATAATTTTTTATATTGACATGATGTATTTTAAAGAATTTAATAATTTTTATATTGCACAATGGAAAGAGCGGACAGCTAATGCGTTCCACTTATTGAACAGGGTTCTATGGTTGGTCCACGACCCCTAGATGCCGAAGGCATCCTTGGGGTGATCTCGTAGTTCCTATAGGGTGGAGACGATGGGATCGGTCCATGGATTTTCCTTCCTTTTCCCGCATTTCGCTAAAGGGTTGAAGGAGGATAGTGCATCAAGCTGTTCGCAAGGGCCAACTTGATCCTCTTCCCCAGGGATCCTAGATGAGGGAACCCTAGGAGAGCCGCCGACTCCAACTATCATCCATGTACGATCCATACTAGATTTGACCAACTACCTATCCTACCTTCTCTACGTTCTTGACAGCCTATCTTTGTCTCAGTAGAATCTTTCAACGGCATGTTTCGTTCCTCTTCCCTATTACTTTGAAAAAGTTTCATTAGTAAAACAATATACTGTCAAATTGTAACCTTTTGCATTTTTGAACGTTCTAAACCAATTTTAACCTTTCTTTAGCATTCCAGCATTCTTTTCTTGCTCATATTAATTTTTGAATTTTTTCTGAATATTTTTTTTTTCTCATTTTTTGTGTGGAAACTGAAAAATTAAGAAATCTAATTTTATTTTTTTTGCAAAATAAAATTAATTGATGGTCCAGGCAAGACTATTTCTTTCTATTTCCTTTTCTTCTTTCATGATCAAAGTTTTTATTGTGTGATTATACATTTCAAATGATATTATATTTTTTCTTAACAATCTTAAAAATAATAATTTTTTATATTGACATGATGTATTTTAAAGAATTTAATATTTTTTTCTAGATAAAAATTTATATCTTTAACCACTTGGTCAATCCCTCGAAACTATACAAAACAATTTCAATTACATTTATAATTAAGTCTTTATATACATTACTTTGAATGCATTGAGGTTATACCTGCCTAGTCTATCCAGCGAAGTTACAAACTCACAATGTATGTCTTGCTCAAAATACTTAATTTCATTAACAAAAATTTCTTGAAGCTATCATATGAGTGATTATATACTGAAAGAGATTTTAGTCATAGTCTGTCAAAGAACCATCTCAACCCAAAAGCTTAAGCTGTTAGGTGAGGCTCTAAGATATGATTTATATTATTCTTTAACACACCCCTTCAAGTAAAAGCCTTTTGAACTTGAAACTTGCACAGGCTCACATTGCCTTGTGCATAATTTTTATCAAATAAATGAGGATGATGAGATTCGAACTCGTGACCGCTTGGTCATTAAGGCTCTGATATCATGTCAAAGAACCATCTCAACCCAAAAACTTAAGCTGTTAGGTGAGGCCCCAAGATATGATTTATATTATTCTCTAACGTCATAGTCATGTGTTAAAATGACCAGGCAAACAGGAGTGCTGTTATTAACGCAAAAATACTTTAGAAATACTTTCTATCAATAAATTTTCTCATTTTCTATCAAAAATTTTAACTAATTATTAAAAAATTAATCTAACAGTGATGATGTAGAATTATATATTTTAAATATTGAAACACGGGTTGTACATTTCTTATCTCAAAATAGAAAGTAAGAGAACGCATATTTCATTGGTCAACCATCCCAGTAATACTCCATATATAATATTTCGAATTCTATCACGATACAAATGTGAAAGATTTTGTCTGACAAGTAATTTAGCATGCGGGCCCTTATTGAACTTCCTGGCATAATACTTGGGCTCGGCAACACATATAGATCTAGAAGATACCAGATAAATTCTCTCTCTCTCTCTCTCTCTCTATATACTTGGGCTCGTGCCTATAGTTTAGATCAGCATTCTCCACTCGTAAAATCCAATTTGCGTTCCAAAAAAAAAAAGAAAAACAAGGAAACTTCTGAAATGGCTCTCTACCAACTTGCTCCATTCCCTATTAGTACTGTCACCAAACGGACATTTTCAAGTCGCACCTCACTTGGATCATCAAGAAATGGCTGTTTCCCTAGCCAAGTTCGGTGCATGGTAGCGACCGAAACTCGTGATCAAAGCATTGCCAGGCGCTCTGGAAATTATCCCACTCCCTTCTGGGATCATAAGTTTCTTCAGTCACTGACAAGTGAATATGTGGTAAATATATATACATGTGTTCTCCATTACCTTTATTATTATAATTTTCTTTTTAATAGTACTGTACTCATTATGGATCTGATCGTATTCCAGGCATTTAGAAATTTCAATTACCATTATTACTTCTAATAATGCTTAGACATCTCAGGAGCGCAGTTATTTCCAACCATGGAAAGCTAACAAAACCCTTTATATATATTTTTGCAGGGAGAGCCGTGCACAGGACAAGCTAACAAGCTGAAGGAAACTGTGAGGGACATGCTTGAGAAACCATTGGATGCTGTATATCAACTGGAGCTAATTGACAACCTCCAAAGAATTGGAGTTGCTTATCATTTTGAGCTTGAGATAAAGAGCATACTGGAAAGCAGGTGGAATGATTATAAAAAAGACAACAGAGAGATGAAAGAGGACTTGTATGCTACTTCTGTTGAATTTAGACTGCTAAGGCAGCATGGATATAATGTGCCTCAAGGTTCTCTTTATACATATATAGTCATAGTTATATGCATGTGTATATCAATTAAACTTAGCTTAAACGACCTTCATCAAGCAATTCTGTTATTTGCAGATGTTTTCAATGGCTTCAAGGATGAGCAAGGAAACTTCAAGAATTGTCTTCGCGATGATGTCAAAGGGATGCTAAATCTATATGAAGCCTCTTATTATCTAGTAAATGGTGAGAGTATCTTAGAAGAAGCGAGAGATTTTTCTGAAAAACATCTCAAGGAATATAGCAAGGAACAGAATGAAGATCATTATCTTTCACTGTTGGTGAATCATTCATTGGAACTTCCACTGCATTGGAGGATGCAAAGGATGGAAGCAAGATGGTTCATAGATGCATATGGAAGAAAAAGGGATTTGAACCCCATCCTTCTAGAGTTTGCTGGATTGGATTTCAACATGGTTCAAGCAAAATACCAGGAAGACATAAGACATGCATCAAGGTATAAAATTAGTAATTGCGAAAAGTTCCTTGATTGAAACCTCTTCTACTTCATTCCGCTAAATTTAAATATCACATGAAAGTCGTATATTTTCTTTGAAAAGTATTAGCAAGTCACCAAAAAGTCATAAAACCATATATCAAGGATTTATTTCTTGATGATAATATTAAAATAGCTTAAATCATGTTTTTATCGTAATGTTTATATAATTTTAACTTTTTGATGTTCTTTTTATCAATTTCTTATATGGTAGTTTGTTATTTATAAGGAACTTGTACAACTTACATGTTATTTATTGAGGGAATGGATTAAATTATAGAACGGAAGGAGAGTTCATCAAAGCACTCTATAGCTTGGAAGTTGAAATAAAAAAAAACAAAATGATTCAGAAGGTGTTTTTATTATATAGCTTGGAAGTTGAAATAAAAAAAAACAAAATGATTCAGAAGGTGTTTTTATTATAACTTATAGTGAATTCATAGAGTCTGAATACCAAGAAGATATATGACAAGCATCAAAGTTTACAATTAAGAGAAGCATTTATTTCGTAAAGTATAATAATGAAAAAAAATGCTCTACACTCTCCATTAATGTTAAGGTGGTGGACTAGTATGGATCTAGGAAACAAGTTGTTCTACACCAGGGACAGATTGATGGAGAACGCTTTGTGGACGGTAGGAGAGGTATTTGAGCCTCAGTTTGGATATTATCGAAAAATGGCGACCAGGGTTAATGCTCTGATAACAACATTAGATGATGCTTACGATGTGTATGGCACCCTCGAAGAACTTGAGGTCTTCACAGATGTTATTGAGAGGTTGGTACTATCATTAGACCTGTTTTGTATGCTACTTTTTTTATTGCTGGTTTCTTGGAGAAATTAAACCTGAAATATTAAGCATTAAACTATGCAATTTTCCTTCAGCTGGGATATCAATGCTTTGGACCAACTACCAGACTACATGAAGATATCTTTCTTTGCTCTCTTCCAGTCCATCAATGAAATCGGTTACGATATTCTTAAAGAACAAGGAATAAATGTTGTTCCTTCCATGAAGAAATTGGTATTGATTTTTAATTTCTCTATAAATGATCTTCCCCTGCTCTTGTAATTTGAAAAACTTTCTTTCCATAGTTTTTGACATATACGATTCCAAATGAACTAGTGGGGAGATTTATGTCGAGCATATCTTAAAGAGGCAAAGTGGTACTACGCTGGATATACACCAACTCTACAAGAATACCTTGATAATGCTTGGTTGTCAATATCCGGACAAGTCATACTAGGGTATGCTCTCATCTTGGTTACAAATCAATTGACAGAGGAGGCTGTAAGATGTTGCATGGAATATCCTGACTTAATTCGTCACTCGTCAATGATTCTACGACTCGCAGATGATCTAGGAACATCTTCGGTATATAATTTGTTTTTCCTTAAATTTTTTCACTCATACTTTTCTTTTGAAAGGGTTTTGATTTTTCTACATTTTGGAATCAGGATGAGATTGCTAGAGGTGATAATCCAAAATCAATTCAGTGTTACATGCATGAAACTGGAGCGACTGAACAAGAAGCTCGTGAGCATGTACGATATTTGATATACGAGACGTGGAAAAAGCTAAATGGAGAGATAATGAAGCCATATCCCTTTTCTAAAAACTTCATGAGAATTCCAATGAATCTTGCAAGGACTGCTCAGTGTTTTTATGAAGATGGAGATGCGTATGGAATTCAAGATCAGGAGACTCATGGTCGCCTGGCGTCATTGTTTGTTAAGCCCATTCCTCTCCAAGATATATAGTTACCAGAAGTCATTCAAACGGTACTGTGAATCGTTTCTGCTACCATTTTCCCAGGCTCTCAGCTTCGCTTGCTTCAGCTTGTTACTGCAAAATGCTTCTTTTCTATCGAAGTGCTTTCCTTTTCCAATTGGGTGTTTTTCTTGTTGTCTTTGGCTTATCAATAAATAAATATATAAAACGCAATGCTTGAAGTCATGTGTGTTAGAATTCAATGCCACGCAACAGTACGTTGTTTATATATAAGATGTAAGTGGTTTCTAAAATTTAGAGTTCGTAAGAATTATAATATTATTAGAATTTTATAATATTAAAATTAATATTTATTTGAGTTTTTTAATTATTAAAATTTAATTAGTTGATTAGTTTTCTTTGTGGTTAAATAAGGATAGATCTTAATCAGAAAGAATAAAAATTTAATCGGGAAAATCACTTGATAAACTTTAATTTGAGATATTGATGTTTTTTTATTTTTTAAATTTTATTTTTAATATTAACATATTAAAACAATTCAAAAATATTAAAAATAATTAATTTTAAATAAAAAAATTAAAATTTAATAAAAAAACAGATCTAAATTTACTATCCATCCAAATGAAGTTTGCACATGTGAATAGTACTAATAAATAATTGTATCGTAATAATAATGGATTATCGCAGCGAGATTGCCGGGTCTGTGTCCTAAAAACCTAGATGGATCTTTTCATTAAATTAGTTGGTGAAAGATTTGTTTCCTTTTCTCTATCAATAATACTTTTAATGGCATGGGAAAAGTATTGTAGTTTTTTCCATGTCTTTTTATATATTAGTATTATTTCAACTGTTTTGTTTTTTTTTTCTTGTTTTTTTTTATTTGTTTTTCGTTTTTCATTCCTTTATATATATATTTTTTCTTTTTCCTTTGTGTTTTTTTTCTTTTAATGAATTTTTTTTGTTTAATTTAGTTTGTTAATGTGAAAAAAATATATATTTAGTTATCAGACCTTCATGACACGGCTCTCGAATTTGATAGGTTAATCTAATTTGACGAGTTAACCTAGATTTTTTTTTCCTTTTTAATCAAGTTTTTTTGTTTAGTTTAGTTTGTTAATTGTTTTTGGTTTAACCTGATAATTGTTTTTTTATATTTAGTTATCAAATTTTCATAACGGGAATCCCAGGTTAACCTGATTTGACAAGTTAACTCAATTGATTTAGATTCTTTTTTTGTCATTAGTAACAAGCGTATGTCTTTTGTTTGTTTTTTTTTTTTTTGTCTTTTTAATTAATATTTTTTTGTTTAATTTAGGTTGTTAATGTTCAGTTTTTTTTCTATTTAGTTATGAAACTTTCATGACACGGATCCTGGGTTTGACAGCTAACCTGGTTTGACGAGTTAGCCTAGTTAATTCTGGGTAACTCGTCAATTTTTTTTTCTATTAAGTTATCAAACTTTCATAACACAAATCCAAGGTTTGACGGGTTAACCTGGTTTAAAGGGTTAACCAGTTAATTAAATTATTTTTTTCTTTTTCTTCATTAGTTTTTTTTTCTTTCTATTGGTTTTTTTTTAATTAATTTATTTAATTATCATATTTTTACGACACGACCTTGCAGTCAAACTCGCATCCAAGGCTATTGGCTCTGGTAGGGGTGTTCACGGTCCGGTTCGGTCCGGTTTTAACATAAAAATTCAACCGAACCGGAAAATACCATTTCTTGTTAATATAACCCGAACCGAACCGAGAACCGGTTCAAACTGAACCGATTTTGTTCAGTTCGGGTCGGTTTTTTAGCCTTAGAAACCAGAAAAACTGAAACTAATTAAATAAAAGAAAACTTGGCTGAATCACAATCACTGGACAAACTTGGCTGAATCACATTAAAAAAAATCCTTGTTGAAAACTTTGAATCCAAGCTCTTCGGTTGAGATCTGAAAGATCTCCCTTAATTGAATCAAAATCACTGGATCTATCCATACTAGCACAACTACATGTTAACAAAGATTTCAATAGCATCCTGTAAAGTAGAGAGTAGAAAGGCAACAATATAAGAGAAAATGAGTTGCTTTAAGCCTTGTGCACAGAGGAGAGGGAGAGAGGGAGGGGTAGGGGCACTGGAAAAGGGGAAGGGGGGGAGAGAGCGGGGAGGGAGGGATGGGGTTGCTGGAAAGGGAAGGGGGAAGTGGAGGGTGAGCAGCTGGAAAGGTTTTGGGAGGGAGAGAGAGTGGGGAGGGAGGGATGGGGTTGCTAGAAGGTTTTGGGGAAAAGGGATGGGGGAGGGTGAGTGGGCTGGAAAGGTTTTGGGGAAAAGAGAAGGGGGTGGAAAGGTTTTGGAGGGGGGCGGCGGGTTGGAAAAGTTTTGTAGGGTTAGGGTATTTATTATTTAGGTTTAGGATGTATCTTTTTATATTTTGTTTTAGATTCAATTAAACCGGTTCGGTTCGGTCCGGTTCAATCGGTTTAAGCTTTTTCAAACCGGAACCGAACCGGACTGGGTGGTTTTTTTAAAATTTTTAATCGGTTTAATCGATTTTTTCTATCGGTTCTGTTTTTTCGATTAATTTTTTCTCGGTTCTCTCGGTTTAATCGGTTGGTCGGTTTTTTTAAAAACCCCTAGGCTCTGGTATTGCAGTTAGACCTACTAGGTCATGCAATTTTAATGTTATTATTTATTAAAGAAAGAGTTTGAATTCAATGTAAACACTTCTATATAGTAATAGTAATAGTTATAGTATGTAATACTTCTATATAGTAATAGTTATAGTATGTAATACATCCCACCATTATATTGTACACAACCCTACAAGTATAAATACAAAGTATGGCTGCTACTCTTATGCATTCAATACAATACAATTATTTAATGTTTTTTTTTCCCCTATTTGTGTCATGTATTCACTAAGGGAGAGGGAACAGAGAAGGATTGTAGATCAATAATGTGAAAAACTAAGCCATGGTTTGGGGGTTCTAGAACGACAAGTTGATAAGTGTAGAAGATTAGTCTATGATCTTCAAGCTTCAAGGGAAAAAGAGGTACAACGCCAAAAGGATGAAAGACGAAGGAGAGTCGTTGTGGTTATCATTCAAATGTATGTACGCAAGTGGTTAGTACGGCGTGCTTATTTGAAATTCTTGTCAGTCACTACTTCTATACAATGTTTTTTGAGAACGGTGTTAGCAAGAAGGGGATTCCGAAGGCTTAAACAAGAGGCTACTACAGTCACTATTAATCGTATTCAAGATTCGAGGGCGAATTTTCTTGAAGAGGGAGGGAATGATACGTTTCAGCCATGTGATACGACCCAAGTAAGGTCAGATTCGGATTTTGGCGTAAAAAGCGCAACAGTCCAGGTTTACGGCAACAATCATAATTCTCAATCTGACCGTTGGATCAGGATAATATTTTATGTGGACTCTCCATATATATCTTACTACCTTGGGTTAAAAATTCAGGTCAATCAGAGTTCGGGAAGGAACCTCAATACTAGTCAATGGAGGCTGTACGGATTTTGTTATTTACTTCCATTTGACTTGTGGACTTCCTATTTGGTTAGGATTCTTTTCCTACAAGGATGTGGCAGCTGGCTTTGGGAATTTCCTAGTTCCACAAGGATCTTTAATGAGCTGCAATATAATCTACAAGTGTGGCAGTGATTCATTAATGTTTCAGAATCCTTTTCTTATAAGGATTCCTTATTCATCCTAGCTACACAAGGAAAGAAGGGCTGGTGGTATTTAATGACAGATTAGTTATTTTTATTATTTTCTTTAACGTTTGGGCTTAATTAAAACTTTGTTTTGAGCTAGGGTCCAAGACTTGTTTGGATCAGGTTATGGGCTTTTCAGTTTAGGGTTTTGGGCTAGTTTTGAGTGGACCTCATATAAGTCCACATAAGGGGTCCATTAGGGTTAACTTTTCAAGAACTATTTAAACTCATGTAAGCCACAATTTCGGCAGCTTTGATGATTATTATTCTGAATTTTTCAGTTTTAACGTGTGAGAGTGATTCTTGCATTCTTCAGTTCTTGAACGAACTGAATCTGACTTATCGAAGATTAACTGGCTTCGTGGCGTCATTCTACTCATTCCAATAGTGTTGGTGCCTTGGGGCAGGTTTCCATTATGTCACACTCATATCAGACCTATTTCGGCTTTCCAGGATCAGATCTCAATCTTGATTCCGCAATGCTAAGATTAGCATTTCTTTCTGGCCGTGGGCGAAGCACCATAGGATGGGTGCGAACCCGCTAAGATGGAGAGGAGACAGCGGCAGGGATGTGCTGAAGATTGAATTTAGATAGATCAACACATACGTTAATTCCAGGAGGGGAAAGAGAGGAAGAACCTGTGGAGGAAGAACTCAATATAGGAGAAGATCGTGATGGAGACCCAGCAGAAGAAGTACCCATAACAGGGAAGCGAACAGGGGAGAAACCATGGGAGCTGGCAGCAGCATCGGAACCTTCTTAGCAGCCGTTCTTCCTCAGTTTGAATTCACAAAGCAGCAGCTTCTCCTTAGCAGATATCACTCATCTCCCTCTTCTGTCACTTATCACGAAGTAGAAACTGAAACTTCTCCTCCCTAAGCAACATAGACAATCAACAATCTGCTGGCGCTGCATCAGCTCTTCAATCTTCCTTCTCCCCTGTAGCGCAATCAGTCATGTATGGGGCATCGCCTACTGCCTCCCTTATTCCTCTTCCTAACACACACCAGGTAGTCTCTTTAAAACTCTCCAACCATAATTTCCTATATTGGAGGATGCAGATGAAACCTTTTCTCTTGGGCCAAGGCGTTTATTCATTTGTTGATGGCACATCACCATGTCCTCCTTCACATTTGGCATCGGCTGAGACATCTACACTCTCTGCCAACCCTGCATATGTGTCATGGAAGCAGCAAGATCACCTAATCATGAGTGCCCTCCTATCTTCTCTCTAGGTGGAAGTTCTGCACTTGGTTGTAGATTGCAACACTTCTCATGCCATCTGGACAACGTTAGAAACAACTTTGGCCTCTCCCTCAAATTCCAGAATTATGCAGCTCCACGGCTCATTCCAGGAGCTAAGACAGAATGATGATTCTGCTAGTATTTACCTGCAGAAGGCTAAGGCCTTGTTTGATGAATTGGCTACCGCTGGTAGACCAATCTCCCTGGCAGAATTTAATCTGTATGTTTTTCACGGATTGCGCAGTGAATTTAAAGATCTTGTCACCAGCTTGTCCACTAAGGATGCCCCCATCAGCTATACTGATCTCCATAGCAGCCTTCTTACACATGAGTTTCTTCACAAAGCCTCCCTCCAGCCATCTGTAACAACCCCTCTGTTACCGACTCCAACGCAGCAACCAGCTGCGTTCTTTGTGCTGGTAGACGGGGTCGTTTTCGTGGGGGCTGGAGACCTAACAATCGTAGCAATTTTTATAGTGGAAATGGACCAGCAAACAGCTACACCTCAGGACAACAATATAGCTCACATGGAAACCGGTTCTCATCTGGCTCTTCTTCACGGCCAACAGGTAATTTTGGGCAGCAAGGAAATCGTTTTGGTGGCTATCCTCGCAATATAAAATGTCAGCTGTGTTATGAATATGGGCATACTGCTCAACAGTGTTCTCAGTTGGCTACTCATCATATGCAAGCTAATGCTAATCTTGCATTTAATACTGCCCCTTCCACCACTCCTGTTACTTGGTTTCCTGATACAGGTGCAAATCATCATATCACGCCGGATCTTGTAAGTATGATGAGTTCAGAACCTTATCTTGGAAATGATCATCTGCATGTTGGTGATGGTAAGGGCCTTGTTATCTCAAATATTGCTCACTCTAAAATTCACTCACCAAACCGCATATTTATGTTATCCAATATCTTACATGTTCCTACCATTAAAAAACCTCTGCTATTTGTTCAAAAATTTTGTCTTGAGAATAACGTGTTTTTTGAATTTCATTCCTCTCTATTTTATGTTAAGGATCTCATGACAAAGGCAATTCTTCTTTCCAGTCAGAGTAAAGATGGTCTAAATGTTTTGTCTGCAACGTCGTTGCCTCAAGTTTTTTCCTCTACCTGTCTATCTACTACAGCTGATGTCTGGCATCGTCGCCTTGGACATCCTAGTCCACGTATTCTGCATTTTCTAGTGAAAAATAAAAAAGTGTCATGTATGTCCACTAAGTTTAATTTTCAGTGTCCTACGTGCCCTCTAGGCAAGTCATCGCGTCTGACTCAAAAAACTACGGGTCATCAAACTTGAGCTCCTCTTGACTTGATTTTTAGTGATGTTTGGGGTCCATCCCTTATGTTGTCATCTAATGGTTTTCGCTATTTTGTTATTTTTGTGGATGCTCATACAAAGTTTATATGGTTTTATCCTTTGGTTGCTAAGTCTGATGTTTTTGCAATTTTTCATCAGTTTCAGGCACTTGTGGAGCGCCAATTCTCCTTAAAAATTAAGTCTGTTCAAACCGATTGGGGTGGTGAATATCGAAAACTAAATACATATTTTAAAACGATTGGTATTCATCATCGTGTGATCTGCCCGCACACTCATGAACAAAATGGCATGGTTGAACGCCGTTATAGACATATTGTTAAAACTGGACTCACTCTCCTTGGTCAGTGTCATGCTCCCCTTAAATATTGGAGTTATGCTTTTGAAAGTTCTATTTATTTGATTAATCGCATGCCCACTCCAGTTCTTAATTATAAGACACCGTTTGAATATCTTCTAAAATCGACTCCTGATTATGCGTTTCTTCGTACTTTCGGGTGTCTCTGCTTTCCTTTTTTTCGTCCATACAATGCTCACAAATTAGATTTTCGGTCCACCCCTTGTGTTTTTCTAGGATATAGTACCTCGCATGTCGGTTATCGATGTCTTGATTTGTCATCCAAATGAATTTATCTTGCACGTCATGTCCGGTTTCATGAAACTGTTTTTCCTCTTGATAAAACTAAACAGACTGCAGCAACACCTAAACAGCCCTCTGCTCCCTCTATACCCGTCACTTTACTTCCTCTCATACAACCCTCGTCACTCTCTTCATCACTGCCCCATACACTGCCTACACCTCCTCTGTGATCGATATTCTAGCATGCCATGAGGTTTTCAAGCATAGCGCCATGCTACCTGTAATCAACTAAATTCTTGTTGTTTGTTTTAGCTTTTGTGGTTGAGGTTGTGGTTAGGTACAACCCAATTATGCACAAAACTCAACCACAAAAGCTAGTTTGATGAGTCAATAATGTTTAATTGTAATAACAAAGCACGCTTTTATTATTTTGCCGGTATTTATGTGGAAAAAATGTTTTATTTCCTCTTAACATAAATAATTATTTTATTTATGTTCTTTTTAATCATTTTGGGTACAAAAGCAACCTCAATCACAGTTTAACCAAACATATTTTTAACCACAATAAAATCAAACCATATTTTTAACCAAATACTCAAAAATATATACACAAATCATAAAAAAAATATTTTATGAAAAAATCATTTTTTTTCCAACCTTCACCACAATAATTACAGTAAAAACAAACACACTCTACGAGGTGGAGAAGGTGTTAAGGTGGCACACAAAAAACAAGGGGAAAACAAACAAAAGAACCGCTCCAATTCTTCTTTGTCTTATAGTGATAGACGGAACTACCCTTAACGAAACAGCACATGAATTTCTTTTTTTCAAATGCCCAAACTATCCTTAGGTCTCCACTTCTCAGACTTTAATGCTTCCTGCAAACTTGAAACCCCCAGCCCCTTTTCAGAAAAAGCGCGTGGCTTTACATGTCATAGATTTTGTGAGAAAATGCCCAAGAATTTGACGGTACAACCCTAACGGAGATGTTAACTTGCACTCACTCAGACCTTTCATAGATTTAAGCGTCGTTATTTTGAAAATCCAAGTGATCGGGAGACATTTCTATCCGATTAGATGAAGTTGATAAACTCTCATGATGAATCGTTATCTGATGAAGCTTGGCGTCTATTTGAGGTTCAAAGTAAAGAATTTGTGCTGGTTCTTAACTATATCGAAAGAACTTGGCTGCCATTCGAAGAGTACATGGAATGAAAAAGACGCACACTTTGGGAATTGAGTCACCTCATCAGGAGTCTAGGCCGCTCATTGAGCTCTAAAAAAAATATTTCACAAGGTGATTTTTGATTGGTGAGAGGCAGAATTTGCCAGGCCAATGAAAATCAACTTCAACACTTCAAAACAACTCTTATCATGTATTGTTCATCATGGAGAATAGGTAATGTCATTTTCTAATGACAGTGATGAAGAGAGTCCAGAGAATCGAATCAATGAGCAGCTTCTAGCTACAATCAAAGTATCAATTACAACTGCCTTTGCCTTTACAAGAAGGTAAATGTTTCGAAGACAAACTCCCTAATCCGTGAATTAATGCCTACTTATTAAACAGCAATATAAAATCATGGAACCGTGTATGTGCACAAGTTCATACCTTTTATTTTCAGACGTGCTAATTAAAATATATATCCACACTTGAGAACCTAAAGTTGTTGTGCTATGGAACTGTGTATGTGCACAAGTCCGTATTTTAGCCCTTCAATTTTTTTTCAAATGGTTGCCGTGCTATATATAATTCTACGAGGTCTTGAACTATACTTTTAACTGTTTGGTATGCTAAGTAGGCATGCTTGACAACCCCCAAGTTGCTGTACCATGGAACCGCCTCTGTGATCGATATTCTAGCATGCCATGAGGTTTTCAAGCATAGCGCCATGCTACCTATAATCAACTAAATTCTCGTTATTGTTTAAGCTTTAACTAATCTCTTGCAGCTATAATTAGTCTTTTTTGGTCCATAGTTATTCCTTTTGTACAAAATGTTTTAAGAGAATGTACGTAACTCCTGCACTGATTCTCTGGGAATAACTCAATATGTTCAGCTGATGGAGTTACCTTTGTGGTGTTTTATTGACTCGTGTCAAAAACAACAGCCTTGCGCCATGGCAATAACTTCAAGTAGAGGAGGAGAAGGAGAGAGGAGAGGGGAGAGGGGAGAGGAGAGTTACGCTTCCATGCGCATAAGGTGAGGTTATTTTAGACATTCTGAAAAGGTGATGACATGCATGGACAGATGAGAGGCATTTGTGTCAAATCCAAATGACCCAAAAAGTCTACTGGAGGCTTGGAGCGGCACCCAGACAAAAGAAAAAACCTTGGAGGGTATTTTAGTAAGATAGTAAGCAGAAGCCAACCACCAAATGTGCGGAGAAGAAGACAAGCTGAGCATGGAAAGAGAAACCCTAATGGAGACAGGGAGGTCTTGTAAGTTGTCAGTGATAATAATAATGAAAACCTGACCAATCACATCAATCAGAAAAGGTAAATAGCCTTACAATCAAATCTGGGCCGTTCACTTTCCCCCATCTGGAAACAAAAGGAAAGAGCAGTCGGAGGACAGGACAGAGGTGATTGGCTTCAAAAAGACAAAAAAACACCAAGAATCTTTCGTATTTCCTCACATGGAACCTTTGCTCTTTGGGGTAATCCTTGTTAAGTACCTTAAAAATAACATTAATTGTATTCCTAACACCCCATTGGTCCCCTTCCACCCCAAATTTGGACTGCTCTAGCTCCCAAATTAAAAAATTACCACATCTGTATATACTATATGGGTATATTTATAATGAAATTAGCCACGACAAGGACTCTTTCATCTAGGCTCCGTTTGTTTGCAGGAAAGTGAATTTCTTTTGGAAAGTGAATTCCGGGAAAAGTGAATTCCTGGAAAGTGAATTCCGGGAAAATATTTTCCGATGTTTGATAGTGTTATGAAAAATGAACTGGAAAACACTTTCTAGTGTTTGGTTATGTCATGGAAAATGAGCTGGAAAATAACTTATTAATATTTTATTTTTCTAAAGTTTATTAAAATAATGAGGAACAAATCTTACAAATTAAAAAGTTGAATGAGAATGAAATTGAAAAAAAAATATATATAATTTCATAAATTATCTCAAATAAAACAAATAATAATCAAAATAATAGGGATCAAATCTAAAAAATTAAAAAAAAAAATGAAAAATGAAGAAATTAAAATAATAATAATCAACATTTCATAAATTATTTCAAATAAAATAAGTAACAATCAAAAGAATGAGGATTAAATTTGATAAATAAAAATTTTCAATAAAAAAATGATAAGAAAAAAGCAAATAGCAATTATAAAAATAAGGACCAAAGTTAATATAAAAATAAAATTTTAAGAGATGAAATTGAAAAATAAATATTCAAAACAAAATATATATAGCAATCAAAAGTTTGAGGATCAAATTTGATATAATCAGCAAATAATGACATTTCTAAATTTTTCACAACTTCCGGAAAGTGTTTTCCCCTAAAATTTTTCAGGAAAACACTTTCCTGAAAACCAAGCCAAATTTTCCTTTTACTGGAAAGTGTTTTCCATTGACCAACTTTCCTACTAGCAAACAAACACAAGAAAGTTTGGAAAGTGATTTCCCGGAAACCACTTTCCGGAAAACAAACACAGCTAAAAGGAAAACACTTTCCTGAAAACCAAGTCAAATTTTTTTTTGACTAAAATTGACTGGAAAGTGTTTTCCGTTGACCGGAAAGTGTTTTCCGCTGACCGGAAATTGTTTTCCGTTGACCAACTTTCCTAATGACAAACAAACACAGGAAAGTTTGGAAAATGGTTTCCCGGAAACTACTTTCCGGGAAACAAACAAGGCCCTAGTTACATACAAGCTTGTTGACCAACTATATTTATTTTATCTGATCTTGATCAATGGTTGCACGAAAGAGCTGCCATGGAATTAAACCTTTTTTTAAAAAAATAAAATCTCTATCTTTATGAGAATAAGAGAATTTTTATGTTCTGTTGTATTATTCTGCATTGTTACGGTAGTAAATATTGCATGAGGAAAGGAATACAATCTTATATCTCAGCTAATGAATGTTGAATATCTGCTAATGATTCCAAGGATAAAGTTGGAATATATATTCTAATAACTATACATTACTTTATAGGTGAAATGTGAATATATGCTAATAATACTCTCCCTCAAGTTGGAGCATGGAGATTCATAATGCCCAACTTGCGTGATAATACTTGGAAAGCTTCACGGCCTAAGGCTTTTGTGAAGATATCTGCCAGTTGACTGTGACTAGGAATGTGCTTGGTGGAGATAAGGCCACCTTTAAGCTTTTCATGAACAACATGACAATTAATTTCTATGTGTTTGGTACGTTCATAGTAAACAAGATTCTAAGCAATGTGAAGAGCTGCTTGGTTGTCACAATGTAAAAGCATAGGCTGGGAATGGTGGGCACCAAGATCATGTAAAAGTGTTTTGAGCTATGTAAGTTCACAAGTAGTGGAAGCAAGGGCTCGATATTCAGCTTCAGCAAACAATCAAGAGACCGTATATTGCTTCTTAGTGCGCCAGGAAATAGGACCAGTGCTAAGCTGAATGAAAAAACCGGTGGTGGAGCGATGAGTGAGCAAGTAACTAGCCTAGTCCGAATCTGAATAGGTTGAGACTTAAAGAGTGTTAATAGAAGGAAAATATGAACCTTGGCCTGGAGAAACCTTGATGTAATGCAGAAGACGAACAACAACATTATAATGGGATTGTCAGGGTTAGTGCATAAACTGACTCAAAAGGTTGATAGGGAAAACAATGTCAGGACGAGAGATTGTGAGATATATCAAATGGCCAACAAGACGGTGGAAAGAACTGGGATCATGGAGCAGATCACCACCAATATTATTAAGCTTGAGATGCTGCTCCATTGGAAAGGAAGAGAGACGAGCACCAGGATGACTGCTATCAGCAGGTATGTCAAGAGCATATTTGCGTTGATTAAGAAAGATGCCAGTGGGAGAGCGATCAATTTCGAGGCTAATGAAATATTTGAGTTGGCCGAGGTCTTTAAGCTTAAAGCGTTAAGCAAGCATGGCTTTGAAACTGTTGATGTCCGTTAGATCATTTCTTGCCAAAAGGATGTCATCAACATAAATAAGTATGAGAGTGAAGGATTGTCCCCAATGGCGATTGAAGAGAGAGTGACCCACTTGTGATTAGGTGAAACATGTAGTAGGTAAAACAAATTATAATTTAGAGAACCAATTGTGAGAGGCTTGCTTGAGGCTATAGAGTTATTTCTGAAGATGACAAACACGAGTATCGGTTTGTTTGTAATAGCCTGATGGAGGAGTCATAAAAACATCCTCATCAAGGTCGCCATGGAGGAAGACATTGTGGACATCCAACTGAAAAAGGTGCCAATGACGAGTTGCAGCCACTGCAAGAACACATCTAATAGTAATGAGTTTAGCAACAAGAGCAAACGTGTCATGATAATCCAAACCTTCTACCTGAGTATATCCATTGGCCATTAAGCGAGCTTTGTGTCTCTCTATGGATCCATCAGCCTGAATTTTTTTTTTTTTGAAAACCCACTTATAGCCAATTAGAGTTTTGCTAGATGGAAGGGGTTAAAGGGTTTAAGTATGGTTTGCTTCTAAAGCTTGTATTTCAGCTGCCATGACATCACGCCAGTAAGGGTGATGGGTAGCTTTAGAATAGGAGGTGGGATCAGGGTGATGAGATAGTGCAGAAAGAAAGGGTAGATGTTTATTAGTGAAACGATTATAAGATAAAAAGGATGAGAGATAATGAACTATGCATGAGGAAGAGCGTGAAACATGTGAAGCTGTGGAGGACCTTGGCAAAGAAGGGCAAAGATAGTCATCTAAGTAAGTAGGACGAGTGACAGCTCATTTTGGTCGTGTGGGAAAGAGTTGAATAGACGATGTGGATGAGGGTTCGTGTGAGGAGGGAAGGGAAGGAGATGGAGTAGGCCATGCAGAAATAGTGTAGGAGGGAAGTTCATGGATAGGAAGAGGAAGCACCAAGGAAGGTGTTGGATCAAGGGTGATGAGATGGTAAGGGAAAATATTTTCTTCAAATGTAACATCACAAGAAATGAAAATTTTTTTGTATTCAAGATCGTAGACACGATAAGCCTTCTGATGGATGGGGTAGCCTAAGAAAACAGATCGTAAAGCACAATGAGAGAATTTATTGTGATTTTGGCGAGTGGTTTGGGTATAGCATAAACACCCAAACACTCGTAAATGTGTATATAATGGTTGTTTTTTAAAAAGAAGTTCATAAGGTGACTTATGATTAAGGCGGGGTGTAGGATTGTGGTTAATCAAATAACTAGTTATGAGAATGCATTCACCCCAAAAGGAAATGGGAAGATTGGCTTGAAAATGTAAACACCAAGCCACATTAAGAAGGTGGCGATGCTTATGTTCAGCAACGCCATTTTGTTGAGGTGTATCCACACATATGCGTTTGTGAAGAATGCAATATTTGTGAAAAAAGTTTGGATTTTATTAGGTAAAAACTCTTGGCCATTATCGGTGCACACATGCTTAATGGTGCAATTAAATTGATTTTTAACCATTGAACAAAAATTTGTAAGGCAAGTAAGAGTTTCTGATTTCATAAGCATGAGATAGACCCATATAGTACATGAGTAATCATCCATAATTGTTAAAAAATAGTGGGTACCTGAATGTGAAACTATTGGATGAACACCCCATAAATCACAATAAATCCGATTAAAACAACATATGCTCTTATTTGTATTCAAAAGAAAAGGTAAATGAGTGTGTTTTGCTTTAGCACAAACATCACAAGGCAAATGTGATTTTGGAATATTTAAGGTTGTTGGAATACTTGAAATAAAAAGGTGACCAAGTCGTTGATGCCAAAGATTAGAGTTAGAAATGCGTTGAGAATGGAAAACGAAGGCAGAGAAAGGTTTGTAGTTGTAAAGTCCATCCCATACTTCATTCGTTCCTATCAGCTTCCTCGTGGATAGATCCTAAAAAACACAAAAGTCAGGAAATAAAATAGCAACACAATTGAGAGTACTAGTGAGTTTGTTGATGGACAATAGATTGAATTTAAATGATAGTACATATAAAACATTAGGAAGAGAAATTTCTAGAGAAATACGCAATGTGCCAGTATGAGTGATAAAGATGATGTCACCATTTGGAAGTGTAATAGGGCATGGTTGATTAAGAAGTTAAGTATTATTAAGAGATGAAAAACTGGAAGTCATATGATCTGAGGCTCCTGAATCAATAATTCATTCACAGTTAAAAAAAGAAGTAGAGTGACAGTAGATGAGGTTACCAGCAAAGTTGGCAGAGTTGGTGTTCGCTGGCGATAAGAATTCCAATAGTTGATTGTATTGATCACTTGTGAGGCCAAGAATAGCTATCTTAGGAGAGGTTGAAGGACTAGTAACAATATTTTTAGTCTTTAAGGAACCAGTTGGAGTGGAAGAACTAATGACATTATTTGTTGCATTTGACGAACCACATATTCCATCAAGTGTTCCACGAGGTTGAGGTCTGTTGCTGGGATATCCATTGAGCTTATAACAGTGGGCTCTCCAGTGACCATCACGGTCCTAATAATCACATTTGGGATGATGACCACGCCCTTACCCCTTATTGTCAAAACGATGAGAAAGGTGATGAGGAACTATCATAGCAGCAGACTCAGTTGAAATAATGGGAATATGAAGAAGAAGTTGTTTCTCATCTTAATGCAAGATTGAATATACCTTGTTAATAAGAGGTAAAGGATCCATGGCCAAAACTTGGCTATGAATCAAAGCGTATAAGTCATGCAACTCCATTAAAAACTGAAAAACATGTTTAGTATCTTGCATGTGATTCAATTTTGTTAAGATGCCACAAGTGCATTGTGGTGTAGGTGTGAGCATGGCTAGTTCATCCCAATGGCCTTTAAGTGTTGTAAAGTATGCATAGATGGTCATGGAGCTTTGAGCAAGAGTAGCAATGTCGTGTTTTAGTTTGAAGATTCTTGGATTGTTGCTTTTAGAGAAACGATCCTCAAGATTGAGCCATACATCACAGGGGCAAGCATGGTAGTTTAAACTGTTAACAATGGATTTATCAATGGAATTAAGAATCCATGATAAGACTATGTCAGTACAATGTTCCCACTGCTGAGTTTTTACTACAGAAGATATTGGCTTGGAGAGAGTATCGTTAACGAAAACCAATTTGTTTTTGGCATTTAAGGCCATTTTCATTGGCCTCTTTCAGGTAGGATAATTGTCACCATTAAGAAAAGTGGAGACTAGAATGGCACCAGGATGATTAGCAAAATGAAGGAAATATGGTGAGGATATGTCTTGAATAGATGGAGATGTGAAAGAGGAGGTTATCTAGGATGTGGTATTTGACATGATTGGAAAAAAAATGTTAAAGAAATATGCTTGTAGAAATATACAGACCTACTCTGATACCATATAAGAAGAAGAGAATTGTTATGTTCTGTTGTATTATTCTGCATTGTTACAGTAGTATATATTACATGAAAAAGGGAACATAATCCTATATCTCAGCTAATGAATGTTGAATACCTGCTAATGATTCCAAGGATTAAGTTGAAATATAAATGCTAATAACTGTACAATAATTTATAGATGGAATGTGAATATATGCTGCTTGTCGCATGTGAGCGGCATCGCGGCGAAAACATCCACCCTTAAAATGTGTTATCTTCTATCTATCTGGCAAATATTCAGAGACAAGGAATTCTCGTCTCTTATCAATGGAAAATTGGAATGATAGTCGCCACCTAGTATTTTGGTCACTAGAAACCCTAACTGGTCTTAGAGATTGGGTACGGGGACTGGTGGCATAAATGGAAGGTATTAGCACCCCAAATACGCTTTACCTAAGGTAAGCTGCATTATTTTATTGTCTGATAAAATCTTAGGTATTGTCATGTTTTCTAGTTGTTGGTCCATCTATGGTTAAAAAAAGTCTTTCTTGGTAAGGAGATCCTTATCTTATCGGGTAAAACCTAATTGTTCTAACATCAGCAAAACAATTTAATATCCAGAATATATGCTACGTATAAGGTCATAACCACAGATATTAAAAGAAACAAAATAAATTTTTTGGAATTTTTAAAATATTGGCCTAGTTCTCGTGGCTTTAATAAATTGGTTATTAAAGCCAAAATGCATGCTAATACATATTTTTTGAAATTTTCTTTGATGTATGAAAATACAATATGATGATTTTATTTTATTTTTGAGAGACTTAGTCGTATGCATGAAAACAAAATTTTTTTTTTAATATCTTGACAAAAACCAGGTATTTTAATACTGGATTTGTATCTTTACATTATAAAAATACAAACTGATATTGATCAAAATATAGTAAAACATATGTGAGAAAATCATAAATTTTTTAATTGAAAAGATTTTTTGAAATATTTTTTTTTCGGGTTGGGCCTAGCCCAGCCCATATAGCGGGGCTGCATCCAACTGGTTTCTCCTTGCAAGCGTGCGTGAACAATTCACACATGCTTGCTACAGTCATGGTGTAATTAATCTTCAAGTGCACAGTGTTTATGCATTATCTGCAAAGTTGGAGAAGTTTACTTGGAAGCAACGAAGGCAAAAACATACTTTGGACCTTTAACTTCTCCTTTTCGTTTGTTTTTCTTATGGTTCTTCCTTTTCTTTTTTTCTTTTTTCTGTTTTTGTTTGGCGTCTCTCTCGTTTTCTTCTTCGATGTTCCCTGGTGCAGCTGGAGGCGAAGCTGGTGCTTGGTGACGAAGACAATGGCTGGCAATGCTTCTCTTTGTGTTTTTGTTTTTCTCTTCCCTTCTCCCTCTTTTTGTATTTCCCTTTCCGTACTTTTTTATGTTTTTTCCTTTTGTGTTCTCTCTGTTTTCTCTTGCACTTCCTCCTCTTGGTTTTCTCCTGCCCTGGTGGCTCTACCCCTCTGTTCTTCTTTCTCCTCTCTCGTTGCTTCCACCCTTTATTGCCCAATTCTTCCTTACGTCTCCCTCTGCCTTTTTATTTCCCACCGTTCTCTCTCCTTTTCTTTCTTTCCCCCTGTCTCCTTGTTTTTCTTTCTCCCCCTCCGGTCCTCCCCTGGCTGCTTATTTCCTCTGGCTTTTATAGCCAGAGGATACAGATGTTTTCTGGCAACAAAGTAACGGCTATCGTACATGGTGGCATGAAACATACCCCCTGATTGAAAGGTAGTTAATGTTGTGAAGTATTGTTTCTTACTTGAATGTTTGATAGTGGGTTGAATGGGAGTTGCTGGGTTGAATGGTTGGTAATGGTACAAATACAGGTTTGTTAATGGGTATGGCAGTAAATATATGTTGGTTTGTGTTGTGCGTGTGTTTCTATTTAAGATGCATTATCAGTCCAAAGCATTTTCATTGGTTGGACACAAATTTTGCAAGCATTCCCACATGTGTTGAGGGCTGTTTTAGGAGGTTTTGTGTTTGTTTTTACACTACAATGTCAAGTTCATTGACTTTAGAAGGTTAGTTGTTGATTTTAGGGATGCTTTTTAGTTAATAAAGCTTTATCTTTATGTTTTGTTACCAAATTTAGGTGGTAAATGATGTTATGGCTGCTGTTATTGTTAATAAAACAAGTGCATTTATGTTTTTTGCAAAATGGTTGTTGTTATTGTCTATACCCATATTGCTTTGGAAAAGGTATCAACTTAAAATCACTTGTATACCCTGCTAAGCAGCACTAGATGCTTTACTTTTGGTGTGGTCTGTTTCCATCTTAATTTTTGTGACGTGTGTGGTTTGGTGAAGCTTGTCTACTAGTCTGTTGTGCAGGATAGAAATTGTATCTACTTTAAATGCATATTAATTAACACATTATATTTTCAATCCTATTTTGTTTAATTTTTATTAGGGATTGCTGCAAGTTAGATGTTATGAATAATGTTGATGTTGCCACTAATGTTAAAAATATTGTAAAAAAATTACGCAAAAAAAAACTGTCATGTTACTATTACGTTGCATGTTGAAAATTACAATTATTGTTGTGTTCAAAAATATTGGATGAGTTACGTATAATTTAAAGATGTTCGATATGTAACGCTTGATGGAACATAAATGTTTTGTTTTAAGACCACCATTAATGACACAAAAATTCAAAACAAATTATTCAATGAACATGTATTTTGTACCGGTACAATGCAGGTTGAAAATTGATATTAATTTTTGTTTGTAGCTATGGATGCAAATTGGTTTAATGTGCTTTTTGATGACCATTATAAAAATGTTATGAATAATGTTGGTCGGTATGTGTCTGATGGGTTTGCTGGTACAAGTTCTGTAAGTGGTTTTGAAGGTAGTTTTGGTGATGGTTATGGAAACTACAATAGTGAGGTTCAGGACGACGACCTAAATCAACAGGATGACGATGACAGTGGCGAGTTATTTTGGCATAGAGAGTGTGATCGCACTAAATTAGTCATCTGCACTGCTAGAGCACTGGCTTTGTATTACAATACGTATATTTATAAAGAGCCATGTATGAATTCATACAACACTGGCATGCGATGGTTGGTTGAAATTTTACATGGGTATTGGACCCGTTGTGTGAACATGTTTCGTATGGATGCTAACACATTGACGAGTTTGGCTTTTGAGTTGGAAACGATATATGAGTTGAAACTGTCTAGACGGATGAGTGTTATTGAGAAATTAGGCATGTTTCTCTACACTTTAGCTCTCGGTGCGTCGATTAGGGAAGTACAAGAGCGTTTTCAGCATTTAGGTGAAACTATTTCCAGAAATTTCAACGAGGTTCTTTGTTCTGTGTGCTTGCTAGCAGATAATTTAATAAGACCAGTAGATCCAGAATTCACAACAACACCATTGGAAATTGAAATGAATCCGAAATACATGCCCAATTTCAAGGTGAGCAATACTATGTACAAGTAGTTAAATATTTCAAAAGGTGATAATCAAATATTTACGTGCAATTAAATTGATTCGGCAATAAATTTTTTGTTTTTATAGAATTGTATTGGAGCGATTGATGGAACACATGTACGTACATGTGTTTCACAAGAAAATCAAATACCATTTATTGGTAGAAAAGGTATACCGACGCATAATATAATGGCAGCATGTAGCTTTGACATGCAATTTACATTTGTTTCCTTACATAATATAACGTACATTTGGAGTTTGGAAGAAAAGATGACGAATCTTGCAAACCATGCCTGAGTTTCCTTACAAATCACTGGTAAAAATTGTTGTCGCATCAATGGCGTTGCACAACTATATTCGACGGAAGTCGGGCCAAGATGTTGCATTCAACAAGTTTGATAGCCACCCTGATTTCGTTTTTCCAGATACTTTTCCTGATGTCGTTCCACAATCACAAACAAGTGCACACCAGAGGACATCACATATGGATTATATTCGTGATGGCATTGCAAATAGTTTGATGAGTCAATAATGTTTAATTGTAATAACAAAGCACGCTTTTATTATTTTGCCGGTATTTATGTGGAAAAAATGTTTTATTTCCTCTTAACATAAATAATTATTTTATTTATGTTCTTTTTAATCATTTTGGGTACAAAAGCAACCTCAATCACAGTTTAACCAAACATATTTTTAACCACAATAAAATCAAACCATATTTTTAACCAAATACTCAAAATATATACACAAATCATAAAAAAAATATTTTATGAAAAAATCATTTTTTTCCAACCTTCACCACAATAATTACAGTAAAAACAAACACACTCTACGAGGTGGAGAAGGTGTTAAGGTGGCACACAAAAAACAAGGGGAAAACAAACAAAAGAACCGCTCCAATTCTTCTTTGTCTTATAGTGATAGACGGAACTACCCTTAACGAAACAGCACATGAATTTCTTTTTTTCAAATGCCCAAACTATCCTTAGGTCTCCACTTCTCAGACTTTAATGCTTCCTGCAAACTTGAAACCCCCAGCCCCTTTTCAGAAAAAGCGCGTGGCTTTACATGTCATAGATTTTGTGAGATAATGCCCAAGAATTTGACGGTACAACCCTAACGGAGATGTTAACTTGCACTCACTCAGACCTTTCATAGATTTAAGCGTCGTTATTTTGAAAATCCAAGTGATCGGGAGACATTTCTATCCGATTAGATGAAGTTGATAAACTCTCATGATGAATCGTTATCTGATGAAGCTTGGCGTCTATTTGAGGTTCAAAGTAAAGAATTTGTGCTGGTTCTTAACTATATTGAAAGAACTTGGCTGCCATTCGAAGAGTACATGGAATGAAAAAGACGCACACTTTGGGAATTGAGTCACCTCATCAGGAGTCTAGGCCGCTCATTGAGCTCTAAAAAAAATATTTCACAAGGTGATTTTTGATTGGTGAGAGGCAGAATTTGCCAGGCCAATGAAAATCAACTTCAACACTTCAAAACAACTCTTATCATGTATTGTTCATCATGGAGAATAGGTAATGTCATTTTCTAATGACAGTGATGAAGAGAGTCCAGAGAATCGAATCAATGAGCAGCTTCTAGCTACAATCAAAGTATCAATTACAACTGCCTTTGCCTTTACAAGAAGGTAAATGTTTCGAAGACAAACTCCCTAATCCGTGAATTAATGCCTACTTATTAAACAGCAATATAAAATCATGGAACCGTGTATGTGCACAAGTTCATACCTTTTATTTTCAGACGTGCTAATTAAAATATATATCCACACTTGAGAACCTAAAGTTGTTGTGCTATGGAACTGTGTATGTGCACAAGTCCGTATTTTAGCCCTTCAATTTTTTTCAAATGGTTGCCGTGCTATATATAATTCTACGAGGTCTTGAACTATACTTTTAACTGTTTGGTATGCTAAGTAGGCATGCTTGACAACCCCCAAGTTGCTGTACCATGGAACCGCCTCTGTGATCGATATTCTAGCATGCCATGAGGTTTTCAAGCATAGCGCCATGCTACCTATAATCAACTAAATTCTCGTTATTGTTTAAGCTTTAACTAATAATCTCTTGCAGCTATAATTAGTCTTTTTTGGTCCATAGTTATTCCTTTTGTACAAAATGTTTTAAGAGAATGTACGTAACTCCTGCACTGATTCTCTGGGAATAACTCAATATGTTCAGCTGATGGAGTTACCTTTGTGGTGTTTTATTGACTCGTGTCAAAAACAACAGCCTTGCGCCATGGCAATAACTTCAAGTAGAGGAGGAGAAGGAGAGAGGAGAGGGGAGAGGGGAGAGGAGAGTTACGCTTCCATGCGCATAAGGTGAGGTTATTTTAGACATTCTGAAAAGGTGATGACATGCATGGACAGATGAGAGGCATTTGTGTCAAATCCAAATGACCCAAAAAGTCTACTGGAGGCTTGGAGCGGCACCCAGACAAAAGAAAAAACCTTGGAGGGTATTTTAGTAAGATAGTAAGCAGAAGCCAACCACCAAATGTGCGGAGAAGAAGACAAGCTGAGCATGGAAAGAGAAACCCTAATGGAGACAGGGAGGTCTTGTAAGTTGTCAGTGATAATAATAATGAAAACCTGACCAATCACATCAATCAGAAAAGGTAAATAGCCTTACAATCAAATCTGGGCCGTTCACTTTCCCCCATCTGGAAACAAAAGGAAAGAGCAGTCGGAGGACAGGACAGAGGTGATTGGCTTCAAAAAGACAAAAAAACACCAAGAATCTTTCGTATCTCCTCACATGGAACCTTTGCTCTTTGGGGTAATCCTTGTTAAGTACCTTAAAAATAACATTAATTGTATTCCTAACACCCCATTGGTCCCCTTCCACCCCAAATTTGGACTGCTCTAGCTCCCAAATTAAAAAATTACCACATCTGTATATACTATATGGGTATATTTATAATGAAATATCACATGAAATTACATGATTTAAGCATCAAGGTATAAAATTAGTAATTGCGAAAAGTTCCTTGATTGACACCTCTTCTACTTCATTCCGCTAAATCTAAATATCACATGAAAGTCGTATATTTTCTTTGAAAAGTATTAGCAAGTCACCAAAAAGTCATAAAACCATATATCAAGGATTTATTTCTTGATGATAATATTAAAATAGCTTAAATCATGTTTTTATCGTAATGTTTATATAATTTTAACTTTTTGATGTTCTTTTTATCAATTTCTTATATGGTAGTTTGTTATTTATAAGGAACTTGTACAACTTACATGTTATTTATTGAGGGAATGGATTAAATTATAGAACGGAAGGAGAGTTCATCAAAGCACTCTATAGCTTGGAAGTTGAAATAAAAAAAACAAAATGATTCAGAAGGTGTTTTTATTATAACTTATAGTGAATTCATAGAGTCTGAATACCAAGAAGATATATCATATATGACAAGCATCAAAGTTTACAATTAAGAGAAGCATTTATTTCGTAAAGTATAATAATGAAAAAAAATGCTTTACACTCTCTATTAATGTTAAGGTGGTGGACTAGTATGGATCTAGGAAACAAGTTGTTCTACACCAGGGACAGATTGATGGAGAACGCTTTGTGGACGGTAGGAGAGGTATTTGAGCCTCAGTTTGGATATTATCGAAAAATGGCGACCAGGGTTAATGCTCTGATAACAACATTAGATGATGCTTACGATGTGTATGGCACCCTTGAAGAACTTGAGGTCTTCACAGATGTTATTGATGATGGGGCGGAATCCGGGACCGGTGATGTACTGATCATTGCTCATCGGAGGGGTAAGCACACTGAGACACAATATTTAACGTGGTTCGGCAAATTGCCTACATCCACGGGAGAGGTTCATTTTATTTAGAGATAGAGAAAGAATACAATACATGGAGGAGGATCACATCCACTCAACTCCCATCTCTCATTGCTACATAGGGCAGCTGCTGCTGGTGGCAGCAGGGCTGCTAGTGGCAGCCCTTCTCTTTCTTTCTCTCTTCTTCTCTCTTTTGTAGCTCTCCTACAAGACTCTCTCTCTCATTTTGTGATGCACTCTTGGTGTCTATTTATAGGCTTCAATGACAGCTCCTCTTGCTCCTTTGTCATCAATGGTGGCTGCCAAACTCATCTCTTCTTCAACAATGGTGGCTACCAAAGTCAAGGTTGGTGGTTGCCACCAACAAGCCTCCTTCTTTGACTCTCACATGGCAGCCATCTTCTTTGACAAGGCAGCCACATAATTGGCAATATTCCAACAATCACCCCCTTTGCCATTTATGTGGGCAATTGTCATGTTACTTCTTCAACACACGCTTTCTGAACTGGGCTCCTTTCATGGCCCTCACACCTTCTCTAAAGTGTCTCCGCTTGTCGTTATGCGACGGTCTAAACTAGGGCTCCTATCGTGGCTCATAGTTTGACACATATAATTGGGTAAACATGTGCACCTTCTTCTTCTTCATCTCCATTGACCACCATGATGACCTTTAGATGCCTCCTGATCGAGCAATCTCTTTTTAATAATTCACCACTGTCATTTTCGGTCTCAAATCTCAACAATCGGACCGTACCATTGCATCCGGAATGATCAAATTAGCTGGAAACATGTCTTGAATCGTCCAAATCGCACATCAGACGGCTAAGCTTTGATCAAAACAATTCTTGCCTGATCAACGGCTCAGATTCAATCTCAAATCCGGTTGCACGTAGGATCAGCTACACTGAATCATCTCAAAACTACCACACTTCATCCCAAATTGCTAACATCAAAAAACCTAAACCCTAAAAGTTTCAAGCTAAAAGCCAAATTGGAAATTACCAAAGGGTCCAAGAATAACTACTTCCATTACCGTTACCCCTGAATAAGATGTATCAAAAGATATTAAACATCGGGCATATAGCTCCAGAACCTCTGACACTTGTGCAACCACTTTATCCTAATTGGTACAAGCTAGAACTCAATTGTGAATACCATGCTAGTATTGTTGGGCATAGCATCCATACTTGCAATGCCTTCAAGAGAAAGCTTCTCTAATTAATCAAGGTTGGGTGGATAGAATTGGAAAACACCCCTAATATAAACACGAACTTGCTACCTAATCCTGCTTGAAGCACATTAGGATGAAATGTTTGGGGAACTGGAAAGCATCAATGGTCCAGCATGGGTGTGGAAATGATAACATGAATTTTGAAGGACATAAAGTTTGATTGTATTGTTGTTCTACATCGTCTTTAAGTCCTCTACACATAACTTTTGGGGAGAAGACTAGCCTAAGAATAGATTCGCCAAAATAAAGGAATGAAGTCTGCCTTATTATTGCGTTTTATTTAATGCTTTTGATCATGTATGTTTTGGTCTTAGTGGTAAGCTTATAATGCCATAAGACTTTCTCTATCAAAATAGCCTTTCTTGTTAAATAAAATCATGTGTTTTTGTGTGTTCATATCACACTCTTTTTTTGTTGTTATTACATCTAAATAACATTTTGAGCACAACTTTTGCTCACAAAACTACAACACAGAATCCTTTGGTGTTTTCCTTTTTCTTCCAAAAACTAAACATTTTCTCATATGTTTTCAAAGATTTTTTTAGGACCTCCAAAATGAGTACAAGAAAAGAAATCGTGTTGGTATTTATCCAAAACAAATACATTCTGAAAATTCAAGTCATGCCTTAGAAAGGTGTTTATATACCTAGAAAACTTGAAAGAAAAAGACAAAACAAAAACAAAGAAAAAAAAACCATGAGGTGACTTAAAATCTGAGTTTTATTTAAATGAATAAATCACTTTGCATACGCGCATAAAAGCAAGACTTATCGATCCTTAATGCATGAGTTTGAGATGAGGAAATGCCATATTTGATAATCCTTTCATGAGGCTGAAATATATCATTTGCAGTCTCATTTTGAGCCTATTACATTTTTTTAAAATAACCTTGACTAGGATCACACCCCACACTGGGGGGGCAAGTGCAAAAAAACTCAATGATCAAAGCTGCCCACGCAAAGCTGGGGCATGATAAAGAAAATCCAAAGGATCCAAAAGATTTGAGCTTCTCATAAAAACAACTGAGGTGATTATACTCAACCAAACAAAAATGAAGAAAACAAAGAGAAGGAGCCCAAACCAAAAACTAGGGGGCATGACAAACCATTTTAGAAAGAAATTCAAAAGAAAAAGGTAAGGAAACAAGCACAAGTGATCCTGGTCTTGAAATCCCTTAAACACCTTTTGAGTCTGCAAAGTATCCTTTTCTTCGTAACCAATAGCTAAAGCCTACATTATGTACATGATAAAGCCCTTTTTTATCAAAGGTAAGCAATCTGGATCGGTAGGCAGTGCTTTCTCGTGCGGGTCAAATCATTATTTATGAAAATAAAATAAAGCTTTGAACCGATTCAGTTCTTAATAACCCTCAAATTGAAATTTAAACTTTTTATAACCACCCAGATGTCACTTCATCTTTAACCCAAAAGCAAAACAAAAGGCTTTCATCATTTCAAGAAACTTGTCCATAGGAATCGCTTGAATTCTTTAGAACAAGTTTATTTTGAACCAATGTCAAAATGATTTTTGTGGTTGGAATAACTTGGAAGTTCCAAAAATTTTGTATGAAAACATTTTCTTGTACAAAAAACCCAAACTTGCTTTCACATATCCTCACCCCAAAGTAAACCCAATCTGAACACTTTGAGACATTATCAAGCTAAGGGGCAATCCAAAAGCACGTGGTAGGGTTGGCTCCATAATTCCTTTTTTAAGGAAAATGTCGGGCAATATTAGCAACCCTTAAGATAAAAGGTGGAGGACAAAGAAGTATGATGATATCAAGCCCTTCTTAGGGGTCAAAATCACAAGATATGACTCGAGTAAGCAAGAGTAAAAATGCCATCGAAGTTTACTATCAACATTCCACTTTTGAGAAAAGAAAGACTTCATGAAAAAATAGGGACCTATATTTCTCAGGTAAGTATACATGCATATTAATCATAATGCATTTTCTTTCATCATTGACGGATTGGTGTTACACCATCACTTCTCGGGTAGTGCGTTTTATAACCCTACCTCATTTCAAGTGCGCCTTTGGGCTCTACTCCCTTTTGAGTGTGCCTTTGAGCCCTCACCTCCTTTTGAGTGCGCATTTGAGCCCTCACCACTTAGGTAGTGCATTTTCTAACCCTACCTCCTTTTGAATGCGTCTTTGAGCCCTCGCCACTTGGGTAGTGATTTTTATAACCCTGCCTCCTTTCGAGTGTATCTTTGAGCCCTCATCCCTTTCAAAACTCTTTCCTTTTCCACTTGGGTAGGTCACCCATTATAATGATACCATTCCTCCACTTGGGTAAGTCACCCATTACAATTCGACCATTCTTCATATTTTTTTTTATTTGGGTAGGTCATCCATTATAAGGAGACCGTTCTTTCACCTGGGTAGGTCACCCATTACAACAAGACCGCTCTTCTTTTTTCCTATTTTTTTGGGTAGGTCACCCATTACAATTCGACCATTCTCCATGTTTTTTTTATTTAGGTAGGCCACCCATTATAATGAGACCATTCTTTCACTTGGGTAGGTCACCCGTTACAACAAGACTGCTCTTCCTTTTTCCTATTTTTTTGGGTAGGTCACCCATTACAATTCGACCATTCTCTATGTTTTTTTATTTGGGTAGGTCACCCATTACAATGAGACCATTCCTCCACTTGGGTAGGTCACCCATTACAATGACACCACTCTTCCTTTCTATACTTGGGCAAGTCGCCCATAAAAATAGACTAGGGGTAAGTGTGAGTGTGTGAGTTGGTTGCCCCTGAAAATAGATCACTTTGAGTATGTGTGGGCAGGTTGCCCATGAAAATAGACCAGGGTAAGCGTGAGTGTGTGGGCAGGTCGCCCATGAAAATAGACCAGGGTAAGCGTGAGTGTGTGGGCTGGTCGCCCCTGAAAATAAACCACTTTGAGTATATATGGGCAGGTCATCCATGAAAATAGACTAGGGTAAGTTTGAGTGTATGGGTTGGTTGCCTCTGAAAATAGATCACTTTGAGTATGTGTGGGCAAGTCACCCATGAAAATAGACCAGGGTAAGCGTGAGTGTGTGGGCTGGTCGCCCCTAAATATAGATCACTTTGAGTTTGTGTGGGCAGGTCGCCCATGAAAATAGTCCAAGGTAAGCGTAAGTGTGTGGGCTTATCACCCCTAAAAATAGACCACTTTGAGTATATGAGGGTAGGTCTCCATGAAAATAGACCAGGGTAAATATGAGTGTGTGGGCAAGTTGCCCGTGAAAATAGACCATTTTGCTTCAAAAGGGGAGGTCGCTTGTGAAAGCAGACCAATTTTCTTCAAAAGGGGGCAAGTTGCCTAAGATAATGTGATTGTTTTCCTTTTTCTTCTTTACAAAGCTTACTATCTAAAAACTCTTGTGAGATTTCAGTTGTAAGCATTGTAAAGACGGGGGCAACTTTCATAACTCATTTTGAGTTATTCCTCAATTCACATTTTTCTCTTCAAAAAATACAAAAATATAAAAAATATTATAAAAAAATATAATAGTGAAAAGAGGATGCCAAAGCGCCCAGAAAAGGACTAAAAAATTAATTGAGGAGGTTCAAACATATAAAAATTAAAATTTTGACAGTATTTTGTTGACCAATGAGAGCCATGCTGACACAGAAAATTCAATTTGAGGAAGAAAAGTCCAAAATCAGACATTTATGAACTCAATTAAATTTTATTAAAGGTTTAATTAAATTTATGGAGGGTTTGATTGCAAGAAAAATTGATTTTGAAGTCAATTTAGAATTTAATTGGAAGAAATTAAAGTTCTGGGGTCAAATTATATTTTTTTTAGAGTTAATTTGGTCAAATCAGTGGCTTAATTGCATAAATATTGAAGTTTGATGGCTAATTAGGGACTTAATTGAAGAAATCTAAAACCAAGAACCAAAATGAAAAACACGTGTAAATAGAGGGGTTGTAATTAAAACCGAATCAGGGGCCAAATTGAAAAAATTAAAAGTTTATTGATCAATTGAAGATCAAATTGTATAAATCAGAGACCAATGACTAAAGTTTAATAACAATATTAAAAAAAAAATTCCATCATAACTAAGACTTTTTTTACGTTAACAAAAAAATTGACTTTTCCCATAGGCATATAAACTAGTTATTGCCAAAGGAAATGGGAACATTGTGAACCTTGCAAATGTAGTTATTCTTTTCAAGATCCTTAATAAAATGCACCGTTACAAAAATTAAAAAAAGCATAGTGAATTAAGCAAGTTTAGTTTAAATGAACTACAAGAGATGTTCGACAAAGAAGAAAAAAATTAAAATAAATGAGTGCTATATATATATATATATATATATATATATATATATATATATATATAGTAGAGACTAATAATACAATATTAGAGAAAGAAATTTAGCAACAGATAAAACTATTAAATTAAATAATATTAACAAAAAAACTAATGGAAAAGAGGTTTTACTCTACTACCCCTTTTCCCGTAATACTATTCAATTAAATATTATTTTTTATTTTATTTTCTTATTTTTTTCTAATATATATTTTTTTCCATTTCAATTATATTCTTCAACATTATGTTTATTAGGGATTAAACTACATAATTCTTTTTAATTTATTTTTTATGAGGCAATCCTGTACTCATGACTTAGACCGTAGGTTTGACGGGTTAACTCAGTTGTCTCAAGTTTTTTCCCATATTCTTAATTAAATTTTTTTTTAATTTCATCCTCCAACATTGGGTTAATTGGGGCTAGACTTCGTGATTTTATTTTAGTCTATTTTCTATGGAGTTATCTTCATCTCATGACTTGAGTCACGAGTTTGGCAGGTTAACTCTAGTTAACCCGAGTTGTTTTTTTATGCCCTTTTTTTAATTGATTTTTTTTCAATTTTATATTTTAACACTAAGTTGATTGAGAATTAAGCTTTATAATTTTGTTTTAATTTTTTTTTCTCTTAGGTTATCCTGGTCTCATGACCCTAGTTTTGGGTTTAGCATGTTAACCTTGATTGACTCGGGTTGTTTTTTAGATTGTTTTTAATTGATTTTTTTTTCAGTTTCATCATTCAATATTGGATTTATTAGAATGAACTTCATAATTTATTTTGAATTGATTTTATGAGGTTATCATGATCTCATGACATGGTATGCGATTTGACAAGTTAACCCGGGTTAACCTGAATCAATTCAATATGTTGACGTCTTAATGATTTTTAAAAATATCTCTTCTTAAATTTTTATTTTGAGTCAAGTTATGTTTTTACCGATTATCCAGGTTATCTTTGGATCCGTCAAAGCGACCGAATCACATTATATCAATTCTTACATGGTTTCTTTTTTTCTACTAGAGAAAACAAGATATTGTTTTATGTTAAAAAAGTTAATTTGACCTACAACGTATCACGTGCCAATTATCTAGTATATTACTACTTTAGTCATTCCAGTAGTAGAAAATAACGTGAATCACTACATGATGATGATAATGACAATGGTCAACTTTAAAGTTTTTCTATGAGAAAATAAAAATAAAAGAAGACATGAAAAATATTAGAGGCAGGTGATTTATTCGTTATTGAACATAAAAAATTACAAATTGCCTTAAACAAGTCCTTTAGGCTCGTTGGTTGGGTCTAGGCTAGTTGCATCCAAATGGATAGATAATCTTGATTGCCTTAAACAAGTCCTTTAGGCTCGTTGGTTGGGTCTAGGCTAGTTGCATCCAAATGGATAGATAATCTTGATTGCCTTAAACAAGTCCTTTAGGCTCGTTGAAATCAAGCTTACTCTCAATATTTTTAGAACTTACTACCATTTGGTCACTGGCACTAATGGTGGCAATGATAATCATTGGTTTTTTACCTTCATCAACAAACCCATGGAAGCCATGGAGGGGACTTTGTAGAGCAAACGTGCGCATGTTAAGAAATTGAAAGGGATGTGGTTGATAATTAGGTATAATGGGTTAGTCAGACCCAAAAAATGGGATGTAACATATCTGAGGTTATGCCTATTATTGGAGAGTGCCTTCCCCTGAGGTAAATAATAGGCATCGTCTAAGTTTGGATGAGGAGAAAATGTGTGTTGCATCGACATCGGTCTCAACTGAGTACGACATCAATAAAATGGCCAAAGAGAATTACTAGGCCATATTACAAAGTATGTAGCCTCTTTATCATTTGTTTTTTTTTATGCATTTAAGTTCATTTCTAACTTCTTCTTCTTCTTTTGCAAGATTAATAGTTGAAGAAGATGGAGAGACTTCAACAAGGTCCACAGAGAAGATCTTGTTTGCATCAAGAAGGTGATTTTTATCTCTTGACTTAAGTGGAGCCATGAATAGAGAAGAGATGGAGCATAACCCTCATCAACATAGACGAGCTCACTATTCTTGAGGACTATGTTCCTGAAAAAATAATGGTAGGAGCCACCACTACCATAGGAATATAAGCTGAAGGAAGTCATACTCTCCTAGGTTGATGTTAAGAAAAATTGACCCCCCTAAAGTAATTATGAGTATTGTTGCCTGCTTTAAAAGAAAGAGGATATTCACCTCTATTGAGACTAGTATTTTAGCCTTAACTATAAAGCCTTCTTCTATGATGACGATCCCTCTGCCTCCACCCCTAATTTCAGCCGCAGAGGCTATAGCTGATGGGACCTTTACCCAAGGTTTTTCTCAGGAAGTTGAATAAAGGTTTAAAGATGTTTTTGTTGGCCTCGTCCTCGGTTGAGCCCCCTTCACTTTCCCATCCTAACAAATGAGGAAAGGCAAGCCATGAAGGGTTGTCATTGGTGGAAGGTCTGGCCTTAAAGAGACTGACCTAGAGGTGGTGAAGCAGTGGGAGAGGGTTCTCACCATTCCTTCAGACATCTTGATAATGTCTTATGTAATAAACCTTTTTTGTATAACCTCTTTAGTTTAGTTTTATGACCATTTTTTCTAACAATCTTTTTTGGTAGACTTTCATGATGTGCAACCATTCAAAAAGGTGCTAGATTACCAAGAGGAGTGAGGGAGGTCATCGCTAAGCATAAGGCATACCAAACTGCTCTTCAACAACTAAAGGAGGACAAGGCTATTATGGCGGTGGAAATGAAGAACCTCAAGGTAGCCTATACCTCGCTGAAGGATAACATACAAGGTATTTTTTTTCCAGCTGGGCTCCACTAAAAAATAGCTTTAAACAACTTATAATGAAGTAGACGCCATGAAATAGGGGATCCTTGAGGCGAAGGCCACCCGAGATGGTCTGAAGACCAAGCTCTATATTGCGAAGAGCCCAAAGCTCTTGTGCACAGATGAAGGCTTTGAGGAACTATTTTATGGTGTTTCAGGAGTTTTTTAAAGGGTTCATAACCCTAACCGAGACAGTTAAGGATAAGATCTTAATTGTTATGTTCAACATATACTTCTTTAATCAGTCGAGAACAATATAGATGGGCTTCAGTGTTTTCTTCCATCAAGTCCCGACACCTAATTTTGTAGATGTGTTCCCTATTAGGGCTACAACTACCCAACATGGAGAACACCTTACTGAGGAGCCTGACCTCGATATCTAAACTTTAACCTCTTCAACTTCCTTTATCCTTGTAAACAATCCTAGTCCGAGTTTAACTTTCTATAATATATCTTATATTTTTTAAAATTTTAATGTTTTATGAAATTGTTTTTGTTCACTTCATTGTTTACTTTGAGAAATATTATGTAGTATATGGGTCGAATGTCCATACTTAGAAAATATTTAAAAGTATGTATAAGTCTAAATCTTATACTTAGTAAAATATTTAAAAGGAAATTCTATAGGTATATTGTATAGGTCCAATGCCTATACTTAGAAAAATATTCAAGATTTTGTATGAGACTAGTGCCTATACTTAAAAATATTTATAAGGAAATCCTCTAGGCAATTTGTATAGGTCTAAAGCCTATACTTAGAAAACAAATTTCTAATTTTTGCAATATTTGAATTGTGCCTAACCTTAGTAGGATTCTCCACCTGCTTGGAACCGAGAGGAAATCTAGGCTGCAAGTATATCCTTATCCTAGAGTTCTTACTCATTTAATCTGGTTGTCTAAATGAATCCCTAGTGAATTGGTGAGATGCCCTTAGTCATTACATGAAGATTGATGTTATTACACTAAGGAGACCAATTCAATCTTTTAAAGAGTTATATGGTTATTTCCCTAGAGAGATTGAGGCAGTCCCCTCTTTTGAGAGTTATGCAATCACACAAGGGAGATCCTTGATCCATCCCTTCCAATGTGAGTTGTGCAATTGCATTAGGTTGACCATGCCAATCCCTTCTAAAGTGATTTGTGCAATCACACTAAGAAGACCATGCCAATCCTATCATTAAAAGGTTAATGAGAGGTCGTGAAGCATAACTTGGAGAAAATGAAAACATCGTTTATGAATAAGTTAATTCATATATGAGAAACTTACATTCTTAGTCATTAATTATGGTACATTTTCAAATTACCAAAGTGCTAGCATGAGGGAGACTCTTCCCTTCTATATCTTGTAAATGGAAAGTGTTTGCCTTGACTACCCTCGTGATTTTGAAGGTTTGCCCATTTCGGGGCTAGTTTGCCCTTACTTTATCTATTGTCAACAGCCTCAAACTTTCTTAGCACCAAGTCTTCCAATTTAAACTTTTTATTTTTGACTCTAGCATTGGCATAACCCATTTTTGGATTATTCCCCAATTCACATTTTTTCTCTTTTAAAAAATACAAAAAAATCAAAATATATAACAATGAAAAAAGGATGCCAGAATGCTCAGAAAATGGTCAAAAATTGGTTGAGGATGTTCAAAATTACAAAGATTAAAATGTGACAGTATTTTGTTAACTGATGAGAGCCCTGTTCACAAGGAAAATTCAATTTGAGGAAGAAAAGTAAAAAATCAGATGTTTATGGACTCAATTAAATTTTATTGAAGGTTTAATTGAATTTATGGAGGGTTTGATTGCAAGAAAATTTGATTTTGAAGTCAATTTAGGCTTTAATTGGAAGGAATTAAAGTTCTGGGGTCAAATTATAATTTTTGAGAGTTAATTTGGTTAAATCAGGGGCTTAATTGCATAACTATTAAAGTTTGATGGCTAATTAGGGACTTAATTGAAGAAATCCGAAACTAAGGACCAAAATGAAAATGCACATAAATAGAGGGGTTGTAATCATACCGAATCAGGGTCCAAATTGAATAAATTAAAAGTTTATTGATCAATTTAGGGTCAAATTGCATAAATTCAAGACCAAGGACCGAAGTGAAAAAGGCGGCCAACTTCAGGGCCGCTGTTTGATTTTTGGCAGGGATGTAACTGCATTGATTTTTAAATTAAATTTGCAATTTAGGACTTGATTGAAAGAATTACAAATTAAAGACTGATTTGGACTTTGACATAAGTTTGTTGTCGTTTTCATTTAAATGAAATAGCGTGTTTTGTCCAAAATGGCGTCGTTTCATAGACTATTAAAAAAAACTCAAAACGGTGTCGTTTTGAATGGCACTGTAGCCTTTCTGCTTCCCCTAGTCGCACGTAAAACAGGAAAGAAGAAAGTTTTGTTCCTCTATTTTCTCCGACCTTTCTCCTCTCCCTCTCTCTTCTAAACATCAAAAAGACACCAACCATAGCCACTTGCATAAACTCTGACCTGTGGCCTACTACGGGGCGGTGAAAAACAGAGGGGACATGCCCCTCTAGTGGTTTTTGGGGCGGCTACATAGTGGCCGCCCTGCCTCTCTCTCCCCTTTTTTTCCTATAAATACAGGGGAAGAGAGCAGAGGAGAGGGGAGAGCACAAGAGAGCAAGAGAAGAAGGGGGGAAGAGGGGAAGACCGAAAGAAAAAAAAAACAAAGAAGAAGAAGAGAACAAAAAACAGAGGAGAGAGAGAGAAGGAAAGAAAAAAACAGAGCCACTGCCACCACCGCAAACCGCCAGCGTCGTTGCATGTCGCCTCCAACAGCTCCGCCAATGATAATAGCCACCGCAGGTCAGCCCTTCTCCCCTTCTTTTTTCTCCTACTTCATCCCTGCCATGCCTCCACTGTTCACACGAGCTGGGCTAGGCCCGGCCCGGCCCATGCATTTGGTCCGAGTCCGGCCCATTTCAAAAATAATTAAAAGAAAAAAATATTTTTCAATATTTGTGATTTCCCTACTTTTTGATTCATGCCTTTTTTGCTTAATATCGATCTGTATTTTATGTCATAAAAATATAAATCCAGTATTAAAATACCTGATTTTCATCAATTGAATTGATTTATACAATCAAAATTGTAATTGAGGACTTGATTGAACAAACCACAAATTGAGGACCAATGTGAACTCTGTCATGTTTTTTCCGCCTTTTCCTTTTAAATGAAATGACGTGTTTTGACCGAAACGGCACCGTTTCATCCACTGTTCATAAAAAAAAAAAGCCTGAAACGATGCCGTTTTGAAGGACACTACAGACTTTCTTCTTCCCCTAGACGTGCAGAGAAACAGGGGAAGGGAGTTGCATTCCCCTGTTTTCACCGACTTCTCTTCCTCTAAAAAGCATTAAAAAGACACCAACTACGGACCCCCACTTGCCCAAAACTTTCCAATGTTGGAGGGGTGGTTGAGGGGCAGCAGCATAGTGGCCGCCTGATTAATACTTAAAAGTGCATATTTATCAAGGTTTTATATCATCATTTTGCACTTAAAAGTATCAATAACTCCTTAACTAAAGCATGTTTTATAATAACAAGTCTAATACTATAAAATGCCTTAATATATGGTAAATGTTCATCTTAAATGAAGGTCTATCACATAAATCAAAGGATTGATTGATGAGTTCAAGTATGGAAATTGAAAGGACAGAGAGAGGGTCAAACTTAGAAAAGAGATGTTGGTGCCATCCAAACTGGAACACTGTTTGGTAATTGGGTCATATCTCGAGTTCTAGATGTCAAAATGATCTCCAATTTTTACACAAATTCAGTAAGACATAGGCCTATAACTTTCATGTTTTCATCAAGATCTAAGAATGTCGTTTTTAAGTCCAAATTATAGCAACAACGGAGAAGTCTGAATCTGTCCTGCAGCCCAGACACTGTTCAGTGTTCAGCCCATATCTGGAGTTCTAGAAGTCCAAATGACCTCCATTGTTTTTCCTAAAAAGCTGAGTCACTTTTCTACAACTTTCACGTTTTCAAGTGGTCCCAGTTCTGATGCTAGCAATTTCGTTTTATTTAGACAAAAAGATAAGGATTTTCACAAAGTCAAGAGTTGGCCACCCACTCAACAATTAGTCATCAAATCAATAATTCCGAATTTTGGCCTATAAAAGAAGGCATTTGCCATGTATTTGGGGGCTTGGGGTGGTTCAAATCAAGAACTTGCCTTTCCTCTCTCTCTTTATATTTTTTTTGTAATTCTTAAGTTTTGCTTTCATTAATATCTTGTTTATGCTTTTCATTTCCTCTCCTTTACTTCGTTAACTTGTATTTTATTTATGTTCTTGTTTTGTTTATTATGTTTCTCTTCTTCATTATGTTTAGCTAAGTTTATTATGTCAAGGTGAAAAGGTTACACTAATGGTGTAAGAATAAGTATAGTGTAAACTCAACATGGACCTTAATGTTTAATATTAACATGTTTTATCTTTTTATCTTATTAATTCTTAATACCTTGCTTGTTAAATGGTTAATCTAGATTTGTGTTGTATAGCACTTGGTACAACAAATGTTTGGCCCTCTCATAGCGCAACCGTATGGTATTACTTACACCTGTGCTATGAAAGGAACTTGAGCTGTTGTTAACATAAGTTAGCATAATGAATTCCTGACAATATTTAAAAGTTTGGTGTTACTTAAATAAGATAATTAATATGATCATGTTAATAATTTATAATTAGCTATTAATGACAAATCATCCGATTGGAACCTCCTTCGTGTGTGGTTTCCAAGTTGAGTAATAAGAGTTTATACTATACTTGTTTGAAATACTATTAGTGGATCCTCTAACCTTGACATTTGTTTTTATCATTGTTTAATCCTTACATTAATCTTCCATCTCAAAGTTCTCATTAATTTCTTCCTCCTCTTCTTTTTATTATTATTATTATTATTATTACTATTACTAATACTATTAGTATTATTATTTTTTATTATTACTATTAATATTACTATTACTATTATTATTATTACTATTATTATCATAAAATCAGTATATAGGCTGGAAACCTGTGACCCGATCTTTTAGATCATTCTCATATATAACAACGCCACGTACTGAGTATTATTATTATTATTAATATTATTATTACTAGTACTATTGTTGTTGTTATTGTATTATTATTTATAATTTATACAATTAATCTCTCTGTGATTCGACCCCGGTCTTGCCGTGTTATTTATTACTTCAACTCTCCTACACTTTGGAGAAGACATCAATCTTTTGGTCGTGTCAAGTTTTTGGCGTCGTTGCCGGGGAGGTAAATTCTTGTACATATTATAGTATTTATTTTTTTTTCTCTTTTCACTTTTCTTGTATCTAACTTTGTTTCTTTTATTTTATTTCTTTTTCTTTTGTTTTCTTCTTCCTTTTATTTTCTTTTTACACGTGCATGAGTGTTTGGTCACGTACATTAAGTGGTAGACTTTGTAGGGTATCCTCATCATTTTTAGAAAATATGGCCGAAGAAGATAACCAGTCACTTCATAATAAGAATAACCGTGTTAGGAGACTTAGTGACCACATGAATCCCACAAGAACAAGTGCACCCTCATGCATAGTTTTCCCTCCTAATGCATCCCATTTTAATTTTAAACCAAGCATTATTCAACTTTTACCTTCTTTTCATGGCTTAGATCTAGAAAATCCATACTTGCATTTGAGAGAATTTGAAAAAGTTTGTAACACCTATAATGACTTAAATTGTAGCATGAATACCATTAGATTAAAGCTTTTTTCTTTTTCATTAAAAGATAAAGCTAAAACATGGCTACAAAATCTTAGGTTAGGATCCACTCGTGCTTGGGATGAAATGCAACAACAATTTTTGAAAAAGTTTTTTCCATCTCACAGAACCAACTCTTTCAAAAGACAAATCACCACTTTCACTCAAAAATCAGGTGAAACATTTTACCAATGTTGGGATAGGTATCGAGACTTGCTTAATACTTGCCCTCATCATGGTTTTGAAACATGGAGATTGGTTTCACAATTTTATGAAGGGTTAACACCTAAAGATAGGCAAATGGTTGAATTGATGTGCAATGGAACTTTTAAAGATAAAGATCTTAATAAAGCAATGGAGTACCTAGACTTGCTAGCCGAAAATGCTCAAAATTGGGACACCACGGGTACTTATAAGGCACCAAGTAAAACTCAACCTCATACATCTAGTGGAAGTATGCACAACCTTAGGGAAGATCATGACCTTTAAGCCAAGTTTGCATCTCTAGCTAGAAAAGTCGAGGCACTAGAATTGAAAAAGAGTGGTCAATTAAAATCTGTTCAAGACATTATGTGTCAAATCTGTGAAACATGCAACCAATGACTGTCCAACTTTGCCTTCTTTCAAGGACTGCCTCCATGAACAAGCCCATGCTTTAAACAGTTTTCAAATGCTCAATTATAAACCATACTCGCAAACATACAACCCTGGTTGGAGAAATCACCCAAATTTCAGTTGGAAGAGTGATACCAACAATGCACAAACTTCACAGCCACCGTTTCAAGCACACCATAATTTTCAAAATTCTCATGGATATGCACCTCCTTATACTCCACCTCCTAGAAGAAATCTTGAGGAAACATTGCATGCATTCATTGAAAAGCAAGAGACAATCAACACTCAACTTGCTTAAAGCATGACAAATTTTAAAGATGCTCTTGCAAAATTCACATCTGCTCTCAGTTTTCAAGAGAAAGGTAAGTTTCCATCTCAACCACAGCAAAATCTGAAGGGGCAATACAATGCAAATGCAAGTAGTTCCGGAAGCCAACACATGGATCAAGTCAAATCAGTCATCACTCTTCGTAGTGGTAAGGTTATTGAAAAACCCACTCTTGAACCTTGTAAGAAAGATGATGAGTCAATCTTTGAGGGTAAGGAAGGGGTTGAATCTGAACATTGTAAAGAAAAGACTAATTCTCCACTAGCACTTCCATTTCCTCATGCCATGACTAAACAAAGGAAAGTCAATCACAATTCTGAAATCCTTGAAACTTTCAAACATGTAAGGATCAATATACCTTTGTTGGATGCTATTAAACAGGTACCTTCCTATGCTAAATTTTTGAAAGATCTATGCACTGTGGAGAGAAAACTGAATGTGAAAAAGAAAGCATTTTTAGCCGAACAAGTAAGTGCTATTCTTCAGAACAATAATGCTTTGAAATATAAAGACCCTAGTTGTCCTACAATTTCTTGCTTTATTGGAGAGCATAAAATTGAAAGAGCTTTACTTGATCTTGGAGCTAGTGTGAATTTACTTCCATATTCAGTTTTTCAAAGTCTCGATCTAGGTGAGTTAAAACCAACTTCTGTAACTCTTTTACTTGCTGATAGATCTGTAAAAGTGCCTAGAGGAATAGTAGAGGATGTGTTAGTACAAATTGATAAATTCATTTACCCTGTAGATTTTGTTGTCTTGGATACATAACCTGTTGAAGCATGTAATTCAATTCCTGTCATTTTAGGACATCCATTTCTTGCCACTTCTAATGCATTGATTAATTGTAGGAATGGACTGATGAAGCTATCATTTGGAAACATGACATTGGAGATGAATATTTTCAACATTTGCAAGCAACCTGGAGATGATAATGATTTATAGAAAGTGGACTTTATTGAAAAATTAGTTCATGATCAATTTCAAACCACTTCCAGTGAAACTGAGATTGATGAACCTAACAAGTTGTAAATGGTCTATTTTCAGGAAGAAGCAAAGGCATTTAATTGGAGACCACAAATTGAAGAATTGCCACCACCATCAATTGAGTCCATACCTTCAAGTGTTCAACCACCAAAACCTTATTTGAAGCCGTTACTAGTCAATCTCAAATACTCATTTTTGGGAGAAAATAAAACTTTTCTGGTAATAATCTCTTCCAATCTTAATGCACATCAAGAAGGAAAGTTATTACAGACTCTGAAAATGCACAAAAATGTATTAGGATGGACCATAGCTAACATAAAAGGAATTAGTCCTTTGATTTGCACACACAGGATTTATATGGAGTAAAATGCTAAACCATCTAGAGAAATGCAACAAAGACATAATCCTAATATGAAAGAAATAGTGAAAAATAAAGTCATTAAGCTTCTAGATAATGGAATCATTTATCCTATTTCTGACAGCAAATGGGTAAGTCCTACCCAAGTTGTACCTAAAAAGTCTAGAGTCACTGTGATAACAAATGAGAAAAATAAGTTAATTCCAACTAGGACTATTATCGGTTGGCGCATGTGCATTGACTATAGGAAACTTAATTCAATGACTAGAAAAGATCATTTTCCTTTACCTTTCATGGATCAAATCCTAGAAAGAGTTGTAGGTCATGAATTTTATTGTTTCCTAGATGGCTATTCAGGTTACAATCAAATTGAAATTGCATTGGAAGATCAAGACAAGACTACTTTCACATGTCCATTTGGTATTTTTGCATATCGAAGAATGCCTTTTGGGTTATGTTCACATGTCCATTTGGTATTTTTGCATATCGAAGAATGCCTTTTGGGTTATGTAATGCACCAGCCACGTTTCAAAGATGCATGCTTAGCATATTCAGTGATATGGTTGAACGTTTTCTTGAGATTTTTATGGATGATTTTTCTATTTTTGGTGATTCATTTGATGATTGTTTAACTAACTTGGAAAAGGTTTTGAACAGGTGTGAAGAGAAGAATCTTGTACTGAATTGGGAAAAATGTCACTTTATAGTAACAAACGACATTGTACTTGGTCACATTGTTTCATCGAAAGGAATTGAGGTTGACAAATCTAAAATCGAGTTAATTGCCAACTTACCAACACCAAAATCTGTTAAAGATGTTAGATCATTCTTAGGACATGCTGGTTTTTACAGAAGGTTCATCAAAGATTTTAGTGTAATATCTAAACTATTGTGTAACCTTATAACGAAGGAAAATATTTTTGAATGGACTGAACAATGTGAAAAAGCCTTTGTTAAACTTAAAAGCTTGCTTACTTCTGCTCCTATCATTCAACCTCCTGATTGGTCACTACCTTTTGAAATAATGTGTGATGCTAGCGATTATGTCGTGGGTGCTGTCTTAGGACAAAGAAAATATAAGAAACCTTATGTGATTTACTATGCAAGTAAAACTTTAAATAGTGCTCAAATGAATTACACTATCACTGAAAAAGAATTACTTGCAATAGTATTTGCATGTGACAAGTTCAGATCTTATCTTGTTGGCTCACCTGTTGTCATTTTTAGTGATCATGCAGCTTTGAAATATCTTCTTTCAAAAAAGGATTCTAAAGCTAGATTGGTGCGGTGGATTTTGTTACTTTAAGAATTTGATATCACAATCAAAGACAAGAAAGGCACCGAAAATGCTGTTGCAGATCATTTGTCAAGATTGACAACCGATTCGAGATCTAACATCACACCAATTGATGACTACTTTCCTGATGAATCTTTATTTTTTGTCTCTAGAATGCCTTGGTTTGCTAATATTGTTAATTTTCTTGTTTCAGGACAATTTCCAGCTCATTGGAGTACCCAAGACAAAAGAAAGTTCTTGAACGAAGTGAAGAACTTTTATTGGGATGACCCTTATTTATTCAAATATTGTCTTGATCAAATATTTTGAAGATGCATTCCTGACAATGAGGTAAGTAGTGTCATTAAATTTTGTCATTCTAAGGTATGTGAGGGTCATTTCTCATCAAGAAAGACAACTGCAAAAATCTTACAAAGTGGATTTTACTGGCTCACCATGTTCAAAGACTCACATGAATTCTGCAAGACTTGTGAAAATTGTCAAAAGTTGGGATCTATTTTGAAACGTCACATGATGCCTTTAAATCCTATTCTTGTCATTGAGATCTTTGATTGTTGGGGTATAGATTTTATGGGTCCATTTCCTCCATCATTTGGTTTCTTGTACATATTGGTTGCAATAGATTATGTTTCAAAATGGATAGAGGCAATTCCAAGTCGAAACAATGATCACAAAATAGTGATAAAGTTTTTGAAAGAAAACAATTTAAGTCAATTTGGAATCCCTCAAGCCATGATAAATGATGGTGGAACACATTTCTGCAAAAAGTCATTTGAGTCTTTAATGAAGAAATATGGAATCACACATAAAGTTGCCACCCCTTATCACCCTCAGACGAGTGGACATGTAGAACTTGCTAATTGCTAATTGTCACCTTATAAACTAGTCTATGGAAAACCTTGTCAGTTACCTGTGGAAATTGAACATAAAGCTTATTGGGCTATTAAAGCTTTCAATTCAAACATTGATGATGCTAGTCAGTTGTGAAAATTGCAAATAAATGAGCTTGAGGAAATAAGAAATGATGCATATGACAATTCAAGAATTTATAAAGCAAGAATCAAAGAGTTTCATGACAAGAAAATACTGAGAAAAATATTTAATGTTGGTCAAAAAGTCTTGCTTTATAATTCTTGACTCCATTTATTTCCTGGAAAACTAAGATCAAGATGGAGCAGTCCTTTTATTATGAAACATGTGTATCCATATAGGGCCTGTGATATCGAAAACCCAAAGAATGGTAATGTTTTCAAGGTAAATGGTCATCATTTGAAAGTTTATTTTGATAATTTTTCAGTTAAAAATGACTCTATTGAATTAGGTGATCCTGTATATAAAGATTGATTCTTTTTTCTCACATTGTTTTTGTGTGACTTTTATTTTGCTAGTCTCTCACCTTGGTCAAATGGCGGATAACGGTACTCCGTGACTCTTAAGTCGGTTCTTTCAATTTCCCACAATAACTTATATATGTGTATATATTTGTGCAATTCTTTGCTCTTTCTCCTTTCTTTGAATCTCTCCTCCAATTCTCAGTTGAGAATGGGCACCACTCTTGAAAAATTGAAAAAGTATTTTCCCGCTTTGCCTTAGAATGCAATTACAAAAATTTACCGTGCTAGGTGTGAAAGATTGAGGTTTTTAATGAACCATGAAATTCCTGAAGATATTCGTTGGCTAATTGAAGCAAAGGTCCGATTATCAGGTGAGTCCTCCAATTCTTTCATTTCATACATGCTTGGAACAGGTAAAAGCACTTTTACGAAGAAATGTCGTGCAAAACGACTGAAAGTCTGTCACAGATGTGCTAGATGGACTTGTAATGCAACATGTCGTTCTGTAGGAATGGTATTTGTAAATCGTGAAGATAAAATATAATTCATTAAGGATGGCCTGAGTAAGGGGTCTTTAGATAATCTTCTATTGACTCTTGAGATGCACCCTAGTGGAGATGTGCATCGTGCAATTCATGATTTATGGCCACAATTCCATAAAGAACATGCTCGACTTAGTCTTGGGAATCTGACTAAAAAAGACCCTGTTTGCCAGTTTTTAAGAAAACTGAATGGGAAACCTATCCCCGACCCATAGAGGGCGTTTAAGCCGTTCTTGGACGTAAAACCAAGAAAAGATGTGAGCCACAATCACAACTACCTATACATAAACATGTCTTTTCAAAATAAATAAATAGAGAGAGAGAGAGAGAGACTACAACTGGCCTACATATAGGTTGTATGATTGCATTTTCAATTTCTCATCTATAAATTCTTCTCTTCCTTCCCTTCATTTCTACTCAACCCATACATTCATCAAATATAGAAGTGTGTAGAAATGGCAGGTTCCTCAAGTCATCACATAAACAATATTTGTGTTTTCGGTGGATCCAGTCCTGGGAAAGAAAAAGAGTTTTTAGAATCAACAAATCATCTTGGTCAGGTACTAGCTGAGTGAAAGATTCATTTAGTGTATGGAGGAGGCAGCCTTGGGTTAATGGGGGGAGTGTCAATAGCTGCATTTTTAGAAGGTAGTCAAGTTTTGGGGGTTGTCCCCAAAGCTTTAGCACAAGAGGACATCATTGGAAAAACAATTAGAGAGGAATTACAGGTCCCCACAATGTCTGATCGACTAAACGCAATGTTTAAACATGTTGATGCCTTCATTGCCTTACCAGGTGGTCTGGGCACATTGGAAGAGATCTTTCATATTTCCTCTTGGGCCCAACTGTACATTCACCATAAACCCATAGGTTTGTTAAATGTTAATGGTTTTTATGATAAGTTATTATCTTTTCTTAATCATGTTATGGAACAGGAATGTCTAACATCTTTAGCACGATAAATCATAATCTTTGCTGCTACTGCTGAACAATTGATTGACCAACTACAATCTTTCATCCCTGTAATTAATCCCTCCATGAGTCACATAAATTAGTCAACTAAGGAAAGCCGTAAAAAGATTAGATTGGATTTAAGCCTGCGTTTGTAAATATTTGCATCTTTTGGTTATATTATTGTGTTTTGTTGTTTCTTATATTTGTTTAAGTGTGTTTCAGGTTTGTTAGTGTTCGCTATTTCAGGTGATGTCTTCTATACTCTATCTTTCTACCTTAAGACATTGAGAACAATGTCTCATTTTGGTTGGGGGGAAAGGGTAGTAGTTGATATATTAAAAAAAAAAAAACTGTGTTTTCTATTTCATAAACTATTTGCAAAATTGTTGTTGCTAGGATGGTAGAGTAAAAGGAGTTCTTTTGTTAAAGTGACTCTTGAGACGCATCTTAGTAAACATTTTTAACAAGGTCTATCAGAATACTTCTTGAAATATTCAGGTTTGCAAACTCTTGTATTGGTAGCAATTGATTCTGCTCATATGCTCATTTAACAAGTATTCTTAAATCTTCATTTCCACACACACTTTAACATATGATTGTGGGTTGCACATTGGATTATTACATTATTTATGTTCTTTTGTTGAAGGTAACAACTAAGGGAAAGAGATAGTACATAATTTGCAAAAAAAAAAAACCAAAAAAAAATAATAATGATAATAAAAAGGTAGATAAGTTTGGTTTCGTAGCCTCCTTAACCTAAGCAATTAAGCCTGAAGAGGTGTTTTAACACTTAATAACCTAAAGTCAACTGACTTGGGAGCTATTGGCCCAAAGCTTGTTACATGGGTTATGGAGAAAAGCTTAAGGGAATCAAACATTGCACTATCTACGTATCAATATCTACAACCCGAGTTGCTAAGCTCGTAGGGGTGTCTCAACACCTAATGCCTTAAGACCAACTGGTCTGGGAGTTATTAGCCTAAAACTCATTACATGGGTTAAAGATACATTGTGTTTTAAGTTGTATGTGTATACAAATAAAGAAAAAAAAAAAGAAAATAATAATAATAATAATAATAATAATAATAATCCCAACCCAAGGAAGTTAACCTTAAACATTCGAACATAATATTGTTTTCTTCCAACAAAAGCCCCATCATCTATGTCTTCATACATTGAGCACATAAAAAGAAGGTTTATTAATATCTTGTTTAAGAAGTATGAAGCAGGAATATAAATTTAATGAGAGTTTGTTTATCTGGATAGATTAATGGAAGTTGAATGATGAATGCCTTGCTTTATGGAATTTGCAAATTGTTTTTCTATTTTAACGCTTTGATTACTAGGGACTAGTAATAAATTGGTTGGGGGGTGTGATTAGTACTTAAAAGTGCATATTTATCAAGGTTTTATATCATCATTTTGCACTTAAAAGTATCAAAAACTCCTTAACTCAAGCATGTTTTATAATAACAAGTCTAATACTATAAAATGTCTTAATATATGGTAAATGTTCATCTTAAATGCAGGTCTATCACATAAATCAAAGAATTGATTGATGAGTTCAAGTATGGAAATTGAAAGGACAAAGAGAGGGCCAAACTTAGAAAAGAGATGTTGGTGTCCAAACTGGAACACTATTTGGTAATTGGGTCATATCTCGAGTTCTAGATGTCAAAATGATCTCAAATGTTTACACAAATTCAGTAAGACATAGGCCTACAACTTTCATGTTTTCATCAAGATCTAAGAAGGCTGTTTTCAAGTCCAAATTATAGCAACAACAGAGAAGTCCGAATCTGTCCTGCAGCCCAAACATTGTTCAGTGTTCAGCCCATATCTGGAGTTCTAGAAGTCCAAATGACCTCCATTTTTTTTTCCTAGAAAGCTGAGTTAATTTCCTACAACTTTCATGTTTTCAAGTGGTCCCAGTTCTGATGCTAGCAATTTCGTTTTATTCAAACAAGATGATAAGGATTTTCACAAAATCAAGAGTTGGCCACCCACTCAACAATTAGTCCTTCCTCTCTCTCTTTATATTTTTTTTGTAATTCTTAAGTTTTGCTTTCATTAATATCTTGTTTATGCTTTTCATTTCCTCTCTTTTACTTAGTTAACTTGTATTTTCTTTATGTTCTTGTTTTGTTTATTTATGTTTCTCTTCTTCATTATATTTAGCTAACTTTATTATGTCAAGGTGAAAAGGTTACACGAATGGTGTAAGAATAAGTATAGTGTAAACTCAACATGGACCTTAATGTTTAATATTAAAATGTCTTATCTTTTTATCTTACTAATTCTTAATACCTTGCTTGTTAAATGGTTAATCTAGATTTGTGTTGTATAGCACTTGGTACAACAAATGTTTGGCCCTCTCATAGCGCAACCGTATGGTATTACCTATACATGTGCTATGAAAGAAACTTGAGTTGTTGTTAACATAAGTTAGCATCATGAATTCCTGACAATATTTAAAAGTTTGGTGTTACTTAAATAAGATAATTAATATGATCATGTTAATAATTTATAATGAGCTATTAATGACAAATCATCTGATTGGAACCTCCTTCGTGTGTGGTTTCCAAGTTGAGTAATAAGAGTTTATACTATACTTGTTTGAAATACCATTAGTGGATCCTCTAACCTTGACATTTGTTTTTATCATTGTTTAATCCTTACATTAATCTTCCATCTCAAAGTTCTCATTAATTTCTTCCTCCTCTTCTTTTTATTATTATTATTACTACTACTACTACTACTACTAATACTATTAGTATTTTTATTTTTATTATTACTATTAATATTACTATTATTATTACTATTATTATCATAAAATCAGTATATAGGCTGGAAACCTGTGACTCGATCTTTTAGATCATTCTCAGGTATAACAACGCCACGTACTGAGTATTATTATTATTATTATTATTATTATTATTATTATTATTATTATTATTATTATTATTATTCTTACTGTTACTGTTATTGTTATTATTGTGGTTGTTATTGTTGTTATTGTTGTATTGTTATTTATAATTTATACAATTAACCTCTCTGTGGTTCGACCCCGGTCTTGCCGGGTTATTTATTACTTCGACACTCCTGCACTTGGGAGAAGACATCAATCTTTTGGTCGTGTCACTGCCCCATCCTCTTTCTCCCCCATTTTGTTTTCCTATAAAAACAGGGAAGAGAGAGCAAGGGAGGAGAGGAGAGGAGAAAGGAGAGAGCAGAAGAGAGGGGGAAGACCGAAAGAAAAGGGAACAAAAATGAAGAGAGAAGAGAGAAAACAGGAGGAGAAAAGGAAACAAAAAGAATGAAAAAAAAAACATATGAGGGAAAGGAAGAATAAGGAGAAGCATCGCCAGCCACCAACACCACCACCGCGACAACAACACCTCCGCCGCCAGCAGCACCACCTTAACGCCACCCCAGGTAACCCCCGGCTGCCCCGTCTATTTCTCTCTTGCTCAGCCACTGTCTGCATTTGCATGCTGAACGTGAATAATTCACGTTCTGCAGCAAATGATGAGGGGAGCTAGTTACTGTGCTTATACACAATAACCAGCCCATTTGGTTTTGGGCCGGGTCAGGCCCAGCCCACGAATTTGGGCCGGTTTTGGTCATTTCAAAAAAAAAATATAAAAGAAAAAAATATTTTTTAATACTTGTGATTTCCCCACTTTTTGATTTATGTCTTTTTTTAATATCGGTCTATATTTTACATCGTAAAAATATAAATTCAGTATTAAAATACCCGGTTTTCATCAAAACTTCCAAAATACAAAACAATTTGAAAAAAAAATGTTTTTGTGCATACGGCCAAGTGTCTCAAAGCTAAAAAATCATATTGTGTTTTTTCATACACCAAAAAACAATGTTTTAACATACATTTTGGCTTTAATAACTAGTTTATTAAAGTCAAGAGAACTTTGGCCAAAATTTCAAAAACAACAAAAATTTTATTTTGTTTGTCTTTTAGAATCCGGGATACGACATTACACGTAATACGTATTCTGGATATTAAATTTTTTTCGAGCGCTAGAACGGTTAGGTTTTATCCCATTAAAACAAGAACCTCTTTATAGAGAAGGGCTTTTCTTAAATCTTAGACAGACAAAACCAACAATTAGAAACCACAATCAAACCTTAGATTTTATCAGACATTAAAACAATGCAGCCTACCTTAGGTAGGGCGTATTTAGGGTGCTAATACCTTTCCTTTACGCAACCAGTCTATGTACCCCATCTTTATGACCAGTTAAGGTTCCTAGTGACCAAAATATTAGGTGGCGACTCCCATTCACATTTTCCATCGATAAAAGACAAGTATTCCTTGTCTCCCTATGCTTGCCAGACTTATAACATACATTTTACCTTGAGGGTGGATGATCGTCGCGACGCCACACACGTGCGACAATTTGTATGATGTCACTAAAGCCATTAAAGATACAAATTTATTTTGTTTCTTTGCACATAATGACGCACTTAGCTTTAATAAAGTTGTCACAGAAGATAAATGGATAGAAGTGATGGATGAAGAAATACATGTTATTAAAAAGAATGACACTTAGAAACTAATTGATCTACTATAAAGTAAGAAAGCAATTGGTGTTAAATGGGTCTATAAGACCAAAAAGAATGCAAAAACTGAAGTATAGAGATATAAAGAAAAATTAGTGGCAAAAGGCTAAAAGTAGAGAAAAGGTATTGACTTAGAGAAGTATTTGCTTTTGTAGCCCAACTAGAGACAATCAAACTAATGACCTCACTAGCTGCACAATATAGATGGAAGATTTATCAACTTGATGCGAAGTTGGCATTTCTGAATTACATCTTAGAAGAAGAGATCGATGTTAAACAACCATTTAGATATGTTGAAGCCAATAATGAAGGCAAAGAATACAAGTTCAAGAAAGCCCTCTACAATTTAAAACAAGTTTCGCATGCTTGGAATACCAAAATTGATAGGTATTTTCAAGAAAATGAATTTGAAAAATATCCATATAAACACACAATGTATGTAAATAAAGAAGATGATGGAAGCATATTATTTTCATGTTTATATATCAATGATCTGATTTTCACCGGCAACAATCCTACCATAGTTGAGGATTTTAATAAAAGCATGGTGCAAGAGTTTGAGATGACAGAAGGCTGAAAAGTGGTCTAATGGCACACTTTTTTGGCCTAGAAGTGTGATTAGTACTTAAAAGTGCATTTTTATCAAGGTTTTATATCATCATTTTGCACTTGAAGTATCAATAACTCCTTAACTAGATGATGTTTTATAATATCATGTCTAATATTATAAGATACCTTTAATTTATAATAAATTTTCATCTTAAATACAAGCCTATCAGATAAATTAAAGGATTGATTAATGAGTTTAACTACTGAAATTGAGAAGACAAAGAGAGGGCTAAGCTTAGAAAAGAGATGATGGTTCAATCCAAACTAGAACACCACTCGGTTATTGAATCATAACTGGAGCTGTATAACTTAGATTTAGGTCTGTCCTATATGGATAGAAAGCTAAGACATAGGCCTAAAACTCAGGGGAGACCAAGATTCAAAAAGGCCATTTTCAAGTTCAAATTGTAGCAACAACGGAGAAGTCGGAATCTGTCCTACAGCCCAGACACTATTCAGTGTTTAGCCCATATCTCAACTTCTAGAATTCAAAATGCACCGATTCTTTCTTTGTTGGAAAGTTAAGATAATTTCCTAGAACTTTCATGAAGATAATCTGTTCAAATTCTAACGTTAGCAATGATGCTTTGTTTAGATAAGAAGATAAGGATTGTCACCAAGTCAAAAGGTGGCCACCCACTCAACAATTAGTCATCAAATCAATAGTTCTATATTTTGGCCTATAAAAGGAGGCATTTGCCATGCATTTAGGCATCTTGGTTGTTCAAATCAAGATCTTGCTCTTGCTCTTTTTCTTTGTATTTTGTAATGTTCAAGTTTTATTCCATGTTATATTTTCCTTAATTTTTTGTTTATGCTTTTCATCTCCTTTACTATACTTATATAATTATGTTCTTATCTTGTTTATCTATGTTTCTCTTCTTCATTATGTTTTGCTAAGTTTATTATGTCAAGGTGAAAAGGTTTCACTAATGATGTTAGAATAAGTATAATATAAACTCAATATGGACTTCAATGCTTATATCCTAAACAACTTGCTATTAACATGTCTTATCATTTTTATCTTATTAATTCTTAATACCTTGCTTGTTAAATGGTTAATCAAGATTTGTGTTGTATAACACTTGGTTCAACAAATGCTTGGCACTTTCATAGCCAACCATATGGTATAACCTACATCTGTGCTATGAAAGGAACTTGATTTGTTATTAACATAAGTTAGCATCATGAATTCCTGACAATATTTAAAAGTTTGGTGTTACTTAAATAAGATAATTAATATGATCATGTTAATAATTTATAATGAGCTATTAATGACAAATCATCCGATTGGAACCTCCTTTGTGTGTGGTTTCCAGTTAAGTAATAAAAAGAGTTTATATTATACTTATTTGAAATACCATTAGTGGATCCTCTAACATTGACAATTGTTTTTACCATTGTTTAATCTTCACATTAATCTTACATCTCAAAGTCCTCTTTAACTCATCACCATCATCATCATCGTTGTTGTTGTTATATATAATTTATATAGTCAACCTCCTTGTGGTTCGACTCCAGTCTTGCCGGGTTATTTATTACTTCGACACTTATGCACTTAGGAGAAGACATCAACTATTTGATCATGTCAAGTTTTTGATGCCGTTGCCGGGAAAGTAAATTCTTGTATAAATTATAATATTTATTTTATTTTCTCTTTTCACTTTTCTTATATCTAACTTTTGTTTCTTTTGTTTTGTTTCCTTTTCTTTTGTTTTCTTCTTCCTTTTATTCTCTTTCTACACATGCATTAGTGTTTGGTCACGTACATTAAGTGGTAGACTTTGTAGGGTATCCTCATCATTTTTAGAAAATATGGTCAAAGAAGATAACCAGTCGTTTCATAATGAGAATAACCGAGTTAGAACACTTAAAGACCACATGAATAACAAGTGCACCCTCATATATAGTTTTCCCTCCTGATGCATCTTACTTCAATTTTAAGCCAGACATTATTAAACTTTTACCTTGTTTTCATGGCTTAGATCTAGAAAATCCATACTTGTATTTGAGAGGATTTGAAGAAGTCTGTAACACCTATAATCACTTCAATTGTAGCAAGAATACCATCAAATTAAGCCTTTTCCTTTTTCACTAAAAGATAAAGCTAAAACATGGCTACAAAATCTTAGGTCAGGATCCATTCGTGCTTGAGATGAAATACAACAATAATTTTTAAAGAAGTTTTTTCCATCTCAAATAACAAACTCTTTCAAAAGACAAATCACCACTTTCACTCAAAAACCAGGTGAAATATTTTACCAATGTTGGGATAGGTATCGAGACTTGCTTAATACTTGCCCTCATCATGGTTTTGAAACATGGAGATTGATTTCATATTTTTATGAAGGGTTAACACCTAAAGATAGACAAATGGTGGAATTGATGTGTAATGGAAATTTTGAAAATAAAAACCCTGATGAAGCAATAGAGTACCTAGACTTGCTAGCTGAAAATGCTCAAAATTAGGACACTGCGGGCATTTATGAGGCACTAGGTAAAACTTAAACTCATACATCTAGTGGAGGTATGTACAACCTTAGGGAAGATCATGACCTTTAAGCCAAATTTGCATCTTTAGCTAGAAAATTCGAGGCATGTAAATTTAAAAAGAGTGGTCAATTAAAATCTGTTCAAGACATTGTGTGTCAAATCTGTGAAACGAATGAACATGTAACCAATGACTATCCAACTTTGCCTTCTTTTTAGGAATGCCTCCATGAACAAACCCATGCTTTAAACAGTTTCTAAAGGCCCAATCATAACCTATACTCGCAAACATACAACCCTGGTTGGAGAAATCACCCAAAATTCAGTTGAAAGAGTGGTAACAATAATGCACAAACTTCATAGCCGCCGTTTCAAGCACACCATACTTTCCTAAATTCTCATGGATATGCACCTCCTTATGCTCCGCCTCTTAGAGGAAATCTTAAGGAAACATTGCATGCATTCATTAAAAAGCAGGAGACAATCAACACTCAAAATGCTCAAACCATGGCAAATCTAAAAAATGCTCTTGCAAAATTCACATCTGCTCTCAGTTTTCAAGAGAAAGGTAACTTTCCATCTCAACCACAACAAAATCCCAAGGGGCAATACAATGCAAATGCAAGTAGTTCCAAAAGCCATCACATGGATCAAGTCAAATCAGTCATCACTCTTCGCAATGGTAAGGTTATTGAAAAACCCACTCTTGAACCTTGTGAGAAAGATGAGGAGTTAATCTCTAAGGGTAAGGAAGGGATTGAATCTGAACTTTGTAAAGAAAAGACCGACTCCCCGCCAGCACTTCCATTTCCTCATGCCATGACCAAACAAAAGAAAGTCAATCACAACTCTGAAATCTTTGAAACTTTCAAACAGGTAAGGATCAATATACCTTTGTTGGATGCTATTAAACAGGTACCTTCTTATGCTAAATTTTTGAAAGATATATGCACCGTGAAGAGAAAACTAAATGTGAAAAAGAAAGCCTATTTAGTCGAACAAGTAAGTGCCATTCTTCAGAACAATAATGCTTTGAAATATAAAGACCCTAGTCATCCTATAATTTCTTGCTTTATTGGAGAACATAAAATTAAAAGAGTTTTACTAGATCTTGGAGCTAGTGTGAATTTACTTTCATATTCAGTCTTTCAGAGTCTCAATCTAAGTGAGTTAAAACCAACTTCTATAACTCTTTTACTTGCTGATAGATCTATAAAAGCGTCTAGAGGAATAGTTGAAGATATGTTAATACAAGTTGATAAATTCATTTATCATGTGGATTTTATTATCTTGGATACACAACCTGTTGAAGCATGTAATTTAATTCTTGTTATTTTAGGACGTCCATTTCTTGCAACTTCTAATGCATTGATTCATTGTAGGAATGGACTAATGAAGTTATCATTTGGAAACATGACATTGGAGATGAATGTTTTTAACATTTGCAAGCAACCTAGAGATGATAATGATTTACAGGAAGTGGACTTTATTGAAAAATTAGTTAATGATCAATTTCAAACCACTTATAGTGAAATTGAGTTTAATGAATCTAAAGATTTGCAAATAGTTTATTTTCAGGAAGAATCAAAGGCAAATAGTTGGTGACCAAAAATTGAGGAATTTCCACCAATATCAATTGAATCCATACCTTCAAGTGTTCAACCACCAAAACCTAATTTGAAGTCGTTACCATTCAATCTCAAAAACTCATTTTTGGGAGAAAATGAAACTTTTCCAATAATAATCTCTTCCAAACTTAATGCACATCAAGAAGGTAAGTTATTATAGACTCTGAAAATGCATAAAAATGCATTATGAGACCATAGTTAACATAAACGGAATTAGCCCTTTGATTTGCATACAAAATTTATTTAGAGGAAAATGCTAAACCATCTAGAGAAATGCAACGAAGGCTTAATCCTAATATGAAAAAGATAGTAAAAAATGAAGTCATTAAGCTTTTAGATAATGGTATCATTTATCCTATTTCTGACAGCAAATGGGTAAGTCCTACCCAAGTTGTATCCAAAAAGTCTGGAGTCACAGTGATAACAAATGAGAAAAATAAATTAATTCCAACTAGGACTATTATTGGTTGGCGCATTTGTATTGACTATAGAAAACTTTTCCTTTACCTTTCATGGATTAAATACTAGAAAGAGTTGCAAGTCATGAATTTTATTGTTTCCTATATGGCTATTTGATTAGTACTTAAAAGTGCATGTTTATCAAGGTTTTATATCATCATTATAAACTTAAAGTATCAATAACTCCTTAAATAAAACATGTTTTATAATAACAAGTCTAATACTATAAAATGCCTTACTATATGGTAAATGTTCATCTTAAATACAGGTCTATCACATAAATCAAAGGATTGATTGATGAGTGTAAGTATGGAAATTGAAAGGACAAAGAGAGGGCCAAACTTAGAAAAGAGATGTTGGTGCAGTTCAAACTGGAACACTGTTCGGTAATTGGTTCATATCTTAAGTTCTAGATGTCAAAATGATCTCACATTTTTACAAAAATTCAGTAATATATAGGGCTACAACTTGCATGTCGACACCAAGATCTAATAAGGTTGTTTGCAAGTCCAAATTATAGCAACAACGAAGAAGTTCGAATCTGTCCTGCAGCCTGAATACTGTTCAGTGTGTGGCCCATATCTGGAGTTCTAGAAGTCCAAATAACCTCCATTTTTTTTTATGGAAAGCTGAGTCAATTTCCTACAACTTTCATGTTTTCAAGTGGTTCCAATTCTGATACTAGCAATTTCGTTTTATTCAGACAAGAAGATAAGGATTTTCACAAAATCAAGAGTTGGCCACCCACTCAACAATTAGTCATCAAATCAATAATTTTGAATTTTGGCCTATAAAAGGAGGCATTTGCCATGTATTTAGGGGCTTGATTGTTCAGATCAAGAGTTTGCTCTTCCTCTCTCTCTTTATATTTTTTTTGTAATTCTTAAGTTTTGCTTTCATTAATATCTTGTTTATGCTTTTCATTTCCTTTCCTTTCCTTAGTTAACTTGTATCTTATTTATGTTCTTGTTTTGTTTATTTATGTTTCTCATCTTCATTATGTTTAGCTAAGTTTATTATGTGAAGGTGAAAAGGTTACACTAATGGTGTAAGAATAAGTATAGTGTAAACTCAACATGGACCTTAATGTTTAATATTAGCATGTCTTATCTTTTTATCTTACTAATTCTTAATACCTTGCTTGTTAAATAGTTAATCTAGATTTGTGTTGTATAACACTTGGTACAACAAATCCTTGACACTCTTATAGCCCAACCGTATGGTATTACCTACACCTGTGCTATGAAAGGAACTTGATTTGTTGTTAAAATAAGTTAGCATCATGAATTCCTGACAATATTTAAAAGTTTGGTGTTACGTAAATAAGATAATTAATATGATCATGTTAACAATTTATAATGAGCTATTAATGACAAATCATCTGATTGGAACCTCCTTCGTGTGTGGTTTCCAAATTGAGTAATAAGAGTTTATACTATAGTTGTTTGAAATATCATTAGTGGATCATCTAACCTTGACATGTTTTTTTATCATTGTTTAATCCTTAGAGTAATCTTCCATCTCAAAGTTCTCATTAATTTCTTCCTCTTCTCTTTTTTACTACTAGTACTACTACTACTATTATTTACATTCTTGTTATATTTTATGTACGTTAAGTATGCTCTGTGTTTAATCAAGGATCCTGACATTGTTGGTCTTGCCTTATTCATTCGCATCTGAAATCTGTTTATATTATATAATATATCTCTTTGATCTTTTCATAAACTCAGTATATAGGCTGGAAACCTGTGACCCGATCTTTTAGATCATTCTCAGGTATAACAACGCCACGTACTGAGTATTATTATTATTATTATTACTGTTAATATTATTATTACTATTATTATTATTGTTATTATTGTTGTTGTTGTTGTTGTTGTTGTTGTTTATAATTTATACAATTAACATCTCTGTGGTTCGACCCCGGTCTTGCCGGGTTATTTATTACTTCGACACTCCTACACTTGGAAGAAGACATCAATCTTTTGGTCGTGTCACTATTCAGGTTACAACCAAATTGAAATTGCATTGGTACTTTCACATGTCCATTTGGTACTTTTGCATATCGAATGATGCCTTTTGGATTATGTAATGCACTAGACACGTTTCAAAGATGCTCAGTATATTTAGTGATATGGTTAAACTTTTTCTTAAAATTTTTATGGATGATTTTTCTGTTTTTGGTGATTCATTTGATGATTATTTGACTAACTTAGAAAAGGTTTTGAGCAGGTGTGAAGAGAAGAATCTTGTACTGAATTGGGAAAAATATCACTTTATGGTAACAAACAACATTGTACTTGGTCATATTGTTTCATCGAAGGAATTGAGGTTGAAAAATCTAAAATCGAGTTAATTGCTAACTTGCCAACACCAAAATCTATTAAAGATGTTAGATCATTCTTAGGACATGTTGGTTTTTATAGAAGGTTCATCAAAGATTTTAGTGTAATATCTAAGCCCTTGAGTGACCTTCTAACAAAGAATAATATTTTTGAATGGATTGAACATTGTGAAGAAGCCTTTGTTAAACTTAAAAACTTGCTTACTTCTGCTCATGTTATTCAACTCCTGATTGGTCATTACATTTTGAAATAATGTATAACACTAGTGATTATATCGTGGGTGCTGTCTTGGGACAAAGAAAATATAAGAAACCTTTTATGATTTACTATGCAAGTAAAACTTTAAATAGTGCTCAAATAAATTACACTACCACTGAAAAAAAATTACTTGCAGTAGTATTTGTATGTGAAAAATCCAGGTCTTATCTTGTTGGCTCACCTGTTGTTATTTTTAGTGATCATATAGCATTGAAATATCTTTTTTATAAGAAAGATTCTAAGGCTAGATTGGTGCGGTGGATTTTGTTACTTCAAGAATTTGATATCATAATCAAAGACAAGAAAGGCACCGAAAATGTTGTCGCGGATCATTTGTCAAGATTGACAATAGATTCAAAATTTGACATCACACTAATCAATGATTACTTTCCTGATGAATATTTACTTTATGTCTTTATAATGCCTTGGTTTGCTAATATTGTTAATTTTTTTGTTTCAGAACAATTGCCAGCTCATTGGAGTACCCAAGACAAAAGAAAGTTCTTGAACGAAGTGAAGAACTTTTATTGGGATGAACCTTATTTATTCAAATATTGTCCTAATCAAATATTTCAAAGATGCATTCCTGATAATGAGGTAAGTAGTGTCATTAAATTTTATCATTCTAAGGTATGTGAGGGTCATTTCTCATCAAAAAAGACATATGCAAAAATCTTACAAAGTGGATTTTACTGGCCCATTATGTTCAAGGACTCGCATGCATTCTACAAGACTTGTGAAAATTGTCAAAGTTGGGATCTATTTCAAAATGTCACATGATGTCTTTAAATCCTATTCTTATCATTGAGATCTTTGATTGTTGGGGTATAGATTTCATAGGTCCATTTCCTCCATCATTTGGTTTCTTGTACATATTAGTCGCAGTAGATTATGTTTCAAAATAGATAGAGGCAATTCCAAGTCGAAACAATGATCACAAAACAGTAATAAAGTTTTTGAAAGAAAATATTTTAAGTCGATCTAGAATCCCTCGAGCCATGATAAGTGATGGTGGAACACATTTCTGCAACAAGTCCTTTGAGTCTTTAATGAAGAAATATGGAATCACACATAAAGTTGCCACCCTTTATCACCCCAGATAAATGGACAAGTAGAACTTGCTAATAGGAAGATCAAACATATCTTGGAGAAAACAGTGAACCCTTAATAGGAAAAACTGGTCTTTAAGACTTAATGATGCAATTTGAGCTTATTGAACTACTTATAAAACATCATTAGGCATGTCACCTTATAAACTAGTTTATGAAAAACCTTATCACTTGCCTGTGGAACTTGAATATAAAGCTTATTGGGTTATTAAAGCTTTCAATTCAAACCTTGATAATGCTAGCCAGCTGTGAAAATTACAAATAAATAAGCTTCAAGAAATAAGAAATGATGCATATGAAAATTCAAGAATTCATAAAGCAAGACTCAAAGAGTTTCATGACAAGAAAATACTAAGAAAAACATTCAATGTTGGTCAAAAAGTCTTGTTTTATAATTCTCAACTCCATTTATTTCCTGGAAAACTAATATCAAGATGGAGCAATCCTTTTATTGTGAAACATGTATCCATATGGGGCCTATGATCTCGAGAATCCAAAGAATGGTAATGTTTTTAAGGTAAATGGACATCGTTTGAAAGTTTACTTTGATAATTTTTTAGTTGAAAATGACTCTATTGAATTGGGTGATCCTGTATATAAAGATTGATTATTTTTCTCATATGTTTTTGTGTTTCTTTTTAGTGTGACTTCTATTTTGCTAGTTTATCTCACCTCGGTTAAATGGTGGATAACGGTACTCCGTGACTCTTTAGTCGGTTCTTTCAGTTTCCCATGATTACTGATATCTGCGTATATATTTCTGCAATTATTTGCTCTTTCTCCCTTCTTTGCATCTCTTCTCATTTGAAAATGGACACCAATCTTGAAAAATTGAAAAAGTATTTTCCCGCTCTGCCTCAGAATGCAATTACAAAACTTTACTGTGCTAGGTGTGCAAGATTGAGGATGTTAATGACCCATGGAATTCCTGAATATATTTGCTAGCTAATTGAATCAAATGTCTGATTAGCAGGTGAGTCCTTCAATTCTTTCATTTCATACATGCCTAGAACAAGTAAAAGCACTTTTGCGAAGAAACGTCATGCAAAATGACTGAAAGTCTATCACAAATGTGCTAGATGGACCTGTAATGCAAAATGTCATTCTTTAGGAATGGTATCTATAAATCGTGAAGATCAAATGCAATTCATTAAGGATGGCCTGAGTAAGGGGTCTTTAGATAATCTTCTATTAACTCTTGAGACGCACCCTAGTGGAGATGTGCATCATGCAATTCATGATTTATGGCCATAATTCCATAAAAAACATGCTCGACATATTTGGGAATCTGACTAAAAAAGACCTTGTTTACCAGTTTTTAAGAAAACTTAATGGAAAGCCTATCTCCAACCTATAAAAGGTGTTTAAGTTGTTCTTGGACATAAAACCAAGGGAAGATGTGAGCCACAATCACAATTACTTGTACATACACATGTTTTCAGAGAGAGAGAGAGAGAGTCTTCAGCTGGCTTACATATAGGTGGTATGATTGCATTTTTAATTTCTCATCTATAAAATCTTCTCTTCCTTCCCTTCATTTCTACTCAACCCACACATTCAACAGATATCAAAGTGTGTAGAAATGGCAAGTTCCTTAAGTCATCAAATAAGAAATATTTGTGCTTTCGATGGATCCAGTCTTGGGAAAGAAAATGAGTTTTTAGAATCAGCAAATCATCTTGGTCAGGTACTAGCTGAGAGAAAGATTCATTTAGTGTATGTGAGAGGCGGCCTTGGGTTAATGGGGGGCGTCAATATCTGTATTTTTAGGAGGCAGACAAGTTTTGGGGGTCGTCCCCAAAGCTTTAGCAAAAGGGGACATTATTGGAAAAAGAATTGGAGAAGAACTACAGGTCTCCACGATGTCTGATCGAATGAATGCAATGTTTAACCATACTGACGCCTTCATTGCCTTATCAAGTGGTCTGGGCACATTAGAAGAGATCTTTCATATTTTCTCTTGGGTCTAACTGCACATTCACCAAAAACCTATAGGTTTGTTAAATGTTAATGGTTTTTATGATAAATTGTTGTCTTTTATTGATCAGCCTTTTTTAAAACTTATGGCACGCCACCCATGTTTGAAACCTTTTTAATTTAGGTCCCTCTTCTTTCAATCCCAACCTTTCATAAGAAATAAAAATCATTTAGTCTTCAATTAGGACAAAATTGTTAGAAAAAAAAGTTTGAGAACCAAATTAGAAAAATAAAAAATTTTGCACAATCCATCCACAATAATATAAGGATAAGCACTAAGATCATTTGCATGGTAGATAAGAACTAAAAAAAAGTACTTGATAATGACATTAATTTAGTAAAGCAAGTGGTACTTAGAATATTACAGAAAAAACTACAAGTCATTGGCCAATCATTGTAGCATAAGATGTAATTCACTGTGGATTGGAATAGTGAAATGATTGTTTTGCTCATCCAAAACAAAATTATGTAACTAGATATTGGGGGCAAAACAGACTTTTCCATGGGATTCATTTGTCATTTACATATTGAACATGAACAAATTGGTCTTCTTACATTTTAGATGCACATTAAAATAATTTAAATACCCTTAAAAGCAAAAGATAAAAAATAAATAAACATGGGGCTTATGGACTTTTGGTTTTTTACCCTTTGGTTGCATAATAAAACTAACAGTCAAGGGAATTTTAGTATTTCATCTTGGTTTTTTAGTTATAATCCATTTTGATAAATATAATTGTTTTTATCCATTTTTGGGTCTCTATATATAAAAAAAAAAAAGAGAAAATACAAAAAAAAAAAACATATTTGAAAGAAAACAAAAAAAAAATATGTGTAGTAGTGAGAAGAGGATGTCAGAACGCTCAGAAAGTGGCCAAAAATTGGTAGAGAAAAATCAAAAATACAAAGATTGAAATTTGATAATATATTTTTTACCGATAAGAGCCTTGTTGATAAAAAAATTTAATTTGAGGAAGAAACGTTCAAAATCAAATGTTTATGGACTCAATTAAATTTTATTGAAGGTTTAATTGAATTTATGGAGGGTTTGATTGCAAGAAAAATTGATTTTAAATCAATTTAGGCTTTAATTGGAAGAAATTAAAGTTCTAGGGTCAAATTACATTTTTTAAGAGTTGATTTGGTTAAATCAGGGGCTTAATTGAATCATTATTGAAGTTTGATAATCAATTAGGGACTTGATTGAAGAAATCTAAAACTAAGGATCAAAATGAAAAGGGCACGTAAATATAGGGGGCTAGAATTGACATAATCATGGGCTAAATTGAAGAAATTAAAAGTTTATTAATCAATTGAAGGTCAAATTGCATAAATCTAAGACTAAGGATCAAATTGAAAAAGACAGCTAACATTAGGGCCAGCGTTGGAATTTTAGTAGGGATGCAATTAAATTGATTTTTAAAATTAAAATTGCAAATGAGGACTTGATTTAACAAATCAAAAATTAATGACTGATTTAGAAATTAATATATTTTAGTTTCATTTTCTTTTAATTGAAACAATGCGTTTTGGTCAAAACGATGTTGTTTGATGCACTATTCACTTAAAAAACCGAAACAGTGTCGCTTTTAGCTACACTATTCTTCCTCTTTCCTTGGACATGTAGTAGATGAAGAAGAAGGTTTTTGAATTTTTTTTTGTCCCGTGTTCTCTCTTTTTCTCTCCCCTCAACTTGACCAAACACTTATAAGTCGTACCCCCTCTACACGCCCTGTAATCACGCTGAAGAAAAGAGAGAGAAGCCATGCCTTGCAGAGAACACCCCATGCCACCCTACCTGTGCCATGACAATACAAGACACGGTGGGCCCTCTCCTCCTGCTTATAAATACAGGGAAGCAGAGCCAAAAAAAAATGAGGGAGGGAAAAAAGAAAGAGAAGAGAAAAAAAGAATAGGGGAACAGAGGAGAGAGTTTTTGAGAAGAGAGAGAGACGAACAAAAAAAAAAGAGAAACAAAAAGAGAGAACAAAAGGGGAGAGAAGCAAGAAAATGAAAAAAGGGAAAGAAATAGAGGGAAATAGGGGGGCAATATAGGAGAACAGGGGCAGAAAGGAAGAACGAAAAGGGAAGGGGAAACAGAAGGGAAAGGAAAGCACAACGGGAAGCAAGAAGGGAAAAGAAAGGGAAACGAAAAACAGAGGCAGAAAAAAGAAACAGAGTCGTTCTCTATTCATTGCTAATAATAGCATCACCACCGTCGCCTGGAGCCACTATCTGTGAGCCACAACACCGCCACCGATACTATTCCCGATCGCCACCACCAGCTCAGCTACCAGAGCCCCTTTTGTTCAAGGTAACACTCTCCTTCTCCTTTTTGTCTTCCTGATTGTATACTTGCATGCAAAACGTGAATTGTTCATGTTTCTATAGCAAGAAATATAATTAATCGATTACTATGCATGAACACAGTAACCAGCTAATTATAATGGACTCGTTACTATGCTTAGCATAGTAACCAGTCCATGGTTGCTTAAGGCTGGACCATCATCCCAGCCCACGCAGCTGGGCTGAGTCCACCCTTATGAAAGGAGTTTGTTTTTGTTTTTTGGGTTGGTTTCGGCCCAATTTTCTTATGGGCTTGTTGTGGCCCGGTGTCTATTTTTTCCTTTTGGGCTGGTCATGACCCATCTTCTTTTTGGGCTAGACTTAGCCTAATCAGGTTAGGCTCAACCCATATAATTGGGCTGGGCATATATATATATATAAACAAAGAAAATTTCACCAAATTTTCAAAATCCTTTCAAAAACATTTATGATTTTCTAGAGTATTTTTCCACCATTCTAGATTAATATTGGTTGGCATTTTTATACTGTAAAAATACAAATTTGACATTAAAGTACCTAGTTTTCTCTGAAATGTTGCAAATATATATATATATATATATATATATATATATATAATAAAATACAAAATCACATCGCATTTTCATAAAGCAAAATTCCAAAAAAATATGTTTTAGCATGCATTTTTTACTTTAATAACCAGTTTATTAAAGACACAAGAACTAGGCCAATATTTGAAATATTTCAAAAAAAAATATTTTGTTTTCTTCTAATTTTTAGGATTATATACTTACACGTAAGATGTATTCCTAAGTAAATAAAAATTAGTTTCTCTTTGTTGACACTAGCACGGTTAGGTTTTACCTGATAAGATGAGGATCTCCTTACTAAGAAGGACTCTTCTTAGACCTTAGATGGACCAACAATTAGAAATACAATAATACCTTAGTTCATATCAGAAATTCATACAATGCAGCTTACCTTAGGTAAGGCGTATTTGAGGTGTTAATACCTTCTATTTACGCAATATGTCCTCGTGCCCGAACTTTAAGACAAGTTAGGATTCTTAATAACCAAAAACTAGGTGACGAGTCCCATTTTCTCGTTCCACTAATAAAAGACAAGGAATCCTTGTCTCCTTTATTTTCCTGATTACATAAAATCAATAAAGTGAAAAATCATCGCGACACCGCACACATACAACAATAATATAAAAAATAAAAGTGGTTATGCATGCGTTGCTGAGTTGGAAGCACCCACTGTCTTTGGACGGTGCATGTAGTGCCTCTCGATGATCAAACACTACTATCCACAATGGCATTTGAAGCATCACAAAGTCCTTTTCATGGTGGTTAGGTGCGTGCATATGGAGAGTAGTAGCAATTTGGATCTAGTAGATTTTTTTTCTTTTTCCTTCCTCTTTTCTCTCTCCTCACCTAGAATTTCATGACAACCCTAGCAAAAATAAAATGTCTTGTCAATTTGTGTTTGTATCAATTTTGGTTCGCATTATTTTTATTGCCTTTTGTTTTTCTGTTGAAGTTTATTTATTTTTTTTTAATTTCATCCCTTGATATTTTATTTCTTTTTATTTTTATATTCAATTTATTCCTTATTTTTTAATTGTTATTTTTTTCTTTTATTATTTTCTTGATTTTTTTTTCAATTTCATCCATCATAATTTTATTTCATTTAGTTTTTTTATCCAATTTTATCCTCATTTTTTTTCTTTTCTTCATTTTTTTTATTTTTCAATTTTGCCCCTCATTATTTTCTTTCATTTAGTTTTTATACCAAATTTGATTCTCATTATTTTGATTGTTATTTGTTTTATTTTAAAATTTTGGATGATTAGGAATTTTGTTTTGTGATTTTTTCATGTGTTTTTTTATGTTGTAATATTGATCTCATGACCTAGATCATGTATTTCGAGAATTATCCTCATTTAACTTTGGTCTTTTCTGAGGTTCTATTTTGAAAATAGATTTTTTTTTTTAATATCATCTTTTGACATTGGGTTACTAGACTTTGGCCTTCGTGATTTTTTTTTTTTTATGGGGTTATCCAAATCTTATTATATCTTGGGTCACAGACTAATCAAGTTATTTCGGGTTGACTCGGGTTTTTTTTCAATATGTTTTTAAAATTATTTTTTTAGATTTACATTTTATTATTTAGTTTACTTGAGAGTTGACTTCTATTGTTTTATTCAATTTTTTCTATGCAGGGTTATCCCGGTCTCATGATCGGACCGCGGGTTTGTCATGTTAACTCAAATCAGGATTTTTTTTTTATTCTTTTTAAAAAAACTTTTCCCGTTCATTATTCAATTTTTATTATGTTGATAATTAAGCTTTGAATTTATTTTATTTTTCTCTTTGTCAAGTTATTTTCTTTTCTTTTCTTTTATTTTATTTTTGTTATTAAATAATATTGTTAAGATCTTGTAAAAATATTGAGAAGATATATTTTTTATATTAATGGAAAATATTTATTTTTGTCATCATTTACTTTTTTATTATATTATAAAATTAATAATATTTATCGAACTTTTTCAAGTAATTTTTTTATTTTTAAAAAAATATTATCATCACTGAGTTATTTTTTTATTAAGAAAAAATTTAACTTGACGTGACCCCTATCAGCGTAATAATCTCACATGCTTAGAGAAGAAACCGCTCTAGCCGGCATGCAAAGATTCCTTCTTAAAGCAAACTGTCTAATCCCTCTTTTTGGATGGTCATACCTTAGGCACCCATAGTTTTATTATAATTCAGTCCGGCTGTTTAGGAATATAATTATAGTTATTTTTTAAAATATTTTTTATTTAAAATAATATTTTTTTTATTTTTAAAAAATTATTATTAAAATTAACGTATTAAAATAATTTAAAAATATGAAAAAAAAATATTAATTTACAATTAAAAATATTAATTTTTTTAAAAAATATTTTTAAAATACAAAAACAAACATGGCTGGACTAAAATAAATAATTTTGAATTTGATTTAATCCAATGAACTTGTAAAATATAGATAAATTTTAAAATACTCGATAATTAACTGTCAATATTTAGTTAATAAAGTTATTATAAATAGAGAGGCAAATATTTATACCCATGCTATTAAGCAAAAATATTGATAGTTATAAAGAGATATATTTTTTTTTTATGTCTATCTAACAAGTGAAATTTTGAGTAATTTTTATTTTATACTTGGAATTTTTTATTAAATAAAAATAATTTCCATTTTATAAACATAATTCTTTTGTTAAATAGAAATCTAAGTTTTTCATATGATATTGCCGACTCTGAAATTTAAGTGTCATAAATTTTCCTGTGGTTGTTAAAATGGGAGAAAAGTGCATCAAATATATATATATATATAAACAGAATTTCGGTCTGAAAAGGTCCATCAACAATCAAATTAATTCACTGCCTTTCTTAATTAATCTCGTTAAAGAATTGAATTGACTGGTAAATAAATTAAATGGTCGTGCTGTTCCAAGAGAGCCGTCGAAAACAGGAGTAATTAGGCACATGTTGATGGAAAAATAAATTCCAATGAAAGTCACTTTCCTGGTGCTTCACAAATTTTCTTTTAGAAAATGAAAAGAAAAGTTTTAAATATATTCCAAAACTATTAAAATAGTATCTTTTTTTTATCAAAAATTAATTTTTGTATACTCTAAAATTATTTTAATTCTTCAGTTATAAATTTCTTTTATAATCACTTAACAGAATTTGTTAAATTATTTTTCCTATAAAAACTATATATGGAATGCCTTAAAAAGATATATAGAAATTCTTCATTGAGAATTTTAAAAAATTTAAAAGATAAAAATAATTGTTTGAATTAAATTTAGAATTTAATTCATTTATTGTCAATAACAACCTAGATACAATGATTTTTGAAAGAGATTTTTTGTCCTTTAAACGTAACAATGAAGATTTCAAGTAGATCATTTATTACTATTAATAACACATATTTGTATAAAAGATATGATGAAAAGTTATTCATTATGGTTGCTTAATGTGAATAATGGGAATTTTATGATTATTATTGATTAAGAAAATAATTTTAATTAGAAATAGTTTTTAATCTGCTTACAAAAGATATCTTACTGGAAGATTGTAACAATTTTTTTCGTTCCAAATATCTCCATTCCTCCAAGCTAATTTCACTTTTTATGTGGCGTGCAGAAACAATTCCTATAAAGAATTTATCTAATCTTTATATAAATACAGTAAGATTTTTTATATTATTTCTTATCTTCTAAAAAACAAGATTACGTGATTTGCACATAACGTGCTTTGACTTTTGCACTTAAAAAGCACCTTTACAGCCCACCATCACTGAAAACTTCAATGGAACCTAACAATTCAATTCCCATTTGCAAACCGAAAGCCTTTACAAGTTATAGCTTTGACCTATTAGGCGAGGTTTTTGAATCGCAAATTTGAAGGTGAAAAAAAGTGTGCCTCATAAGTTATGGCCATGGTTTATATGTGAAAATCTAGTTGTTATTATTTTTAAAAATATTTTTTATATTAAAATAATATAATTTTAAAAAAAAATTATTTTAAAATTAATGTATCAAAATAATCCGAAATATATAAAAAAATAAATTTTTTTAAAAATATAGATACAACCATGTTTTCAAATACTGAGCAAATACAGTAGAATAATTTTTAATCAATTTAATATTAAAAATATAATTAAAAAATATTTAATTAAAAAAACTTGAGTGAATTCAAGTAAACTTATAATCTTCAAATCAAGATAATCTTATAAAAAAATAAAAATAAAACATATATTTTAAAAAATAAAAGAAAAAAAAATATTAAAAAATTTTATTATAATTAATATTATTTTGATATTTTGCAAGATGAGGAAGAATAATGTTTTTGTAAGAAAAATAGTAAAGGGATATTTTATTTTATATTAATAAATATTGAAAAGCAAAGTAATTTTTTTTTTCTTTTTAGCTTTTCATTTATCATCTCCAAGGGAGATGCTCTAAAAAAGGAAAGGGCACATGTGTCTTGGTATAAACAAACGATAACGTCTGGACTTGTTTTTTTATTTTTTTTATCTGATCCGGTGCATGTAGGCTTGACTCTTACAGTACATTGAAAAGTCATCTTCAGAGAGGCTATCAAGGTTTAAGGCAATCAAGGAGAAGATAGCAAATTCATTACAGAGAAAGAAGATGGCTACCGCTGTTTCTGATATTTTGAGGATGACCTTTAGCTTCCTTTTGCTTATGCTACTAACTCTTTGCATGAAAGCAATAAAACTGGAGGCACAAGCTGGGCTTCTTGCTTCTGATGAAGGTACCTGTGTATGTTTAATTTTGTAAAGGTATCATCTACCTTGTAATTTTTTACTAACTCAGACAAAGAATTTTTTTTCCCCCCCTGCAGTGGATGCTTTACTTGAAATAGCAACACAAGTAGGGAAGAGGGACTGGAATAATAATGTGGATCCATGCAGTAATGAGACAAGCTGGGTAACACCAACTTCATCTCAAAGGCCAATGTTTGATAATAAAGTTGTTTGCGATTGCTCATTTCCTGGGGGTGTGTGCCACATTGTTGCCATGTATATTTCTTCTCTTAATAGTCCATGTTTTTTTCCCCTTTTTAATTGATTAACTTCGTAGCATCTATGTGTGGATATGGCAGAGTTAGGAACAAGAAAGTATCTTTATCAGCAGCGTTGTAGATAGCTGAATTTTTAGCCTAGGATTGTCTTTTTTCTTGGGATTTCACCAAAGTTGTGATGGTAGCTAGCTGAAAGGCCAGAACCCTTTTGAATTAGTTTGTAAAAGTTTGTGATATTGTTGGTTTAGTTGATGGATGAAGCAAGATTGAGGTGAAGTTGGGAAATTCAGATGAAATTGTGAAGAAACAATGATCATGCTGAGAATTTAGTTTATTGCAAAGAAATGATGTTTATCTAAGATTTGATTTAACTTTTTAAACTCTTAGGCTTTAGAATCAATTAAAGAGAAGGTGAGTACTGCTAGGTGTCGAAAGATTTTGGGTCCATTAATTGTCTATTATTTTGTATATTCTTTTTTGTATAAAGTTGATTTTGCAATGTTTGAAGTTTGGGATTTTTACCTTTTAATGAGGAATTGATGGATCCAAGTGTTCTTGCAAAGCAGATTTCTCAAAGGGCAAGATCTTGCCGGTAATCTCCCAAAATCTATTGTGAAATTACCTTACCTTAAGAATCTGTAAGAAGTGCTTTCAATTACTACATCTTTAAATTTTTGCAATTATGAATTCTAAACATATGATTCGATTCAATTAGAGATTCTATCTACCTTGCAGTGATCTGTGGGCCAACTACCTGAGTGGTACCATACCACAGGAATGGGCTAATACAAAGTTGGAAATATTGTAAGAAATTGATGCATTTTCATGTTTTTTTCTGCTAAAGAATTGCTTGGCCTTACTGAATTAATTGATTGCATATGCTGCAGGTCTGTTGCCGTGAACAACTTAACTGGACCACTTCCTAGTTACCTGGGAAGGATTACCACACTTAGATACTTGTATGCGTTTTGTATTCATCAGTTTCTTGTCTCCTTTTCATTTTCAAGCTGTTCAAATGTTTAGCCAGTGGTAATATTGAGGGCCTGCTTTCATGCAGGAACATTCAGAACAATATGTTTTCAGGAACAGTTCCCCCTGAACTTGGAAACTTGACTAACCTGGAGAATATGTCAGTCCAGTCAACCTTTTATCTTAGAAATCCATATCTGGTTATTGAATGGTAAATTTCATGTGATGAATACAGTTGAACTAAGTTGACATCAATTTTTGTTATTGCAGCACTCTTAGTGCCAACAATCTCACTGGAGAGCTACCCCTGGCCCTTGCTAATTTGACCAAATTAAAGGAACTGTAGGTTCTTATAACTTAAGGTTTTGGTATTTGATAACAGTTTCATCACTTGAGTCTCTAAGTTTCTTCATTGTCTTCGCTATTGGGCAAGTGCAGTAGGCTTAGCAGTAATAACTTCATTGGAAGAATACCTGATTTTATTCAAAGCTGGAAACAACTTGATAAATTGTATGTGCTTCTTTCCACCACAAATTCTAAATCTTATCATTGCAGCTCTGGAAGCAGAAACTAATCAGCCTCAAATTTTATATTAACAGAGAGATCCAAGCTGGTGGTTTCTCAGGACCGATTCCTTCAAACATTTCTCTCTTGACTGGTATAACTGAACTGTAAGTTGTGTTCATTGGTCTTAGTTAATATGTAATCTTGTATTCTTTTACAGATGCAAAAGCTTCTTCTATAAAAACATAGACATCTCACATTTATATGTGGTTATTATTTCCCAGAAGAATCAGTAACTTGCTTGGAGATGGTTCAGAGTTTCCAAACATAGAACCTATGGAAGGCATGACCTATTTGTGAGTCATTCTCGCAATTGATGCGGTCATATCAGGATATGTACAATGCAGTATTTAGCTTACATGAAAGAAATGTATGATGCAGGATGTTAAGCAACTGCAACTTGTCAGGATCTTTTCCCACATACTTGACAACAATGACACGACTGAAAGTTTTGTAATCTACCCTAACCCTTATTGTCAATTTTGTCATTCTTCCACACGAATATTGTAATATGAATTCCAAGCATACTTAGAGCAGCCTACTTTAGATTGCTAATTAGTTATTATTTGTACCTTTTTTCAAACAATTTCCATAATGTAGTGTTACAAATAATCTATGCTTCCTTTTCTTTCTGGTTACAGGGATCTCAGTTTCAACAGATTGACAGGTGATCTTCCAACAAATTATGATTCCCTAGTAAGCTTGGAGAAAATGTAAGTATTCTAGATTCACGAGGGTGGCTTTCTTCAGTAGTCATCTTTTGTTAGTTTGCAACCCAAATCCGGCAGCAAGTTCTCTACTTAAGTATATTAAACTAGCTCAGATTTGATATTTAGTGTATACGATAATTCATATGATCATCTTGTGTAGTTTATGTGTCTGATAGGATATTCTTATTGTCCCAAGCCATCAACTAAGCTTCAAAATTGTTTCCATTCTCAGGACAGGATTTGGCAACAGTAGTCATGGATAGATATTCATTTGAATGATAATTTTTGCTTGTTGTGTAGGTATCTTACAAGGAACATGCTTTCTGGATCCATCCCAACCTGGATTGAGAGCAGAAATACTCGCTAGTATGCTATTTTTCTTAATTTCTATATGAATTATGTTAGAAATCTCAGTTCATAATATATTTATTATTCTTTCCTGGGAAACGTGTACTTTCATAAAAAAAAAAAAAATAAATAAATAAATAACCCTTTAATGCATGCATAATACAGAGAATTATGGAATTCTTTATCCATCCACTCGACCATGTCATATGAATGACTAAAATGATTGACTTTTACCGGCAACTTGAGTTTGCCGTTGTCGTGTAAGAGCATAAAGTCATTATTTTTATAGTTTTGAAGGATTAATGATTGTTCTGTTGCTTAAGAATAGTCCTAGATTTTGAAGAATAATCAAGCTATATCCAATTTCAATATCTTTAAAGTTTATGTCAATAACTTTATCAAGTATTGTAAAAATTTGTGCAAAGTTGTCTGAATGTTGAAAGAAGCTGTCTTTGCATGCAGTGAATTCGATCTATCTTACAACAATTTCACTGAAATCCCATTGCCAACTAATTGTAAAGAAACACTGTAAGTTTGACTTCTTTTTCTTTGTCTTTCCTTTAATTGGGGAATATCAGCTTCCTCTGTGTCTGCATTCAAAATTACCTTCTGTGTTTGTTTGGCAGGAATTTGTTCAAAAGTTCTTGGGGAGGGAACTACTCGTAAGCTTCTACTCCAATAAGATGTCATTTCATTTTCTCCTCTTTTTCAGTTTCTGTTTTTTAAGATAAGCTGACAGTTCTCTCTCGCCAATCTGTCCAGGAAACCTGTTGAATGCCTGACTGATTATTGTTCAAAAGGTACTTATGTTTTTTCATCAAAATTATGGTATATGTTCTTCTTTGTTTTGTAATGCTATGACGTTTTATGTTCAATCGTATATCCCAAAGTAAATTACATTTGTTTCTTGCGTTCTCAATGCTCATTGATAACCATCAACATTTTCACAATTCTGTGTAGACCAATACTCGGTGCACATAAATTGTGGTGGACCAGAAACCACCATCGGAAATACGATCTATGAAGCAGATGATGAGCCTGGAGGTGCAACAAAATATGTACCAAAAGGAGAGGTTTGGCAATTAAGTACCACAGGACATGTCTGGGATGTTCGTCCTACTGCAGATGACTACATGGCACAAAATAAGTCCATGCTCAGAATGAGCAACTCTCAACTGTACACAAATGCACGCCTCACTCCTTTGTCTCTCACATACCACATGCGCTGTCTAGTAAATGGGAATTACACTGTGAAGCTTCACTTTGCAGAAATAGTAATGAGGGACAACAAATCCTTCTATAGTCTTGGAAGAAGGATATTTGACGTTTATATTCAGGTATTAAAGATCACATATTTATTCCTTATGTAATAAGAGACGAATTGATTGAAGAATTGTTCTTGCAGGACATAGTTGTGTTAAAGGATTTTGATATTGTAAAGGCAGCACAAGGGGTAGATAAGGTATACATTCATAATTCTACAGCATTAGTTACGGATAGAGCTTTAGAGATCCGCCTTCATTGGGCTGGGAAAGGGACGACAACATCACCAAAAATTGGAATATATGGTCCTTTAATATCAGCCATTGATATAGAATCTCGTAAGTCATACCTTTTATATCTGAAATTTTGATATACACTTCAATGTTGCATGGAGTAGGTTGATGTATAATGAAGCAGATAGAAATGAATAACTCTATAATCTGACATTAATTGCTGTTTCTGTTTCAATTTCTGCATAGAATTCAAGCCTCCTAATAAAGGCAAGAGGAAGAGACTCATTGTTGCTGGTGCTGTGGTTTTGCCATTGTTCTTCATTTTCATGCTTCTATTTACTCTTTGGTGGAAAGGTTATCTTGGAGGAAAGAAATCAAGGGATCCAGGTACTGTATAAACATTCTTTTGATCTGCGAGTTCTATTGTTCCTATTAATACATACTTTAAAAAATGAAAATTAGCAACCTCGAGGCTGTGTACTGTAGGATTGCAAAAAGTATTTGTTTCTTCCCTTTCACAGTGATGATTGTGTGACCTAATTTGTTCATCATATAAGGTTTTTTGTCACATGCTTGCCTTTTTCACGTAGTAGTATGGCTCATGTTAAGATGCTAGGAAGGAGAAGTATGAATGTCTAAAATCTGAAATGTATCACTTTTGGTCTCTCAGATTTATACAAGTGTGTTGCAAGGCTGAGATATTTGCACCATGAGTGACATGTATTTTTACAAGTTAGTTTTTTCCTGATGAATCATTTGTGCAGCACAACTTATCCTCTTTGTTCCTTGGGCAGAACTAGTTGGGTTAGATCTGGTAACTGGTATCTTCACCTTCAGACAAATCAAAGCTGCAACAAATGACTTTGATCCAGAAAACAAACTTGGAGAAGGTGGTTTTGGAAGTGTCTACAAAGTATAGCGCAACTTTTTCTTTCATCTTTCTACTTATCAAGTATTTTCTTTTTTCTTACACTTCATAACATTGAAGAATGACCTGAGTGAATCCATTTCCTTATTTATCTAAAATTTCTTCTCGTTTCAGGGAGTGCTATCAGATGGTACTATAATTGCAGTTAAGCAGCTTTCGGCCAAATCAAAGCAGGGAAATCGTGAATTTGTGAATGAAATAGGAATGATTTCTGCTTTGCAACACCCAAATCTTGTTAGATTGTATGGATGCTGCATTGAGGGGAAGCAATTGTTACTGGTATATGAATACATGGAAAACAATAGCCTTGCACATGTTTTGTACGGTACGCTATGCTCATTTCCTTGAAGTATCGTTTATAAATTGATTTAAGAAACTAAAGCACTGTGAATGGATAGCAGAAAGAATTAAGGTACAAAGCTTGATTGGTTGGGCTATGCATACTGATTACAGGCAAAAAGGAAGACCAGAGAAAGCTAGACTGGCATACTAGGCAGAGGATTTGTGTTGGTATAGCAAAAGGTCTAGCTTTCCTGCATGAGGAATCCACTCTAAAAATTGTTCATAGAGACATAAAAGCTACAAATGTCCTCCTTGATGGGGATATGAATGCCAAAATTTCTGATTTTGGCATGGCAAAGCTTGACGAGGAGGACAATACCCATATCACCACCAGAGTTGCTGGAACTATGTGAGTATCTGATATCTCCCCGTTTCACTCTTCAGCTAGTGTTTGTGCATATCTCCAGTATCACTGCAGCTTTCTTTTTCAAGTAGTTTGGTTAAACAAAACTAATATTTGACTAATGTTGACCTTGATCAGAATACAATAATTGCGATATAGATGGGCATATTTACTGACAAACTCAGTACCACTATGAATGAATTACTTTAATTTAGCTTCTTCTTTTTTTACTTGTTTTAGTGAAGCTAAGTTCATTGAGTTATTTCCCGTGCAGGGGATACATGGCACCAGAATATGCATTATATGGTTACTTGACCTATAAGGCAGATGTTTACAGTTTTGGTGTTGTTGCATTGGAAATTGTTGCTGGGATGAACAACATGAGATTTCGACATGATGAAGATTTTGTATGCCTCCTAGATTGGGTAAGTTGTATGAGTTCCATTTATTCTGTGCAGGCAATACAAGCTCCACAACAGACTAGGTTAGACTACTTTTTATCATGTTGTATCTTCGAAGACAGCATACTTTTTACAACCAGCTTAACATAAGTTAACTGCTAAATTCCATACATTCTCTTCTAATCAAGTCTGAACTTTTTGCGAACATGAGATAGCATAACAACCACTACATGTTTGTTTTCTGTTGTCTGTTTGTTCATGTTCAGTCACTTTAGTTACTTTTTTCCTTTTGGTTTATTTCAGGCTCTGAATTTACAACAAAATGGAGACATAATGGAGTTGGTTGATCCAAAATTAGGGTCCGGATTCGACAAGAAAGAGGCTGTTATATTGATTAAAGTAGCACTGCTATGCACAAACCAATCTCCGGCACTTAGGCCTAAAATGTCTGCAGTAGTAAAAATGCTTGAAGGAAAGGGTGATGTTCAGGAATTAGTCATGGATCCAAGTACATTCGGTGATCCATCGAGGTTCAAGGGTTATAAACACAAGTCTGATCAATCTTCATTCAGGAACATCAGTGAAAATCAGCCCCTCGTGCGTTCGTCAGATGGACCATGGATTGATTCTTCATCTACATCAGCCCAGGATCATTATCTTGATTAATCAATAATGATTCTAGCATCAGCCCAGGATCATTATCTTGATTAATCAATAATGATTCTAGCATGTAATGATATGCTTATAAAATAGCTTAGTCAAAGTTGCAATCTTACAACAGAAGCTAATTTCACATTTTATAGAATTAAATAAATATCTACAAAGAAGCTGTATATGACTTAACAGAAGATATTGGTTTTCTGTGTTCGACTCTCCTCCAGTCATTTGCTGAGACTTTTATTCTGAGGGTGCTTGGTATTTTCTCTTCCGCTTTGCTGTTGGGCTATCTCCACTGTGTAACTATCAAGTTTTTTGGGCTAACCTACACTGACATCCCTCAAATTTATGCCTATTGTCAATTTGGTCCTGGAACTCTCAATTACATCAATGTGTTCATACAAGCTGCACCGCTACAACAAACAGAAGGGTCACATCTAGCCCTGCCCCCCTATCAGACAAGGCCTTGGCATATCCAAAGCCGAACCATATGCAACATTTTTTTCCCTTTCTTTTGACATGGGATATCTTCCAAGCCCTGAAGTTATTGAGGTCAAACTTGCATCCTGGATTAAGTCTCCTGTCACAGAAAAGTCCACTTTATTCTGCCCCATGCCCTTGACCACACTAGCTAAAAACAAAAACAAAAAATCGTCAATACGCTTTCCACAGCAAAATCTCATTCCCCGTAACAATGTTGATGCTCCATGAGTAAATTGTTTCTTTAATATTTTGACCATGACAAGCCAAATCTTACACAATTTGATGCAGAATGGAAGCATGGTAAGCAGATCATAAAAAGATAAATTGTCTAGCTGAAAGGCTGCTTGATTACGTGTTTTTGTTTGGAATATAAAGGTAGATAATCCTTACAGAGCTATGTGAAAATTAGGCTTGATTATGTGAATATAAAGATTACATTAATGAATACAAAAATCAAATAAAATGTTTTCAGTAGCATGACTTATGTTTGGGAGTGTGGTAGTTGTTGCTTTTTAAATAGCTTTTCGTGCCGAAAAGCATGCTAATAATGTTTTTTCATTTTTTAAAAATTATTTTTGATATCAGCACATCAAAACGATCCAAAAAGTATAAACCGCACTCAATTTCAGCAAAAAAAAAAATTCAAAATTTGTCAAAAAGCATGTTGAAACTCAGCCCCAAACGGGCTAGAGAGGTAAAAAAAGTCTATGTTGCCCCATTTCTTGAGCTGCTGTTTTAACATATGAAGTTAATATCAGCTGTGAAGAGACCAAGAAAACATAAATATAAAAATAGTTGTTATCTCTGAAGTCTGAATTATGCTCCTTCAGTTAGAGCTTGATTTTAACTAAATGGCTGATATCATAGGGGTAAGCATCAGAAGGGAGAAAAGCTGTGTAGGATCTTCTTGCGGTGATTTGGTTGAGAGCCTCGGTAGGATGAAAAGCGTCCCAAAATACATATTCAGTCCTATTTTTGCACGGATTTGAGTTTGGAATACATTGACCATCACTGCGTACTGGACAGCATCCAACGTCTACAACCTTGAATCCTGCATCAATGCACAAAACAAACACTTCTCATTATCTAGCTAGAAATAGTAATAGTAACATGCATCCACGGAGCAGTAT